>NC_081391.1:12985841-13585841 GCF_030684315.1 Stegostoma tigrinum | reverse complement strand
GAAAAAAAAAAAAAAGAAGAGATATACCAGGCAATAAAATGTGAGGCTGGATGAACACAGCAGGCCAAGCAGCATCTCAGGAGCACAAAAGCTGACGTTTCGGGCCTAGACCCTTCATCAGAGCCTGTGCTCCTGAGATGCTGCTTGGCCTGCTGTGTTCATCCAGCCTCACATTTTATTATCTTGGAATCTCCAGCATCTGCAGTTCCCATTATCTCAGATATACCAGGCAGTTGAGATTGTTTCACACCTCTGCTGCTTCCGCCAGCTGGATTGAAATCAGAGCCTGCTGGGCCTCTTCCTTTAGACCTTGGTGATCAGGCAGCTGGGTCAGTAGATAAAGGGCTGTCTTCACTTTGTGTTGCTGTCATCATTCAGGCAATAATTGAGTACGCAGGATGGCTGAGGCGGGGAAGAGATTAAGGGAAATGTGCAATTGAACACCACTATCCCAAATTCTATCAGGCTGGGTAGAGAAGTCTATTTAGAAGGTGTGGGAACTTCCTGTCACCAGAGGAAGACAATTGCTTTGAGCTACAGTTGAACCCACCATCTCCAGAAGTGCACTAATTGTCCTCTAGAAGAAAGCCAATGCCACAATTGACAAATTCCAACCTTATCCTATTTGGAGGAGAAACACCTTCAATTTCCACAGGACTAACCAAAAAAAACACTCCATCGAGTTACATTCTAATGTGGGGATAGTGAGCTATTCTGTGAAGGGTTGCCTAATCCAATTAGAAATTGGACCAATCAAATGACAGAAAACGAATTGGCTTCAAGCAAGAGCTATCACCCAAAGTATTCAGAGCTCTGAATGATGGACAATAAGCAAGATCAACACATCATTTTATTCATTTCCATTTAGCTGGTACAGCCATTACATTCTTTGCTACAAAAGTCCCTTCTCCTTGGAAGGAGACAGGTTGTCCAGGGTGAAGTGGGGAATGCATTCAGACCAAGCAGACAGTACTCCAGGCCACACTAACTGCTGTCCTCCAGGGAGAGCCTGTCAAACAGGTACTCTCCCATCCCATTCTCAGGGGCTCCCAGGCGCTTCAGGTTGGTGATGTAGTCCCCGAGTTGCTTGATGATCTCCACCTCCTCATCCAAATAGTGAGTCTCCAGGAAGTCACACAGCTGCAACAGAGGAATATGACAACTGGGTGCATTAACACTATCCAAGACAATTTCAGAATTCCCACTGAAAAAAACAGGCTTTACCATACTAGTTCCAGACAGCCCTGAAAATTTAGCTAACACCTGGAAAATCTGTGTCGGTGATGACAATAGGATTTCAGCTGCTCCATCTTGCTGCTTGTGAAGTGGAGCTGAGTTGGATGGTGATGGACAATGATCATTCCACTGTAATGCTCCCAAGTGAGAATGGGAATTCAATGGCCAATATCACTTCATCACTCCCAATGGATTGCCTTCCAAACTCCCATTTCACTTCATTACTGATCACCATGTAACAACTGCTCAGCAGCATGGACCCAAAGTGATCAGTGCACACCTGTGAATTTCCAATCCACACAGACCAACCAATGAAGTGTTACCCTGAGGGTCTCGCAGTGATGAGAATGAAGTGGTGAAGCTTACATGAGGGTCAGTCTGGGCCGTGGAGAGTTGGTGTAGATCCAGCAAACTCTGGTTCACATTCTTCTCCAGATCCAGGGCAACCTGCAGCGCCTGCAGACTGTTGCCCACTCATCCCTCTCTGGCTTCTGAGGATGGAAAGAAGGACAGGTAAGCCTCAGAAACAACATCCCTGCAGCATGCATCAGGCCATTCTGCCCACTCATGACCATCTGAAGAGCATCCAACCTGGTCCTAGCCCCAGCCATGTAATCCTGCATTTTTC
The DNA here is from genome assembly GCF_030684315.1 of Stegostoma tigrinum. Taxonomy (NCBI): domain Eukaryota; kingdom Metazoa; phylum Chordata; class Chondrichthyes; order Orectolobiformes; family Stegostomatidae; genus Stegostoma; species Stegostoma tigrinum. The sequence goes on along the minus strand of NC_081391.1, from coordinate 13,583,977 downwards.
ATGCCCTATCCTACCCTGCACATCTTTGGACTGTGGGAGGAAGCCTATGTAGAGATGTGGTGAACATGTCAACTCCAGAATTAAGCTTGTGCCCCAAGCACTGATGCAGTTGTGCTAACCACCGCCATCCCTGAAGTCCTTAGGAAGAACAGATCAGTTATTTAAGGAATTGCTTTCACCTAGCCCTATTTGCTTCTTCCGAAAGGAAAGTCAATTCACAACCAGGTCATAGTGGGGATAAGAGTTATGTTTGCACAGAATTGTCAGTGCCCATCTGATGGCATCCCAAGGAAGATATTCACAACTTAATCCCAGGGCTCGTTAAGCAGTGGTACTGTCCCTAGGTTTGGAGCATAGGCCCAGGTTGAAGTCCCACTTGTGCTTATGGCTTCATCTCGGACTGACCTGAATGATCAAAAGCATCACTACTATTTAATTCATTGAAGGGACAGCAATATGTTGACAATAAAAGGAACCAAAAGAACAAGACTAGAGATATTTCAAGGATCCATAAGTGTAGACAGGTGGGGAAGTTGGCTTCCACAATGCCCTTCCCCATTTCTTGGGGCGCAGTACAGGTACTCCAGTCTTGTCACAAACTTTGCAGCATTGGCCATGCAAAGGTGGAATACTGTGTGGTGACCAGAGCCACAATGGCACTGGAAGGGTCACCAGGATGTTGCCCCAAGACTGAAAAATCCATTAAAAGGAGAGATTAGATTTCTCACTCCAATCCTCAGAGTGAAGTCAGTTGAGATGTTTATGTGATGGCATTTGATTAGTGTGGAGTCTTGATAGTAGATGGGGAGTGTCTGCTATGAGGGGGTGGGGAGAAAGAGACATTAAGACCAGAGGGCACTGATGTGAGGAGTCAGCAGGTTAGAGGAATCCTTTGCCCAGAGGGTAGTGGAAAAATAATATGGGGGGGGTGGGGCAGTGGGGGAGGCATCTCCTGCTGCAATATTTAAGCAGCTTCTAGACAACTACCAATGCCATGGGGGCTGTAGACCAAGTGCAGTAAATGGGATTAATGTGGTTTGGTGTTTATCGGGTCAGCATGGGGTGGGGTGGTGTGGGGGGGCGGGGTTGGGGGGGGGGTGGAGAAGCAGCAGGTGGAGGGGAGCCAAGAGGCGTGTTTCTAGGATTTCTTTCCTTTTCATCAAAAGGAGGGGAGCCAAACAAAACAGTTTTCACTTTCTTTCAGGACATGAAACCACACCATAAGCAGCCATTTCTCACATCTCCTCCCCACTGCCTGCCTTCTCCAACTCCAACCTTCACATCCTTTACCACATGAAAATCTTGTCACTACTAACAGAAAACACCATGAGCTACCATTCCTGCACACCACACCATGCCCCCCTCCCAAACTCCAACCTTCACATCCTGGAGGAGGACTCTGCCTCCACGCTGATTCTGGAATTTCAGCAGCTTCTCTGCATGTTCCTGCTTCTCCTGGGACTGATCTTTGAAGAACCGGGAGACATGGGTGAGGGCAACATCATCCCGGTCAAAGTAGGACATCTAGAAGGGAGATAACATGTTAAAGCCCATTAAACACATCATTGACCCCATTTCTCATGCTCAGAACTGGAGGACTGGTTTAGTCTAAAGCAAACTAATGATTCAATCAGCTGAAAATTGTTGACACCTTACAATGTTCACTAATGGTGTTGCAAAATTAGCCAGCAGCTCCTTTAATTGGAGGAAACCAAACAACCCCAGCTTCTTCCACGTAAGATGCAAATTCAGTGTTTTGGTTTGTAAACCCTGCTGAATTGTTTGGGGGGGGGTGTCTGGCACAGCCTGGAGAGAAAAGCTGAAAGCACATTTCTACCATCTAGCCTCCAGAAATGGATGGAAGTGGTAACTGAATAGGGTTTAAACAAGTGCCAGGAGCTGGAATGCAGGATGTGCACAGGGTCAGGCAACTTCCAGTCATTACATGTCTCCCCTGGTGCTAGAGTAACATGCAGATGCTGGACATTAATATAGCTGGTAGGTACAGGTCTTCTGCAACCAATTGGATCAGATGTACTGTATTTTTTTTTACATAAAGCAGCTCTACAAGAGATGCTGTTTGCAGTATGCAGGAGAATGAGGGCGATTAGGAGAATCTTGGTGCTAAAGGAGAGCCTGCCCAGTGACAGCCTTTGGCTTGTTGCAGCAATAGTTTATCACATTTGTTTATGCCATGCACTCAGGTTGCCAGAAGCTTGCAAAGCAAAGCATTAAAATTCACAACTGAAACAAGATCAAATGTTCAGGAGACCTAATGGTATCTGCAGGACTGTGTGACCTATAGATTATTGACTTGTTCAAAGCTGGAGAGCTCAATTTAGCTTATTCCAAGAGGCTAAACTATTGTTTTCCCCACTCATTTCACTCACTTTTCAACTGAGATTCACAATCCAACAAGTTACTGCTGATTAGGAACAGTCTATTGACATCAAAAGAAGAAGTTGTTCTTTGGTAGAATCCTGGTGAGAAGTTAGTTTAATCCTCAAATACAAACTAAAAGTTAAAAAAGTGGTTTAATTGGGTAGTTAAGTTGTAGAAGGTGAAGAATAGTGGGGATTTTATTATCAGCACACAAGATTCCCTATTGAGTTGGGACAGTGGTCAGTGACTAAAACCCAACAATTGGTTCACTAGTTAAAGCTATTCCCACCTCCCAAAAAGGTAGTTATAGGGACTTTATCCTCATGTCCCTAGATAGGACTTCCTTCCAATAGGCACAAGCCCAGAGAGTGATGAATATTCTCCATGTGTCTGGAGAAAAGTGGAGCTGCAACGTGCAAGAAGCAGACACCATCCAGGACAGAGCAGCCCACTTCGTGGGGACTGCATTCACCACCTCCTTTCAGGGTCCATTATCTACCAGGTCCCCTGCAGCACTCACCAAGGGGACCTCAACACCTTCTGAACACATTCTACTCCTGGGAAGGGCACAGGGGCACCACCACATGGTGGGAGGAGCCAGTTTGTTTCTTTATCTGGTTAAATGGTAAAGGAAGAACATTTATTTCTTCACCTCTGGGTCAATAGCCTCAGCATGTTCCAGCAGCCCCCTTTTGGGGGCGGGGGGGTCGGGGGGGGCAGGCACCTATAACAAGTCAACTTTCTATAGGTTGTGAAGTGATGGATCAAACCCACTTCATGATATAGAGCACAGAAAGCCAAAATAATATCGGAGACCTACTTAAGCAGGGAGCAGCTTGTCTTACCTCAAGGACTTCAGTTCAGCTTAAAAAAATCTGATTTGTCAAATTACTACAACACCTTATTGTAAATACCAAAACCAGTATGTTTGTTTATTTACATGCACAAAATTAAAGCAGATACATCAAGGCAGATTTAAAAAGGTAGTTAGCCAATGGTTATCTGGATCAAAGCTTGACAGTAGTTTAGAAAATTATGGAGAGCCACAGCCAGTTATAGGCAATCACAGCCCAAAAAGGAATTTTAAGATAAATCACAAGATGCTTCACCCTCCATATATCATTGAGACAACTGGGGCCTCAGTTGCTGCATATCAGTATCATATCCCATTGTCACCACATTTACGCTGAATCAAGAAATAGCTAAGAGAGATACAAAAAAAAAACAAACAAGTCTACAAGAGTGTTAAAGATAATGGGAACTGCAGATGCTGGAGAATTCCAAGATAATGAAATGTGAGGCTGGATGAACACAGCAGGCCAAGCAGCATCTCAGGAGCACAAAAGCTAAACGTGTGCTCCTGAGATGCTGCTTGGCCTGCTGTGTTCATCCAGCCTCACATTTTATTATACAAGAGTATTAATCTAGTTTGTTTTAAAAAAAAACAGTTCACTTCATAACAGAAGTAACTCCAACCCCACAGGGACAGCACTCACCAAAGACTGATAGAGATAGGAGGCAGTGAGCTCCACATTAATCTGCTTGTTGACAGCAGCTTCACAATCCTGGTGATAGTTCTGACTGATCTGGGAGGCCATTTTGTGATAGAAACAGCTTTCCTTATCCAACAAAACCAAATTATAAATATAGAAAGAAAATCAGCTACACCTAAAATAGCAATGCCATTGGGCTCTATTTATACTCCAGGAGAAGACCCTCATTTTTTGAGCAGGAAATGACATCATCAGTGATGGCCAATCACTCTTGTTAATCAATTGATCAGTTGCCACGTCCAATCAGTGCAGGATGGGAATTGGATCCAGAAACCAGAATTGACAACTGGTGGATGATGGAATTGCTGAATGACCTTTGACCTCCTGTGCAAGAACAAATTGTATAAGTTTATCAAGCTGAAAATGAGAATAAAATAGACGTATAATTACCACTTTGATAAGACATTTGGACACTTATGGGGGAAGGAATGGCTTCGAGGAAGATGGGCCAAATGGCACTACAGAATTTTGGAAACCTGGTGTGTAAGGACTGTGTGGGCAGAAGAGTCTATTTCCATGATGTACGACTTGATGACTGTGCAACAGCCTCCCCCTTTTGTTTGGTACTTTTGGGCGTGATGGGGGCTCAGTGGTTAACACTGTTACGTCACAGCCACAGGGACTCTGGTTCAATTCGAGCCTTTGGCAACATGAGTGGAGTTTGCACATTCTCCCTGTGTCTGCATGGGTTTCCACCATCTGCTCCGACTCCCTCCCCTCGTCCAATGGCCTGCAGAGTAAGTCGATTGGCAAAGATAATTGCTGACAGTGACAAGGGGCATTCGGATTTGTTAGATTAGCCATGGGAAATGTGGGATTAAGGGAACAGGGTGTCCCTGAGCAGGAGGTTGCTCAGTAGGTCATTACAAATTTAATCAGCTGAATGGCATCTGCCCGCATTGAGGGATTCTACAGCAAAAACTACAACTTCCTGTTGTTAGCATCGAGAGCAGACATTGTAATCCCATACAGATCAGGGGAATTCCAGCTGACCTCTTGGTAAATGGCTTCTGTGAACGTTTGGGCTGAGTTTTCCCAGATCTGGGCTGGGTAGCTTGTTGGAGTGAATGCTGGGAGAGAAGTGGGGTGTGGTGGAGAAAGGAGGAGGAAGAAGGGGAGGATGGCACATGAAAGACAATTTTGGATTGCTCTTGGGAAAAGCTCAGCCCCAGTGTGAACTGACTCCTTCTTGAGCAAAGATGGAGCGGTCGATGTTACTCAGATGGAGGAATGAAAAAGCCAACCTACAGTGAGTCCAGCCACCCTCCCTCAGAAATGTCAAGAGGGATTTAACCGGGTAGGGGGTGCAACTGCAGTTGGCTGGAACAAGAGATGGGGAGAAAGAGAAGGTCACAGGCCTCCAGTGCTGGTCCTGCTTTGATCCATAACCGGCTCCAAGATCCCTAGGCTACATCCACAGGAGACCAAAAACAACAACGCTGAGAATAGAAAATACTGGTCATGGTAGGGCCTCACTGGGGAGGTTACACCAGATGAGTCAAGCCTGTGTCTTTCCTAACTTAGCTGGTTCCTGCAACTGGATTTAGAGCAGAACTTGATATATCTACTTCCGCCAGCATTTTGTCAACTGATCCAGCCTCCAAATCACAGACTTGTCTTCCCATTAGATTATCGTCCGAGTGACAAATCTCATTGCTCGTGGTGACTGAGGGGAGCCTGTAGGAAGGGAAACCTGGCATTGAACGTAGATATCCCACATCCTATGGAATGGGCGTCTGGTTTATCCCTTCGAGCAGGTACGGGAACTTCCTGTCTCAAAAAGGAAGACAAGTTCTGATCGACAATTGAACCTAGAGTATCCAGAAGTGTACTAATTGACCTCTGGAAGATTTTCCACCCCACAATTGGGGAAACACCAACCTCATCCTACTTAGAGGGGAAAGTCTCGAGTCTCCTGTGTCATGAGAAAAAGGAAGTCCGTCTAGTTACTGTGCAATGATCGAGAGTGAGTAAATACATCCATTGAAAGGTTGTTTTCATGTCCAATTAGTAATTGGGTCAGCCAAATTACAGAAAGAGAACTGCCTTCAAGCTCAATAAGACATTTCCCAAAATATCCAGTGCTCTGAATGATGGACAATAAGCAAGATCATAAATGATTTTATTCATTTGCATTCAGCTGGTACAGCCATTATTCTTTGCTACAAGCCTCTTCTCCCTGGAAGGAGACGGGTTGCCCAGGGTGAAGTGGGGAATGCATTCAGAACAAGCAGACAGTACTCCAGGCCACACTAACTGCTGTCCTCCAGGGAGAGCCTGTCAAACAGGTACTCTCCCATCCCATTCTCAGGGGCTCCCAGGCGCTTCAGGTTGGTGATGTAGTCCCCGAGTTGCTTGATGATCTCCACCTCCTCATCCAAATAGTGAGTCTCCAGGAAGTCACACAGCTGCAACAGAGGAATATGACACTTGGTACATTTATACTATCCAAGACAACTTCACAATTCCTACTGAAAAAGACTGAGCCATAACGAGCTCTAGACAGCCCTGAAAATCTAGCTAACAGGTGGAGAATTTGTGCCAGTGAGCACATTTCAGCTGCTTCATCTCACCTTCTTAAAGAGCTCCAAGTTGTATTGTATAGTGCAACAATCCCCAATTCAGCAGCCAAAAATCACATCAGCATTCCCACCAGACTGTAATCCAAATTCCTATTTCAGTTCGGTGTTGAGCAGTTTAACATTGTCATCATAATTATGATGACAAAGGTACAATGTAGCATCTGGACAAAGTTACGTCTGTGAATTTCCACTCCACAAAGACCAACCAATGAAGTTGAGGAGGCCTGGCAGTGATGAGAATGAAGAGGTGAAGCTTGCATGAGGGTCAGTCTGGGCTGTGGCGAGTTGGTGTAGATCCAGCAAACTCTGGTTCACATTCTTCTCCACATCCAGGGCAACCTGCATTGCCTGCAGACTGTTACCCAACTCATCCCTCTCAGGCTTCTGAGGATGGAAACAGGAACAGTTAAGCTTCAGAATCAGAGACTCGCCGCAGCATGGGAGCAGGCCATTCAGCCCATTGAGTCTGCAATCAACCTTCTGAAGAAGATCTCAGATTTACCTGAGCCATTTGCACTGCAATTCCCCCATGGCTACTTCACCCAGCCTGCCCATATTTGGACTGTAGGAAGAAACCTGAACATGTAATCACCAGTCATCAGAGGCCAGAGCTAAACCTGTGTCCCTGGCACTGAGCAACTGTGCCACCCCTAAAACCCACATTCATTACTTGTGAAGTGACTTCACTTTGCTCCATTTATCCTTGATCTGAAGCATGAAGTCATTGTGGGCTAGGGATTTATTTCACACAAAGTTCAACTGTTTGCACCAGTGCCCATTTGGCATTTAGATGAGGACATTGACACCTTAGTCTCAAGGGCTCTTGAGGTAGAGTACCAATCTGCACCTTGCAGGCCAGGCATCTATGTCTCACCTGTGCTGGTGGCTTCATCCATGTCTGAGCAGGATGATCAGACATCACTACTATTTAATTCATTGAAGGGAGCAATGTGCTTACAGTAAAAGGGACAAGCAACAAATGCCCAAGTCCATCCCTCAAGGTTCAGCAAAGGTAGACAGAGTGGGGAAGGGGCTGACATGATGCTGGTCTCCATGATTTGGGGCTCAGTAGAAAGGATGAGTCTTGCCACAAACATGGCAGCATTGGCCAGACCAAAGATGGAATGTAGTGTGGTGACCAGAACCACCATCAGAGGGACAAGGTGGCACTGCAGGGGGTACAGGTGAGGGTCATCAGGATGTTGGCCCAAGATGGAAGCAAAAAAAGACAACAAAAATACAATGATGAGAGGGAGGTTGGATAGCCTGGGATGGTGATCTGATGGAAGTGTGGAAGATCAGGGAGGATGGACAATACACAGTCCCCATGGCAGACATGAAGACCAGATGGCACAGGTTTGAGGAGATTGGAGGACCCACCCACCCAGTCGAGGGTGGGAGAGGTATGGGATGCATTACCTGTGGGGTCAGTGGAGGCAGTTACTCCAGCAACATTGAAGGCTAATCTCAACAACTTCTTCATGCCAGAAGATAGTCGGCTGTGGACTAAGTGCAGGAAATTGTGTTAATGTAGTTTGATGTTTGTGGGCAGCATAGACATGGTGGACAATAGGGCTTGTTTAGAAACTGCCTTCAAAAGAAATCAAACAGGGAAGCCAGGCCAAAATAGGATTTTCACATCCCAACAGGACGCAGCACCACAAGAGCTGCCATTCTCTCCTCCACAGCTGCAACCCTCCCACACAACTCCAACCTTCACATCCTGGAGGAGGACTCGGCCTCCACGCTGATTCTGGAATTTCAGCAGCTTCTCTGCATGTTCCTGCTTCTCCCGGGACTGATCTTTGAAGAACCTGGAGAAGTGGGGGAGGGCCACATCATCCCGGTCAAAGTAGGACATCTGGAAGGGAGATAACATGTTAAAGCCCATTAAACACAGCACTGACTCCAAATTCTAGTTCAGCCTTCTGCAGCAAACCAACTGCCTGGTATGTGAACATGTTTGAGAACCCAATGATGTCCAGCTGTCCAGCAGATCCTTCAACTGGGATCAAACAGAACAATCCCAATTTCCTGTTGGAAACTGGCAAAAGTTTGGCTTAAAACAAACAGTAAATTGCTCAGGCTGCCTGGCACAGCATTATAGCTCTTCTTGTATCCAGCCATGTTTGCACTCACTAACCTTCATTCGAATTGGACAATATTAGTGCCAAACAAACAGCTGAAACAAGCACCAGGAGCTGGAGTGCAGGCTATACTTGAGTAGGGAGCTGTAACACTATTGCTCCTTTGGGGCTGGCATGGAAATACATGTTAGACACTGCTGTAACAATATAACCAGGAGGAAGCAAGGTTTCTGTGGCCTCAAAACCAGGGAGATTGAATGTACGGTATATTTTATGACTACAAGATATAATAGAGGCGAATGAGAGAAAGCGACAACAAGATAGTGCAAAGGAAAACCTACCCAGTAACTGCCTCTGGATTGTTGCAGTTTAGTTTATAGCACACTAAAATTAGTGCACTCACATCCAGAAGGGGGAGAACAAGGGTCACATGAACAAAACAAATTGAATCAAACTGAGGGAAGGTCAAATATTGGAGAGAAAGAACCAATGTGACCTGTATCTACAGATAATGGCTGATCTAACGTCACTAGTTAACACAAAGCTGGACAACAAAGTTTGGCTTATCCCAGCTGGCACCGTTCTGTTGTTTGTCCACCCATATGTGACTCACTTCCGAACCGAGATATTCACAATCCAATGCCTTGAGGTTTATGAAGGGCTATTCTTCTGATATTTGAAACAGGAGCTAAGAGTTTTGTTGTCGAGGAAGCCTGGTGGGAAGTTATTGTCTTCATGTAGAAGCAGTCAAACAAAATTTCTTGTCTGTTTAACGGGGTAGGGACAAGCTGTGGCAGGAGAGAATAGGAAGGATTTTATAATTGGCACACGTGTTCCCCAAGGGAAATGGGACCCTGGTCAGTAATTAAAACCCGTCAACTGGCTCACCAATGAAAGCTGTACCCACCTCCCAAATGGAGTTTATACGGGCTTCATCCATCTGTCATGAGACATCTTCTTTCTAACAGACAAAAGCTGAGAGTGAAGAAGATTCTCCATGTGTCTGTGGAAGTGGAGCTGCAACATTCAAGATGCAGACACCATCCAGGACAGAGCAGCCCACTTCATGGGGACTGCATTCACCACCTCCTTTCAGGGTCCATTATCTACCAGGTCCCCTGCAGCACTCACCAAGGTTACTTCAACACACACCTTCCAAACACATTCTACCCCTTGAGATACGATGATGTAGAGCTGGATGAACACATCAGGCCAAGCAGAGGAGCAGGAAGGCTGCTGTTTTGGGCCTAGGCCCACCTTCAGAAGGGTCATGCCCCAAGACATCAGCCTTCCTGCTCCTCTGATGCTGCTTGGCCTGCTGTGTTCATTCAGCTCTACACCTTGTTATCTCAGATTCTCCAGCATCTGCTGTTCCTACTGTCTGAAACATTCTACCCATTGGAAAGTTACAGGTTCACTGCCACCTGGCTAAAGGGGACAGTTTGTTCCCTATCAGGATGGCATAGAGACTGGACCATGAATCTCAGACTCCAGCAGCTAGAGGGGATGCAGGGTGTGGGTGAGGGGGCAGGAGGCAAACATGGTTTGCAGAAGCTTCAACACGCCACACACTAAAGCAGATCAACTTTCTACAGGTTCAGGGATAGGCCACACCCATCTCATGATGGGAGTGCAAAATGCCAAGCAGGCCTCAGCTGAGATCTACTTTAAAAAGTCAGATACCAGTCACTCACAGCCTAACCTCAAGTAGGTTTGCTCAGATTAGCCACAGCAGACTGCAATAGGGAATTATCATTGTCAATATCAGAATTGATATTTAAGTATCACCACAAAAGCAAGCAAATATAAAATCAGATACTTAAACCTGTCAGAAAGAGGGTAACTAGCCAGTGGGTGATTCTAGTCCCACAGTCTGATCAATATAATACCTTTCTGAAGTAACCCTACCAACATTTGGTAATCTTAGAGGGAATGACATCTACTGCCAATTCAAACACCAAACTGGCAAATTTCTCCAGGGACACTTCATCCTCCACATATCTCTGAAGGCCAACTGGGACCCAGCTTCAGAGTACATCATTATCAAACCCCATTGGTATAGTAACATTGCCCTTATCCTGAATTAATATTTAGGAAAGGACTACAAAACTCAATCTACAAAGAGAGAGGGTCCAGTTAATTAAATTCAAGAGAAAACATTTACTTCAACTACATAGATCAAGTTTTAACCCCACAGGGACAGCACTCACCAAAGAGTGATTGAGATCGGAGGCAGTGAGCTCCACATTAATCTGCCTTTTGACAGCAGCTTCACAATCCTGGTGACAGTTCTGACTGATCTGGGAACTCATCTTATAAAGGAAAAGCTTGCTTTACTTTCCTCACCACCTGCTCCTGTTTTTGTTCCTTTCGGGGGCATGGTATCTTACTGATGAGCACTGCTGCTGCATAGTGCCCGGGACCCACATGTAATTCCAGTCATGGGCGACTCTGACGAGGCTGTACATCGTCCCCGTGTCTGTGTGGGTTCCTTTCCTCCCACAGTCCAGAGACATGCAGTTTACTTTGCAATGGCTGTGGGATAGAAAGATGGGGGCAAGAAGACAGGGTGTGTCTGAACAAGATGCTGTTCAGAGGACAGAGGATCAGTGCAGACTAAATGGGCTGAACAATCTCTTCCTGCACTGCACGGATTCACAGATTCTACAGCCAAGACTCAAGATTATTTGAAATAAAACACTTCTTGTAGTGGAACAAATACATTCAGTGCCTGAACGACCCACACCTTCAGTGAAAGCTGCAGTGTGCACTCGCTACACAACTCCCTGGAACAATCCCCAGGCTGGCTCTGATCACCCCCTCCTCAACCCATCATCTCTCTGACACCTCAAAAAGATAGAAGAAGCAGTCGTACAGGAAAGTCAGCATCTCACGGTCTCCTCTCCAAGTCGCACTGATGCTTCAATGTGATTGGGTGAAATCTACCTTCATCAGGAGTAACCCTCAGCGTGTGTGAAGCACAGAGGAACCAAGGGAGCAGCTTAGTGTGCTCAATGCTGGCTTTAGCAGCAAGAGCCAATCAAATGGCAGCATTGAACCACGAGTGTTGCTGTGTTACTCCAAAAGACACAGTGATGGTGCTCGAAGTGGTATTGAGCTCATACATGAGCATGTAACAGTTCAAGATAATTTCCTGAGCTAACTCCATGGAATATGGGTGCTGTCAATGTTGGGGCTGAATTTTCCCAGCTGTAGACTGGCAGGGTGGAAGTTTATTGCTAGGAGTGGGGTGGTGGGAGGGGTGAGAAAAGCAATGAAGGTGTTGGAACAGGTCAGAGAAAGTAAACTGACAAAAGCCACATTAGGCCAGCTTCAGAATGCTCCTAGGAGAATTGACTCGAGGCTAAGGGTAATTACACCAAGATCCCTTCAGGGTAGCAGCATATTTAACTCCCACAACAAGAGGAATGAACTGTTCAGTGCTGTCAACTACAGTAGGCTGTAACAAGGCAGGGTAGGTCTCAGCCCACCAGTACTGGCCTTGGTTTGAACCTTCACCGGCTCCCAGTAACTTTAGGCTGTGTCCACATGAGATAAAGGCAGCAAATGTAAAACAGAATATGCTGGTCATGTCAGGGCCCATTGGGAGGATACGAGTCAGGTTGAACTCATCTCAGTCCCAGCTGAGCTGTTTCCTGCACCTGGGCAGAAAGCAGAGCCTGATATCTCTTCCCATAGGCCTATTGGTGAGAACCTGCAGCGTCCAGCTGTCTGAATGATGGACAAGAACCAAGATAAACACATCATTTTACTCATTTGCATTCAGCTGGTACAGCCATTACATTCTTTGCTACAAGTCCCTTCTCCCTGGAAGGAGACAGATTGCCCAGGGTGAAGTGGGGAATGCATTCAGACCAAGCAGACAGTACTCCAGGCCACACTAACTGCTGTCCTCCAGGGAGAGCCTGTCAAACAGGTACTCTCCCATCCCATTCTCAGGGGCTCCCAGGCGCTTCAGGTTGGTGATGTAGTCCCCAAGTTGCTTGATGATCTCCACCTCCTCATCCAAATAGTGGGTCTCCAGGAAGTCACACAGCTGCAACAGAGGAATTATGGCAACTTGGTACATTTGCATGATCCAGGAAATTTTCAGAATTCCCACTGCGAAACAGACCCCACCATAACTGGCTCTCGACAGCTGGAAAAGCCACTGACATCTAGATGTTGCGCCAGGGAGGACAGTAACATTCCAGATGCACCTTGTTGTTTGTGAAGTGGAGCCGAGCTGAACTGTGACAGACAATGATCATTCTACTGCAAGTGGACCTGAAAGTGAATTCAGTGGCCAACATCACTCGTGGTACTGAATCCAAATTCCCATTTCAGCTCATTGCTGAGCTGTTTTAATGTTGATTAAATGAACATACTGTTCAGATATGATATTGTGATCAAAGTATCCCAGTGAATTTTAATCTACAAAAGACCAATGAGGTGTTGCCCTGAGGGCCTAGCAGTGATCAGAACGAGGAGGTGGGAAAGCTCACATGAGGGTCAGTCTGGGCTGTGGCGAGTTGGTGTAGATCCAGCAAACTCTGGTTCACATTCTTCTCCAGATCCAGGGCAACCTGCATTGCCTGCAGGCTGTTACCCCACTCAGCCCTCTCTGGCTTCTGGGGATGGAGAGAAGGACAGGTAAGCTTCAGAATCTCTGCAGCATGGGAACAGGCTATTTGACACATGGTGACAATAACAAAGGTCACTACATCGTTTTATTCATCCCCGATCAGCAGGTACGGCCACTGCGTTCGTCGCTACAAGTCCCTTCTGTGAACAATCCCACCTTATTCCTGTAACCCTGCATTTTCAATGGCAATCCTTCTAACCCACACGTCATTGAACCGTGAAGCCAATGTGGACATGGCAAGAACAAGTAAACTCCAGTCGTTCACTGGAGCCTAGAACCAAGAACCAAACTTGGATCCCTGGCACTGAGGCAGGCATGGTAAACACCGAGTCACTGTGCCATCCCTGAGGAGCAGCCACTCTCTACCACCCAACTCCCCCCACCCCAAAAACCCAACACCAGCCTTCACATCCTGGAGGAGGACTCTGCCTCCACGCCGATTCTGGAATTTCAGCAGCTTCTCTGCATGTTCCTGCTTCTCCTGGGACTGATCTTGGAAGAACTGGGAGACATGGGGGAGGGCAACATCATCCCGGTCAAAGTAGGACATCTGGGAGAAAACAAGTTACAACCATTAAACATTATGCAATTGGTGCCAGACATGACTGGTTTAGCCTTCAATCAAATTGAGAAGTCAATAAACATGACATGTTTTTTTAAATACATCAAGGTGGATGAGAACCATTGTCCAATTAGCCAGTAGCTCCAGTTCAAGGATCATCAAAAACAACCCTCGCCTCCTCCTGGTAACCAGGCAAACTTGAAATTCCTTGACCAAAACCTGTGAATTGACCATGCCTGTTCTTGTCTGTAGAGAGAAGAGCATTTCCACTCTAAGCACCATCAGAATTGGATGAAGTTCGTGACTGAACAGGGTTTAAGGAAATGCCAGGAGCTGGAGTGCCACATATACTTGTGTGGAAGAGCAGCCGATACCTCCTACCACCCCGCCCTTCATCATGACTCCACCCCTGACCACCAAACCATCTCCTAGTCCATTTACAACTTCACTGGAGATGACCTCCCACCCACAGCCTCCAACCTCATCCATTCCCCATGGAGATAGCCGAAGGCCCTCTGCTTCTCTCATCCTGCAGGTCTGACTGGTCCCCATTCACCAACAACCTTGTCCACTAGCCAACTCATCCTCACCCCTAACTTCTCCTTCAATTCCTCCCACCTCCTACAGAGGAAGGGGGTGGCCATAGGCACGTGCATGGGCCCAGGCTGTGCCTGCTTCTGTTAGGATTTGTGGAACAATCCTTCTACAGGGAGATGGGCCATAAACTCCACATCTTCCTCCATTACATCCCACAAAGGAGCTTGAACGGTTCCTCTAATTCATTAGAGCCTTCTACCTCAACCTTAAGTTTGTCTATCAATCTTTGATATATTTCAAACCTACTGACTCCTACAGCTACCTAGAATACACCTTACCCACCTTCCTGTGGAAGGAAAACGCCATCCCCTAATCCAATTCCTTCACCTCCAGCCCCGAGGGGAGGCATTCTACTCCTGGGCATCCCAGATGTCCTCGTTTTCCGAGGGAGCGTAACTTCCCTTTAGTGGAAGAAAAACACAACCGGTCTTGCATCTTATCCCTCACACAACCAAAACAGAATCCTCTCATCCTTCAGTACCACCTCAATGCCAGGACCCAGTGCATCATCCTCTGGCACTTATACAATCTACAATCTGACAAAGACATGTTTTACCTCTCCAACCTTAGCTGCCTTCTGGAGAGACCACTGATTCCCTTGTACATTCCACTAGCCAGGGCTTTTTTCCTGCCACACAGATTGTGCTACACCTCCCCTCATCCCAGGCCCCAAGACCTTCCACATCAAGATGAAGTGGACCTACACACCTGCAGTTAGGTATGCTGTATCCACTGCTCCTAATGTGGCCTCCTCTACATCAGGAAATCCGAGCAGAGGCTTGACACCACTTTGTGGAGTGCCTATGCTGGGCTCGTGACCAGCAGCTGCACCTCCCAGTCACAAACTACTTCCCCTTCAGAGGGGCAGGAGGGGACAGTTGATGTTCATTCTGGGCCTCCAATGCCACCCAAAGGTTGCAGGAACAGCACCTTGTATTCTGCTTGGGAACCCTGCAGCCCAATGGTATCAGTGAGGACTTAAGCTGAAAGATCTCCCTTCCCCCAATCACAGCTCAGCTAGTTCCCACCTCCCCGACTGGTCCGTCCTTCCTCCCACCTACTTCCCCACACCACCCCACCTCCCGCCGACCCCCGCCACCTCAAATCCCATCCCCACGGACAGGCCTACTCAACTCACTTGACTTGATTGGCTCCATCCTTACCTCAGACTGGAGTCTCCTCACCACCTGTTTCTTTATCCCTCATCCATTCACCTCCCCACCCCTTCCTATTTCAGGGACCCCTTCCCCTCCCCATTTCTCAAGGGTCCAGGCCCAAAACATCAGCCTTCCTGCTCCCCCTGATGGTGCTTGGCCTGCTGTGTTCATCCAGCTCTACACCTTGTTAGAGCAGGTTATCTAGTTCCAACTGATCAGGCTGAGAAGTTTCTTTTGTCAAAAAACAGTCATGTAAATTTCTCTGGCTTTTCTCGGGTAGCTGCATCTCACAGATATACAATAGTAGGTTGTTTGGGCACATGCTGCCCAATTGATATGGGACACCACTAACAGTTAAGACCCAACAGGCTTATTGGTGATAGCTGTTCCCACCTGCTAAAGGGAAGGGTACAGGGATTTCATCCTCAGAGTGGGAAGAGAATGCTTCTCAGACATAAGCCCCATGGAGGGATGAATATTCTCCCTTTTTCCCAAGAAGTGGAGCTGCAACATGCACAAAGTAGACACTATGCAGGACAGAGCAGCCCACCTCATTGAAGGGAGTGAGTGAATGCACTCCCAGTGTCCACTATCTACCAGGTATCTAGCAGCCTTCAAAAGCTGCTTCAACATTTACAAACCATTATAGCCTGCCATTTTGAGAGGCCATAGGCACAGTGCTCCCTGGAGAAAGGCACTATTTCCCATACCGTGGGAATTTGAAACTCCAATTCTTCACCTTTTTTGGTGAAGTGAAGACCTCAGGTTATTCCAGACACCCTGTGCATGCACTCACAGGAGGGTATTGATCTATTGGAGGAATGGACAACAAGTGACTTCCTGGCCACTAACAGTCCATTCATGAACTGAGAATGCAGAAAGCCAACTAGTCCACATCTGAGGCCTCCTCAATGCAAGTTACAAGTGCATATGCTCAGAGAAGCCAGTCACTGCCATCATTCTCCATCACAGAATGGAAACTGTCATGTGTATTTAGGATCAGAGCACAAATTAAGTGTGATCAAGGTAAATTAAAATGTTACAGGATGACTAGCCAAGGGGTGCCTACAACTCCCAACACCATTACATCTAATTTTAGTAAAGTTTGGTCAATTCTGGGGAGGAAAACGACAGTTACCACCAGGCAGAGACCTGGCAGTAAATTGTAAAATAATTGACAGAACAATTTGCCCTCCATCTATCACTCAATCCCAGCTGGTGAATTAGATACTGCACATCAATATCAAAATCCATTGTCACCAAAGGGCATTACATTTATCCCAAAATGATTTTTCAAGGTGCAAACTTAAACTCCTCAAATCTACAAGACTATGAAGTTAATTAGAAACAAGAGGATCAGCTCATTTTTGCAGAATAGATTTAATTTCAACTCCATCAAGACAAAACTCACCAAAGACTGATAGAGATAGGAGGCAGTGAGCTCCACATTAACCTGCTTGTTGACAGCAGCTTCACAATCCTGGTGATAGTTCTGACTGATCTGGGAGGCCATTTTATGAAGAAAATAGATTTCCTTTTCCTCCAAAATCAAATAACAAACTTAGAAAGATGATCAACTACACCATAAACATCGCTCTCTTGGGACAATTTTTATACTCGAGCAGCAGCCCTTTATTTTCTTGAGCAGGAAATGACATCATCAGTGATGGCCGATCACTCTCATTCATCAATTGATCAGCTGCCACGTCCAATCAGTGCAGGATGGGAATTGGATCCAGAAAACGATCAGAATTGACAACTGGTCGATGATGGAATTGCTGACTGACCTTTGACCTCCTGCACAAGTGCAAATCCTGGAAATATTTCTCTGTGAAAATGACAATAAAATATACTCTAAACGTTCACGATTGTATCTGAGATTATATCTTAAGACACACTCATCACAGATTGGCAGAATTCTGTCAGTTTGTTACTCTGAGGGATTAGTCTTTGTACTTGTTGAATAACAGCGTTGGAGCCCATTGAAAAATGGCCAGATTTTGTTAACAGTAAACATTTTCTTATTGCTGTGCATCGACAGAAACAATGTGCTTTTGGGTTACCTCATACAGGAAGCTCATTCCTTTGTGGATCCATTCTGAATCTGCTGTGATCTCCTTGACGTTGGGTTCATGAAGTGCAGTTTGAAAAGCAAGGTGCTAAATGTGCTGAGTGCCTCTCCTGCATAGTAGACCTCACACCTCCCTGTCTACATTGCTGCTGGAAATGTATAGCACATGCAAACTTTCTATCGCAAAGTTTGGTTTTTATTTGTTTGAAGTAGATCGAGAGCTTAACTCCAGCATGTTTCCAAATGGAGAGTGGCTGGTCCTGTTTACATTACATTCTGTAGAATGTATGGCTCAGCAACTGTGTTGAATGGAGCAGCCTCCCATGCACTGGTGGCCTGTGAGGCTTTGGGAATTGAGGATCCCCAATGAACGTTCGAGTATGATCACAGCACTGATGTACAGACTGGTGGAAGCAAGTTACTTTCACTCAATATCTGCTTCAAAAAGCAGGATGCAGTCTAGTGCTATCTTTTAGCTTTGAATGACAAGTTTGAATATTATTCATGTGTTCAAAAAAGGGAATGGGGTAACCCTGGAAATTACAGGCCAGCTAGTCTTATGTCAGTGGTTGGCAAATTAATGGGAAGGGCTGTAAGAAACAGAATTAATGATCACTTGGATAGGCACAGTATGATTTGTGATGGCCAGTGTGGATTTGTGAGGCGTACATCATGCCTCACAAATCTGATTGAATTCTTTGAAGGGATGACCAAACGTGTGGATGAAGGTAGATCAGTGAATGTGGGATACATGGATTGAAGTAAGGCGTTTGATAAGGTTCCCCATGGCAGGCTCATGCAGAAAGTCAGGAGGCATGTGACGGGGGAAATGAGACAGATTGGATTCAGAATTGGCTGACCCATAGAAGACATGGGTGACAGTTGACTGAAAATATTCAACATGGCGCTCAGTTACGAGTGGTGTACCTCAAGGGTCTGTTCAGGGTCCTCTTCTATTTACGATTTTGGTAAATGATTTGGATGTAGGAGTGGAATGGCGGATTAGTAAGTTTTTGGAAGATACGAAGGTGATTTGACTTGTGGATAGTGTGGACGGCTGTTCCAGGTTACAAAAGGACATTGATAGGATGCCGAGCGGGGCTAAGAAGTGGCAGACAGAGTTTAACCCTGAAAAGCGTGAAGTGATTCCTTTTGGAAGGACAAATTTTAAAGCAGAATACAGGGTTAACGGAAAGATTCTTGGCAGTGTGGAGGAGCAGATGGATCTCGGGGTTCATGTCCACAGTTCCCTGAAAGCTGCCAGTCAGGTGGATAGAGTTGTCAAGAAGGCATGTGGTGTGTTAGCTTTCATTCATAGAGGGATTGATTTCAAGAGCTGTGAAGTTATGCTCCAGCTATACAAAAGCCTGGTTCGGCCACATCTGGAGTATTGTGTCCAGTTCTGGTCACCTCATTCCAGGAAAGATGTGGAAGTGTTAGAAAAGGTGCAGAGGAGATTTACCAGGATGTTGCTTGGAATGGAGGGAAGGTCTTACGAAGAAAGGTTGAGAGAACGAGTGCTTTTCTCTTCAGAACAAAGGATGAGAGGTGACTTGATAGAGGTGTACAAAATGATCATAAGTATAGGCAGATATGACAGCCAGAGACTTTTTCCTAGGATGGAGTTAGCTATTATGAGGGGGCATAGTTTTGAAGTGAGTGGAGGTAGATATAGGGTGGATGTCAGAGGTAGGTTCTTTACTCAGAGAGTGGCTGGGGCGTGGAATGCATTGCCGGAGAGTGCAGTGGAGTCGGCCTCGTTAGGGGATTTTAAGCGGCTATTAGATAAGCAGATGGATATAAGGTAGTGGAGGTGAGATCGTCCTTGGGTTTAGGATAAAAGTTCGAAACAACATCGTGGGCTGAAGGGCGTGAACTGTGCTGCACTGTTCTAGGTTCTATTTTCTAAGAAACCATGGGCAGAGGTCAATCCTAATTCATGTGCTCATGGCTTTGAGACCAAGTCAGAGTCTGGGAATTCTGTTGTGAATAACTCTACTTCAGACTTTCCAGAGTCTGTTCACCATCGATAAGACTGAAGTTGGGAATAATGCTGGAGTAGTTTGCAATTTTCCAGCTCAATGCCGCCCCAGTGACACTGAAGCAGCTCCAAGTAAATCCATCACCATCCTGACTTGGAATAATATCAGTGTTTGTGAGTGAAGATCCCAGAAGCCCCTCCTCAGCAACAGCAGCAGCATCATTCCGGTCTCTCCGACACCAGGTGGACTGCAATAAGCAGCTCATCACCATCTCCTGAAGTGTAACAGTTGCTGAGCACTAAATGTAGCCTTGCCATTGGCACACTCAAGATTGACTGTATATAAAAAGCATGCTGTGATAGGGTCAGGTGGGGTCCAAAATTAGAGGGCATCGGTTTGAGGGGAGAGGGGTAAGATTTGATGGGGACATGAGGGGCAACATTTTCATACAGAAGGTGGTGTGCATTGTTAGAACGAGCTGTCAGAGACAGTGGTGGAGGTAGTTAGAATTACAACATTTAAATGACATTTGGAGATTTGCATGGAAAGGAATGGTTTAGAAGGATATGGGCCAAAGGCAGACAAGTGGGACAATGTCAGTGATAATGGGAACTGCAGATGCTGGAGAATTCCAAGATAATAACATGTGAGGCTGGATGAACACAGCAGGTCAAGCAGCATCTCAGGAGCACAAAAGCTGACGTTTCGGGCCTAGACCCTTCGTCTCTGATTTTGTGCTCCTGAGATGCTGCTTGGCCTGCTGTGTTCATCCAGCCTCACATTTTATTATCTTGGGACTATGTCAGGTTGGGAAATCTGGTCAGCATGGACAGGTAGGACCGAAGGGTCTGTTTCCGTGAGAAACGAGTCATTCACTCTAATTCTATGCAACAGAGTGTTCCTGTTTTTTGTAACTTTTGGATGGCAGGGTATTTTAATGGTCAGCATTACTGCCTCATAGTGCCAGGGACCTGGGGTCAATTTCAGTCACGTGTGGAGGCTGCACATCCTCCCCGTGCCTGTGTGGGCCTCTTCCCACAGTCCAAAGACATGCAGTTTATTTTGGACTGGCCGTGGGAAAGATGGCGTAAGAAGGCAGGGTGTGTCTGAACAAGATGCTGTTCAGAGGATCAGTGCAGACTAAATGGGCTGAACAACTTCTTCAGAGGATCAGTGCAGACTAAATGGGCTGAACAACCTCTTCCCGCACTGCAGGGATTCTACACCCAAGACTCAAGATGGTTTAAAATAAAACTCTACGTGGTGGAACAAATACATTCAGTGCCTTAAAGACCCACACCTCAGTGAAGGCTGCAGTGTGCACTCGCTACAAAACTCCCTGAAACATTCCCCAGGATGTCTCTGACAGCCCCCTCCCTAAACCACGATCTCTGACACCTCGAAAGATAAAGGAAGCAGCCATTCAGGAAAGTCAGCATCTCCAGTTCTCCTCCCTGAGTCACACTGCTCCTTCAATGTGATCGGGTGAAATCAACCTGCATCAGGAGTAACCCTCCCCGTGGGGGAAGCTCAGAGGAACCAAGGGAGCAGCTTAGTGCGCTCAATGCTGGCTTGAGCAGCAAGAGCCAATCAAATGGCAGCATTTAACCAGGAGCGTTGCTGTGTTATTCCCAGGTCACTATTATCCTGCTGTAGGTGCCATTAAGTGCATCCAGTTCAGGTGAATTTTTTCAAGCAGACTTGTGCTGAATATTCCCATCTCTGGGCTGGCTGGCCTGAAGTTTATTACTAGGCGTGGTGGGGTTTTTGACCAAGACTTGGCAGAGAGCAAGGAAGTAAACGGAGCAAAGCCACATTAGGACAGCTTTGGATTACTCCTGGGAAATGGTTCCCCCCGTGTGAGCTTTCTTGTCGAGCTACAATGGGTATTTAATCCATATCGCCTGGGAGGGCAGCGCATGTTCCTCAGGCGAAGGAACAAATGAACTGGTCATTGTGAGTAACTGCTGATGGCTGTCCGGAGGCAGGCAGTTGGTGGTGGGGATCAGGAGGCCACAGGGCTGGTCTTGGCTTGAACCTCAACTGGGTCTGAGTGAATCTAGGATGCACTGTCAGGAAAAAGTAATAACATTGATTTGAACAGAATAGACCAGGTGTGTCAGATCCCAGTTGCTAAGTTTAATTTTATTGCTCCCAGCATTGCTGGTTCCTCCACAAGGCTAGAGAGGGGACGCTGCTGGATCTCTTCCCTTAAGCTCTTGTTGAGGCAAGCTGAGCCAGCTGGCACAGAATTTACATTGGCATCAACTTGTGATTTGTGTGGACTTTAGCAATCAGTCTCGGTTGGTGGAGGTTGACAGAGGTTGACAGGGAAGCTATTGCTAAGCAAACTAGACATGAACATAAAGCATCCTACAGCCCTGTTTCTGTGAAAGTGGGTGTCAAGTCTTTCTTTCGGCCAAACAGGGGTGTTTTCTCTTTCGAAAGCAATGAAAATTTTAGCTGCACCTGTATTCATCATACCTGGGTGTGGGATAATAGTACAAAGTGACTTGACACCCCGCAGGCCCCAACCTCAAGTTCTGGCTGGAGGAATAACTTGGATTCATAACTTAGAGGAAGTTCCACGGGAATTCCGAGACTGATGCTGGGGTGGTGTTGGAGGGAAGACCAGGGAAATATTCTGTCAAATTAATAATTTCATTAGCCAAAATTACAGGCTTGAAGCTCTCAAAAGCTCTTTAATATCAAGGGTCTCAATGATGGACAATAAGCAACATCAATACATTTCATTCATTTCCACTCAGCTGGTTCAGCCATTACATTGTTTGCTACAAGCCCCTTCTCCTTGGAAGGAGACAGGTTGTCCAGGGTGAAGTAGGGAATACATTCAGACCAAGCAGACAGTACTCCAGGCCACACTAACTGCTGTCCTCCAGGGAGAGCCTGTCAAACAGGTACTCTCCCATCCCATTCTCAGGGGCTCCCAGGCGCTTCAGGTTGGTGATGTAGTCCCCAAGTTGCTTGATGATCTCCACCTCCTCATCCAAATAGTGAGTCTCCAGGAAGTCACACAGCTGCAACAGAGGAATATGACACTTGGTACATTTATACTATCCACGACAATTTCAGAATTCCCACTGCAAGACAGACTTAGCCATGACTAGCTCTGGACAGCCCTGAAAAGCGAGCTAACACCTGGAGAATTTGTGCCAGTGAGGACAACATGTCAGCTGCTCCATCTTGCTGTTTGTGAAATGGAGCTGAGTTGGATTGTGATGGACAATGATCATTCCACTGCAATGATACTAATGAAGAACTCAGTGGCCAACGTCATTTCAGCACTTCCACTAGATTATAGATCAAATTCCCCTTATACCTCATTGTAATCAGTATGATCCCAAGTGATCAATGTTACAATAGTTCAGGAAAGTAATGGATGGAAAGTGTTACTTCAGTGAATTTCCAATCCACACAGACCAACCAATGAAACGTTACCTTGAGGGTCTAGCAGTGATGTGAATGAGGAGGTGAAGCTGACATGAGGGTCAGTCTGGGCTGTGGCGAGTTGGTGTAGATCCAGCAAACTCTGGTTCACATTCTTTTCCAGATTCAGGGCAACCTGAATTGCCTGCAGGCTGTTACCCCAGTCAATCCTCTCTGGCTTCTATGGATGGAGAGAAGGACAGGTAAGCTTCAGAAACAGAATCCCTGCAGCATGGGAGCAGGCCATTCACCCCACTGAGACCATAACTGCTGAAGAGCATCCCATCTGGTCCCATTCCCACCCTGTTCGTGTAACCTGCATTTCAAGTTGCCAATCTTCTTTTCTACTGTGTGGGGATGCTATGCTTTGGGATAACGTTTAAACTCTCGTCACGGGCCAGAACCAAACTGGTACCCCTGGCACTGAGTCAACAGTGCCAACCACTGAGCCACTGTGCCATCCCTGAAGTCCAGATAAAGAAAACATTAGCTACTTGGTGACTCCTTTCACCTTGCCCCATTTATCCTTGACCTGAAGCCGGAAGTTCAGGAACATATCCTTGTACCACAGGGAATAAATATGTACCAGATTAGTCATTTGCACCAGTGTCCATCTGCTGGAGTCTTAAAAAGGATATTCATGAGTGAATCCCAAGGGCTGTGGGGGAAGTAGCGGTAGTGTCCCAAGCTCCGGTTGACAAGGCTGATGTTCAAGTCTCACTTGTGCTTGTGGCCTCATACATGCCCGAGCGGCATGGTCAGAACCATCATTACTTGAATTCATTGTCGGGGGCAGTAATGTGCTTACAATAAACACAGGATCATCGATCCCTCAATGCTCACACAAGGCAAACTGTGTGTGAAAGGGGACATAGGCCAAGTAACATGTGTTAGTTTGGGGCAGGGTTGTGAGGAACAGCACAGGGACAAGTCCTTTGAACACATTTTATGAAAATTGTTCTTCCGGCCTCTGCTGCATTCTATCTTTGGCCTCGCTAGTCAGAAGGACAGGATAGCACTGCAGGGGGTGCTGGTGAGGGTCCCCAGGTTGTTTCCCCGAGACAGAAAATCCATTGTGAGGAGAGAGATTGGACAGGCTGGGGTTTTCCTTGTCCTTTGAGCAGGTGAGGCTGAGGTGGTTGTTTGATGGAAGTCAGGCTTGTATAAATGCTGAAACACTGGAGATGGAGGAGAGCAAACAGGGAAGCCAAGCAAAAGAACTTTCCACACTCGCTCAGGATCTGAAAATCTTGTCACTGGAGATGACACCGCAAGAGCAGCCATTCCACCCTGCACTCCCCCACCACCCAACCCCAACCTTCACATCCTGGAGGAGGACTCGGCCGCCACGCTGATTCTGGAATTTCAGCAGCTTTTCTGCATGTTCCCGCTTCTCCTGGAACTGATCTTTGAAGAACTGGGAGAAATGGGGGAGGGCAACATCGTCTTGGGCAAAGTAGGACATCTGGAAGAACAAGTTCAAGTTACATTCGACATCACTGGCTCACTCCCCATTGCAGTTCTCAACTACAAGACTACTTGAGCACTCAAACCAAACTGACAGAAGGCATGCTCATGTGTCAGACACTGAACAGATTGTGAACCCAGTGTTGTTCAATTCACCAGCAACTGGGCAAAATCACAACAGTCCAGCTTCCTCCTGGAACCAAAAATACTGTTTTATTTTGGTTTGAATCTACTGGTGATTAGCTCAGGAGTGCCTGGCACAGCCTTTGTGGAGAGACAGAGCTGAATTCATGCTTCTATTCATTAATCTCCAACAGAATTGGATGAAGTTACTGGTTGAACAGGGTTTCAGGAAGTGCCAGGAGCTGGCGTACAGGATGTACACAGGATGGAGGAGCCACAAGGCACTGTGTTTTGCCTTTCAGGTAAACTTTCAAAAAAGATGTTGAACCTTGTTCTAGTCAATGAATAGTAGGGAGAATGTTTTCTACAAACCCAGGATCAATGAGATTTGGACATAAGTGTACACATTAACTCTACACGGGTACGCTATCTTCAGTATGATGTTTAGCACTAAGATAATGCCAAGGAAAGCCTGCCCAGTAACAGCCTTTGGATCGTTGCAGCAGTGGGTTATTGCTCTGCCTAAAAATAGTGCAAACTCAGGCTGTCAGAAACTTGCACCAAGTCACATGACTGAAACAAATGATCAAATGTCAAATATCAGTGGCCTGTAGATAATGTCACTAGTGAAAACAGTAACCTGGAAAAGCACTTGCCCTGACTTAACCCAAACAGGCAAAAAATCCTGTCGGCTTTCAGCCCATGTGACTCATATCTAAACTGTCATGTTCACAATTCGATGTAAGGGTTTAAGAGCTAATCGTCACTATTGGAAGCATCAGCTAAGAGTTACATTCTGGGGAAGGACTCCTGAAAAGTTACTTTAATCCACAAATCCAAAAACCACAGTCAGGCAAGCAAAAATCTCTGGTTTAAGTGGGTAGTTACACGTCATGGCAGAAGATAGTCGGGATTTTATCCTTGGGAAGCATGTGCCAACAGAGTTGGGACACAGTGATTAAACCCCAACCACTGGATCACCAATAAAGCTGTCCCACCTCCCAAGTGAGGCTTATAGGGACTTAGTCCTCATTACAAGACAACTTCCTCACAACAGGCACAAGCCCAGAGAGAGATGAATATTCTCCATGTGTCTGGAGAAGGGGACCTGCAACATGCAAGAAGCAGACACCATCCAGGACAGAGCAGCCCACTTCATGGGGACTGCATTCACCACCTCCTTTCAGAGTCCATTACCTACCAGGTCCCCTGCAGCACTCACCAAGGTTACTTCAACACATACCTTCCAAGCACAGTCTACTCCTTGGAAGGGCACAAGCACATCACCACTGGGATAGAGGGGACATTTTGTTTTAGGTCAAGCTAAATGATATGGGAACAACCTCCATTCCTTCACTGTCACTGGGCTAATAGCCTCAGCACATTCCAGCAGCCCCAGCATGGGGTGGGGTGGAGAAGGGGCAGAGTGGGGATCCAACATTTCTCACACACAGCAGATCAACTCTCAGTAGGGACGGGATAGGCCACACCCACATCTTCAATAAATACAAGTAAAGCCAAGTCAGCCTCAATGAAGGAGATCTACTTAAAACAGATGCTAGTCACAGACTAGCTTCAGGTTTGTTCAGACTAACAAGGGCCACTGCAACAGGGAAGTTATTGTTATTGTCAGTGTTAAAAAAAATCAGCATGTTTGTTTAGGACCACCACAGAGATCAGGCAAATGAAGTCAGGAAACTTGTGTCAGAAAGAAAACAAAAGCAAGAGGCTTTTACCCTCCAGATACCACTGAAGGCCAACTGGGACCTGAGTTAACATACATCAGTATCCTACACCATCGTGATAGTAACACCACCTCTATCCTGAACTGATATTTAGGTAGGAGCCACAAAACCTCAATCTACTAGATTGTCAGCTTCACTAGAGGCCAGGCAAAGAATTTACTTCAACAGAACAGATTTATATGTTTAACCCCGAGAGACAGCACTCACCAAAGACTGATAGAGATAGGAGGCAGTGAGCTCCACATTAATCTGCTTGTTGACAGCAGCTTCACAATCCTGGTGATAGTTCTGACTGATCTGGGAGGCCATCTTGTGACAATAAATTTCTTTTATTCTCCTCACCACCAAAATAACAAAATTAGGAAGAACAATCAACATCATTCCCGTGGGACTCTATTTATACCCCAGGGGCTGACCCTCTTTTTATGAAGCAGGAAATGACATCATCAGTGATGGCCAATCACTCTTGTTAATCAATTGATCAGTTGCCACGTCCAATCAGTGCAGGATGGGAACTGGATCCAGAAACGAATCACGGTTGACAACTGGTCGATGATGGAATTGCTGAATGATCTTTGACCTCCTCTACAAGTGCACATTCTGTAAATGTATTTGCCAGAAAATGACAATAAAATATACTCTAAACCTTCGCTTTTCTATCTGAGGTTGTGCGTGAAGCCACAGTCATCACAGATTTGCAGAATTCTGTTGGATTGTTAATCTGAAGGATTATTCGTCATAACTTTTGAACGTTGCTGTTGGAGCCATAGAACATAGAAGATTACAGCACAGTACAGGCACTTCGGCCCTCGATGTTGTGCCGACCTGTCATACCGATATGAAGCCCATCTAACCTACACTATTCCATGTACGTCCATATGCTTGTCCAATGACGACTTAAATGTACCTAAAGTTGGTGAATCTACTACTGTTGCAGGCAAAGCGTTCCATTCCCTCACTACTCTCCAAGTAAAGAAACTATCTCTGACATCTGTCCTATATCTTTCACCCGTCCATTTGAAGCTATGCCCCCTCGTGCTCGCTGTCACCATCCTAGGAAAAAGGCTCTCCCTATCCACGCTATCTAACCCTCTGATTATTTTATATGTTTCAATTAAGTCACCTCGCAAACTTCTTCCCTCTAATGAAAACAGCCTCAAGTCCCTCAGCATTTCCTCGTAAGACCTTCCCACCATACCAGGCAACATCCTAGTAAATCTCCTCTGCACCCTTTCCAAAGCTTCTACATCCTTCTTATAATGGGGTGACCAGAACTGTACACAATACTCCAATTGCGGCCGCACCAGAGTTTTGTACAGCTTCGCCATAACCTCTTGGTTCCGGAACTCGATCCCTCTATTAATAAAAGCTAAAACATTGTATGCCTTCTTAACCGCCCTGTCAACCTGGGTGGCAACTTTCAAGGATATGTGTACATGGACACCGACATCTCTCTGCTCATCTAAACTACCAAGAATCTTACCATTAGCCCTGTACTTTGCCTTCCGGTTACTCCTACCAAAGTGCATCACCTCACACTCGTCTGCATTAAACTCCATTTGCCACCTCTCAGCCCAGCTCCGCAGCTTATCTATGTCTCTCTGCGACCTACAGCATCCTTCGTCACTATCCACAACTCCACCGACCTTCGTGTTGTCTGCAAATTTACTAACCCATCCTTCTACGCCCTCATCCAGGTCACCTATTAAAAATGAGAAACAGCAGTGGACCCAACACCGACCCTTGCAGTACACCACTAGTAACTGGTCTCCAGGATGAACATTTCCCATCGACTACCGCCCTCTGTCTTCTTTCAGCAAGCCAATTTCTGATCCAAACTGCTATATCTTCCACAATCCCATTCCTCCACATTTTGTACAATAGCCTCTTGTGGGGAACCTTAGAAGCTTATCGAATGCCTTGCTCAAATCCATATACACCACATCAACCAGTTTACTCTCATCTACCTGTTTAGTCACCTTCTGAAATAACTCAATAAGGTTTGTGAGGCATGAGCATGACTTTCCCCTCATAAAACCGTGCTGACTATCCCAAAATCAATTTATTCTTTTCTAGATGATTATAAATCCTATCCCTTATAACCTTTTCCAACACTTTACCAACAACTGAGGTAAGGCTCACTGGTCTACAATTACCAGGGTTGTCTCTACTCCCCTTCTTGAACAGGGGAACCACATTTGCAATCCTCTGAACAGGGGAAAACAACATTGGCTAATCTCATCTTTCTAAAATGCCCAGATTTGGTTGATATGAACATTTTCCTATTTCTGCGCAGCAACAGAATAGTATGCTTTTGGATCGTCTAATACAGGCAACCGATGTCCTTTAGATCTGTTCTGAATCTGCTGTGATCCCTGGGACTTAGGGTCTCATGAATCCCAGTTTGAAAAGCAAGATGCTAAATGTGCTGAGTGACTCGTATACACAGTAGGCCTCAGGGTTTTCTGTGAATTAAAATCCCAGAAGCCCCTCCTCAGCAGCATCATTCCAGAGTCTGCTACACCAGACCATCTGTAATAACCAGCTGCTGAGCACGAGATGTAGCCTTGCCATTGGCACACTCAAGAATGACTGTATATAAAAAGCATGCTGCGACAGGGTAGGGAAGTCCAAAACTAGAGGGCACAGGTTTGAGGGGAGAGGGGCCAGGGGAAACACAGGGTCAAAGGACTGTGGTGTGACTGAGCAGGATGCTGGGCAGAAGGTTGATACTACGTGGGTCAAACGGCCCCTTCCAGGAGAGTAGGGATTCTATCACCAAGGATTGAGACTGGGCAAAATAAAAAGGATTATTGTGATGGAACAAATATATTCAGTACCTCAATGACCCACACTCTTCCTAAGGCTGCCGTGTGCACTTCGACAAAACTCAAGACAAACTCTGGGCTGTCTCTGTTCATCCCCCTCCCTCAGCCATGATCTGACGCCTTGAATGATCAAGGAAACAGCTGTATAGGAATGTCAGCATGTCCAGGCATCTTGTCTGAAGGAGACAGTCCCCACCTTCCCCAGAAATCCCTGCTCCCTCACTTGTTCAAATTGAAGCATGTCAAAAGAAAAAAGAGCCTTCAGCCCATGGAAAGGTTCCAAGAACCAAGGCAGCAGCTTTTCATACAAACCCTTGAACAGTAAGAAGCCAGTTGTAGCTGCAAGCATAAACCAAATGGGAGTATTTTTAAACCGTGGGCTATCATCCAAGCCCCAGGTCACCAATCCTTGTCTTTATGGGATCAAGACCATCCACTATCAATCAGGTAGCCCTAGAGAATCTGGAGCCGATTCCCTGGAATGTGACTGTTGTGAAAGTTTGGGCCGAATTTCCCCAGCTCAGGGCTGGCAGACTTCCAGTTATTTAGGTGGTGGGGGCAGGCAGGGTGGGGTCGAGAAGAGAAGCCGTTGGAAGAGAAAGTTGCTGAGCCCATGGGTGAAGGAAAGACAGCAAAAAAACTGATGAAGCCACTTGGAAGACAAACTTTGAATTGCTTCTGGGAAAAGAGAGCAATGCAGTTAAACCAAGACAGTTATTTAGAAAACCCCCAAGGTGCCCTGGGAGGAGCAGCAGACAACTGACAAAACTTAAATGCGAACTGGTCAGTGGGGCCAACTGTCAATGGCTATTGCAAGGGTAGGTCACAGGCCCCGATTTGAACCTGAACTGGCTCCCATAGGCCTAGAGTCTGTCCACAGTGTGGGGGGGGGGGTGAACTTCAGTAGGAAAGCTTGATTGACCAAAGAAAGGTATCAATGGTCTCAAAATGATGGACAAAAACCAATATCAATATATCATTTTATTCATTCCCATTCAGCTGGTACAGCCATTACATTCTTTGCTACAAAAGTCCCTTCTCCTTGGAAGGAGACAGATTGCCCAGGGTGAAGTGGGGAATGCATTCAGACCAAGCAGACAGTACTCCAGGCCACACTAACTGCTGTCCTCCAGGGAGAGCCTGTCAAACAGGTACTCTCCCATCCCATTCTCAGGGGCTCCCAGGCGCTTCAGGTTGGTGATGTAGTCCCCGAGTTGCTTGATGATCTCCACCTCCTCATCCAAATAGTGAGTCTCCAGGAAGTCACACAGCTGCAAGAATATGACAACTTGCTACATTAATGCTATCCAAGACAACCTCAGATTTCCTACTGCAAAACACTCAGCCATATGAGCTCTAGACTACCCTGAAAACCTAACACCTGGAGACTATGCCAGTGAGGACCATGTATTTCAACTGCTCTTGCAGTTTGTTAAGTGATGCTGTGTTGGATTATGATGGATAGTGATCATTCCACTGCAATAATCCTGGATGAGCATTCAGTGGCCAATATCACTTCATCACTCCTACTAGATTATAATCCAAATTCCCATTTTACTTGATTGCTGAGCTGATCAGATTATAAGCATTGGTACAGATCTGAAGAGATCCAAATGGCACTTGTCTGAGACAGCAGGCAACTTCTAATCCACAAAAGACCAACCATTGAAGGTGTTGCCCTGAGTGACCAGCAGTGAAGAGAATGAAGTGGTGAAGCTTACATGAGGGTCAGTCTGGGCTGTGGCAAGTTGGTGAAGATCCAGCAAACTCTGGTTCACATTCTTCTCCAGATCCAGGGCAACCTGCATCGCCTGCAGGCTGTTACCCCACTCATCCCTCTCTGGCTTCTGAGGATGGAAAGAAGGAAAGTGAAGCTTCAGAATCTCTACAACATCGATCAGTGCAGAACTGCTCTGAAATGCATCCCAGCTCATCCCACTCCCCCTCTATTCCTGTAACCCTGCATTTCAGATGGCCAATCCTCTTATACTATGAGGACACCAACGCAGACATGGGGAGGACATGTAAACACCAGTCCCTCACCAGAGGCCAGATCAAAACCTGTGTCCCTAGCACTGAGAACACTGCTAGCCCCTGAGGGAGCCCTGGAGCACAGCTGAAGAACAGTTCCTTCAGAATTGCTTTCACCTTGCCTGTTGGTCCTTGATCTGAAGGAGGAAGTTGAATAACAGGTCATTGTGGGGGATAATGACAAGATTTGCATCAGGGTCCATCTGATGGAATTGCGAGGATATTGACGAGTGAATCCTAAATGCTGTCATGGTACAGTGGTAGTGCCCCTGTCTCTGGCTGACAAGGCCAAGGTTCAAGTACCACTTGTGCTGGTGGCTTCATACATGCCTGAGCAGGATGATCAGAAACATCACGGCTATTTAATTCATCCAAGGGACAGCGAGGTGTTTGCAAAGTGTGTTGTGCTGCTAACAGTTAAGAAAGGCCCACAACCATAGATCCCTCAAAGTTCAGACAAGGTCAACAGGGTGTAACAGTGACAGAGGGCAAGCAACCTCTATTAGTTGGGTGTGGTGGAACAGGAAGGGGGCCAGTCTTGTCACAGTTTGTTCTTCTAGTCACCACATTATTCCCTCTTTGGCCTCACCAGTCACAAGGACAGGATGGCACTGCAGGGGGAAGCTGGTGAGGTTGCCCAGGCTGTTGCCCAAGATCCATTGATTGGAGGTTAGATAGGCTGGGATTTTCTGTGGAGCAGGAACGGCTGAGGGAGTGACCTGATGTAACTATTGAAGAATAGAGAGTGGCCAGTTGATGGAATGTCTTCCCCATGGCAGACACCAAGACCAGAGAGAAACCAGGTTTGTGGAGTAAGCAGGTTAGAGGGGATTGGAGGAAACGTTCTCTTCACCCTCCTCCGAGGGGGAGGTTAGAAATATGAGATGAACCACATAAAGGGTTGGATGGTGGTGGAGTCAGCTACTCCAGATCAGTTTAAGGTCCAGCTGGACAAGTACATAGTGCCAGGACAGTGGCCTGTGGACCAAGGGAAGATAAATGGGATTAATGTGCTTTAGTGTTTGGGGGGGTCAGCAAAGACATGGTGGGCCAAAGGGCTTCTTTCTACACTGGCTTCAAAAAGGAGATCAAACAGGCCGAACAAAGTTTTGACTCAAATGAAAACCTTGTCACTGACTTGAAACCACACCACAAGAGCAGCCATTACCATCCCAACCCCCACCCCACCCAACTCCAACCTTCACATCCTGGAGGAGAACCCGGCCTCCACGCTGATTCTGGAATTTCAGCAGCTTCTCTGCATGTTCCCGCTTCTCCTGGGACTGATGTTTGAAGAAGCGGGAGACATGGGGGAGGGCAACATCATCCCGGTCAAAGTAGGACATCTGGAAGGGAGATCAAGGTAAAGCCCATTAACAAGTCACGGGCCAATTTTAGTTCAGAGCTCCAGGGCTACTTGAGCATTCTCAAAATCAGACTGACAATAAGCTGTTAAGTACCTGATGCATTAACAATTCAGAACCCAGTTTTGAGCAGTTCCTGTTGAATTGGAAAAATCAAAACAATCCCAGCTTCCTCCAGGTAAGCTGTAAACACCATGTGTTTTATTTTGGTTTGAAACTCCTGGCAAATTGCTCAGTGGGTCTGGCACAGCATTGGGTGAGAACAAGTGTGAATTGATGTTTTTACTGATTAACCTCCACCAGAAATGGGATAAATTACTGATTGAATAGGGTTTCAAGAAATGCCAGAAGCTGGAATGCAGGATGTGCACCAATAGAACAGCTGCAGGGCACGCTATTGCTCCTTTGGCAAAGGCCAGAAAACAGATCCCATCACTGCAACTAACAGCTAGGAAGGAGCACATTTTCTGCTTAGTCAGGATCAATGCAATTGGATGCACTGTATTAGGTTGACAAGGGCTGCAGTAGTGGGGTGGCTGGGATGAGGGGGAAGGGATGAATGAAGGACATGGGCACCAAGAATCTGCCAAGGAAAGCCTGCCTCGGGACAGTCTTTGGATTGTTCTAGATACAGTTTACTACTGCAACTAAAACAGCTGTACTGAGACTGCTAGCAACTTGTACCATTACACATGAAACAATGATTGACAAAACAAACTGATCACATGACAAATATGACAGTGACCTGCAGATCACCTACTCTCTAGACAACATCACTTATTAAAACAGTAACGTGGAAATGCTACTGTTGACTTAATCCAACAGGCAAAGTCCTGTAGATTTCTAAACCAGGATGTTCACAATTCAATGTATTCAGGTTTACCAGGTCTGCTATTGGAAGCAGCTACTAAGACACACATTCTTGGGAATCCTGCTGAAAAAAGTTGCTTTAATTGTCAAATGCAAACACAAGCACAATTTATCATTGCCCATTTAAATGGGCAGTTAGAAGATGTAGAATAGTGGAGATTTTACTCTTGGGACATGCTTCCAAGTTGTGTTAGGAACATGGGTCAGCGATTAAAACTGAACTGGTGGCTCAATGAAAGCTGTTGCCACCTCCCAAAGTGGGGCTGACAGGGACTTGATCCTCATCATGACAGGACTTCCTGCTGACAAGCACAAGCCCAGAGAGCACCCGGCAACACTCACTAAGGTTACTTCTAACACCTTCTAAACACATTCTACCCCTTGGAAGGGCACAGGCACCCAACCACCTGGGGAAAGAGGGGCTAGTTAGAGTCAGGCCAAATACAACAGGAATAAGCTATTTTTTCCATATTCACTGGGTCAGTACCCTCCGCACATTCTCAGCCCCACGGCAGTGCCGTGCCTTGGAAAAGCTCCAACACTTCATATACAGACAGCCCACACCCACCTCATGAGTATGAAAAAAAGCAAAGTAGATCTCAAATGGAGATCTGCTTGATCAGATACCAGTCACAACCTCACCCAGTTTAATCTGAAACTAGAACATAACAGCACAGTACAGGCCCTAGATGTTGTGTCAACTTGTCATACTGATCTCAAGCCCATCTAACCTAGACTATTCCCTGTACGTCCATATGCTTGTCCAATGACGACTTAAATGTACCTAAAGTTGGCAAATCTACTACCGTCACAGGCAAAGCATTCCATTCCCTTACTACTGAGTAAAGAAACTACCTCAGACATCTGTCCTATATCTATCATCCCTCAATTTACAGCTATGCCCCCTCATGCTCACCGTCCGCAGAAAGAGGATTTCCCTTTCCAACCCTCAGAATATTATATGTTTCAATTAAGTCAACTCTCAACCTTCTCACCAATGAAGACAGCCTCAAGTCCCTCAGTCTTCCCTCATAAGAGCTTCCCTCGATACCAGGCAACATCCTAGTAAACCTCCTCTGCACTCTTGCCAAAGCTTCCACATCCTTATAATGCAGTGACCAGAACTGTATACAATACTACAAGTGCAGCCACACCAGAGTTTGGTACAGCTTCACCATAACCTCTTGGTTCCAGAACTCAATGCCTCTATTAATCAAAGAGAAAACACTGCCTTCTTAACCGCCCTGTCAACCTGGATGGCAACTTTCAAGGACCTGTTTACGTGGACACCGAGATCTCTCTGCTCATCTACATTACTAAGAATCTTACCATTAGCCTCGTGCTTTGCCTTCCGGTTACTCCTACCAAAGTGCATCACCTCACACTTGTCTGCATTAAACTCCATTTGCCACCTCTCAGCCCAGCTCTGTAGGGCTAGAACAAGCCTATTCTAAGCTGATTGCAATAGGAAATCAAGATTCTCAAGGTTATTTGAGATGTTAAGTTGGGATCACCACAAAATTCAAATACAAGCAAGGATACAAGAAGGAAAAGAAGAGCAGTGACTAGCTGATGGTGCTTCCATTCCCACAATGGTGAGTCCCAATTCATTTTTAAATTAGTTCCCTCAAGTTTCAAACAGCCACAGGAAGCGATAATTACCACCACTCACAGCACCATCATGGGACAGGCAAGTAACTACAAGAACACTCCACCCTCCACATCTCACTGACAACCAACTGGGACCCAAGTTAGAGTAACATTGGACACCAAACTATTGTTACAGTAACATCACACTCATCCTGCATTGAGAAAGAGGTAGGAGCCACAAAACTCAGTCTAGAAGATAGACAACTTAATTACATCCAAGGGGAAGAGTTCACTTCAACAGAACAGAAGTATGTTTCACCCAACAGAGACACCACTCACCAAAGACTGATAGAGATAGGAGGCAGTGAGCTCCACATTAATCTGCTTGTTGACAGCATCTTCACAATCCTGGTGATAGTTCTGACTGATCTGGGAGGCCATCATATAAAGGAAAAGCTTGCTTTAGTTTCCACACCACAAAAATGACAAAGTTAAGAACAACAATAAACATCCCTGCCCTGGGACTCTATTTATACTCCAGGAGCCAACACTCATTTTATGAAGCAGGAAATGAGATCATCAGTGATGGCCAAACACTCTTGTTAATCAATTGATCAGCTGCCACATCCAATCAGTGCAGGATGGGAATCGGGTCAAAAAACCAATCAGAATTGATGAGTGGTTGATGATGAAATTGCTGAAATGATCTTTGACCTCCTGAACAAGTGCAAATTCTGGGAGGACATCTCCCTGAAAATGAGAATAAAGTATGCTCTAAAACTTCACGTCTGTATCTGAGGTTGTGCGTTAAGACACATTCATCACAGATTTGCAGAATTCTGTCGGATTGTTATTCTGAGGGATTAGTCGTCATAATTTTTTAACATTGGTGTTGGAGCTCTTTGAAAAATGGCTCGATTTGGTTGATCTGAACATTTTCCTATTTCTGTGCCGCAACAGAAATAATGTGCTTTTGGATCATCTAAAACAGGCAACTGATGTACTTTGTGGATCCAATCTGCATCTGATGTGATCTCCCTGACCTTGACCTTGAAGGCCCAGTTTGAAAAGCAAAACGCTAAATGTGCTGAGTGCCTCTTCTACACAGTAGGCCTCAGGCCTCTATGTCTCAGTTGCTGCTAGAAATGTATCGCACGTTGAACATTTCTGTCTCCCAGTTTCGTTTTTCATTGTTTGAAGTAGAACTAGCGATTAACCCCAGCAGGTTTCCAAGTGAGGAATTTCTGGTCCTGTATACATTGCGTTCTGTAGATGGTACAGCTCAGAAACTGGGAATTCAGATGCTGGGAATTCTGTCAGGAAGTACTCAACTCCTGAGTTTCCAAAACCTGTCCACCGTCAATAAGGCTGAAGTTGGGAGTAGTGCTGGAATAGTTTACAATGTTCTCGCTTGAGGCAGCTCCGACGACACTCAAGCAGCTCCATGTAAATCTGTCACCATCCTGACTTGGAACACTATCCCTGTTTGTGAACGAAAATCCCAGAAGCCCCTCCTCAGCAGCAGCAGCAGCATCATTCCGGTCTCTCCTACACCAGGTGGACTGTAATAAGCAGCTCATCACCACCTCCTGAAGTGGAACAGTTGCTGAGCACTAAATGTAGCCTTGCCATTGGCACACTCAAGATTGACTGTATATAAAAAGCATGCTGGGACAGGGTAGGGGGGTCCAAAACTAGAGGGCACCGGTTTGATGGGAGAGGGGGAAGGATTTAAAAGGGGCGTGAGGGACAACATTTTCACACAGAGGGTGGTACGTGCATGGAACGAGCTGCCAGAGGAAGTGGTCGAGGTGGATAGAATTACAACATTTAAGTGACATTTGGAGATTTACATGGAAAGGAACGGTTTAGAGAAAGATGGGCCAAATGTAGGCAAATGGCACTACACAGTTTATGAAAACCTGGTCTGCAAGTTCGGGCTGGGCTGCAGAGTCTATTCCCATGACGTAGTTTGCCACAGTGCATTCCTTCCCTTTGGTACTTTAGAATGTTTTGGCGCCTCAGTGCCAGGGACCCAGGTTCGATTCTACCCCTGGCTGATGGCCTGCGTGGATTTCCTCCAGGTGCTTGAGTTTCTTCACACAGCCCAATGATTTGCAGGGTAGGTGGGTTGGTAATACTAAATAGCCCCATAGTGACAATGCGCATCCAAGGTAATTCGATTGTCCGTGGGGTTAAGCAAATGGGTTGGGTCTGAGCAGGATGTGGTTCAGTGGGTCGATGCAGATTTAATGGGCCTAATATCCTCTTGCTGCACTATTGGGATTCTCCAGCCAAGACTTCAATTTGCTGCAATTAAACTGCTCTCTGTGGAGGAACAAACACGCTCAGTGCCTTAAAGACCCACACCCTCATGCAGGCTGCAGTGTGCACTCGCTACAAAACTCCCTGGAACAATCCTCAGGATGTCTCTGATAGCCCCCTCCCTAACCCAGGATCTCTGACCCCTCGAAAGATAAGGGAAGCAGGGGGACAGGAAAATCAGCATCTCCAAGTCTCCTCTCTGAGTCACACTGCTCCTTCAATGTGATTTCACCCAATTAACCTGCATCAGGAGTAACGCTCACCGTGGGGGAGGCTCAGAGGAACCAAAGGAGCAGCTTAGTGCGCTCAATGCAGGCTTTAGCAGCAAGAGCCAATCAAATGGCAACATTTAACCAGGAGCGCTGCTGTGCTATGCTATGCTCAAGACACTGCCACTGTGGGTGGCATCAAGAGCAGGCATTATACGCCCATACAGCTCAGGTGAATGTGAGCTGACTGTCTGATAGAGGCTGCTGTGAAAATTTGGGCTGCACTTTCCCAGGTCTCGGGGGTGGTAGGCTTGAAAATTTTTCCTTGGATGAAGCGGTAGAGTAAGTGCAAGGATAGGGAAAGAAAGTGGAATAAGGGAGCCACATTCGGACAAATTGGGATTGCTTCTGCGCATACTGCCCCCAGCAACCATGGGCATTGACTCCTTTTGGAGCTGAAGTGGATATAAAATCCCCTGAAGTGTCACCGTGTGGTAACTCAGACTGAAGGAGGAATCAACTGGTGAGCATTGCCAACTGGTGGAGACGTGTAACAAGGGAAGGGTGAATGGGTTTTAGAGAGTGGCACGTGGCACCCCACCCCCCACCACCTTGACTGCTGGTCCTGGTTTGACCCTTTACCAGCACCCAACGCTGTTGGGCTGCACACATGGTTGTGGGGGAGGGGGGTGTAAAGAAAAAAGTAACAGAAACAAAGGAGACAACAATGCTGAGAACTGAGAATAGAATATACTCGTCACGTCATGTTAGGGCCCGAGTCACAATGAATAGCAGACCAGCTGAAGTGGTATCCTCTCCCAATGAGCTGGTTCCTGCCCCGGGCAAGGAAACACATCCCGATATCTCACCTCCTTCGGCTGAGCTGATCCAGCCAGCAGATTAGTTAGTTTTGTCGTCAAATTGTGATTTCTGTCACTTGGAGTGTAAGGTACTGTTCAGGGAGGCTGATGAGGAAAGGTATTTAACGTTAATTTTTCCATGCCTTATCCATGTACAAGTTAAAATTTCCCTAATTTTCAGAATGTTGGGGCCTGGTCCTAGCTTTTGATAAAAGGTGTGGGAAGTTGCTTTTGCAAAAGGAATTCCACGTTCTGTTAACTGCAATTGTGCACACCACATCCAACAGTATGCTAGTCATTGTCAAAAACGTTTTCTCGGCCAACAGCATCAAACCACAACCTCAAATTCTGGTGGGAGGGGAATATCTTGTTTCACACAAAGGAGGCACTCCATCTCATTATCCCTGACCAGTGAGGTGGGGAAATTGTCAAAAGACCCAGTGAATTAGTCTCATGTCCAATTGTAATTGGACCAGCCAATCAAACTACAGAAAGATTACAGGCTTCAAGCTCTCGAGAGACACCACCCAGTTCTCTGAATGATGGACAATAAGCAAGATCAACACATCATTTTATTCATTCCCATTCGGCTGCTACAGCCATTACATTCTTTGCTACAAGTCCCTTCTCCTTGGAAGGAGACAGGTTGGCCAGGGTGAAGTGGGGCATGCATTCAGACCAAGTAGACAGTGCTCCAGGCCACACTAACTGCTGTCCTCCAGGGAGAGCCTGTCAAACAGGTACTCTTCCATCCCATTCTCAGGGGCTCCCAGGTGCTTCAGGTTGGTGATGTAGTCACCCAGTTGCTTGATGATCTCCACCTCCTCATCCAAATAGTGAGTCTCCAGGAAGTCTCAGCTGCAACAGAGGAAGATGACAACTGAGTGCATTAACACTGTCCAAGACAACTTCATAATTCCCACTGAAAAACCCTTAGCCATAACTAGCTCTAGACAGCCCTGAAAATCTAGCTACCAGGTGGAGAATTGATGCCAGTGACGACAACATTTCAGCTGATCCATCTCACCTTCTGAAAGAGCTCCAAGTTGTATTGTATAGTGCAACAATCCCCAATTCAGCAGCCAAAAATCACATCAGCATTCCCACTAGACTGTAATCCAAATTCCTATTTCAGTTCAGTGTTGAGCAGTTGTAACATTGTACCTTAATAACATAATTATGATGACAATGTAACATCGGGACAGAGTTACGTCTGTGACTTTCCACTCCACAAAGATCAACCAACGAAGTTGAGGAGGCATGGCAGTGGTGAGAATGAAGAGGTGAAGCTTACATGAGGGTCAGTCTGGGCTGTGGCGAGTTGGGGTAGATCCAACAAACTCTGGTTCACGTTCTTCTCCAGATCCAGGAGAACTTGCATTGCCTGCAGGCTGTTACCCTACTCATCCCTCTCTGGCTTCTGGAGGGGGGAAAGAAGAACAGTTAAGCCTCAGAATCAGACTTCCTGCAGCATGGGAGCAGGCCATTCAGCCCATTGAGTCTGCAAATCAACCTTCTGAAGCAGATCTCAGATTTACCTGATCCCATAGCCCTGCATTTCCCCCACAGCTACTTCACCCAGCCTGCCCATATTTGGACTGTAGGAAGAAACTGATCATGTCAGCACCAGTCACCAGAGGCCAGAGCTAAACCTGTGTCCCTGGCACTGAGGCAGCAGTGCTAACCACTGAGCAACTGTGCCACCCCTAAAACCCACATTGATGACTTGTAGGTGACTTCACTTTGCTCCATTTATCCTTGATCTGAAGCATGAAGTCATTGTGGGGACAGGGATTTATTTCACACAAAGTTAAACTGTTTGCACCAGTGCCCATTTGTCATTTAGATCAGGACATTCACACCTTAGTCTCAAGGGCTCTTGAGGTAGAGTACCAATCTGGACCTTGCAGGCCAGGCATCTATGTCTCACCTGTGCCAGTGGCTTCATACATGTCTGAGCAGGATGATCAGACATCACTGCTGTTTAATTCATTGAAGGGAGCAGCAATGTGCTTACAGTAAAAGGGACAAGCAACAAATGCCCAAGGCCATCCCTCAAGGTTCAGCAAAGGTAGACAGAGTGGGGAAGGGGCTGACATGATGCTGGTCTCCAGGAGTTGGGGATCAGTAAAAAGGATGAGTCTTGCCATAAACATGGCAGCATTGGCCAGACCAAAGATGGAATGTAGTGTGGTGACCAGAACCACAATCAGAGGGACAGGGTGACACTGGAGGGGGTACAGGTGAGGGTCATCAGGATGTTGGCCCAAGATGGGGGAAGAAAACTGACAAAAAAACAATGATGAGAGGGAGGTTGGATAGACTGGGATGGTTATCTCATGGAAGTGTGGAAGATCAGGGAGCATGGACAATAGACAGTCCCTGTGGCAGACATGAAGACCAGATGGCACAGGTTTGAGGAGATTGGAGGATAATGGAGGGTGGGAGAGGTATGGGATGCATGACCTGAGGGGTCAGTGGAGGAAGTTACTCC
This sequence comes from Stegostoma tigrinum, assembly GCF_030684315.1. Lineage (NCBI taxonomy): Eukaryota > Metazoa > Chordata > Chondrichthyes > Orectolobiformes > Stegostomatidae > Stegostoma > Stegostoma tigrinum. Next base: position 13,543,006 of record NC_081391.1, on the reverse strand, counting down.
AGCAACATTTAAGCCTAATCTCAACAACTTCTTCATACCAGAAGATAGTAGGCTGGGGACTAAGTGCAAGGAAATTGTGTTAATGTAGTTTGAGGTTTGTGGGCAGCATAGACATGGTGGACAATAGGGCTAGTTTAGAAACTGCCTTCAAAAGAAATCAAACAGGGAAGACAGGCCAAAAGAGGATTTTTACATCCCAACAGGAAGCAGCACCACAAGAGCTGCCATTCTCTTCCCCACAGCTGCAACCCTCCCACACAACTCCAACCTTCACATCCTGGAGGAGGACTCAGCCTCTGCCTCCACACTGATTCTGGAATTTCAGCAGCTTCTCTGCAGGTTCCTGCTTCACCTGGGACTGATCTTTGAAGAACTGGGAGAAGTGGGGGAGGGCCACATCATCCCAGTCAAAGTAGGTCATCTGGAAGGGAGAGAACATGTTAAAGCCCATTGAACACAGCACTGACTCCAAATTCTAGTTCAGCCTTCTGCAGCAAGCTAACTGCTCAGTTAGCTGTTAACTGCGTGGTATGTGAACATGGTTGAGAATCCGCTGATATCCAGCTGGCCAGCGGATCCTTCAACTGGGAACTAACAACAATCCCAATTTCCTATTGGAAACTGGCAAAAGTTTGGCTTAAAACAGTGAATTGCTCAGGCTGTCTGGCACAGCATTATAGCTCTTCTTGCATCCAGCCATGTTTTCACTCACTAACCTTCATTTGAATTGGACAAATTTAGAGCCTAAAAAACAGCTGAAACAAGCACCAGGAGCTGGAGTGCAGGCTATAGTTGAGTAGCGGAGCTGCAACACTATTGCTCCTTTGGGGCTGGCATGGAAATGCATGTTAGACACTGCTGTAACAATATAACCAGGAGGAAGCAAGGTTTCTGCAGCCTCAAAACCAGGGAGATAGTGTACGGTATATTTTATTACTACAAGATATAGTAGAGGCGAATGAGAGAAAGCGACAACAAGATAGTGCAAAGGAAAACCTACCCAGTAACAGCCTCTGGATTGTTGCAGCTATAGTTTATAGCACACGAAAATTAGTGCACTCACATCCAGAAGGGGTCGGGGGGGAGAAAACAAGGGTCACATGACCACAAGAGCACGCGGGGGGGAGAGGGAGAGGGGGAGCAGGCCAATGCGACATGTACCTCCAGATAATGGCTGATCTAACATCACTAGTTAACACAAAGCTGGACACCAGAGTTTGGCTTATTCCAGCAGGCAGCGTTCTGTTGTTTGTCCACCCATATGTGACTCACTTCCGAACCGAGATATTCACAATCCAATGCCTTGAGGTTTATGAAGGGCTATTCTTCTGATATTTGAAACAGGAGCTAAGGGTTTTGTTGTTGAGGAAACCTGGTGGGAAGTTACTTTCTTGAAGCAGAAGCAGTCAAACAAAATTTCTTGGCTGTTTAATTGGGGTAGGGACAAGCTGTGGCAGGAGAGAATAGGAAGGATTTTAGAATTGGCACACATGTTCCCCAAGGGAATTGGGACCCTGGTCAGGAATTAACACCCATCAACTAGCTCACCAATGAAAGCTGTACCCACCTCCCAAATGGAGTTTACACAGGCTTCATCCATCTGTCATGAGGCATCTTCTTTCTAAGAGAAAAAAGCTGAGTGTGATGAAGCTTCTCCATGTGTCTGTGGAGGTGGAGCTGCCACATGCAAGAAGCAGACACCATCCAGGACAGAGCAGCCCACTTGATGGGGACTGCATTCACCACCTCCTTTCAGGGTCCATTATCTACCAGGTCCCCTGCAGCACTCACCAAGGTTACTTCAACACAACTTCCAAACACACTCTACCCCTTGAGATAGAATGATGTAGAGCTGAATGAACACATCAGGCCAAGCAAAGGAGCAGGAAAGCTGATGTTTTGGGCCTAGACACACCTTCAGAAGGGCCAAGCCCCAAAACATCAGCCATCCTGCTCAGCCTGCTGTGTAATCTTAGAGGGAATGACATCTACTGCCAATCAAAACTGGCAAATATCTCCAGGGACACTTAAACCTCCACATATCTCCAAATGCCAACTGGGACCCAGCATCAGAGTACATCATTATCAAACCCCATTGGTATAGTAACATTGCCCTTATCCTGAATTAATATTTAGGAAAGGACCACAAAACTCAGTCGACCAGAGAGAGTGTCCAGTTATTTAAATTCAAGAGAAACCATTTACTGCAACTACATAGATCAAGTTTTAACCCCCTAGGGACAACACTCACCAAAGACTGATAGAGATAGGAGGCAGTGAGCTCCACATGAATCTGCTTGTTGACAGCAGCTTCACAATCCTGGTGATAGTTCTGACTAATCTGGGAGGCCATCTTGTGATGAGGAGTTTGTTTTACTCTATTCACAACATAAGTGACCAATTTAGAACCAACATCAACTAGACAAAAAAACATAACCTCCTTGGGGCATTACTTATACTCCAGGAGCAGACTCTCATTTTATGAAGCAGGAAATGACATCATCAGTGATGGCCAATCACTCTTGTTCATCAATTGATCAGCTGCCACGTCCAATCAGTGCAGGATGGGAATTGGATCCAGAAAACGATCAGAATTGACAACTGGTCGATGATGGAATTGCTGAATGACCTTTGACCTCCTGCACAAGTGCAAATTCTGGAAGTATTTCTATGTGAAAATGACAATAAAATATACTCTAAAAGTTCACAATTGTGTCTGAGATTATATCTTAAGACACACTCATCACAGATTGGCAGAATTCTGTGAGTTTGTTACTCTAAGGGATTAGTCTTTGTACTTGTTGAATAACAGCGTTGGAGCCCATTGAAAAATGGCCAGATTTTGTTAACAGTAAACATTTTCTTATTGCTGTGCAGCGACAGAAACAATGTGCTTTTGGGTTATCTCATACAGGAAGCTCATTCCTTTGTGGATCCATTCTGAATCTGCTGTGATCTCCTTGACGTTGGGTTCATGAAGTGCAGTTTGAAAAGCAAGGCGCTAAATGTGCTGAGTGCCTCTCCTGCATAGTAGACCTCACACCTCCCTGTCTACATTGCTGCTGGAAATGTATAGCACATGCAAACTTTCTATCGCAAAGTTTGATTTTTAATTGTTTGAAGTAGATCGAGAGCTTAAGTCCAGCATGTTTCCAAGTGGAGAGTTTCTGGTCCTGTTTACATTACATTCTGTAGAATGTATGGCTCAGCAACTGCGTTGAATGGAGCAGCCTCCCATGCACTGGTGGCCTGTGAGGCTTTGGGAATTGAGGATCCCCAATGATAGTTCGAGTATGATCACAGCACTGATGTACAGACTGGTGGAAGCAAGTTACTTTTACTCAATATCTGCTTCAAATAGCAGGTTGCAGTCTAGTGCTATCTTTTTGCTTTGAAGGACAAATGTGAATATTATTCATGTGTTCAAAAAAGGGAATCGGGGTAACCCTGGAAATTACAGGCCAGCTAGTCTTATGCCAGTGGTTGGCAAATTAATGGGAAGGACTCTAAGAAACAGAATTAATGATCACATCATGCCTCACAAATCTGATTGAATTCTTTGAAGTGATGACCAAACATGTGAATGAAGGTAGATCAGTGAATGTGGGATACATGGATTGAAGTAAGGCGTTTGATCAGGTTGCCCATGGCAGGCTCGGGCAGAAAGTCAGGAGGCATGCGACGGGGGAAATGAGGCAGATTGGATTCAGAATTGGCTGACCCATGGAAGACATGGGTGACAGTTGACCGAAAATATTCAACATGGTGCTCAGTTATGAGTGGTGTACCTCAAGGGTCTGTTCGGGGTCCTCTTCTATTTATGATTTTGGTAAATGATTCATTTTGGAAGGACAAATTTGAAAGCAGAATACAGGGTTAATGGAAAGATTCTTGGCAGTGTGGAGGAGCAGATGGATCTCAGGGTTCATGTCCACAGTTCCCTGAAAGCTGCCAGCCAGGTGGATAGAGTTGTTAAGAAGGCATGTGGTGTGTTAGCTTTCATTCATAGAGGGATTGAGTTCAAGAGCTGTGAAGTTATGCTCCTGCTAGACAAAAGCCTGGTTCGGCCACATCTGGAGTATTGTGTCCAGTTCTGGTCACCTCATTCCAGCAAAGATGTGGAAGCGTTAGAAAAGGTGCAGAGGAGATTTACCAGGATGTTGCTTGGAATGGAGGGAAGGTCTTACGAGGAAAGGTTGAGAGAACGAGGGCTTTTCTCTTCAGAACAAAGGATGAGAGGTGACTTGATAGAGGTGTACAAAATGATCATAAGTATAGGCAGATTAGACAGCCAGAGACTTTTTCCTAAGATGGAGTTAGCTATTATGAGGGGGCATAGTTTTGAAGTGAGTGGAGGTAGATACAGAGGAGATGTCAGAGGTAGATTCTTTACTCAGAGAGTGGCCGGGGCATGGATTGCATTTCCGGAGAGTGTAGTGGAGTCGGCCTCGTTAGGGGCATTTAAGCGGCTATTAGATAAGCATATGGATGATCGCATAAAGTAGTGGAGGTGAGACAGGCCTTGGGTTTAGGATAAACGTTCGGCACATCATCGTGGGCTGAAGGGCCTGAACTGTGCTGTACTGTTCTAGGTTCTATTTTCTAAGAAACCATGGGCAATTAATTAATGAGCTCATGGCTTTGAGACCAAGTCAGAGTCTGGGAATTCTGTTGTGAATAACTCTACATCAGACTTTTCAGAGTCTGTCCACCATCGATAAGACTGAAGTTAGGAATAATGCTGGAGTAGCCGAAGGGTCTGTTTGCATATGGAATGAGTCATTAACTCTAATTGTATGCAAACAGGGTATTTTAATGGTTAGCATTACTGAACCCTCGTGCCAGGGACCTGGGGTCAATTCCAGTCACGTGTAGAGGCTGCACATCCTCCCCGTGCCTGTGTGGACCTCCTCCCACAGTCCAAAGACATGCAGTTTATTTTGGACTGGCCGTGGGAAAGATGGCGTAAGAAGGCAGGGTGTGTCTGAACAAGATGCTGTTCAGAGGATCAGTGCAGACGAAATGAGCTGAAAAACCTCTTCCTGCACGACAGGGATTCTACAGCCAAGACTCAAGATTGTTTAAAATAAAACACTTTATGTGGTGGAACAAATACATTCAGTGCCTTAAAGACCCACACCTCAGTGAAGGCTGCAGTGTGCACTCGCTACAAAACTCCCTGAAACATTCCCCAGGATGTCTCTGACAGCCCCCACCCTAAACCACGATCTCTGACACCTCGAAAGATAAAGGAAGCAGCCATTCAGGAAAGTCAGCATCTCCAGTTCTCCTCCCTGAGTCACACTGCTCCTTCAATGTGATCGGGTGAAATCAACCTGCATCAGGAGTAACCCTCCCCGTGGGGGAAGCTCAGAGGAACCAAGGGAGCAGCTTCGTGGGCTCAATGCTGGCTTTAGCAGCAAGAGCCAATCAAATGGCAGCATTTAACCAGGAGCGTTGCTGTGTTATTCCCAGGTCACTATTATCCTGCTGTAGGTGCCATTAAGTGCATCCAGCTCAGGTGAATTTTTTCAAGCAGACTTGTGCTGAATATTCCCAGCTCTGGGCTGGCCGGCCTGAAGTTTATTACTAGGCGTGGTGGGGTTTTTGACCAAGACTTGGCAGAGAGCAAGAAAGTAAATGGAGCAAAGCCACATTAGGACAGCTTTGGATTACTCATGGCAAACGGTTCCCCCCGTGTGAATTCTCTTGTCGAGCTACAATGGGTATTTAATCCACATCCCCGGGGAGAGCAGCACATATTCCTCAGGCGAAGGAACAAATGAACTGGTCACTGTGAGCAACTGCTGATGGCTGTCCTGAGGCAGGCAGTTGGTGGCGGTGGTCAGCAGGGCACACGGCTGGTCTTGGCTTGAACCTCAACTGGCTCACCGAGAATCTTAACTGCATGTGTATTCATTGTACGTGCTGTGAGATAATAGCAAAAAGTGATTTTCCTGCCCACAGGCCCCAACCTCAAGTTCTAGGATGCACTCTCAGCACAAAGTAATAAAAATGATTGGAGTAGAATAGACCAGGTGTGGCAGATCCCAGTTGCTAAGTTTAATATTATTGCTCCCAGCATTGCTGGCTCCTCCACAAGGCTAGAGAGGGGGGTCGCTGATGGATCTCTTCCCTTAAGCTCTTGTTGAGGAAAGCTGAGCCAGCCCGCACATAATTTATGTTGGCATCAACTTGTGATTTCAGTTGACTTTAGCATCAGTCTAGGTTGGTGGAGGTTGACAGGGAAGCTATTGCTATGCAAGCTAGACGTGAAAATAAGCATCCAACAGCCCTGTTTCTCTGAAAGTGGGTGTCAAGTCTTTCTTTTGCACATGCAGGCGTGTTTTCTCTTTTGAAAACAATACAAAATGTTAGCTGCACGTGTATTCATCATTCCTGGGTGTGAGATAATAGTACAAAGTGATTTTACACCCCACAGGCCCCAACCTCATGCTCTGGCTGGAGGAATAACTTGGATTCATAACAGAGGAAGTTCCTCGGGATTTCCGAGACTGAGGCGGGGGTGTGTTGGAGAGAAGACCAGGGAAATATTTTGTCAAATTATTGATAATTTCATTAGCCAAAATTGCAGGCTTGAAGCTCTCAAAAGCTCTTTAATATCAAGGGTCTCAATGATGGACAATAAGCAACATCAATACATTTTATTCATTCCCATTCAGCTGGTACAGCCATTACATTGTTTGCTACAAGCCCCTTCTCCCTGGATGGAGCCAGATTGCCCAGGGTGAAGTGGGGAATGCATTCAGACCAAGCAGACAGTACTCCAGGCCACACTAACTGCTGTCCTCCAGGGAGAGCCTGTCAAACAGGTACTCTCCCATCCCATTCTCAGGGGCTCCCAGGCGCTTCAGGTTGGTGATGTAGTCCCCGAGTTGCTTGATGATCTCCACCTCCTCATCCAAATAGTGAGTCTCCAGGAAAATCACAGCTGCAACAGAGGAATATGACACTTGGTACATTTATACTATCCAAGACAATTTCAGAATTCCCTCTGCAAGACAGACTTAGCCATGACTAGCTCTGGACAGCCCTGAAAAGCGAGCTAACACCTGGAGAATTTGTGCCAGTGAGGACAACATGTCAGCTGCTCCATCTTGCTGTTTGTGAAATGGAGCTGAGTTGGATTGTGATGGACAATGATCATTCCACTGCAATGATACTAATGAAGAACTCAGTGGCCAACGTCATTTCAGCACTTCCACTAGATTATAGATCAAATTCCCCTTATACCTCATTGATCACTTGGGATCATACTGATTACAATGTTACAATAGTTCAGGAAAGTAATGGATGGAAAGTGTTACATCAGTGAATTTCCAATCCACACAGACCAACCAATGAAATGTTACCCTGAGGGTCTAGCAGTGATGTGAATGAGGAGGTGAAGCTTACATGAGGGTCAGTCTGTGCTGTGGCGAGTTGGTGTAGATCCAGCAAACTCTGGTTCACATTCTTCTCCAGATCCAGGGCGACCTGCATTGCCTGCAGGCTGTTACCCCACTCATCCCTCTCAGGCTTCTGCGGATGGAGAGAGGACAGGTAAGCTTCACAATCTCTGCAGCATGGGAACAGGCTATTTGAGTCATGGTGACAATAACCAAGGTCACGACATCATTTTATTCATCCCCAATCGGCAGGTACAGCCACTACATTCGTCGCTACAAGTCCCTTCTTATTCCTGTAACCCTGCATTTTAAATGGCAATCCTTCTAACCCACACGTCATTGAACCGTGAAGCCAATGTGGACATGGCAAGAATAAGTCAACTCCAGTCATTCACTGGAGCCTAGAACCAAGAACCAAACTTGGATCCCTGGCACTGAGGCATGCATGGGAAACACTGAGTCACTGTGCCATCCCTGAGGAGCAGCCACTCTCTACCACCCAACTCCCCCCACCCCAAAAACCCAACACCAGCCTTCACATCCTGGAGGAGGACTGCCTCCATGCCGATTCTGGAATTTCAGCAGCTTCTCTGCATGTTCCTGCTTCTCCTGGGACTGATCTTTGAAGAACTGGGAGACATGGGGGACGGCAACATCGTCCCGGTCAAAGTAGGACATCTGGGAGAAAACAAGTTATATCCATTAAGCATCATACAATTGGTGCCAGACATGACTGGTTTAGCCTTCAATCAAATTGAGAAGTCAATAAACATGACTTTTTTGAATACATCAAGGTGGATGAGAACCATTGTCCAATGAGCCAGTGGCTCCAGTTCAAGGATCATCAAAAACAACCCTCGCCTCCTCCTGGTAACCAGGCAAACACTTTTTAAAATTCCTTGACAAAAACCTGAGTTGCCCAGGCCTGTTCTTGTCTGTAGAGAGAAGAACATTTCCACTCTAAGCACCATCAGAATTGGATGGAGTTTGTGACTGAACAGGGTTTAAGGAAATGCCAGGAGCTGGAGTGCCACATATACTTGTGTGGAAGAGCAGCCGATACCTCCTACCACCCCGCCCTTGATCATGACTCCACCCCTGACCACCAAACCATCTCCTCGTCCATTTACAACTTCACTGGAGATGACCTCCCACCCACAGCCTCCAACCTCATCCATTCCCCATGGAGATAGCCTAAGGCCCTCTGCTTCTCTCATCCTGCAGGCCTGACTGGTCCCCATTCACCAACAACCTTGTCCACTAGCCAACTCATCCTCACCCCTAACTTCTCCTTCAATTCCTCCCACCTCCTACAGAGGAAGGGGGTGGCCATAGGTACCTGCATGGGCCCAGGCTGTGCCTGCTTCTGTTAGGATATGTGGAACAATCCTTCTACAGGGAGATGGGCCATAAACTCCACATCTTCCTCCATTACATCCCACAAGGAGCTTGAACGGTTCCTCTAATTCATTAGAACCTTCTACCTCAACCTCAAGTTTGTCGATCAATCTTTGATCTATTTCAAACCTACTGACTCCTACAGTGACCTAGATTACACCTCACCCACCTTCCTGTGGAAGGAAAACGCCATCCCCTAATCCAATTCCTTCACCTCCAGCCCCGAGGGGAGGCATTCCCAGATGTCCTTGTTTTCCGAGGGAGCGTAACTTCCCTTTAGTGGAAGAAAAACACAACCGGTCTTGCATCTTATCCCACACACAACCAAAACAGAATCCTCTCATCCTTCAGTACCACCTCAAATGACAGGATCCAGTGCATCATCCTCTGGCACTTATACAATCTACAATCTGACAAAGACATGTTTTACCTCCCCAACCTTAGCTGCCTTCTGGAGAGACCACTGATTCCCTTGTCCATTCCACTAGCCAGGGCTTTTTTCCTGCCACACAGATTGTGCTACACCTCCCCTCATCCCAGGCCCCAAGACCTTCCACATCAAGAAGAAGTGGACCTACACATCTGCAGTGAGGTATACTGTACCCACTGTTCCTAACGTGGCCTCCTCTACATCAGGAAAGCCGAGCAGAGGCTTGACACCACTTTGTGGAGTGCCTATGCTGGGCTCGTGATCAGCAGCTGCACCTCCCAGTCACAAACTACTTCCCCTCCAGAGGAGCAGGAGGGGACAGTTGATGTTCATTCTGGGCCTCCAATGCCACCCAAAGGTTGCAGGAGCAGCACCTTGTATTCTGCTTGGGAACCCTGCAGCCCAATGGTATCAGTAAGGACTTAAGCTGAAAGATCTCCCTTCCCCCAATCACAGCCCAGCTAGTCCCCACCTCCCTAACTTGTCCATCCTTCCTCCCACCTACTTCCCCACACCTCCCCCCCCACAACCTCAAACCCCATCCCCACCTCCCTGGACAGGCCTACCCAACTCACTTGACTTTATTGGCTCCATCCTTACCTCAGACCGGAGTCTCCTCACCACCTGTTTCTTTATCCCTCATCCATCCACCTCCCCACCCCTTCCTATTTCAGGGACCTCTTCCCCTCCCCATTTCTCAAGGGTCCAGGCCCAAAACATCAGCTTCCCTGCTCCCCCAATGCTGCTTGGCCTGCTGTGTTCATCCAGCTCTACACCTTGTTAGAGCAGGTTATCTAGTTCCTACTGATCCTACTGAGAAGTTTCTTTTGTCCAAAAACAGTTATGCAACTTTCTCTGACTTTACTTGGGTAGCTGCATCTTACAGATGTACAATAGTGGGTTGTTTGGGCACATGCTGCCCAATTGATATGGGACACCACTGACAGTTAAGACCCAACAGGCTTATTGGTGATAGCTGTTCCCACCTGCTAAAGGGAAGGGTACAGGGATTTCATCCTCAGAGTGGGAAGAGAATGCTTCTCAGACATAAGCCCCATGAGGGATGAATATTCTCCCTTTTTCCCAAGAAGTGGAGCTGCAACATGCATAAGTAGACATTTTGGAAGGGCATGGGCACAGTACTACGTGGAGAAAGGGGCCATTTCCCATTTCTTCATATTTATTGAAATAAAAACCTCAGGTTATTCTAGACACCCTGTGCATGCACTCACAGGAGAGCATTGATCTATTGGAGGAATGGACAACAAGTGACTTCCTGACCACTAACAGCCCATTCATGAACTGAGAATGCAGAAAGCCAACTAGTCCACATCTGAGGCCTCCTCAATGCAAGTTACAAGTGCATATGCTCAGAGAAGCCAGTCACTGCCATCATTCTCCATCACAGAATGGAAACTGGCATGATGTGTATTTAGGATCAGAGCACAAAGTAAGTGTGATCAAGGTATATTAAAATGTTACAGGATGACTAGCCAAGGGGTGCATACAACTCCCAACACCATTACATCTAATTTTAGTAAAGTTTGGTCAATTCTGGGGAGGAAAATGACAGTTACCACCAGGCAAAGGCCTGGCAGTAAATTGTAAAATAATTCACTGAACAATTTGCCCTCCATCTATCACTCAATCCCAGCTGGTGAATTAGATACTATACATCAATATCAAAATCCATTGTTCCCAAAGGGCATTACATTTATCCCAAAATGATTTTTAAAGTAAAAAAACTTAAACACCTCAAATCTACAAGACTATGAAGTTAATTAGAAACAAGAGGATCAGCTCATTTTTGCAGAATAGATTTAATTTTAACTCCATCAAGACTAAACTCACCAAAGACTGACAGAGATAGGAGGCAGTGAGCTCCACATTAATCTGCTTGTTGACAGCAGCTTCACAATCCTGGTGATAGTTCTGACTAATCTGGGAGGCCATTTTATTAAGAAAATAGCTTTCCTTTTCCTCCAAAATCAAATAACAAACTTGGAAAGATAACCAACTACACCATAAACATCACACTCTCTTGGGACATTTTTTTAACTCGAGCAGCAGCCCTTTATTTTCTTGAGCAGGAAATGACATCATCAGTGATGGTCAATCACTCTCGTTCATCAATTGATCAGCTGCCACGTCCAATCAGTGCAGGATGGGAATTGGATCCAGAAACCGATCAGAATTGACACCTGGTCGATGATGGAATTGCTGAATGAGCTTTGACCTCCTGCACAAGTGCAAATTCTGGAAATATTTCTATGTGGGCTTTGGGAATTGAGGATCCCCAATGAACGTTCGAGTATGGTCACAGCACTGATGTACAGATTGGTGGAAGCAAGTTACTTTCACTCAATATCTGCTTCAAAAAGCAGGATGCAGTCTAGTGCTATCTTTTAGCTTTGAATGACAAGTTTGAATATTATTCATGTGTTCAAAAAAGGGAATGGGGTAACCCTGGAAATTACAGGCCAGCTAGTCTTATGCCAGTGGTGGGCAAATTAATGGGATGGGCTGTAAGAAACAGAATTAATGATCACTTGCACAGGCACAGTATGATTTGTGATGGCCAGTGTGGATTTGTGAGGCGTACATCATGCCTCACAAATCTGATTGAATTCTTTGAAGGGATGACCAAACGTGTGGATGAAGGTAGATCAGTGAATGTGGGATACATGGATTGATGTAAGGCGTTCGATAAGGTCCCCCATGGCAGGCTCATGCAGAAAGTCAGGAGGCATGCGACGGGGGAAATGTGGCAGATTGGATTCAGAATTGGCTGACCCATAGAAGACATGGGTGACAGTTGACTGAAAATATTCAACATGGCGCTCAGTTACGAGTGGTGTACCTCAAGGGTCTGTTCGGGGTCCTCTTTTACTTATGATTTTGGTAAATGATTTGGATGTAGGAGTGGAATGGCGGATTAGTAAGTTTTTGGAAGATACGAAGGTGATTTGACTTGTGGATAGTGTGGAGTGCTGTTCTAGGTGACAAAAGGACATTGATAGGGTACTGAGTGGGGCTGAGAAGTGGCAGATGGAGTTTAACCCTGAAAAGCGTGAAGTGATTCATTTTGGAAGGACAAATTTGAAAGCAGAACACAGGGTTAACGGAAAGATTCTTGGCAGTGTGGAGGAGCAGATGGATCTCGGATTTCATGTCCACAGTTCCCTGAAAGCTGCCAGTCAGGTGGATAGAGTTGTCAAGAAGGCATGTGGTGTGTTAGCTTTCATTCATAGAGGGATTGATTTCAAGAGCTGTGAAGTTATGCTCCAGCTGTACAAAAGCCTGGTTCGGCCACATCTGGAGTATTGTGTCCAGTTCTGGTCACCTCATTCCAGGAAAGATGTGGAAGTGTTAGAAAAGGTGCAGAGGAGATTTACCAGGATGTTGCTTGGAATGGAGGGAAGATCTTACGAAGAAACGTTGAGAGAACAATGGCTTTTCTCTTCAGAACAAAGGATGAGAGGTGACTTTATAGAGGTGTACAAAATGATCATAAGTATAGGCAGATTAGACAGCCAGGGACTTTTTCCTAGGATGGAGTTAGCTATTATGAGGGGGCATAGTTTTGAAGTGAGTGGAGGTAGATATAGGGTGGATGTCAGAGGTAGATTCTTTACTCAGAGAGTGGCTGGGGCGTGGAATGCATTGCCAGAGAGTGTCGTGGATTCGGCCTCGTTAGGGGCAATTAAGCGGCTATTAGATAAACATATGGATGATACTATAAAGTAGTGGAGGTGAGATAGGCCTTGGGTTTAGGATAAAAGTTCGAAACAACATCGTGGGCTGAAGGGCCTGAACTGTGCTGCACTGTTCTAGGTTCTATTTTCTAAGAAACCATGGGCAGAGGTCAGTCCTAATTCATGTGCTCATGGCTTTGAGACCAAGTCAGAGTCTGGGAATTCTGTTGTGAATAACTCTACTTCAGACTTTCCAGAGTCTGTCCACCATCGATAAGACTGAAGTTGGGAATAATGCTGGAGTAGTTTGCAATTTTCCAGCTCAATGCCGCCCCAGTGACACTGATGCAGCTCCAAGTAAATCCGTCACTATCCTGACTTGGAATAATATCAGTGTTTGTGAGTGAAGATCCCGGAAGCCCCTCCTCAGCAACAGCAGCAGCATCATTCCGGTCTCTCCTACACCAGGTGGACTGTAATAAGCAGCTCATCACCACCTCCTGAAGTGTAACAGTTGCTGAGCACTAAATGTAGCCTTGCCGTTGGCACACTCAAGATTGACTGTATATAAAAAGCATGCTGGGACAGGGTCGGGGGGGCGTCCAAAATTAGAGGGCATCGGTTTGAGGGGAGAGGGGTAAGATTTGATGGGGACATGAGGGGCAACATTTTCATACAGAAGGTGGTGTGTATGTTTAGAACGAGCTGTCAGAGACAGTGGTGGATGTAGTTAGAATTACAACATTTAAGTGACACTTGGAGATTTACATGGAAAGGCATGGTTTAGAAGGATATGGGCCAAAGGCAGGCAAGTGGGACTATGTCAGGTTGGGAAACCTCGTCAGCATGGACCGGTAGGACCGAAGGGTCTGTTTCCGTAAGAAATGAGTCATTCACTCTAATTCTATGCAACAGAGTGTTCCTGTTTTTTGTAACTTTTGGATGGCAGGGTATTTTAATGGTCAGCATTACTGCCTCATAGTGCCAGGGACCTGGGGTCAATTCCAGTCACGTGTGGAGGCTGCACATCCTCCCCGTGCCTGTGTGGGCCTCCTCCCACAGTCCAAAGACATGCAGTTTATTTTGGAGTGGCCGTGGGAAAGATGGCGTAAGAAGGCAGGGTGTGTCTGAACAAGATGCTGTTCAGAGGATCAGTGCAGACTAAATGGGCTGAACAACCTCTTCAGAGGATCAGTGCAGACTAAATGGGCTGAACAACCTCTTCCCGCACTGCAGGGATTCTACACCCAAGACTCAAGATGGTTTAAAATAAAACTCTACGTGGTGGAACAAATACATTCAGTGCCTTAAAGACCCACACCCTCAGTGAAGGCTGCAGTGTGCACTCGCTACAACACTCCCTGAAACATTCCCCAGGATGTCTCTGATAGCCCCCTCCCTAAACCACGATCTCTGACACCTCGAAAGATAAAGGAAGCAACCATTCAGGAAAGTCAGCATCTGCAGGTCTCCTCCCTGAGTCACACTGCTCCTTCAATGTGATCGGGTGAAATCAACCTGCATCAGGAGTAACGCTCCCCGTGGGGGAAGCTCAGAGGAACCAAGGGAGCAGCTTCGTGCGCTCAATGCTGGCTTCAGCAGCAAGAGCCAATCAAATGGCAGCATTTAGCCATGAGCGTTGCTGTGTTATTCCCAGGTCACTGTTATCCTGCTGTCGGTGCCATTAAGTGCATCCAGTTCAGGTGAATTTTTTCAAGCAGACTTGTGCTGAATATTCCCATCTCTGGGCTGGCTGGCCTAAAGTTTATTACTAGGCGTGGTGGGGTTTTTGACCAAGACTTGGCAGAGAGCAAGAAAGTAAACTGAGCAAAGCCACATTAGGACAGCTTTGGATTACTCCTGGGAAATGGTTCCCCCAGTGTGAGCTTTCTTGTCGAGCTACAATGGGTATTTAATCCATATCCCCTGGGAGAGCAGCGCATGTTCCTCAGGTGAAGGAACAAATGAACTGGTCATTGTGAGCTACTGCTGATGGCTGTCCTGAGGCAGCCAGTTGGTGGTCGGGGTCAGGAGGCCACAGGGGTGGTCTGAGCTTGAACCTCAACTGGGTCTCAGTGAATCTAGGATGCACTGTCAGGAAAAAGTAATAACATTGATTTGAATAGAATAGACCAGGTGTGTCAGATCCCCGTTGCTCAGTTTAATTTTATTGCTCCCAGCCTTGCTGGTTCCTCCACAAGGCTAGAGGGGGGACGCTGCTGGATCTCTTCCCTTAAGCTCTTGTTGAGGCAAGCCGAGCCAGCTGGCACAGAATTTACGTTGGCATCAACTTGTGATTTGTGTGGACTGTAGCAATAAGTCTCGGTTGGTGGAGGTTGACAGGGAAGCTATTGCTAAGCAAACTAGACATGAACATAAAGCATCCAACAGCCCTGTTTCAGTGAAAGTGGGTGTCAAGTCTTTCTTTCGGCCAAGCAGGGGTGTTTTCTCTTTTGAGAGCAATGAAAATTTTAACAGCACGTGTATTCATCATACCTGGGTGTGAGATAATAGTACAAACTGATTTTACACCCAACAGGCCCCAACCTCAAGTTCTGGCTGGAGGAATAACTTGGGTTCCTAACTTAGAGGAAGTTCCACGGGAATTCCGAGACTGATGCTGGGGTGGTGTTGGAGGGAAGACCAGGGAAATATTTTGTCAAATTAATAATTTCATTAGCCAAAATTACAGGCTTGAAGCTCTCAAAAGCTCTTTAATATCAAGGGTCTCAATGATGGACAATAAGCAACATCAACACATTTTATTCATTCCTATTCAGCTGGTACAGCCATTACATTGTTTGCTACAAGCCCCTTCTCCCTGGAAGGAGACAGATTGCCCAGGGTGAAGTAGGGAATACATTCAGACCAAGCAGACAGTACTCCAGGCCACACTAACTGCTGTCCTCCAGGGAGAGCCTGTCAAACAGGTACTCTCCCATCCCATTCTCAGGGGTTCCCAGGCGCTTCATGTTGGTGATGTAGTCCCCGAGTTGCTTGATGATCCTCACCTCCTCATCCAAATAGTGGGTCTCCAGGAAGTCACACAGCTGCAACAGAGGAATATGACACTTGGTACATTAACACTATCCAAGACAATTTCAGAATTCCCACTGCAAGACAGACTTAGCCATGACTAGCTCTGGACAGCCCTGAAAAGCGAGCTAACACCTGGAGAATTTGTGCCAGTGAGGACAACATGTCAGCTGCTCCATCTTGCTGTTTGTGAAATGGAGCTGAGTTGGATTGTGATGGACAATGATCATTCCACTGCAATGATACTAATGAAGAACTCAGTGGCCAACGTCATTTCAGCACTTCCACTAGATTATAGATCAAATTCCCCTTATACCTCATTGTAATCAGTATGATCCCAAGTGATCAATGTTACAATAGTTCAGGAAAGTAATGGATGGAAAGTGTTACATCAGTGAATTTCCAATCCACACAGACCAACCAATGAAACGTTACCCTGAGAGTCTAGCAGTGATGTGAATGAGGAGGTGAAGCTTACATGAGGGTCAGTCTGTGCTGTGGCGAGTTGGTGTAGATCCAGCAAACTCTGGTTCACATTCTTTTCCAGATCCAGGGCAACCTGCATTGCCTGCAGACTGTTACCCCACTCATCCCTCTCTGGCTTCTGGGGATGGAGAGAAGGACAGGTAAGCTTCAGAAACAGAATCCCTGCAGCATGGGAGCTGGCCATTCACCCCATTGAGACCATAACTGCTGAAGAGCATCCCATCTGGTCCCATTCCCACCCTGTTCGTGTAACCTGCATTTCAAGTTGCCAATCCTCTTTTCTACTGTGTGGGGAAGCCATGCTTTGGGATAACGTTTAAATTCTCGTCACAGGCCAGAACCAAACTGGTGCCCCTGGCACTGAGTCAACAGTGCCAACCACTGAGCCACTGTGCCATCCCTGAAGTCCAGATAAAGAAAACATTAGCTACTTGGTGACTCCTTTCACCTTGCCCCATTTATCCTTGACCTGAAGCCGGAAGTTCAGGAACATATCCTTGTACCACAGGGAATAAATATGTACCAGATTAGTCATTTGCACCAGTGTCCATCTGCTGGAGTCTTAAAAAGGATATTCAGGAGTGAATCCCAAGGGCTGTGGGGAAAGTAGCGGTCGTGTCCCAAGCTTCGGTTGACAAGGCTGAGATTCAAGTCTCACTTGTGCTTGTGGCCTCATACATGCCCGAGCAGCATGGTCAGAACCATCATTACTTGAATTCATTGTGGGGGGCAGTAATGTGCTTACAATAAACACAGGATCATCGATCCCTCAATGCTCACACAAGGCAAACTGTGTGTGAAAGGGGACATAGGCCAAGTAACATGTGTTAGTTTGGGGCAGGGTTGTGAGGAACAGCACAGGGACAAGTCCTTTGAACACATTTTATGAAAATTCTTCTTCCGGTCTCTGCTGCATTCTATCGTTGGCCTCACTGGTCAGAAGGACAGGATGGTACTGCAGGGGGTGCTGGTGAGGGTCCCAAGGTTGTTTCCCCAAGACAGAAAACCAATGAGGAGAGAGATTGGATGGGCTGGGGGTTTTCCTTTGAGCAGGTGAGGCTGAGGTGGTTGTTTGATGGAAGACAAGGAAGTCTGGACAGTAGATGGGGAAAATGTCTTCCCCATGGCAGACACTAAGACCAGAGGGCACAGGTTTGAGGAAGCAGGATAGAGGGGATTGGAGGAAATTTGGTGGGTGTGTTGGGGAACGGAAGAACAAAGTGCTGGAAACGGCTACTGCAGCACTGTTTAAAAGGACTAGCTGGGCGAGTGCTAAACACTAGGGTATAGTAGGGCCTGGACCAAGAACAGGGTGAGTACAGTTCGGTCTTTGCTGCATCAGCATAGGCCTGGTGGACCAGAGGGCTTGCATAAATGCTGAAACACTGGAGATGGATGAGAGCAAACAGGGAAGCCAAGCAAAAGAACATCTCACACTCGTTCAGGATCTGGAAAATCTTGTCACTGGAGATGACACCGCAAGAGCAGCCATTCCCCCCTGCACTCCCCCACCACCCAACCCCAACCTTCACATCCTGGAGGAGGACTCGGCCTCCACGCTGATTCTGGAATTTCAGCAGCTTTTCTACATGTTCCCGCTTCTCCTGGGACTGATCTTTGAAGAACCGGGAGAAATGGGCGAGGGCAACATCGTCCCGGTCAAAGTAGGACATCTGGAAGATCAAGTTAAAATTACATCAGACATGACTGGCTCACTCCCCATTCCAGTTCTCAACTACAAGACGCAAGGCACTACGTTTTGCCTTTGGGGAAACCTGGAAAAAAGATGTTGAAACCCTGCTATAGTCAACGACTAGTAGGGAGCATCTTTTCTGCAAACCCAGGATCAATGAGATTGGGATGTAAGTGTACACATGAACTCTACAAAGGTGTGCTGTCTCCAGTATGGAGTTTGGCACTAAGATAATGCCGAGGAAAGCCTGCCCAGTAACAGCCTTTGGATCGTTGCAGCAGTGGGTTATTGCTCTGCCTAAATAGTGCAAACTCAGGCTGTCAAAAGCTTGCACCAAGTCACATGACTGAAACAAATTGCAAAACAAATGATCAAATGTCAAATATTAGTGGCCTGTACATAACGTCACTAGTGAAAACAGTAACCTGGAAAAACACTTGCCCTGACTTTGCCCAAACAGCCAAAAAATCCTGTAGGTTTTCAGCCCATGTGACTCATCTCAACTGTCATGTTCACAATTCGATGTTAGGGTTTAAGAGCTAATGCTCGCTATTGGAAGCATCAGCTAAGAATTACATTCTGGGGAAGGACTCCTGTAAAGTTACTTTAATCCTCAAATCCAAAAACCAGTCAGGCAAGCAAATATCTGTGGTTTCAGTGGGTAGTTACAAGTTGTGGCAGAAGATAGTCGGGATTTTATCCTTGGGAAACATGTGCCAATAGAGTTGGGACACAGTGATTAAACCCCAACAACTGGCTCACCAATAAAGCGGTCCCACCTCCCAAGTGAGGCTTATAGGGACTTAGTCCTCATTACAAGACAACTTCCTTCCAATAGGCACAAGCCCAGAGAGAGATGAATATTCCCCGTGTGTCTGTAGAAGGGAAGCTACAACATGCAAGAAGCAGACACCATCCAGGACAGGGCAGCCCACTTCATGGGGACTGCATTCACCACCTCCTTTCACGGTCCATTACCTACCAGGTCCCCTGCAGCACTCACCAAGGTTACTTCAACACATACCTTCCAAGCACATTCTACTCCTTGGAAGGGCACAGTCACATCACCACCGGGATAGAGGGGACATTTTGTTTTAGGTCAACCTAAATGATCTGGGAACAACCTCCATTTCTTCAATGTCACTGGGCTAATAGCCTCAGCACATTCCCGCAGCCCCAGTGTGGGGTGGGGTGGGTTGGAGAGGGGGCAAAGAGGGGATCCAACATTTCTCACACACAGCAGATCAACTCTCAGTGGGGACGGGATAGGCCACACCCACCTCTTGAATAAATGCAAGTAAAGCCAAGTCAGCCTCAATGAAGGAGATCTACATAAAATAGATACCAGTCACAGACTAGCCTCAGGTTTGTTCAGACTAACAAGGGCCACTGCAACAGGGAAGTTATTGTTATTGTCAGTGTTAAAAAAAATCAGCATGTTTGTTTAGGACCACCACAGAGATCAGGCAAATGAAGTCAGGAAACTTGTGTCAGAAAGAAAAAAAGCAAGAGGCTTTTACCCTCCAGATACCACTGAAGGCCAACTGGGACCTGAGTTAACATACATCAGTATCCTACACCATCGTGACAGTAACACCACCTCTATCCTGAACTGATATTTAGGTAGGAGCCACAAAACCTCAATCTACTAGATTGTCAGCTTCACTAGAGGCCAGGCAAAGAATTTACTTCAACAGAACAGATTTATATGTTTAACCCCGAGAGACAGCACTCACCAAAGACTGATAGAGATAGGAGGCAGTGAGCTCCACATTAATCTGCTTGTTGACAGCAGCTTCACAATCCTGGTGATAGTTCTGACTGATCTGGGAGGCCATCTTGTGACAATAAATTTCTTTTATTCTCCTCACCACCAAAATAACAAAATTAGGAAGAACAATCAACATCATTCCCGTGGGACTCTATTTATACCCCAGGGGCAGACCCTCTTTTTATGAAGCAGGAAATGACATCATCAGTGATGGCCAATCACTCTTGATGATCAGTTGATCAGCTGCCACGTCCAATCAGTGCAGGATGGGAACTGGATCCAGAAACGAAACACAGTTGACAACTGGTCGATGATGGAATTGCTGAATGACCTTTGACCTCCTGTACAAGTGCACATTCTGTAAATGTATTTGCCAGAAAATGACAATAAAATATACTCTAAACCTTCACTTGTGTATCTGAGGTTGTGCATTAAGACTCAGTCATCACAGATTTGCACAATTTCGTCGGATTGTTAATCTGAGGGAATAGTCGTCATAACTTTTGAACATTGGTGTTGGAGCCATAGAATATAGAACATAAAACATAGAACATTACAGCACAGTACAGGCCCTTCGGCCCTCGATGTTGTGCCGACCAGTCATACCGATATGAAGCCCATCTAACCTACACTATTCCATGTACGTCCAGATGCTCGTCCAATGACGACTCAAATGTACCTAAAGTTGGCGAATCTACGACCGTTGCAGGCAAAGCGTTCCATTCCCTCACTACTCTGAGTAGAGAAACTACCTCTGAAATCTGTCCTATATCGTTCACACCTCAATTTAAAGCAATGCCCCCTCGTGCTCGCTGTCACCATCCTAGGAAAAAGGCTCTCCTCATCCAACCCTCTAATTATTTCATATGTTTCAATTAAGTCGCCTCTCAGCCTTCTTCTCTCGAATGAAAACAGCCTCAAGTCCCTCAGCATTTCCTCTTAAGACCTTCCCTCCATACCAGGCAACATCCTAGTAAATCTCCTCTGCACCCTTTCCAAAGCTTCTACATTCTTCTTATAATGGGGTGACCAGAACTGTACACAATACTCCAAGTGCGGCCTAACCAGAGTTTTGTACAGCTTCGCCATAACCTCTTGGTTCTGGAACTCAATCCCTCTATTAATAAAAGCCAAAACATTGTATGCCTTCTCAACCACCCTGTCAACCTGGGTGGCAACTTTCAAGGATCTGTGTACATGGACACCGAGATCTCTCTGCTCATCTACACCACCAAGAATCTTACCATTAGCCCTGTACTTTGCCTTCCAGTTACTCCTACAAAAGTGCATCACCTCACACCTGTCTGCATTAAACTCCATTTGCCACTTCTCAGCCCAGCTCTGCAGCTTATCTATGTCTCTCTGCGACCTACAGCTACCTTCGTCACTATCCACAACTCCACTGACCTTAGTGTCGTCTGCAAATTTACTAACCCATCCTTCTACAAACTCATCCAGGTCATTTATAAAAATGACAAACAGCAGTGGACCCAACACCGACCCTTGCAGTACACCACTAGTAACTGGTCTCCAGGATGAACATTTTCCATCAACTACCACCCTGTGTCTTCTTTCAGCAAGCCAATTTCCGATCCAAACTGCTATATCTCCCACAATTCCATTCCTCCGCATTTTGTACAATAGCCGACTGTGGCGAACCTAATCGAACGACTTGCTGAAATCCATATGCACCACATCAACCGGTTTACTCTCAAATACCTGTTTGCTCACCTTCTGAAAGAACTCAATAAGGTTTGTGAGGCACGACCTTCCCTTCACAAAACCGTGCTGACTATCCCTAACCAATTTATTCTTTTCTAGATAATTATAAATCCTATCCCTTATAACCTTTTTCAACACTTTCCCAACAACTGAGGTAAGGCTGACTGGTCTACAATTACCAGGGTTGTCTCTACTCCCCTTCTTGCACAGGGGAACCACATTTGCTATCCTCTGAACAGGGGAATGACATTTGCAATCCTCATCTTTGTAAAATGCCCTGATTTGGTTGATATGAACATTTTCCTATTTCTGTGCAGCGACAGAATAACGTGCTTTTGGATCGTCTGATACAGGCAACCGATGTCCTTTGTAGATCCATTCTGAATCTGCTGTGATCACCGTGACTTAGGGTCGCATGAAGCCCAGTTTGAAAAGCAAGATGCTAAATGTGCTGAGTGCCTCTTATACACAGTAGGCCTCAGGGTTCTGTGTCTCAGCTGCTGCTAGAAATGTATCGCACGTTGAACATTTCTGTCTCCATGTTTGGTTTTACATTGTTGAAGTTGAATCAGCGCTTAACGCCAGCATGTTTCCAAGGTGACAGTATCTGTTACAGTTTTCGTTGCATTCTGTAGAGTGAACAACTCAAAAATTGGGAAGTCAGAGGCAGGGAATTCTGTTGTGATTACGCAACTTCTAACTTTCCAAAGCCGGTCCACCATCAATAAGACTGAAGTTAGGAGTGAGTAATGCTGGAACAGTTTTCAATGTTCTGGCTGGAGGCAGCACCAACAACATGCAAGCAGCTCCATGTAAGTCTGTCACCATCCTGACTTGGGAAAATATTCCTGTTTGCGAATGAAAATCCCAGAAGCCCTTCCTCGGCAACATTATCATTCCGGTCTCTCCTACACCAGGTGGACTGTAATGACCAGCTCATCACCACCTCCTGAAGTGTAACACTTGCTGAGCACTAAATGTGGCCTTGCCCTTGGCAGACTCACGATTGACTGCATACAGTAAGCATGCTGGGACAGGGTCGTGGAGTCCAAAACTAGGGGTGGTAGGGGTAATGTTTTCACACACAGGCATGTGGAGTTTGGGGGGGGGGGGGGGGGGGGGGGGAGGGGGGTGGAGAGGGAGGGAAGCTGAAGAACAGCTTTGCCCCACAGAAAATGGTTTATGTCAAGAATGAGTGGCTACATAAAGCACGAGAAGTAGGTGCAATTGCAGTTGTTAAAAGACATTTGGTGATTTCCAGGGAAAGGACTGGTTGAGGGATATGTGGCAAACACAACTAGTTCAGATTTGGAACACTGCTCGACCTGGACGGTTTGAGCCAAACAACCTGTATCTCTGCTGTAGGACTCTGACAGTATGCAACAGCATATTCCTTTGTTCGGTACTTTCGGGTGAGACAGTGTCTCAGTAGCGAACACTTACCTCACAGCGACATGGGATTTATTACAGCCTTAGGGCACCCTGGGGAGTTTGTACATTTACAGTGTCTGTTTGGTTTCCCACCCACCATTTGAACTATTTGCTGGTCAAGTGGATAGGCAATGCTAAGTTGGTGATATTGACAAGGGGCAAGCTGGATTAGCCATGGGGAAGACACAGGGTTAAAGGACTGGGGTGGGACTGAGCAGGATTCTGGTCAGAAGGTTGATGCTACCTGGGTCAAATGGCCTCTTGCCAGAGAGCAGGGATTCTATCACCAAGGATAGAGACTGGGCCAAACAACAAGGATTTTTGTGATGGAACAAATCTATTCAGTACCTTAATGACCCACACTCTTCCTAAGGCTACAGTGTGCACTTGTGCCAAAACTCAAGATAATCTCCGGGCTGTCTCTGATCACACCCTCCCTAACCCATGATCTGACACCTTGAATGATCAAGGAAACAGCTGTAAGGCAAAGTCAGCATGTCCAGGCATCTTGACTGAAGGAGACAGCCCCCATCTTCCCCAGAAATCCCTGCTCCCTCACTGGGTCAAAAAAAAAATTTCATCAGCCCATGGAAAGGTTCCAAGAACCAAGGTAGCAGCTTTTTGTACAAACCCTTCAACAGTCAGAGGCCAGTTGTAGCTGCAAGCATAAACCAAATGTGAGTATTTTGAACCATGGGCAATCATCCAAGCCCCAGGTCACCAATCCTTGTATTTATGGTATCAAGAGCATCCACTATCAATCAAGTAGCCCCAGAGAATCTGGAGATGATTCTCTGGAATGTGACTGTTCAGAATGTTTGGGCTGAATTTCCCCAGCTCAGGGCTGGTGGACTTCCAGTTATGGGGAGGGACTGAGCCCAGGGCGAAGGAAAGAAAGCAAAAAACTGAGGAAGCCACTTGAAGGAATTTTGGATTCCTTCTGGGGGAAAAACAAATCTATGCAGTTGAACCAAGAAAGTTCAGAAAACCCAAGGGCCCCTGGGAGGAGCAGCAGACTTCAGTGACAAAGGGAACTGGTCAGCAGGGCCACCAGTTGATGGTTGTCGTCAGGGTCGGTCACAGGCCCCATTTGAACCCCAACTGGCTCCCATAGGCCTGGAGTCTGTCCACAGGGGGTTGGGGAAAAGCAATGGTGAAGTGAGGCAAGAAAGCTTGCTTGACCAAAGCGGTATCAGTGGTCTCAAAATGATGCACAGTAACTGAGATCAAGAGATCATTTTATTCATTTCCATTCGGCTGGTACAGCCATTACATTCTTTGCTCAAAGTCCTTTCTCCCTGGAGAGAGGCAGATTGCCCAGGGTGAAGTGGGGAATGCATTCAGACAAGCAGACAGTACTCCAGGCCACACTAACTGCTGTCCTCCAGGGAGAGCCTGTCAAACAGGTACTCTCCCATCCCATTCTCAGGGGCTCCCAGGCGCTTCAGGTTGGTGATGTAGTCCCCAAGTTGCTTGATGATCTCCACCTCCTCATCCAAATAGTGGGTCTCCAGGAAGTCACACAGCTGCAACAGAGGAATATGACACTTGGTACATCAACACTATCCAAGACAACTTCAGAATCCCCACTGAAAAACATGCATATGGAGGGAGATTGTCAGGGATGACTAGAGCCAACGCCTGGAGAAATTGTGCAAAGAGGACAACTGCTTTTTAGCTGCTTCATCTTGCTGTTTATTTACTGGAGCAGAGTTGACTTGTGATGGATAAAAGTCATTCCACTGCAGTGGCCCTGAATGAGAATTCAGTCGCCAATATCCCCTCAGTCCTCCCCACAGGTTTACAAGTTAAAATACATACTTGGAGTCAACTGCTCAGCAATGATTTTGTAATCACTATGGATCTGAAGTGATCCATGTCATCTGCACAAAAACAAAGTCTAACTGAATTTCTAATCCACAAAAGACCAACCAATGAAGGTGTTGCCCTGAGGGCCTAGCAGTGAAGTCAATGAGGAGGTGAAGCTTACATGAGGGTCAGCCTGGGCAGTGGCAACTTGGTGTAGATCCAGCAAACTCTGGTTCACATTCTTCTCCAGATCCAGGGCAACCTGCATTGCCTGCAGGCTGTTACCCCACTCATCCCTCTCTGGCTTCTGGAGGAGGGAAAGAAGGACTGTTAAGCTTCAGAATCTCTACAACGTGGATCAGTCTGTAACTGCTCTGAAGAGGATCCCAACTCGTCCTTCTCCCACCCTATTCCTGTAACCCTGCATTTCAGATGGCCAATCCTCTTATACTCTGAGGACACCAACGCAGACATGGGGTGGACATGTAAACACCAGTCCCTCACCAGAGGCCAGATCCAGACCTGTGTCCCTAGCACTGAGAACACTGCTAGCCCCTGAGGCAGCCCTGGAGCACAGCTGAAGAACAGTTCCTTCAGAATTGCTTTCACCTTGCCTGTCGGTCCTTGATCTGAAGGAGGAAGGTGAATAACAGGTCATTGTGGGGGATAATGACAAGATTTGCATCAGGGTCCATCTGATGGAATTGCGAGGATATTCACAAGTGAATCCTAAATGCTGTCATGGTACAGTGGTAGTGCCCCTGTCTCTGGCTGACAAGGCCAAGGTTCAAGTACCACTTGTGCTGGTGGCTTCATACATGCCTGAGCAGGATGATCAGAAACATCACGGCTATTTAATTCATCAAAGGGACAGCGAGGTGTTTGCAAAGTGTGTTGTGCTGCTAACAGTTAAGAAAGGCCCACAACCATAGATCCCTCAAAGTTCAGACAAGGTCAACAGGGTGTAACAGTGACAGAGGGCAAGCAACCTCTATTAGTTGGGTGTGGTGGAACAGGAAGGGGACCAGTCTCCTCAGTTTGTTTTTCTGGTCACCACATTATTCCTCTTTGGCCTCACCAGTCACCTGGACAGGATGGCACTGCAGGGGGAAGCTGGTGAGGTTCCCCAGGCTGTTGCCCAAGATCCATTGATTGGAGGTTAGATAGGCTGGGATTTTCTGTGGAGCAGGAACAGCTGAGGGAGTGACCTGATGTAATTGAAGAATAGAGAGTGGCCAGTCGATGGAATGTCTTCCCATGGCAGACACCAAGACAGGAGAGAAACCAGGTTTGAGGAGTAAGCAGGTTAGAGGGGATTGGAGGAAACTTCACCCCACCCCCACCCCTCTGAGGGGCTGTTTGAAATATGAGATGAACCACATAAAGGGTTGGATGGTGGTGGAGACAGCTACTCCAGATCAGTTTAGGGTCCAGCTGGACAAATACTTAGTGCCAGGACAGTGGCCTGTGGACCAAGGGCAGGTAAGTGGGATTAATGTTGTTCGTGTTTGTGGGGTCAGCATAGACATGGTGGGCCAAAGGGCTTCTTTCCACACTGGCTTCAAAAAGGAGATCAAACAGGCTGAACAAAGTTTTGACTCAAATGAAAACCTTGTCACTGACTTGAAACCACACCACAAGAGCAGCCATTACCATCCCATTCCCCACCCCACCCAACTCCAACCTTCACATCCTGGAGGAAGACTCCGCCTCCACGCTGATTCTGGAATTTCAGCAGCTTCTCTGCATGTTCCCGCTTCTCCTGAGACTGATGTTTGAAGAACTGGGAAAAATGGGGAAGGGCAACATCGTCCCGGTCAAAGTAGGACATCTGGAAGGGAGAACAAGGTAAAGTCCATTAACAAGTCATGGGCCAATTTCAGTTCAGAACTACAGGGCTACTTGAGCATTCTCAAAATCAAACTGACAATAAGCTGTTAAGTACCTGATGCATTAACAATTCAGAACCCAGTTTTGAGCAGTTGCTGTTGAATTGGAAAAATCAAAACAATCCCAGCTTCCTCCAGTAAGTTGTAAATACCATGTGTTTTATTTTGGTTTGAAACTCCAGGCAAATTGCCCAGGAGGGTCTGGCACAGCATTTGGTGAGAACAAGTGTGAATTGATGTTTTTACTGATTAACCTCCACCAGAAATGGGATAAATCTTTGATTGAATCGGGTTTCAAGAAATGCCAGGGGCTGGAGTGCAGGATGTACACCAATAGAACAGCTGCAGGGCACTGTATTGCTGCTTTGGCAAAGACCAGAAAACAGATCCTAGACACTGCAATTAACAGCTTGGAAGAAGCACATTTTCTGCTGAGTCAGGATCAATGCAATTGGATGCACTGTATCTATTAGTTTGACAAGAACTGCAGTATTGGGGTGGCTGGGGGGGCATGAGGAGATGAATGAAGGATGTTAGCTCCAAGAATCTGCCAAGGAAAGCCTGCCTAAGGACAGCCTTTGGGTTGTTACTGCAACAGTTTATTGTTGCATCTAAAACAGCTGCACTGACTCAGACTGCTAGCAACTTGTACCATTACACATGAAACAAAGACTGACAAAACAAACTGATCACATGACAAATATGACAGTGATCTGCAGATCAACTACTCTCCAGACAAGATCCCTCATTAACCTGGAAAAACCACTGTTGACTTAATCCAACAGGCAAAGTCCTGTAGATTTCTAAACCAGGATGTTCACAATTCAATGTATTGAGGTTTAGCAGGTCTGCTATTGGAAGCAGCCAGTAACAAGCACATTCTTACAAATCCTGCTGAAAAAAGTTGCTTCAATTCTCAAATGCAAACACAAGCACAATTTATCTTTGCGATTTAAATGTGCAGTTAGAAGATGTAGAATAGTAAGGATTTCATTCCTGGCACATGCTTACAAGGTGTGTTGGGACAATGGGTCAGTGATTAAAACCCAACTGCTGGCTCAATGAAAGCTGTTCCCCCTCCCAAACTGGGGCTGACAGGGGCTTGATCCTCATCAGGAGGGGGACTTCCTGCTGACAGGGACAAGCCCAGAGAGCACCCTGCAACAAACACCAAGGTTACGTAAACACCTTCTACCCCTTGGAAGGGCACAAGCACCCCACCTGGGGAAAGAGGGTCCAGTTAGTTTACAATCAGGCCAAATACAATGGGCATAAACTTTTTAACCAAAGTCACTGGGTCAGTACATTCTCAGCCCCATGGCAGTGCTGTGCCTTTGAAAAGCTCCAACACTTGACATACAGACAGCCCACACCCACCTCATGAGTATGAAGAAAAGCAAGGTAGATTTCAAATGGAGATCTGCTTAATCAGATAAGAGTCACAACCTCACCCAGTTTGATCTGAGCATAGAACATAACAGCCAAGTGCAGGCCCTTCAGCCCTTGATGTTGTGCCGACTTGTCATACTGATCTCAAGCCCATCTAACCTACACTATTCCATGTACGCCCATTTGCTTATCCAATGATGACGTAAGTGTACCTAAAGTGGGCAAATCTACTACTGTCACAGGCAAAGCATTGCATTCCCTTACTGAGTAAAGAAACTACCTCTGACATCTGTCCTATATTTATCAGCCCTCAATTTAAAGCTACCCCACCTCATGCTCACCATCACCATCTAGGTAAAAGGCTCTCCCTATCCACCCGAACTAGCCCTCTGATTATTTTATATGTTTCAATTAAGTCACCTCTCAACCTTCTTCTCTCTAATGAAGAGAGCCTCAAGTCCCTCAGCCTTTCCTCATAAGATGTTCCTTCCATACCAGGAAACATCCTAGCAGATCTCCTCTACACCCTTTCCAAAGCTTCACATCCTTATAATGCAGTGACCAGAACTGTATGCACCAGAGTTTTTGGATAGCTTCACCATAACCTCTTGGTTCCAGAACTCAATCCTCTTAATAAAAGACAAAACACTGCCTTAATTGCCCTGTCAACCTGGGTGGCAACTTTCAACAATCCGTGTCTACCTATCGACACAGATCTCTCTGCTCATCTACACTACCAAGAATCTTACCATTAGCCCTGTACTTTGCCTTCCGGTTACTCCTACCAAAGTGCATCAGCTCACACTTGTCTGCATTAAACTCCATTTGCCACCTCTCGGCCCATCACTGTAGGGCTAGAACAAGCCTATTCTAAGCTGATTGCAATAGGAAACCAAGATTCTCAGTCACAATTGGCAGGTTTACTTCAGATCCCCACAAGATTCAAATAGAAACAAGGATACAAGAAAAGCAGTGACTAGCTGATGGTGCTTCCATTCCCACAATGGTGAGTCCCAATTCATTTTTAATTTTGTTCCCTCAAGTTTCAAACAGCCACAGGAAGCTATAATTACCACCAGTCACAGCACCATCATGGGACAGGCAAGTAACTACAAGAACACTCCACCCTCCACATCTCACTGACAACCAACTGGGACCCAAGTTAGAGTAACATTAGACACCAAACTATTGTTACAGTAACATCACACTCATCCTGCATTGAGAAAGAGGGAGGAGCCACAAAACTCAGTCTATAAGATAGACAACTTAATTACATCCAAGGGGAAGAGTTCACTTCAACAGAACAGAAGTATGTTTCACCCAACAGAGACACCACTCACCAAAGACTGATAGAGATAGGAGGCAGTGAGCTCCACATTAATCTGCTTGTTGACAGCAGCTTCACAATCCTGGTGATAGTTCTGACTGATCTGGGAGGCCATCTTATAAAGGAAACACTTGCTTTATTTTCCACCCCAGAAAAATGACACAGCTAAAAGCAACAGTAAACATCCCTGCCCTGGGACTCTATTTATACTCCAGGAGCCAACACTCATTTTATGAAGCAGGAAATGAGATCATCAGTGATGGCCAAACACTCTTGTTAATCAATTGATCAGCTGCCACATCCAATCAGTGCAGGATGGGAATCGGGTCAAAAAACCAATCAGAATTGACAACTGGTTGATGATGAAATTGCTGAAATGACCTTTGACCTCCCGCACAAGTGCAAATTCTGGAAGGACATCTCCCTGAAAATGAGAATAAAATATACTCTAAAACTTCACGTCTGTATCTGAGGTTGTGCGTTAAGACACATTCATCACAGATTTGCAGAATTCTGTCGGATTGCTATTCTGAGGGATTAGTCGTCATAATTTTTGAACGTTGGTGTTGGAGCTCTTTGAAAAATGGCTCGATTTGGTTGATCAGAACATTTTCCTATTTCTGTGCAGCAACACAAATAATGTGCTTTTGGATCATCTAAAACAGGCAACTGATGTACTTTGTGGGTCCAATCTGCATCTGATGTGATCTCCCTGACCTTGACCTTGAAGCCCAGTTTGAAAAGCAAAACGCTAAATGTGCTGAGTGCCTCTTCTACACAGTAGGCCTCAGGCCTCTATGTTTCAGTTGCTGCTAGAAATGTATTGCACGTTGAACATTTCTGTCTCCAAGTTTCGTTTTTCGTTGTTTGAAGTAGAACTAGTGATTCACCCCAGCATGTTTCCAAGTGAAGAATTTCTGGTTCTGTTTACATTGCGTTCTCTAGATGGTACAGCTCAGAAACTGGGAATTCAGATGCTGGGAATTCTGTCAGGAAGTACTCAACTCCTGAGTTTCCAAAACCTGCCCACCCTCAATAAGGCTGAAATTGGGAGTAGTGCTGGAATAGTTTACAATGTTCTTGCTGGAGGCAGCACCAACGACACTCAAGCAGCTCCATGTAACTCTGTCACCATCCTGACTTGGAACAATATCCCTGTTTGTGAATGAAAATCCCAGGAGCCCCTCCTCAGCAACAGCAGCAGCAGCAGCATCATTCCGGTCTCTCCGACACCAGGTGGACTGTAATAAGCAGCTCATCACCACCTCCTGAAGTGTAACAGTTGCTGAGCACTAAATGTAGCCTTGCCATTGGCACACTCAAGATTGACTGTATATAAAAAGCATGCTGGGACAGGGTAGGGGAGTCCAAAACTAGAGGGCACCGGTTTGAGGGGAGAGCGGCAAGATTTAAAAGGGGCGTGAGTGACAACATTGTCACACAGAGGGTGGTGCGTGTATGGAACGAGCTGCCAGAGGAAGTGGTCGAGGTGGATAGAATTACAACATTTAAGTGACATTTGGAGATTTACATGGAAAGGAACGGTTTAGAGAAAGATGGGCCAAACGTAGGCAAATGGCACTACACAGTTTATGAAAACCTGGTCTGCAAGTTCGGGCTGCGCTGCAGAGTCTATTCCCATGGCGTAGTTTGCCGCAGTGTATTCCTTTCCTTTGGTACTTTAGAATGTTTTGGCGCCTCAGTGCCAGGGACCCAGGTTCGATTCTCCCCCTGGGTGATGGACTGCGTGGATTTCCTCCAGGTGCTTGAGTTTCCTCACACAGCCCAACGATTTGCAGATTGTCGATCGTGAGCAGGGGCCTGCAGGCTAGGTCGATTAGCCGTGGGAAATGTGGAGTTAAGGCAAAGGGGTTGGGTCTAAGGAGGATGCTGTTCAGAAGGTCGATGCAGATTTAATGGGCCTAATGGTCCCTTCCTGCACTTGAGGGTTACTGTAGCCAAGACTTATTGTCACCAAAAATAAATTGCTTTATGTGGTGGAACAAATATGTTGAGTGCCTTTTGACTCTGCAGCACCCCCCCCCCACCCCAGCCAACCTCGATGAAGGCTGCAGTGTGCACTCGCTACAAAACTCCCTGGAACAATCCTCAGGATGTCTCTGATAGCCCCCTCATGAACCCATGATCTCTGACACCTTGAAAGATAAAAGAAGCAGCCGTAAAGGAAAGTCAGCATCTCCATGTCTCCTCCGAGCCACTTTGCTCCTTCAATGTGATATCACCCAATCAACCTGCATCAGGAGTAATGTTCACCATGGGGGAAAGCTCAGAGGAACCAAAGGAGCAGCTTAGTGTGCTCAATGCTGGCATTAGCAACAAGAGCCAATCAAACAGCAGCATTTAACCAGGTGCATTGCTGTGTTCTTCCCAGGTCCCTGTTATCCTGCTGTAAGCAGCAATGAGGCCCTGCATTATAATCCAGTACAGTTCAGGTGAACGTCTGGAGCTGACTCCCAGGGAAAGGGGCTGTGGTGAATGTTTAGGCTGGTGGGGGCACGTGGATAGAAAAGGTTGGGTGGGGGGAGGGCGGGGTGAGAGAAGTGAGGAGAAGCGGAAGAGAAAGAGCGCCAGCCACAGTTTGGGATGGTGAAACCAAAAGTAACAATACTGAGAATATAGTGTTTATTGGTCAGGGTAGGGCCCAATGGGGGGAAAAAAAAAAGAGATATACCAGGCAGTCGAGATTGTTTCACACCTCTGCTGCTTCCGCCAGCTGGATTGAAATCAGAGCCTGCTGGGCCTCTTCCTTTAGACCTTTGTGATCAGGCAGCTGGGTCAGTAGATAAAGGGCTGTCTTCACTTTGTGTTGCTGTCATCATTCAGGCAATAATTGAGTACGCAGGATGGCTGAGGCGGGGAAGAGATTAAGGGAAATGTGCAATTGAACACCACTATCCCAAATTCTATCAGGCTGGGTAGAGAAGTCTATTTAGAAGGTGTGGGAACTTCCTGTCACCAGAGGAAGACAATTTCTTTGAGCTACAGTTGAACCCACCATATCCAGAAGCGCACTAATTGTCCTCTAGAAGAGGGAGAATGCCACAATTGACAAATCCCAACCTTATCCTATTTGGAGGAGAAACACCTTCAATTTCCACAGGACTAACCAAAAAAAAAAACACTCCATCGAGTTACATTCTAATGTGGGGATAGTGAGCTATTCTGTGAAGGGTTGCCTAATCCAATTAGAAATTGGACCAATCAAATGACAGAAAACGAATTGGCTTCAAGCAAGAGCTATCACCCAAAGTATTCAGAGCTCTGAATGATGGACAATAAGCAAGATCAATACATGATTTTATTCATTTCCATTTAGCTGGTACAGCCATTACATTCTTTGCTCCAAGTCCCTTCTCCTTGGAAGGAGACAGGTTGTCCAGGGTGAAGTGGGGAATGCATTCAGACCAAGCAGACAGTACTCCAGGCCACACTAACTGCTGTCCTCCAGGGAGAGCCTGTCAAACAGGTACTCTCCCATCCCATTCTCAGGGGCTCCCAGGCGCTTCAGGTTGGTGATGTTGTCCCCAAGTTGCTTGATGATCTCCACCTCCTCATCCAAATAGTGAGTCTCCAGGAAGTCACACAGCTGCAACAGAGGAATATGACAACTGGGTGCATTAACACTATCCAAGACAATTTCAGAATTCCCACTGAAAAACAGGCTTTACCATACTAGTTCCAGACAGCCCTGAAAATTTAGCTAACACCTGGAAAATCTGTGCCAGTGAAGACAATAGGATGTCAGCTGCTCCATCTTGCTGTTTGTGAAGTGTAGCTGAGTTGGATGGTGATGGACAATGATCATTCCACTGTAATGCTCCCAAGTGAGAATGGGAATTCAATGGCCAATATCACTTCATCACTCCCAATGGATTGCCTTCCAAACTCCCATTTCACTTCATTACTGATCACCATGTAACAACTGCTCAGCAGCATGGACCCAAAGTGATCAGTGCACACCTGTGAATTTCCAATCCACACAGACCAACCAATGAAGTGTTGCCCTGAGGGTCTAGCAGTGATGAGAATGAGGAGGTGGTGAAGCTTACATGAGGGTCAGTCTGGGCTGTGGAGAGTTGGTGTAGATCCAGCAAACTCTGGTTCACATTCTTCTCCAGATCCAGGGCAACCTGCAGCGCCTGCAGACTGTTACCCCACTCATCCCTCTCTGGCTTCTGAGGATGGAAAGAAGGACAGGTAAGCCTCAGAAACAACATCCCTGCAGCATGCATCAGGCCATTCTGCCCACTCATGACCATCTGAAGAGCATCCAACCTGGTCCTAGCCCCAGCCATGTAATCCTGCATTTTTCATGGCCTATCCTACCCTGCACATCTTTGGACTGTGGGAGGAAGCCTATGTAGAGATGCGGTGAACATGTCAACTCCAGAATTAAGCTTGTGCCCCAAGCACTGATGCAGTTGTGCTAACCACCGCCATCCCTGAAGTCCTTAGGAAGAACAGATCAGTTATTTAAGGAATTGCTTTCACCTAGCCCTATTTGCTTCTTCCGAAAGGAAAGTCAATTCACAACCAGGTCATAGTGGGGATAAGAGTTATGTTTGCACAGAATTGTCAGTGCCCATCTGATGGCATCCCAAGGAGGATATTCACAACTTAATCCCAGGGCTCGTAATGCAGTGGTACTGTCCCTAGGTTTGGAGCATAGGCCCAGGTTGAAGTCCCACTTGTGCTTATGGCTTCATATAGGACTGACCTGAATGATCAAAAGCATCACTACTATTTAATTCATTGAAGGGACAGCAATATGTTGACAATAAAAGGAACCAAGAGAACAAGACTAGAGATATTTCAAGGATCCATAAGTGTAGACAGGATGGGGAAGTTGGCTTCCACAATGCCCTTCCCCATTTCTTGGGGCGCAGTACAGGGACTCCAGTCTTGTCACAAACTTTGCAGCATTGGCCATGCAAAGGTGGAATACTGTGTGGTGACCAGAGCCACAATGGCACTGGAAGGGTCACCAGGATGTTGCCCCAAGACTGAAAAATCCATTAAAAGGAGAGATCAGATTTCTCACTCCAATCCTCAGAGTGAAGTCAGTTGAGATGTTTATGTGATGGCATTTGATTAGTGTGGAGTCTTGATAGTAGATGGGGAGTGTCTGCTATGAGGGGGTGGGGAGAAAGAGACATTAAGACCAGAGGGCACTGATGTGAGGAGTAAGCAGGTTAGAGGAATCCTTTGCCGAGAGGGTAGTGGAAAAATAATATGGGGGGGGGGTGGGGCAGTGGGGGAGGCATCTCCTGCTGCAATATTTAAGCAGCTTCTAGACAACTACCAATGCCATGGGGGCTGTAGACCAAGTGCAGTAAATGGGATTAATGTGGTTTGGTGTTTATCGGGTCAGCATGGTGGTGGGGGGGGGGTGGGTGGGGGGGGAAAGCAGCAGGTGGAGGGGAGCCAAGAGGCTTGTTTCTAGGATTTCTTTCCTTTTCATCAAAAGGAGGGGAGCCAAACAAAACAGTTTTCACTTTCTTTCAGGACATGAAACCACACCATAAGCAGCCATTTCTCACATCTCCTCCCCACTGCCTGCCTTCTCCAACTCCAACCTTCACATCCTTTACCACATGAAAATCTTGTCACTACTAACAGAAAACACCATGAGCTACCATTCCTGCACACCACACCATGCCCCCCTCCCAAACTCCAACCTTCACATCCTGGAGGAGGACTCTGCCTCCACGCCGATTCTGGAATTTCAGCAGCTTCTCTGCATGTTCCTGCTTCTCCTGGGACTGATCTTTGAAGAACCGGGAGACATGGGTGAGGGCAACATCATCCCGGTCAAAGTAGGACATCTAGAAGGGAGATAACATGTTAAAGCCCATTAAACACATCATTGACCCCATTTCTCATGCTCAGAACTGGAGGACTGGTTTAGTCTAAAGCAAACTAATGATTCAATCAGCTGAAAATTGTTGACACCTTACAATGTTCACTAATGGTGTTGCAAAATTAGCCAGCAGCTCCTTTAATTGGAGGAAACCAAACAACCCCAGCTTCTTCCACGTAAGATGCAAATTCAGTGTTTTGGTTTGTAAACCCTGCTGAATTGTTTGGGGGGGGGTGTCTGGCACAGCCTGGAGAGAAAAGCTGAAAGCACATTTCTACCATCTAGCCTCCAGAAATGGATGGAAGTGGTAACTGAATAGGGTTTAAACAAGTGCCAGGAGCTGGAATGCAGGATGTGCACAGGGTCAGGCAACTTCAAGTCATTACATGTCTCCCCTGGTGCTCGAGTAACATGCAGATGCTGGACATTAATATAGCTGGTCGGTACAGGTCTTCTGCAACCAATTGGATCAGATGTACTGTTTTTTTTTTTTACATAAAGCAGCTCTACAAGAGATGCTGTTTGCAGTATGCAGGAGAATGAGGGCGATTAGGAGAATCTTGGTGCTAAAGGAGAGCCTGCCCAGTGACAGCCTTTGGCTTGTTGCAGCAATAGTTTATCACATTTGTTTATGCCATGCACTCAGGTTGCCAGAAGCTTGCAAAGCAAAGCATTAAAATTCACAACTGAAACAAGATCAAATGTTCAGGAGACCTAATGGTATCTGCAGGACTGTGTGACCTATAGATTGTTGACTTGTTCAAAGCTGGAGAGCTCAATTTAGCTTATTCCAAGAGGCTAAACTATTGTTTTCCCCACTCATTTCACTCACTTTTCAACTGAGATTCACAATCCAACAAGTTACTGCTGATTAGGAACAGTCTATTGACATCAAAAGAAGAAGTTGTTCTTTGGTAGAATCCTGGTGAGAAGTTAGTTTAATCCTCAAATACAAACTAAAAGTTAAAAAAGTGGTTTAATTGGGTAGTTAAGTTGTAGAAGGTGAAGAATAGTGGGGATTTTATTATCAGCACACAAGATTCCCTATTGAGTTGGGACAGTGGTCAGTGACTAAAACCCAACAATTGGTTCACTAGTTAAAGCTATTCCCACCTCCCAAAAAGGTAGTTATAGGGACTTTATCCTCATGTCCCTAGATAGGACTTCCTTCCAATAGGCACAAGCCCAGAGAGTGATGAATATTCTCCATGTGTCTGGAGAAAAGTGGAGCTGCAACGTGCAAGAAGCAGACACCATCCAGGACAGAGCAGCCTGCTTCGTGGGGACTGCATTCACCACCTCCTTTCAGGGTCCATTATCTACCAGGTCCCCTGCAGCACTCACCAAGGGGACCTCAACACCTTCTGAACACATTCTACTCCTTGGAAGGGCACAGGGGCACCACCACATGGTGGGAGGAGCCAGTTTGTTTCTTTATCTGGTTAAATGGTAAAGGAAGAACATTTATTTCTTCACCTCTGGGTCAATAGCCTCAGCATGTTCCAGCAGCCCCCTTTTGGGGGCGGGGGGGGTTCGGGGGGGGCAGGCACCTATAACAAGTCAACTTTCTATAGGTTGTGAAGTGATGGATCAAACCCACTTCATGATATAGAGCACAGAAAGCCAAAATAATATCGGAGACCTACTTAAGCAGGGAGCAGCTTGTCTTACCTCAAGGACTTCAGTTCAGCTTAAAAAAATCTGATTTGTCAAATTACTACAACACCTTATTGTAAATACCAAAACCAGTATGTTTGTTTATTTACATGCACAAAATTAAAGCAGATACATCAAGGCAGATTTAAAAAGGTAGTTAGCCAATGGTTATCTGGATCAAAGCTTGACAGTAGTTTAGAAAATTATGGAGAGCCACAGCCAGTTATAGGCAATCACAGCCCTAAAAGGAATTGTAAGATAAATCACAAGATGCTTCACCCTCCATATATCATTGAGACAACTGGGGCCTCAGTTGCTGCATATCAGTATCATATCCCATTGTCACCACATTTACGCTGAATCAAGAAATAGCTAAGAGAGATACAAAAAAAAACAAACAAGTCTACAAGAGTGTTAAAGATAATGGGAACTGCAGATGCTGGAGAATTCCAAGATAATAAAATGTGAGG
Source organism: Stegostoma tigrinum (assembly GCF_030684315.1). Lineage (NCBI taxonomy): Eukaryota > Metazoa > Chordata > Chondrichthyes > Orectolobiformes > Stegostomatidae > Stegostoma > Stegostoma tigrinum. The sequence goes on along the minus strand of NC_081391.1, from coordinate 13,505,514 downwards.
CTGGATGAACACAGCAGGCCAAGCAGCATCTCAGGAGCACAAAAGCTAAACGTGTGCTCCTGAGATGCTGCTTGGCCTGCTGTGTTCATCCAGCCTCACATTTTATTATACAAGAGTATTAATCTAGTTTGTTTTAAAAAAAAAACAGTTCACTTCATAACAGAAGTAACTCCAACCCCACAGGGACAGCACTCACCAAAGACTGATAGAGATAGGAGGCAGTGAGCTCCACATTAATCTGCTTGTTGACAGCAGCTTCACAATCCTGGTGATAGTTCTGACTGATCTGGGAGGCCATTTTGTGATAGAAACAACTTTCCTTATCCAACAAAACCAAATTATAAATATAGAAAGAAAATCAGCTACACCTAAAATAGCAATGCCATTGGGCTCTATTTATACTCCAGGAGAAGACCCTCATTTTTTGAGCAGGAAATGACATCATCAGTGATGGCCAATCACTCTTGTTAATCAATTGATCAGTTGCCACGTCCAATCAGTGCAGGATGGGAATTGGATCCAGAAACCAGAATTGACAACTGGTGGATGATGGAATTGCTGAATGACCTTTGACCTCCTGTGCAAGAACAAATTGTATAAGTTTATCAAGCTGAAAATGAGAATAAAATAGACGTATAATTACCACTTTGATAAGACATTTGGACACTTATGGGGGAAGGAATGGCTTCGAGGAAGATGGGCCAAATGGCACTACAGAGTTTTGGAAACCTGGTCTGTAGGGACTGTGTGGGCAGAAGAGTCTATTTCCATGATGTACGACTTGATGACTGTGCAACAGCCTCCCCCTTTTGTATGGTACTTTTGGACGTGATGGGGGCTCAGTGGTTAACACTGATACGTCACAGCCACAGGGACTCTGGTTCAATTCGAGCCTTTGGCAACATGAGTGGAGTTTGCACATTCTCCCTGTGTCTGCATGGATTTCCACCATCTGCTCCGACTCCCTCCCCTAGTCCAATGGGCTGCAGATTAGGTCGATTGGCAAAGATAATTGCTGACAGTGACAAGGGGCATTCGGATTTGTTAGATTAGCCATGGGAAATGTGGGATTAAGGGAATAGGGTGTCCCTCAGCAGGAGGTTGCTCAGTAGGTCATTACAAATTTAATCAGCTGAATGGCATCTGCCCGCATTGAGGGATTCTACAGCAAAAACTAAAACTTCCTGTTGTTAGCATCGAGAGCAGACATTGGAATCCCATACAGATCAGGGGAATTCCAGCTGACCTCTTGGTAAGTGGCTTCTGTGAACGGTTGGGCTGAATTTTCCCAGATCTGGGCTGGGCAGCTTGTTGGAGTGAATGCTGGGAGAGAAGGGGGGTGTGGTGGAGAAAGGAGGAGGAAGAAGGGGAGGATGCCACATTAAAGACAATTTTGGATTGCTCTTGGGAAAAGCTCAGCCCCAGTGTGAACTGACTCCTTCTTGAGCAAAGATGGAGCGGGCTATGTTACTCAGATGGAGGAATGAAAAAGCCAACCCACAGTGAGTCCAGCCACCCTCCCTCAGAAATGTCAAGAGGGATTTAACTGGGTAGGGGGTGCAACTGCAGTTGGCTGGAACAAGAGATGGGGAGAAAGAGAAGGTCACAGGCCTCCAGTGCTGGTCCTGCTTTGATCCATAACCGGCTCCAAGATCCCTAGGCTACATTCACAGGAGACCAAAAACAACAATGCTGAGAATAGAAAATACTGGTCATGGTAGGGCCTCACTGGGGAGGTTACACCAGATGAGTCAAGCCTGTGTCTTTCCTAACTTAGCTGGTTCCTGCAACTGGATTTAGAGCAGAACTTGATATATCTACTTCCGCCAGCATTTTGTCAACTGATCCAGCCTCCAAATCACAGACTTGTCTTCCCATTAGATTATCGTCCGAGTGACAAATCTCATTGCTCGTGGTGGTTGAGGGGAGCCTTTAGGAAGGGAAACCTGGCATTGAACGTAGATATCCCACATCCTATGGAATGGGCGTCTGGTTTATCCCTTCGAGCAGGTACGGGAACTTCCTGTCTCAAAAAGGAAGACAAGTTCTGATCGACAATTGAACCTAGAGTATCCAGAACTGTACTAATTGACCTCTGGAAGATTTTCCACCCCACAATTGGGGAAACACCAACCTCATCCTACTTAGAGGGGAAAGTCTTGAGTCTCCTGTGTCATGAGAAAAAGGAAGTCCGTCTAGTTACTGTGCAATGATCGAGAGTGAGTAAATACATCCATTGAAAGGTTGTTTTCATGTCCAATTAGTAATTGGGTCAGCCAAATTACAGAAAGAGAACTGCCTTCAAGCTCAATAAGACATTTCCCAAAATATCCAGTGCTCTGAATGATGGACAATAAGCAAGATCATAAATGATTTTATTCATTTGCATTCAGCTGGTACAGCCATTATTCTTTGCTACAAGCCTCTTCTCCCTGGAAGGAGACGGGTTGCCCAGGGTGAAGTGGGGAATACATTCAGAACAAGCAGACAGTACTCCAGGCCACACTAACTGCTGTCCTCCAGGGAGAGCCTGTCAAACAGGTACTCTCCCATCCCATTCTCAGGGGCTCCCAGGCGCTTCAGGTTGGTGATGTAGTCCCCGAGTTGCTTGATGATCTCCACCTCCTCATCCAAATAGTGAGTCTCCAGGAAGTCACACAGCTGCAACAGAGGAATATGACACTTGGTACATTTATACTATCCAAGACAACTTCACAATTCCTACTGAAAAAGACTGAGCCATAGCTAGTTCTAGACATCCCTGAAAATCTAGCTAACAGGTGGAGAATTTGTGCCAGTGAGGACATTTCAGCTGCTTCATCTCACCTTCTTAAAGAGCTCCAAGTTGTATTGTATAGTGCAACAATCCCCAATTCAACAGCCAAAAATCACATCAGCATTCCCACCAGACTGTAATCCAAATTCCTATTTCAGTTCGGTGTTGAGCAGTTTAACATTGTCATCATAATTATGATGACAAAGGTACAATGTAGCATCTGGACAAAGTTACGTCTGTGAATTTCCACTCCACAAAGACCAACCAATGAAGTTGAGGAGGCATGGCAGTGATGAGAATGAAGAGGTGAAGCTTGCATGAGGGTCAGTCTGGGCTGTGGCGAGTTGGTGTAGATCCAGCAAACTCTGGTTCACATTCTTCTCCACATCCAGGGCAACCTGCATTGCCTGCAGACTGTTACCCCACTCATCCCTCTCAGGCTTCTGAGGATGGAAACAGGAACAGTTAAGCTTCAGAATCAGAGACTCGCCGCAGCATGGGAGCAGGCCATTCAGCCCATTGAGTCTGCAATCAACCTTCTGAAGAAGATCTCAGATTTACCTGAGCCATTCGCACTGCAATTCCCCCATGGCTACTTCACGCAGCCTGCCCATATTTGGACTGTAGGAAGAAACCTGAACATGTAAGCACCAGTCATCAGAGGCCAGAGCTAAACCTGTGTCCCTGGCACTGAGCAACTGTGCCACCCCTAAAACCCACATTCATTACTTGTGAAGTGACTTCACTTTGCTCCATTTATCCTTGATCTGAAGCATGAAGTCATTGTGGGCTAGGGATTTATTTCACACAAAGTTCAACTGTTTGCACCAGTGCCCATTTGGCGTTTAGATCAGGACATTGACACCTTAGTCTCAAGGGCTCTTGAGGTAGAGTACCAATCTGCACCTTGCAGGCCAGGCATCTATGTCTCACCTGTGCTGGTGGCTTCATCCATGTCTGAGCAGGATGATCAGACATCACTACTATTTAATTCATTGAAGGGAGCAATGTGCTTACAGTAAAAGGGACAAGCAACAAATGCCCAAGTCCATCCCTCAAGGTTCAGCAAAGGTAGACAGAGTGGGGAAGGGGCTGACATGATGCTGGTCTCCATGATTTGGGGCTCAGTAGAAAGGATGAGTCTTGCCACAAACATGGCAGCATTGGCCAGACCAAAGATGGAATGTAGTGTGGTGACCAGAACCACCATCAGAGGGACAAGGTGGCACTGCAGGGGGTACAGGTGAGGGTCATCAGGATGTTGGCCCAAGATGGAAGCAAAAAAAGACAACAAAAATACAATGATGAGAGGGAGGTTGGATAGCCTGGGATGGTGATCTGATGGAAGTGTGGAAGATCAGGGAGGATGGACAATACACAGTCCCCATGGCAGACATGAAGACCAGATGGCACAGGTTTGAGGAGATTGGAGGACCCACCCACCCAGTCGAGGGTGGGAGAGGTATGGGATGCATTACCTGAGGGGTCAGTGGAGGCAGTTACTCCAGCAACATTGAAGCCTAATCTCAACAACTTCTTCATGCCAGAAGATAGTCGGCTGTGGACTAAGTGCAGGAAATTGTGTTAGTCTAGTTTGATGTTTGTGGGCAGCATAGACATGGTGGACAATAGGGCTTGTTTAGAAACTGCCTTCAAAAGAAATCAAACAGGGAAGCCATGCCAAAATAGGATTTTCACATCCCAACAGGAAGCAGCACCACAAGAGCTGCCATTCTCTCCTCCACAGCTGCAACCCTCCCACCCAACTCCAACCTTCACATCCTGGAGGAGGACTCGGCCTCCACGCTGATTCTGGAATTTCAGCAGCTTCTCTGCATGTTCCTGCTTCTCCCGGGACTGATCTTTGAAGAACCTGGAGAAGTGGGGGAGGGCCACATCATCCCGGTCAAAGTAGGACATCTGGAAGGGAGATAACATGTTAAAGCCCATTAAACACAGCACTGACTCCAAATTCTAGTTCAGCCTTCTGCAGCAAACTAACTGCCTGGTATGTGAACATGTTTGAGAACCCAATGATGTCCAGCTGTCCAGCAGATCCTTCAACTGGGATCAAACAGAACAATCCCAATTTCCTGTTGGAAACTGGCAAAAGTTTGGCTTAAAACAAACAGTAAATTACTCAGGCTGCCTGGCACAGCATTATAGCTCTTCTTGTATCCAGCCATGTTTGCACTCACTAACCTTCATTCGAATTGGACAATATTAGTGCCAAACAAACAGCTGAAACAAGCACCAGGAGCTGGAGTGCAGGCTATACTTGAGTAGGGGAGCTGTAACACTATTGCTCCTTTGGGGCTGGCATGGAAATACATGTTAGACACTGCTGTAACAATATAACCAGGAGGAAGCAAGGTTTCTGTGGCCTCAAAACCAGGGAGATTGAATGTACGGTATATTTTATGACTACAAGATATAATAGAGGCGAATGAGAGAAAGCGACAACAAGATAGTGCAAAGGAAAACCTACCCAGTAACTGCCTCTGGATTGTTGCAGTTATAGTTTATAGCACACTAAAATTAGTGCACTCACATCCAGAAGGGGGAGAACAAGGGTCACATGAACAAAACAAATTGAATCAAACTGAGGGAAGGTCAAATATTGGAGAGAGAGAACCAATGTGACCTGTATCTACAGATAATGGCTGATCTAACGTCACTAGTTAACACAAAGCTGGACAACAAAGTTTGGCTTATCCCAGCTGGCACCGTTCTGTTGTTTGTCCACCCATATGTGACTCACTTCCGAACCGAGATATTCACAATCCAATGCCTTGAGGTTTATGAAGGGCTATTCTTCTGATATTTGAAACAGGAGCTAAGAGTTTTGTTGTCGAGGAAGCCTGGTGGGAAGTTATTGTCTTCATGTAGAAGCAGTCAAACAAAATTTCTTGTCTGTTTAACGGGGTAGGGACAAGCTGTGGCAGGAGAGAATAGGAAGGATTTTATAATTGGCACACGTGTTCCCCAAGGGAAATGGGACCCTGGTCAGTAATTAAAACCCGTCAACTGGCTCACCAATGAAAGCTGTACCCACCTCCCAAATGGAGTTTATACGGGCTTCATCCATCTGTCATGAGGCATCTTCTTTCTAACAGACAAAAGCTGAGAGTGACGAAGATTCTCCATGTGTCTGTGGAGGTGGAGCTACAACATTCAAGATGCAGACACCATCCAGGACAGAGCAGCCCACTTCATGGGGACTGCATTCACCACCTCCTTTCAGGGTCCATTATCTACCAGGTCCCCTGCAGCACTCACCAAGGTTACTTCAACACAACTTCCAAACACATTCTACCCCTTGAGATACGATGATGTAGAGCTGGATGAACACATCAGGCCAAGCAGAGGAGCAGGAAGGCTGCTGTTTTGGGCCTAGGCCCACCTTCAGAAGGGTCATGCCCCAAGACATCAGCCTTCCTGCTCCTCTGATGCTGCTTGGCCTGCTGTGTTCATTCAGCTCTACACCTTGTTATCTCAGATTCTCCAGCATCTGCTGTTCCTACTGTCTGAAACATTCTACCCATTGGAAAGTTACAGGTTCACTGCCACCTGGCTAAAGGGGACAGTTTGTTCCCTATCAGGATGGCATAGAGACTGGACCATGAATCTCAGACTCCAGCAGCTAGAGGGGATGCAGGGTGTGGGTGAGGGGGCAGGAGGCAAACATGGTTTGCAGAAGCTTCAACACGCCACACACTAAAGCAGATCAACTTTCTACAGGTTCAGGGATAGGCCACACCCATCTCATGATGGGAGTGCAAAATGCCAAGCAGGCCTCAGCTGAGATCTACTTTAAAAAGTCAGATACCAGTCACTCACAGCCTAACCTCAAGTAGGTTTGCTCAGATTAGCCACAGCAGACTGCAATAGGGAATTATCATTGTCAATATCAGAATTGATATTTAAGTATCACCACAAAAGCAAGCAAATATAAAATCAGATACTTAAACCTGTCAGAAAGAGGGTAACTAGCCAGTGGGTGATTCTAGTCCCACAGTATGATCAATATAATACCTTTCTGAAGTAACCCTACCAACATTTGGTAATCTTAGAGGGAATGACATCTACTGCCAATTCAAACACCAAAGTGGCAAATATCTCCAGGGACACTTCATCCTCCACATATCTCTGAAGCCCAACTGGGACCCAGCTTCAGAGTACATCATTATCAAACCCCATTGGTATAGTAACGTTGCCCTTATCCTGAATTAATATTTAGGAAAGGACTACAAAACTCAATCTACAAAGAGAGAGTGCCCAGTTAATTAAATTCAAGAGAAAACATTTACTTCAACTACATAGATCAAGTTTTAACCCCACAGGGACAGCACTCACCAAAGAGTGATTGAGATCGGAGGCAGTGAGCTCCACATTAATCTGCCTTTTGACAGCAGCTTCACAATCCTGGTGACAGTTCTGACTGATCTGGGAACTCATCTTATAAAGGAAAAGCTTGCTTTACTTTCCTCACCACCTGCTCCTGTTTTTGTTCCTTTCGGGGGCATGGTATCTTACTGATGAGCACTGCTGCTGCATAGTGCCCGGGACCCACATGTAATTCCAGTCATGGGCGACTCTGACGAGGCTGTACATCGTCCCCGTGTCTGTGTGGGTTCCTTTCCTCCCACAGTCCAGAGACATGCAGTTTACTTTGCAATGGCTGTGGGATAGAAAGATGGGGGCAAGAAGACAGGGTGTGTCTGAACAAGATGCTGTTCAGAGGACAGAGGATCAGTGCAGACTAAATGGGCTGAACAATCTCTTCCTGCACTGCACGGATTCACAGATTCTACAGCCAAGACTCAAGATTATTTGAAATAAAACACTTCATGTAGTGGAACAAATACATTCAGTGCCTGAACGACCCACACCTTCAGTGAAAGCTGCAGTGTGCACTCGCTACACAACTCCCTTGAACAATCCCCAGGCTGGCTCTGATCACCCCCTCCTCAACCCATCATCTCTCTGACACCTCAAAAAGATAGAGGAAGCAGTCGTACAGGAAAGTCAGCATCTCACGGTCTCCTCTCCAAGTCGCACTGATGCTTCAATGTGATTGGGTGAAATCTACCTTCATCAGGAGTAACCCTCAGCGTGTGTGAAGCACAGAGGAACCAAGGGAGCAGCTTAGTGTGCTCAATGCTGGCTTTAGCAGCAAGAGCCAATCAAATGGCAGCATTGAACCACCAGTGTTGCTGTGTTACTCCAAAAGACACAGTGATGGTGCTCGAAGTGGTATTGAGCTCATACATGAGCATGTAACAGTTCAAGATAATTTCCTGAGCTAACTCCATGGAATATGGGTGCTGTCAATGTTGGGGCTGAATTTTCCCAGCTGTAGACTGGCAGGGTGGAAGTTTATTGCTAGGAGTGGGGTGGTGGGAGGGGTGAGAAAAGCAATGAAGGTGTTGGAACAGGTCAGAGAAAGTAAACTGACAAAAGCCACATTAGGCCAGCTTCAGAATGCTCCTAGGAGAATTGACTCGAGGCTAAGGGTAATTACACCAAGATCCCTTCAGGGTAGCAGCATATTTAACTCCCACAACAAGAGGAATGAACTGTTCAGTGCTGTCAACTACAGTAGGCTGTAACAAGGCAGGGTAGGTCTCAGCCCACCAGGACTGGCCTTGGTATGAACCTTCACCGGCTCCCAGTAACTTTAGGCTATGTCCACATGAGACAAAGGCAGCAAATGTAAAACAGAATATGCTGGTCATGTCAGGGCCCATTGGGAGGATACGAGTCAGGTTGAACTCATCTCAGTCCCAGCTGAGCTGTTTCCTGCGCCTGGGCAGAAAGCAGAGCCTGATATCTCTTCCCATAGGCCTATTGGTGAGAACCTGCAGCGTCCAGCTGTCTGAATGATGAACAAGAACCAAGATAAACACATCATTTTATTCATTTGCATTCAGCTGGTACAGCCATTACATTCTTTGCTACAAGTCCCTTCTCCCTGGAAGGAGACAGATTGCCCAGGGTGAAGTGGGGAATGCATTCAGACCAAGCAGACAGTACTCCAGGCCACACTAACTGCTGTCCTCCAGGGAGAGCCTGTCAAACAGGTACTCTCCCATCCCATTCTCAGGGGCTCCCAGGCGCTTCAGGTTGGTGATGTAGTCCCCAAGTTGCTTGATGATCTCCACCTCCTCATCCAAATAGTGGGTCTCCAGGAAGTCACACAGCTGCAACAGAGGAATGATGGCAACTTGGTACATTTGCATGATCCAGGAAATTTTCAGAATTCCCACTGCGAAACAGACCCCACCATAACTGGCTCTCGACAGCTGGAAAAGCCACTGACATCTAGATGTTGCGCCAGGGAGGACAGTAACATTCCAGATGCACCTTGTTGTTTGTGAAGTGGAGCCGAGCTGAACTGTGACAGACAATGATCATTCTACTGCAAGTGGCCCTGAAAGTGAATTCAGTGGCCAACATCACTCGTGGTACTGAATCCAAATTCCCATTTCAGCTCATTGCTGAGCTGTTTTAATGTTGATTAAATGAACATACTGTTCAGATATGATATTGTGATCAAAGTATCCCAGTGAATTTTAATCTACAAAAGACCAATGAGGTGTTGCCCTGAGGGCCTAGCAGTGATCAGAACGAGGAGGTGGGAAAGCTCACATGAGGGTCAGTCTGGGCTGTGGCGAGTTGGTGTAGATCCAGCAAACTCTGGTTCACATTCTTCTCCAGATCCAGGGCAACCTGCATTGCCTGCAGGCTGTTACCCCACTCAGCCCTCTCTGGCTTCTGGGGATGGAGAGAAGGACAGGTAAGCTTCAGAATCTCTGCAGCATGGGAACAGGCTATTTGACACATGGTGACAATAACAAAGGTCACTACATCGTTTTATTCATCCCCGATCAGCAGGTACGGCGACTGCGTTCGTCGCTACAAGTCCCTTCTGTGAACAATCCCACCTTATTCCTGTAACCCTGCATTTTAAATGGCAATCCTTCTAACCCACACGTCATTGAACCGTGAAGCCAATGTGGACATGGCAAGAACAAGTAAACTCCAGTCGTTCACTGGAGCCTAGAACCAAGAACAAAACTTGGATCCCTGGCACTGAGGCATGCATGGTAAACACTGAGTCACTGTGCCATCCCTGAGGAGCAGCCACTCTCTACCACCCAACTCCCCCCACCCCAAAAACCCAACACCAGCCTTCACATCCTGGAGGAGGACTCTGCCTCCACGCTGATTCTGGAATTTCAGCAGCTTCTCTGCATGTTCCTGCTTCTCCTGGGACTGATCTTGGAAGAACTGGGAGACATGGGGGAGGGCAACATCATCCCGGTCAAAGTAGGACATCTGGGAGAAAACAAGTTACAACCATTAAACATCATGCAATTGGTGCCAGACATGACTGGTTTAGCCTTCAATCAAATTGAGAAGTCAATAAACATGACATGTTTTTTTAAATACATCAAGGTGGATGAGAACCATTGTCCAATTAGCCAGTGGCTCCAGTTCAAGGATCATCAAAAACAACCCTCGCCTCCTCCTGGTAACCAGGCAAACTTGAAATTCCTTGACCAAAACCTGTGAATTGACCATGCCTGTTCTTGTCTGTAGAGAGAAGAGCATTTCCACTCTAAGCACCATCAGAATTGGATGAAGTTTGTGACTGAACAGGGTTTAAGGAAATGCCAGGAGCTGGAGTGCCACATATACTTGTGTGGAAGAGCAGCCGATACCTCCTACCACCCCGCCCTTGATCATGACTCCACCCCTGACCACCAAACCATCTCCTAGTCCATTTACAACTTCACTGGAGATGACCTCCCAGCCACAGCCTCCAACCTCATCCATTCCCCATGGAGATAGCCGAAGGCCCTCTGCTTCTCTCATCCTGCAGGCCTGACTGGTCCCCATTCACCAACAACCTTGTCCACTAGCCAACTCATCCTCACCCCTAACTTCTCCTTCAATTCCTCCCACCTCCTACAGAGGAAGGGGGTGGCCATAGGTACCTGCATGGGCCCAGGCTGTGCCTGCTTCTGTTAGGATTTGTGGAACAATCCTTCTACAGGGAGATGGGCCATAAACTCCACATCTTCCTCCATTACATCCCACAAAGGAGCTTGAACGGTTCCTCTAATTCATTAGAGCCTTCTACCTCAACCTTAAGTTTGTCTATCAATCTTTGATATATTTCAAACCTACTGACTCCTACAGCTACCTAGAATACACCTTACCCACCTTCCTGTGGAAGGAAAACGCCATCCCCTAATCCAATTCCTTCACCTCCAGCCCCGAGGGGAGGCATTCTACTCCTGGGCATCCCAGATGTCCTCGTTTTCCGAGGGAGCGTAACTTCCCTTTAGTGGAAGATAAACACAACCGGTCTTGCATCTTATCCCTCACACAACCAAAACAGAATCCTCTCATCCTTCAGTACCACCTCAATGCCAGGATCCAGTGCATCATCCTCTGGCACTTATACAATCTGACAAAGACATGTTTTACCTCCCCAACCTTAGCTGCCTTCTGGAGAGACCACTGATTCCCTTGTACATTCCACTAGCCAGGGCTTTTTTCCTGCCACACAGATTGTGCTACACCTCCCCTCATCCCAGGCCCCAAGACCTTCCACATCAAGACGAAGCGGACCTACACACCTGCAGTGAGGTATGCTGTATCCACTGCTCCTAATGTGGCCTCCTCTACATCAGGAAATCCGAGCAGAGGCTTGACACCACTTTGTGGAGTGCCTATGCTGGGCTCGTGACCAGCAGCTGCACCTCCAAGTCACAAAATACTTGCCCTTCAGAGGGGCAGGAGGGGACAGTTGATGTTCATTCTGGGCCTCCAATGCCACCCAAAGGTTGCAGGAACAGCACCTTGTATTCTGCTTGGGAACCCTGCAGCCCAATGGTATCAGTGAGGACTTAAGCTGAAAGATCTCCCTTCCCACAATCACAGCTCAGCTAGTTCCCACCTCCCCGACTGGTCCGTCCTTCCTCCCACCTACTTCCCCACACCACCCAACCTCCCGCCGACCCCCGCCACCTCAAATCCCATCCCCACCTCCACGGACAGGCCTACTCAACTCACTTGACTTGATTGGCTCCATCCTTACCTCAGACCGGAGTCTCCTCACCACCTGTTTCTTTATCCCTCATCCATTCACCTCCCCACCCCTTCCTATTTCAGGGACCCCTTCCCCTCCCCATTTCTCAAGGGTCCAGGCCCAAAACATCAGCCTTCCTGCTCCCCCTGATGGTGCTTGGCCTGCTGTGTTCATCCAGCTCTACACCTTGTTAGAGCAGGTTATCTAGTTCCAACTGATCAGGCTGAGAAGTTTCTTTTGTCAAAAAACAGTCATGTAAATTTCTCTGGCTTTTCTCGGGTAGCTGCATCTCACAGATATACAATAGTAGGTTGTTTGGGCACATGCTGCCCAATTGATATGGGACACCACTAACAGTTAAGACCCAACAGGCTTATTGGTGATAGCTGTTCCCACCTGCTAAAGGGAAGGGTACAGGGATTTCATCCTCAGAGTGGGAAGAGAATGCTTCTCAGACATAAGCCCCATGGAGGGATGAATATTCTCCCTTTTTCCCAAGAAGTGGAGCTGCAACATGCACAAAGTAGACACTATGCAGGACAGAGCAGCCCACCTCATTGAAGGGAGTGAGTGAATGCACTCCCAGTGTCCACTATCTACCAGGTATCTAGCAGCCTTCAAAAGCTGCTTCAACATTTACAAACCATTATAGCCTGCCATTTTGAGAGGCCATAGGCACAGTGCTCCCTGGAGAAAGGCACCATTTCCCATACCGTGGGAATTTGAAACTCCAATTCTTCACCTTTTTTGGTGAAGTGAAGACCTCAGGTTATTCCAGACACCCTGTGCATGCACTCACAGGAGGGTATTGATCTATTGGAGGAATGGACAACAAGTGACTTCCTGGCCACTAACAGTCCATTCATGAACTGAGAATGCAGAAAGCCAACTAGTCCACATCTGAGGCCTCCTCAATGCAAGTTACAAGTGCATATGCTCAGAGAAGCCAGTCACTGCCATCATTCTCCATCACAGAATGGAAACTGTCATGTGTATTTAGGATCAGAGCACAAATTAAGTGTGATCAAGGTAAATTAAAATGTTACAGGATGACTAGCCAAGGGGTGCCTACAACTCCCAACACCATTACATCTAATTTTAGTAAAGTTTGGTCAATTCTGGGGAGGAAAACGACAGTTACCACCAGGCAGAGACCTGGCAGTAAATTGTAAAATAATTGACAGAACAATTTGCCCTCCATCTATCACTCAATCCCAGCTGGTGAATTAGATACTGCACATCAATATCAAAATCCATTGTCACCAAAGGGCATTACATTTATCCCAAAATGATTTTTAAAGGTGCAAACTTAAACTCCTCAAATCTACAAGACTATGAAGTTAATTAGAAACAAGAGGATCAGCTCATTTTTGCAGAATAGATTTAATTTCAACTCCATCAAGACAAAACTCACCAAAGACTGATAGAGATAGGAGGCAGTGAGCTCCACATTAACCTGCTTGTTGACAGCAGCTTCACAATCCTGGTGATAGTTCTGACTGATCTGGGAGGCCATTTAATGAAGAAAATAGCTTTCCTTTTCCTCCAAAATCAAATAACAAACTTAGAAAGATGATCAACTACACCATAAACATCACTCTCTTGGGACAATTTTTATACTCGAGCAGCAGCCCTTTATTTTCTTGAGCAGGAAATGACATCATCAGTGTTGGCCGATCACTCTCATTCATCAATTGATCAGCTGCCACGTCCAATCAGTGCAGGATGGGAATTGGATCCAGAAACCAATCAGAATTGACAACGGGTCGATGATAGAATTGCTGACTGACCTTTGACCTCCTGCACAAGTGCAAATTCTGGAAATATTTCTATGTGAAAATGACAATAAAATATACTCTAAAAGTTCACGATTGTATCTGAGATTATATCTTAAGACACACTCATCACAGATTGGCAGAATTCTGTCAGTTTGTTACTCTGAGGGATTAGTCTTTGTACTTGTTGAATAACAGCGTTGGAGCCCATTGAAAAATGGCCAGATTTTGTTAACAGTAAACATTTTCTTATTGCTGTGCATCGACAGAAACAATGTGCTTTTGGGTTATCTAATACAGAAGGCTAATTCCTTTGTGGATCCATTCTGAATCTGCTGTGATCTCCTTGACGTTGGGTTCATGAAGTGCAGTTTGAAAAGCAAGGTGCTAAATGTGCTGAGTGCCTCTCCTGCATAGTAAACCTCACACCTCCCTGTCTACATTGCTGCTGGAAATGTATAGCACATGCAAACTTTCTATCGCAAAGTTTGATTTTTAATTGTTTGAAGTAGATCGAGAGCTTAACTCCAGCATGTTTCCAAATGGAGAGTTGCTGGTCCTGTTTACATTACATTCTGTAGAATGTATGGCTCAGCAACTGCGTTGAATGGAGCAGCCTCCCATGGACTGGTGGCCTGTGAGGCTTTGGGAATTGAGGATCCCCAATGAACGTTCGAGTATGATCACAGCACTGATGTACAGACTGGTGGAAGCAAGTTACTTTCACTCAATATCTGCTTCAAAAAGCAGGATGCAGTCTAGTGCTATCTTTTAGCTTTGAATGACAAGTTTGAATATTATTCATGTGTTCAAAAAAGGGAATGGGGTAACCCTGGAAATTACAGGCCAGCTAGTCTTATGTCAGTGGTTGGCAAATTAATGGGAAGGGCTGTAAGAAACAGAATTAATGATCACTTGGATAGGCACAGTATGATTTGTGATGGCCAGTGTGGATTTGTGAGGCGTACATCATGCCTCACAAATCTGATTGAATTCTTTGAAGGGATGACGAAACATATGGATGAAGGTAGATCAGTGAATAAGGGAATACATGGATTGAAGTAAGGCGTTTGATAAGGTTCCCCATGGCAGGCTCATGCAGAAAGTCAGGAGGCATGTGACGGGGGAAATGAGACAGATTGGATTCAAAATTGGCTGACCCATAGAAGACATGGGTGACAGTTGACTGAAAATATTCAACATGGCGCTCAGTTACGAGTGGTGTACCTCAAGGGTCTGTTCGGGGTCCTCTTCTATTTACGATTTTGGTAAATGATTTGGATGTAGGAGTGGAATGGCGGATTAGTAAGTTTTTGGAAGATACGAAGGTGATTTGACTTGTGGATAGTGTGGACGGCTGTTCCAGGTTACAAAAGGACATTGATAGGATGCCGAGCGGGGCTGAGAAGTGGCAGACAGAGTTTAACCCTGAAAAGCGTGAAGTGATTCATTTTGGAAGGACAAATTTTAAAGCAGAATACAGGGTTAACGGAAAGATTCTTGGCAGTGTGGAGGAGCAGATGGATCTCGGGGTTCATGTCCACAGTTCCCTGAAAGCTGCCAGTCAGATGGATAGAGTTGTCAAGAAGGCATGTGGTGTGTTAGCTTTCATTCATAGAGGGATTGATTTCAAGAGCTGTGAAGTTATGCTCCAGCTATACAAAAGCCTGGTTCGGCCACATCTGGAGTATTGTGTCCAGTTCTGGTCACCTCATTCCAGGAAAGATGTAGAAGTGTTAGAAAAGGTGCAGAGGAGATTTACCAGGATGTTGCTTGGAATGGAGGGAAGGTCTTACGAAGAAAGGTTGAGAGAACGAGGGCTTTTCTCTTCAGAACAAAGGATGAGAGGTGACTTGATAGAGGTGTACAAAATGATCATAAGTATAGGCAGATATGACAGCCAGAGACTTTTTCCTAGGATGGAGTTAGCTATTATGAGGGGGCATAGTTTTGAAGTGAGTGGAGGTAGATATAGGGTGGATGTCAGAGGTAGGTTCTTTACTCAGAGAGTGGCTGGGGCGTGGAATGCATTGCCGGAGAGTGCAGTGGAGTCGGCCTCGTTAGGGGATTTTAAGCGGCTATTAGATAAGCATATGGATATAAGGTAGTGGAGGTGAGATCGTCCTTGGGTTTAGGATAAAAGTTCGAAACAACATCGTGGGCTGAAGGGCGTGAACTGTGCTGCACTGTTCTAGGTTCTATTTTCTAAGAAACCATGGGCAGAGGTCAATCCTAATTCATGTGCTCATGGCTTTGAGACCAAGTCAGAGTCTGGGAATCCTGTTGTGAATAACTCTACTTCAGACTTTCCAGAGTCTGTTCACCATCGATAAGACTGAAGTTGGGAATAATGCTGGAGTAGTTTGCAATTTTCCAGCTCAATGCCGCCCCAGTGACACTGAAGCAGCTCCAAGTAAATCCATCACCATCCTGACTTGGAATAATATCAGTGTTTGTGAGTGAAGATCCCAGAAGCCCCTCCTCAGCAACAGCAGCAGCATCATTCCGGTCTCTCCGACACCAGGTGGACTGTAATAAGCAGCTCATCACCATCTCCTGAAGTGTAACAGTTGCTGAGCACTAAATGTAGCCTTGCCATTGGCACACTCAAGATTGACTGTATATAAAAAGCATGCTGTGATAGGGTCAGGTGGGGTCCAAAATTAGAGGGCATCGGTTTGAGGGGAGAGGGGTAAGATTTGATGGGGACATGAGGGGCAACATTTTCATACAGAAGGTGGTGTGCATTGTTAGAACGAGCTGCCAGAGACAGTGGTGGAGGTAGTTAGAATTACAACATTTAAGTGACATTTGGAGATTTGCATGGAAAGGAATGGTTTAGAAGGATATGGGCCAAAGGCAGACAAGTGGGACTATGTCAGTGATAATGGGAACTGCAGATGCTGGAGAATTCCAAGATAATAACATGTGAGGCTGGATGAACACAGCAGGTCAAGCAGCATCTCAGGAGCACAAAAGCTGACGTTTCGGGCCTAGATCCTTCATCTCTGATTTTGTGCTCCTGAGATGCTGCTTGGCCTGCTGTGTTCATCCAGCCTCACATTTTATTATCTTGGGACTATGTCAGGTTGGGAAATCTGGTCAGCATGGACAGGTAGGACCGAAGGGTCTGTTTCCGTGAGAAACGAGTCATTCACTCTAATTCTGTGCAACAGAGTGTTCCTGTTTTTTGTAACTTTTGGATGGCAGGGTATTTTAATGGTCAGCATTACTGCCTCATAGTGCCAGGGACCTGGGGTCAATTCCAGTCACGTGTGGAGGCTGCACATCCTCCCCGTGCCTGTGTGGGCCTCTTCCCACAGTCCAAAGACATGCAGTTTATTTTGGAGTGGCCGTGGGAAAGATGGCGGAAGAAGGCAGGGTGTGTCTGAACAAGATGCTGTTCAGAGGATCAGTGCAGACTAAATGGGCTGAACAACCTCTTCCTGCACTGCAGCGATTCTACAGCCAAGACTCAAGATTGTTTAAAATAAAACTCTACGTGGTGGAACAAATACATTCAGTGCCTTAAAGACCCACACCCTCAGTGAAGGCTGCAGTGTGCACTCGCTACAAAGCTCCCTGAAACATTCCCCAGGATGTCTCTGACAGCCCCCTCCCTAAACCACGATCTCTGACACCTCGAGAGATAAAGGAAGCAGCCATTCAGGAAAGTCAGCATCTCCAGTTCTCCTCCCTGAGTCACACTGCTCCTTCAATGTGATCGGGTGAAATCAACCTGCATCAGGAGTAACCCTCCCCGTGGGGGAAGCTCAGAGGAACCAAGGGAGCAGCTTAGTGCGCTCAATGCTGGCTTGAGCAGCAAGAGCCAATCAAATGGCAGCATTTAACCAGGAGCGTTGCTGTGTTATTCCCAGGTCACTATTATCCTGCTGTAGGTGCCATTAAGTGCATCCAGTTCAGGTGAATTTTTTCAAGCAGACTTGTGCTGAATATTCCCATCTCTGGGCTGGCTGGCCTGAAGTTTATTACTAGGCGTGGTGGGATTTTTGACCAAGACTTGGCAGAGAGCAAGGAAGTAAACGGAGCAAAGCCACATTAGGACAGCTTTGGATTACTCCTGGGAAATGGTTCCCCCCGTGTGAGCTTTCTTGTCGAGCTACAATGGGTATTTAATCCATATCGCCTGGGAGAGCAGCGCATGTTCCTCAGGCGAAGGAACAAATGAACTGGTCATTGTGAGCAACTGCTGATGGCTGTCCTGAGGCAGGCAGTTGGTGGTGGGGGTCAGGAGGCCACAGGGCTGGTCTTAGCTTGAACCTCAACTGGGTCTCAGTGAATCTCGGATGCACTGTCCGGAAAAAGTAATAACATTCATTTGAATAGAATAGACCAGGTGTGTCAGATCCCCGTTGCTCAGTTCAATTTTATTGCTCCCAGCATTGCTGGTTCCTCCAAAAGGCTAGAGAGGGGACGCTGCTGGATCTCTTCCCTTAAGCTCTTGTTGAGGCAAGCCGAGCCAGCTGGCACAGAATTTACATTGGCATCAACTTGCGATTTGTGTGGACTTGAGCAATCAGTCTCGGTTGGTGGAGGTTGACAGAGGTTGACAGGGAAGCTATTGCTTAGCAAACTAGACATGAACATAAAGCATCCTACAGCCCTGTTTCTGTGAAAGTGGGTGTCAAGTCTTTCTTTCGGCCAAGCAGGGGTGTTTTCTCTTTCGAAAGCAATGAAAATTTTAGCTGCACCTGTATTCATCATACCTGGGTGTGGGATAATAGTACAAAGTGACTTGACACCCCGCAGGCCCAAACCTCAAGTTCTGGCTGGAGGAATAACTTGGATTCATAACTTAGAGGAAGTTCCACGGGAATTCCGAGACTGATGCTGGGGTGGTGTTGGAGGGAAGACCAGGGAAATATTCTGTCAAATTAATAATTTCATTAGCCAAAATTACAGGCTTGAAGCTCTCAAAAGCTCTTTAATATCAAGGGTCTCAATGATGGACAATAAGCAACATCAATACATTTCATTCATTTCCACTCAGCTGGTTCAGCCATTACATTGTTTGCTACAAGCCCCTTCTCCTTGGAAGGAGACAGGTTGTCCAGGGTGAAGTAGGGAATACATTCAGACCAAGCAGACAGTACTCCAGGCCACACTAACTGCTGTCCTCCAGGGAGAGCCTGTCAAACAGGTACTCTCCCATCCCATTCTCAGGGGCTCCCAGGCGCTTCAGGTTGGTGATGTAGTCCCCCAGTTGCTTGATGATCTCCACCTCCTCATCCAAATAGTGAGTCTCCAGGAAGTCACACAGCTGCAACAGAGGAATATGACACTTGGTACATTTATACTATCCACGACAATTTCAGAATTCCCACTGCAAGACAGACTTAGCCATGACTAGCTCTGGACAGCCCTGAAAAGCGAGCTAACACCTGGAGAATTTGTGCCAGTGAGGACAACATGTCAGCTGCTCCATCTTGCTGTTTGTGAAATGGAGCTGAGTTGGATTGTGATGGACAATGATCATTCCACTGCAATGATACGAATGAAGAACTCAATGGCCAACGTCATTTCAGCACTTCCACTAGATTAGAGATCAAATTCCCCTTATACCTCATTGTAATCAGTATGATCCCAAGTGATCAATGTTACAATAGTTCAGGAAAGTAATGGATGGAAAGTGTTACTTCAGTGAATTTCCAATCCACACAGACCAACCAATGAAACGTTACCTTGAGGGTCTAGCAGTGATGTGAATGAGGAGGTGAAGCTGACATGAGGGTCAGTCTGGGCTGTGGCGAGTTGGTGTAGATCCAGCAAACTCTGGTTCACATTCTTTTCCAGATTCAGGGCAACCTGCATTGCCTGCAGGCTGTTACCCCAGTCATCCCTCTCTGGCTTCTATGGATGGAGAGAAGGACAGGTAAGCTTCAGAAACAGAATCCCTGCAGCATGGGAGCAGGCCATTCACCCCACTGAGACCATAACTGCTGAAGAGCATCCCATCTGGTCCCATTCCCACCCTGTTCTTGTAACCTGCATTTCAAGTTGCCAATCTTCTTTTCTACTGTGTGGGGATGCCATGCTTTGGGAAAACGTTTAAACTCTCGTCACGGGCCAGAGCCAAACTGGTACCCCTGGCACTGAGTCAACAGTGCCAACCACTGAGCCACTGTGCCATCCCTGAAGTCCAGATAAAGAAAACATTAGCTACTTGGTGACTCCTTTCACCTTGCCCCATTTATCCTTGACCTGAAGCCGGAAGTTCAGGAACATATCCTTGTACCACAGGGAATAAAAATGTACCAGATTAGTCATTTGCACCAGTGTCCATCTGCTGGAGTCTTAAAAAGGATATTCATGAGTGAATCCCAAGGGCTGTGGGGGAAGTAGCGGTAGTGTCCCAAGCTCCGGTTGACAAGGCTGAGGTTCAAGTCTCACTTGTGCTTGTGGCCTCATACATGCCCGAGCGGCATGGTCAGAACCATCATTACTTGAATTCATTGTGGGGGGCAGTAATGTGCTTACAATAAACACAGGACCATCGATCCCTCAATGCTCACACAAGGCAAACTGTGTGTGAAAGGGGACATAGGCCAAGTAACATGTGTTAGTTTGGGGCAGGGTTGTGAGGAACAGCACAGGGACAAGTCCTTTGAACACATTTTATGAAAATTCT
Source organism: Stegostoma tigrinum (assembly GCF_030684315.1). Taxonomy (NCBI): domain Eukaryota; kingdom Metazoa; phylum Chordata; class Chondrichthyes; order Orectolobiformes; family Stegostomatidae; genus Stegostoma; species Stegostoma tigrinum. Next base: position 13,485,211 of record NC_081391.1, on the reverse strand, counting down.
TCTCCCGGTCTCTGCTGTATTCTATCTTTGGCCTCGCTAGTCAGAAGGACAGGATAGCACTGCAGGGGGTGCTGGTGAGGGTCCCCAGGTTGTTTCCCCGAGACAGAAAATCCATTGTGAGGAGAGAGATTGGATGGGCTGGGGTTTTCCTTGTCCTTTGAGCAGGTGAGGCTGAGGTGGTTGTTTGATGGAAGTCAGGCTTGTATAAATGCTGAAACACTGGAGATGGAGGAGAGCAAACAGGGAAGCCAAGCAAAAGAACTTTCCACACTCGCTCAGGATCTGAAAATCTTGTCACTGGAGATGACACCGCAAGAGCAGCCATTCCACCCTGCACTCCCCCACCACCCAACCCCAACCTTCACATCCTGGAGGAGGACTCGGCCGCCACGCTGATTCTGGAATTTCAGCAGCTTCTCTGCATGTTCCCGCTTCTCCTGGAACTGATCTTTGAAGAACTGGGAGAAATGGGGGAGGGCAACATCGTCTTGGGCAAAGTAGGACATCTGGAAGAACAAGTTCAAGTTACATTCGACATCACTGGCTCACTCCCAATTGCAGTTCTCAACTACAAGACTACTTGAGCACTCAAACCAAACTGACAGAAGGCATGCTCATGTATCAGACACTGAACAGATTGTGAACCCAGTGTTGTTCAATTCACCAGCAACTGGGCAAAATCACAACAGTCCAGCTTCCTCCTGGAACCAAAAATACTGTTTTATTTTGGTTTGAATCTACTGGTGATTAGCTCAGGAGTGCCTGGCACAGCCTTTGTGGAGAGACAGAGCTGAATTCATGCTTCTATTCATTAATCTCCAACAGAATTGGATGAAGTTACTGGTTGAACAGGGTTTCAGGAAGTGCCAGGAGCTGGCGTACAGGATGTACACAGGATGGAGGAGCCACAAGGCACTGTGTTTTGCCTTTCAGGTAAACTTTCAAAAAAGATGTTGAACCTTGTTCTAGTCAATGAATAGTAGGGAGAATGTTTTCTACAAACCCAGGATCAATGATATTTGGACATAAGTGTACACATTAACTCTACACGGGTACGCTATCTTCAGTATGATGTTTAGCACTAAGATAATGCCAAGGAAAGCCTGCCCAGTAACAGCCTTTGGATCGTTGCAGCAGTGGGTTATTGCTCTGCCTAAAAATAGTGCAAACTCAGGCTGTCAGAAACTTGCACCAAGTCACATGACTGAAACAAATGATCAAATGTCAAATATCAGTGGCCTGTAGATAATGTCACTAGTGAAAACAGTAACCTGGAAAAGCACTTGCCCTGACTTAACCCAAACAGGCAAAAAATCCTGTCGGCTTTCAGCCCATGTGACTCATATCTAAACTGTCATGTTCACAATTCGATGTAAGGGTTTAAGAGCTAATCGTCACTCTTGGAAGCATCAGCTAAGAGTTACATTCTGGGGAAGGACTCCTGAAAAGTTACTTTAATCCACAAATCCAAAAACCACAGTCAGGCAAGCAAAAATCTCTGGTTTAAGTGGGTAGTTACACGTCATGGCAGAAGATAGTCGGGATTTTATCCTTGGGAAGCATGTGCCAACAGAGTTGGGACACAGTGATTAAACCCCAACCACTGGATCACCAATAAAGCTGTCCCACCTCCCAAGTGAGGCTTATAGGGACTTAGTCCTCATTACAAGACAACTTCCTCACAACAGGCACAAGCCCAGAGAGAGATGAATATTCCCCATGTGTCTGGAGAAGGGGACCTGCAACATGCAAGAAGCAGACACCATCCAGGACAGAGCAGCCCACTTCATGGGGACTGCATTCACCACCTCCTTTCAGGGTCCATTATCTACCAGGTCCCCTGCAGCACTCACCAAGGTTACTTCAACACATACCTTCCAAGCACAGTCTACTCCTTGGAAGGGCACAAGCACATCACCACCGGGATAGAGGGGACATTTTGTTTTAGGTCAAGCTAAATGATATGGGAACAACCTCCATTCCTTCACTGTCACTGGGCTAATAGCCTCAGCACATTCCAGCAGCCCCAGCATGGGGTGGGGTGGAGAAGGGGCAGAGAGGGGATCCAACATTTCTCACACACAGCAGATCCACTCTCAGTAGGGACGGGATAGGCCACACCCACCGCTTGAATAAATACAAGTAAAGCCAAGTCAGCCTCAATGAAGGAGATCCACATAAAATAGATACCAGTCACAGACTAGCCTCAGGTTTGTTCAGACTAACAAGGGCCACTGCAACAGGGAAGTTATTGTTATTGTCAGTGTTAAAAAAAATCAGCATGTTTGTTTAGGACCACCACAGAGATCAGGCAAATGAAGTCAGGAAACTTGTGTCAGAAAGAAAACAAAAGCAAGAGGCTTTTACCCTCCAGATACCACTGAAGGCCAACTGGGACCTGAGTTAACATACATCAGTATCCTACACCATCGTGATAGTAACACCACCTCTATCCTGAACTGATATTTAGGTAGGAGCCACAAAACCTCAATCTACTAGATTGTCAGCTTCACTAGAGGCCAGGCAAAGAATTTACTTCAACAGAACAGATTTATATGTTTAACCCCGAGAGACAGCACTCACCAAAGACTGATAGAGATAGGAGGCAGTGAGCTCCACATTAATCTGCTTGTTGACAGCAGCTTCACAATCCTGGTGATAGTTCTGACTGATCTGGGAGGCCATCTTGTGACAAAAAATTTCTTTTATTTTCCTCACCACCAAAATAACAAAATTAGGAAGAACAATCAACATCATTCCCGTGGGACTCTATTTATACCCCAGGGGCAGACCCTCTTTTTATGAAACAGGAAATGACATCATCAGTGATGGCCAATCACTCTTGTTAATCAATTGATCAGTTGCCACGTCCAATCAGTGCAGGATGGGAACTGGATCCAGAAACGAATCACAGTTGACAACTGGTCGATGATGGAATTGCTGAATGACCTTTGACCTCCTGTACAAGTGCACATTCTGTAAATGTATTTGCCAGAAAATGACAATAAAATATACTCTAAACCTTCGCTTTTCTATCTGAGGTTGTGCGTGAAGACACAGTCATCACAGATTTGCAGAATTCTGTTGGATTGTTAATCTGAGGGAATAGTCGTCATAACTTTTGAACGTTGCTGTTGGAGCCATAGAACATAGAAGATTACAGCACAGTACAGGCACTTCGGCCCTCGATGTTGTGCCGATCTGTCATACCGATATGAAGCCCATCTAACCTACACTATTCCATGTACGTCCATATGCTTGTCCAATGACGACTTAAATGTACCTAAAGTTGGTGAATCTACTACTGTTGCAGGCAAAGCGTTCCATTCCCTCACTACTCTCCAAGTAAAGAAACTATCTCTGACATCTGTCCTATATCTTTCACCCGTCCATTTGAAGCTATGCCCCCTCGTGCTCGCTGTCACCATCCTAGGAAAAAGGCTCTCCCTATCCACGCTATCTAACCCTCTGATTATTTTATATGTTTCAATTAAGTCACCTCGCAAACTTCTTCCCTCTAATGAAAACAGCCTCAAGTCCCTCAGCATTTCCTCGTAAGACCTTCCCACCATACCAGGCAACATCCTAGTAAATCTCCTCTGCACCCTTTCCAAAGCTTCTACATCCTTCTTATAATGGGGTGACCAGAACTGTACACAATACTCCAATTGCGGCCGCACCAGAGTTTTGTACAGCTTCGCCATAACCTCTTGGTTCCGGAACTCGATCCCTCTATTAATAAAAGCTAAAACATTGTATGCCTTCTTAACCGCCCTGTCAACCTGGGTGGCAACTTTCAAGGATATGTGTACATGGACACCGACATCTCTCTGCTCATCTAAACTACCAAGAATCTTACCATTAGCCCTGTACTTTGCCTTCCGGTTACTCCTACCAAAGTGCATCACCTCACACTCGTCTGCATTAAACTCCATTTGCCACCTCTCAGCCCAGCTCCGCAGCTTATCTATGTCTCTCTGCGACCTACAGCATCCTTCGTCACTATCCACAACTCCACCGACCTTCGTGTTGTCTGCAAATTTACTAACCCATCCTTCTACGCCCTCATCCAGGTCACCTATTAAAAATGAGAAACAGCAGTGGACCCAACACCGACCCTTGCAGTACACCACTAGTAACTGGTCTCCAGGATGAACATTTCCCATCGACTACCGCCCTCTGTCTTCTTTCAGCAAGCCAATTTCTGATCCAAACTGCTATATCTTCCACAATCCCATTCCTCCACATTTTGTACAATAGCCTCTTGTGGGGAACCTTAGAAGCTTATCGAATGCCTTGCTCAAATCCATATACACCACATCAACCAGTTTACTCTCATCTACCTGTTTAGTCACCTTCTGAAATAACTCAATAAGGTTTGTGAGGCATGAGCATGACTTTCCCCTCATAAAACCGTGCTGACTATCCCAAATCAATTTATTCTTTTCTAGATGATTATAAATCCTATCCCTTATAACCTTTTCCAACACTTTAGCAACAACTGAGGTAAGGCTCACTGGTCTATAATTACCAGGGTTGTCTCTACTCCCCTTCTTGAACAGGGGAACCACATTTGCTATCCTCTGAACAGGGGAAACAACATTGGCTAATCTCATCTTTCTAAAATGCCCAGATTTGGTTGACATGAACATTTTCCTATTTCTGCGCAGCAACAGAATAGTATGCTTTTGGATCGTCTAATACAGGCAACCGATGTCCTTTAGATCTGTTCTGAATCTGCTGTGATCCCTCATGAAGGGTCTCATGAATCCCAGTTTGAAAAGCAAGATGCTAAATGTGCTGAGTGACTCGTATACACAGTAGGCCTCAGGGTTTTCTGTGAATGAAAATCCCAGAAGCCCCTCCTCAGCAGCATCATTCCAGAGTCTGCTACACCAGACCATCTGTAATAACCAGCTGCTGAGCACGAGATGTAGCCTTGCCATTGGCACACTCAAGAATGACTGTATATAAAAAGCATGCTGCGACAGGGTAGGGAAGTCCAAAACTAGAGGGCACAGGTTTGAGGGGAGAGGGGCCAGGGGAAACACAGGGTCAAAGGACTGTGGTGTGACTGAGCAGGATGCTGGGCAGAAGGTTGATACTACGTGGGTCAAACGGCCCCTTCCAGGAGAGTAGGGATTCTATCACCAAGGATTGAGACTGGGCAAAATAAAAAGGATTATTGTGATGGAACAAATATATTCAGTACCTCAATGACCCACACTCTTCCTAAGGCTGCCGTGTGCACTTCGACAAAACTCAAGACAAACTCTGGGCTGTCTCTGTTCATCCCCCTCCCTCAGCCATGATCTGACACCTTGAATGATCAAGGAAACAGCTGTATAGGAATGTCAGCATGTCCAGGCATCTTGTCTGAAGGAGACAGTCCCCACCTTCCCCAGAAATCCCTGCTCCCTCACTTGTTCAAATTGAAGCATGTCAAAAGAAAAAAGAACCTTCAGCCCATGGAAAGGTTCCAAGAACCAAGGCAGCAGCTTTTCATACAAACCCTTCAACAGTAAGAAGCCAGTTGTAGCTGCAAGCATAAACCAAATGGGAGTATTTTTAAACCGTGGGCTATCATCCAAGCCCCAGGTCACCAATCCTTGTCTTTATGGGATCAAGACCATCCACTATCAATCAGGTAGCCCCAGAGAATCTGGAGCCGATTCCCTGGAATGTGACTGTTGTGAAAGTTTGGGCCGAATTTCCCCAGCTCAGGGCTGGCAGACTTCCAGTTATTTAGGTGGTGGGGGCAGGCAGGGTGGGGTCGAGGAGAGAAGCCGTTGGAAGAGAAAGTTGCTGAGCCCATGGGTGAAGGAAAGACAGCAAAAACACTGATGAAGCCACTTGGAAGACAAACTTTGGATTGCTTCTGGGAAAAGAGAGCAATGCAGTTAAACCAAGACAGTTATTTAGAAAACCCCAAGGTGCCCTGGGAGGAGCAGCAGACAACTGACAAAAACTTAAATGCGAACTGGTCAGTGGGGCCAACTGTCAATGGCTATTGCAAGGGTAGGTCACAGGCCCCGATTTGAACCTGAACTGGCTCCCATAGGCCTAGAGTCTGTCCACAGTGTTGGGGGGGGGGGGGGGGTGAACTTCAGTAGGAAAGCTTGATTGACCAAAGAAAGGTATCAATGGTCTCAAAATGATGGACAAAAACCAATATCAATATATCATTTTATTCATTTCCATTCAGCTGGTACAGCCATTACATTCTTTGCTACAAAATTCCTTCCCCCTGGAAGGAGACAGATTGCCCAGGGTGAAGTGGGGAATGCATTCAGACCAAGCAGACAGTACTCCAGGCCACACTAACTGCTGTCCTCCAGGGAGAGCCTGTCAAACAGGTACTCTCCCATCCCATTCTCAGGGGCTCCCAGGCGCTTCAGGTTGGTGATGTAGTCCCCGAGTTGCTTGATGATCTCCACCTCCTCATCCAAATAGTGAGTCTCCAGGAAGTCTCAGCTGCAACAGAGGAAGATGACAACTGAGTGCATTAACACTGTCCAAGACAATTTCATAATTCCCACTGAAAAACCCTTAGCCATAACTAGCTCTAGACAGCCCTGAAAATCTAGCTACCAGGTGGAGAATTGATGCCAGTGACGACAACATTTCAGCTGATCCATCTCACCTTCTGAAAGAGCTCCAAGTTGTATTGTATCGTGCAACAATCCCCAATTCAGCAGCCAAAAATCACATCAGCATTCCCACTAGACTGTAATCCAAATTCCTATTTCAGTTCAGTGTTGAGCAGTTGTAACATTGTACCTTAATAACATAATTATGATGACAATGTAGCATCTGGACAGAGTTACATCTGTGACTTTCCACTCCACAAAGATCAACCAATGAAGTTGAGGAGGCATGGCAGTGGTGAGAATGAAGAGGTGAAGCTTACATGAGGGTCAGTCTGGGCTGTGGCGAGTTGGGGTAGATCCAACAAACTCTGGTTCACGTTCTTCTCCAGATCCAGGAGAACTTGCATTGCCTGCAGGCTGTTACCCTACTCATCCCTCTCTGGCTTCTGGAGGGGGGAAAGAAGAACAGTTAAGCCTCAGAATCAGACTTCCTGCAGCATGGGAGCAGGCCATTCAGCCCATTGAGTCTGCAATCAACCTTCTGAAGCAGATCTCAGATTTACCTGATCCCATAGCCCTGCATTTCCCCCACAGCTACTTCACCCAGCCTGCCCATATTTGGACTGTAGGAAGAAACTGATCATGTCAGCACCAGTCACCAGAGGCCAGAGCTAAACCTGTGTCCCTGGCACTGAGGCAGCAGTGCTAACCACTGAGCAACTGTGCCACCCCTAAAACCCACATTGATGACTTGTAGGTGACTTCACTTTGCTCCATTTATCCTTGATCTGAAGCATGAAGTCATTGTGGGGACAGGGATTTATTTCACACAAAGTTAAACTGTTTGCACCAGTGCCCATTTGTCATTTAGATCAGGACATTCACACCTTAGTCTCAAGGGCTCTTGAGGTAGAGTACCAATCTGGACCTTGCAGGCCAGGCATCTATGTCTCACCTGTGCCAGTGGCTTCATACATGTCTGAGCAGGATGATCAGACATCACTGCTGTTTAATTCATTGAAGGGAGCAGCAATGGGCTTACAGTAAAAGGGACAAGCAACAAATGCCCAAGGCCATCCCTCAAGGTTCAGCAAAGGTAGACAGAGTGGGGAAGGGGCTGACATGATGCTGGTCTCCAGGAGTTGGGGATCAGTAAAAAGGATGAGTCTTGCCATAAACATGGCAGCATTGGCCAGACCAAAGAAGGAATGTAGTGTGGTGACCAGAACCACAATCAGAGGGACAGGGTGACACTGGAGGGGGTACAGGTGAGGGTCATCAGGATGTTGGCCCAAGATGGGGGAAGAAAACTGACAAAAAAAACAATGATGAGAGGGAGGTTGGATAGACTGGGATGGTTATCTCATGGAAGTGTGGAAGATCAGGGAGTATGGACAATAGACAGTCCCTGTGGCAGACATGAAGACCAGATGGCACAGGTTTGAGGAGATTGGAGGATAATGGAGGGTGGGAGAGGTATGGGATGCATGACCTGAGGGGTCAGTGGAGGAAGTTACTCCAGCAACATTTAAGCCTAATCTCAACAACTTCTTCATGCCAGAAGATAGTAGGCTGGGGACTAAGTGCAAGGAAATTGTGTTAATGTAGTTTGAGGTTTGTGGGCAGCATAGACACGGTGGACAATAGGGCTAGTTTAGAAACTGCCTTCAAAAGAAATCAAACAGGGAAGCCAGGCCAAAAGAGGATTTTTACATCCCAACAGGAAGCAGCACCACAAGAGCTGCCATTCTCTTCCCCACAGCTGCAACCCTCCCACACAACTCCAACCTTCACATCCTGGAGGAGGACTCAGCCTCTGCCTCCACGCTGATTCTGGAATTTCAGCAGCTTCTCTGCAGGTTCCTGCTTCACCTGGGACTGATCTTTGAAGAACTGGGAGAAGTGGGGGAGGGCCACATCATCCCAGTCAAAGTAGGTCATCTGGAAGGGAGAGAACATGTTAAAGCCCATTGAACACAGCACTGACTCCAAATTCTAGTTCAGCCTTCTGCAGCAAGCTAACTGCTCAGTTAGCTGTTAACTGCGTGGTATGTGAACATGGTTGAGAATCCGCTGATATCCAGCTGGCCAGCAGATCCTTCAACTGGGAACTAACAACAATCCCAATTTCCTATTGGAAACTGGCAAAAGTTTGGCTTAAAACAGTGAATTGCTCAGGCTGTCTGGCACAGCATTATAGCTCTTCTTGCATCCAGCCATGTTTTCACTCACTAACCTTCATTTGAATTGGACAAATTTAGAGCCTAAAAAACAGCTGAAACAAGCACCAGGAGCTGGAGTGCAGGCTATAGTTGAGTAGCGGAGCTGCAACACTATTGCTCCTTTGGGGCTGGCATGGAAATGCATGTTAGACACTGCTGTAACAATATAACCAGGAGGAAGCAAGGTTTCTGCAGCCTCAAAACCAGGGAGATAGTGTACGGTATATTTTATTACTACAAGATATAGTAGAGGCGAATGAGAGAAAGCGACAACAAGATAGTGCAAAGGAAAACCTACCCAGTAACAGCCTCTGGATTGTTGCAGCTATAGTTTATAGCACACTAAAATTAGTGCACTCACATCCAGAAGGGGTCGGGGGGGAGAAAACAAGGGTCACATGACCACAAGAGCACGCAGGGGGAGAGGGAGAGGGGGAGCAGGCCAATGCGACATGTACCTCCAGATAATGGCTGATCTAACATCACTAGTTAACACAAAGCTGGACACCAGAGTTTGGCTTATTCCAGCAGGCAGCGTTCTGTTGTTTGTCCACCCATATGTGACTCACTTCCGAACCGAGATATTCACAATCCAATGCCTTGAGGTTTATGAAGGGCTATTCTTCTGATATTTGAAACAGGAGCTAAGGGTTTTGTTGTTGAGGAAACCTGGTGGGAAGTTACTTTCTTGAAGCAGAAGCAGTCAAACAAAATTTCTTGGCTGTTTAATTGGGGTAGGGACAAGCTGTGGCGGGAGAGAATAGGAAGGATTTTAGAATTGGCACACATGTTCCCCAAGGGAATTGGGACCCTGGTCAGGAATTAACACCCATCAACTAGCTCACCAATGAAAGCTGTACCCACCTCCCAAATGGAGTTTACACAGGCTTCATCCATCTGTCATGAGGCATCTTCTTTCTAAGAGAAAAAAGCTGAGTGTGATGAAGCTTCTCCATGTGTCTGTGGAGGTGGAGCTGCCACATGCAAGAAGCAGACACCATCCAAGACAGAGCAGCCCACTTGATGGGGACTGCATTCACCACCTCCTTTCAGGGTCCATTATCTACCAGGTCCCCTGCAGCACTCACCAAGGTTACTTCAACACAACTTCCAAACACACTCTACCCCTTGAGATACAATGATGTAGAGCTGAATGAACACATCAGGCCAAGCAAAGGAGCAGGAAAGCTGATGTTTTGGGCCTAGACACACCTTCAGAAGGGTCAAGCCCCAAAACATCAGCCATCCTGCTCAGCCTGCTGTGTAATCTTAGAGGGAATGACATCTACTGCCAATCAAAACTGGCAAATATCTCCAGGGACACTTAAACCTCCACATATCTCCAAATGCCAACTGGGACCCAGCTTCAGAGTACATCATTATCAAACCCCATTGGTATAGTAACATTGCCCTTATCCTGAATTAATATTTAGGAAAGGACCACAAAACTCAGTCGACCAGAGAGAGTGTCCAGTTATTTAAATTCAAGAGAAACCATTTACTGCAACTACATAGATCAAGTTTTAACCCCCTAGGGACAAGACTCACCAAAGACTGATAGAGATAGGAGGCAGTGAGCTCCACATGAATCTGCTTGTTGACAGCAGCTTCACAATCCTGGTGATAGTTCTGACTAATCTGGGAGGCCATCTTGTGATGGGGAGTTTGTTTTACTCTATTCACAACATAAGTGACCAATTTAGAACCAACATCAACTAGACAAAAAAACATAACGTCCTTGGGGCATTACTTATACTCCAGGAGCAGACTCTCATTTTATGAAGCAGGAAATGACATCATCAGTGATGGCCAATCACTCTTGTTCATCAATTGATCAGCTGCCACGTCCAATCAGTGCAGGATGGGAATTGGATCCAGAAAACGATCAGAATTGACAACTGGTCGATGATGGAATTGCTGAATGACCTTTGACCTCCTGCACAAGTGCAAATTCTGGAAGTATTTCTATGAGAAAATGACAATAAAATATCCTCTAAAAGTTCACAATTGTATCTGAGATTATATCTTAAGACACACTCATCACAGATTGGCAGAATTCTGTCAGTTTGTTACTCTGAGGGATTAGTCTTTGTACTTGTTGAATAACAGCGTTGGAGCCCATTGAAAAATGGCCAGATTTTGTTAACAATAAACATTTTCTTATTGCTGTGCAGCGACAGAAACAATGTGCTTTTGGGTTATCTCATACAGGAAGCTCATTCCTTTGTGGATCCATTCTGAATCTGCTGTGATCTCCTTGACGTTGGGTTCATGAAGTGCAGTTTGAAAAGCAAGGCGCTAAATGTGCTGAGTGCCTCTCCTGCATAGTAGACCTCACACCTCCCTGTCTACATTGCTGCTGGAAATGTATAGCACATGCAAACTTTCTATCGCAAAGTTTGATTTTTAATTGTTTGAAGTAGATCGAGAGCTTAAGTCCAGCATGTTTCCAAGTGGAGAGTTTCTGGTCCTGTTTACATTACATTCTGTAGAATGTATGGCTCAGCAACTGCGTTGAATGGAGCAGCCTCCCATGCACTGGTGGCCTGTGAGGCTTTGGGAATTGAGGATCCCCAATGAACGTTCGAGTATGATCACAGCACTGATGTACAGACTGGTGGAAGCAAGTTACTTTTACTCAATATCTGCTTCAAATAGCAGGTTGCAGTCTAGTGCTATCTTTTTGCTTTGAAGGACAAATGTGAATATTATTCATGTGTTCAAAAAAGGGAATCGGGGTAACCCTGGAAATTACAGGCCAGCTAGTCTTATGCCAGTGGTTGGCAAATTAATGGGAAGGACTCTAAGAAACAGAATTAATGATCACATCATGCCTCACAAATCTGATTGAATTCTTTGAAGTGATGACCAAACATGTGAATGAAGGTAGATCAGTGAATGTGGGATACATGGATTGAAGTAAGGCGTTTGATCAGGTTGCCCATGGCAGGCTCGGGCAGAAAGTCAGGAGGCATGCGACGGGGGAAATGAGGCAGATTGGATTCAGAATTGGCTGACCCATGGAAGACATGGGTGACAGTTGACTGAAAATATTCAACATGGTGCTCAGTTATGAGTGGTGTACCTCAAGGGTCTGTTCGGGGTCCTCTTCTATTTATGATTTTGGTAAATGATTCATTTTGGAAGGACAAATTTGAAAGCAGAATACAGGGTTAATGGAAAGATTCTTGGCAGTGTGGAGGAGCAGATGGATCTCAGGGTTCATGTCCACAGTTCCCTGAAAGCTGCCAGCCAGGTGGATAGAGTTGTTAAGAAGGCATGTGGTGTGTTAGCTTTCATTCATAGAGGGATTGAGTTCAAGAGCTGTGAAGTTATGCTCCTGCTAGACAAAAGCCTGGTTCGGCCACATCTGGAGTATTGTGTCCAGTTCTGGTCACCTCATTCCAGCAAAGATGTGGAAGCGTTAGAAAAGGTGCAGAGGAGATTTACCAGGATGTTGCTTGGAATGGAGGGAAGGTCTTACGAGGAAAGGTTGAGAGAACGAGGGCTTTTCTCTTCAGAACAAAGGATGAGAGGTGACTTGATAGAGGTGTACAAAATGATCATAAGTATAGGCAGATTAGACAGCCAGAGACTTTTTCCTAAGATGGAGTTAGCTATTATGAGGGGGCATAGTTTTGAAGTGAGTGGAGGTAGATACAGAGGAGATGTCAGAGGTAGGTTCTTTACTCAGAGAGTGGCCGGGGCATGGATTGCATTTCCGGAGAGTGTAGTGGAGTCGGCCTCGTTAGGGGCATTTAAGCGGCTATTAGATAAGCATATGGATGATAGCATAAAGTAGTGGAGGTGAGACAGGCCTTGGGTTTAGGATAAACGTTCGGCACATCATCGTGGGCTGAAGGGCCTGAACTGTGCTGTACTGTTCTAGGTTCTATTTTCTAAGAAACCATGGGCAATTAATTAATGAGCTCATGGCTTTGAGACCAAGTCAGAGTCTGGGAATTCTGTTGTGAATAACTCTACGTCAGACTTTTCAGAGTCTGTCCACCATCGATAAGACTGAAGTTAGGAATAATGCTGGAGTAGCCGAAGGGTCTGTTTGCATATGGAATGAGTCATTAACTCTAATTGTATGCAAACAGGGTATTTTAATGGTTAGCATTACTGAACCCTCGTGCCAGGGACCTGGGGTCAATTCCAGTCACGTGTAGAGGCTGCACATCCTCCCCGTGCCTGTGTGGACCTCCTCCCACAGTCCAAAGACATGCAGTTTATTTTGGACTGGCCATGGGAAAGATGGCGTAAGAAGGCAGGGTGTGTCTGAACAAGATGCTGTTCAGAGGATCAGTGCAGACGAAATGAGCTGAAAAACCTCTTCCTGCACGACAGGGATTCTACAGCCAAGACTCAAGATTGTTTAAAATAAAACACTTTATGTGGTGGAACAAATACATTCAGTGCCTTAAAGACCCACACCTCAGTGAAGGCTGCAGTGTGCACTCGCTACAAAACTCCCTGAAACATTCCCCAGGATGTCTCTGACAGCCCCCACCCTAAACCACGATCTCTGACACCTCGAAAGATAAAGGAAGCAGCCATTCAGGAAAGTCAGCATCTCCAGTTCTCCTCCCTGAGTCACACTGCTCCTTCAATGTGATCGGGTGAAATCAACCTGCATCAGGAGTAACCCTCCCCGTGGGGGAAGCTCAGAGGAACCAAGGGAGCAGCTTAGTGGGCTCAATGCTGGCTTTAGCAGCAAGAGCCAATCAAATGGCAGCATTTAACCAGGAGCGTTGCTGTGTTATTCCCAGGTCACTATTATCCTGCTGTAGGTGCCATTAAGTGCATCCAGCTCAGGTGAATTTTTTCAAGCAGACTTGTGCTGAATATTCCCAGCTCTGGGCTGGCCGGCCTGAAGTTTATTACTAGGCGTGGTGGGGTTTTTGACCAAGACTTGGCAGAGAGCAAGAAAGTAAATGGAGCAAAGCCACATTAGGACAGCTTTGGATTACTCATGGCAAACGGTTCCCCCCGTGTGAATTCTCTTGTCGAGCTACAATGGGTATTCAATCCACATCCCCGGGGAGAGCAGCACATATTCCTCAGGCGAAGGAACAAATGAACTGGTCACTGTGAGCAACTGCTGATGGCTGTCCTGAGGCAGGCAGTTGGTGGCGGTGGTCAGCAGGGCACACGGCTGGTCTTGGCTTGAACCTCAACTGGCTCACCGAGAATCTTAACTGCATGTGTATTCATTGTACGTGCTGTGAGATAAGCTCTTGTTGAGGAAAGCTGAGCCAGCCCGCACATAATTTATGTTGGCATCAACTTGTGATTTCAGTTGACTTTAGCATCAGTCTAGGTTGGTGGAGGTTGACAGGGAAGCTATTGCTATGCAAGCTAGACATGAAAATAAGCATCCAACAGCCCTGTTTCTCTGAAAGTGGGTGTCAAGTCTTTCTTTTGCACATGCAGGCGTGTTTTCTCTTTTGAAAACAATACAAAATTTTAGCTGCACGTGTATTCATCATTCCTGGGTGTGAGATAACAGTACAAAGTGATTTTACACCCCACAGGCCCCAACCTCATGCTCTGGCTGGAGGAATAACTTTGATTCATAACAGAGGAAGTTCCTCGGGATTTCCGAGACTGAGGCGGGGGTGTGTTGGAGAGAAGACCAGGGAAATATTTTGTCAAATTATTGATAATTTCATTAGCCAAAATTACAGGCTTGAAGCTCTCAAAAGCTCTTTAATATCAAGGGTCTCAATGATGGACAATAAGCAACATCAATACATTTTATTCATTCCCATTCAGCTGGTACAGCCATTACATTGTTTGCTGCAAGCCCCTTCTCCCTGGATGGAGCCAGATTGCCCAGGGTGAAGTGGGGAATGCATTCAGACCAAGCAGACAGTACTCCAGGCCACACTAACTGCTGTCCTCCAGGGAGAGCCTGTCAAACAGGTACTCTCCCATCCCATTCTCAGGGGCTCCCAGGCGCTTCAGGTTGGTGATGTAGTCCCCGAGTTGCTTGATGATCTCCACCTCCTCATCCAAATAGTGAGTCTCCAGGAAGTCACACAGCTGCAACAGAGGAATATGACACTTGGTACATTTATACTATCCAAGACAATTTCAGAATTCCCTCTGCAAGACAGACTTAGCCATGACTAGCTCTGGACAGCCCTGAAAAGCGAGCTAACACCTGGAGAATTTGTGCCAGTGAGGACAACATGTCAGCTGCTGCATCTTGCTGTTTGTGAAATGGAGCTGAGTTGGATTGTGATGGACAATGATCATTCCACTGCAATGATACTAATGAAGAACTCAGTGGCCAACGTCATTTCAGCACTTCCACTAGATTAGAGATCAAATTCCCCTTATACCTCATTGATCACTTGGGATCATACTGATTACAATGTTACAATAGTTCAGGAAAGTAATGGATGGAAAGTGTTACATCAGTGAATTTCCAATCCACACAGACCAACCAATGAAATGTTACCCTGAGGGTCTAGCAGTGATGTGAATGAGGAGGTGAAGCTTACATGAGGGTCAGTCTGGGCTGTGGCGAGTTGGTGTAGATCCAGCAAACTCTGGTTCACATTCTTCTCCAGATTCAGGGCAACCTGCATTGCCTGCAGACTGTTACCCCACTCATCCCTCTCTGGCTTCTGGGGATGGAGAGAAGGACAGGTAAGCTTCAGAAACAGAATCCCTGCAGCATGGGAGCTGGCCATTCACCCCATTGAGACCATAACTGCTGAAGAGCATCCCATCTGGTCCCATTCCCACCCTGTTCGTGTAACCTGCATTTCAAGTTGCCAATCCTCTTTTCTAGTGTGTGGGGAAGCCATGCTTTGGGATAACGTTTAAATTCTTGTCACAGGCCAGAACCAAACTGGTGCCCCTGGCACTGAGTCAACAGTGCCAACCACTGAGCCACTGTGCCATCCCTGAAGTCCAGATAAAGAAAACATTAGCTACTTGGTGACTCCTTTCACCTTGCCCCATTTATCCTTGACCTGAAGCCGGAAGCTCAGGAACGTATCCTTGTACCACAGGGAATAAATATGTACCAGATTAGTCATTTGCACCAGTGTCCATCTGCTGGAGTCTTAAAAAGGATATTCAGGAGTGAATCCCAAGGTCTGTGGGGGAAGTAGCGGTCGTGTCCCAAGCTTCGGTTGACAAGGCTGAGGTTCAAGTCTCACTTGTGCTTGTGGCCTCATACATGCCCGAGCAGCATGGTCAGAACCATCATTACTTGAATTCATTGTGGGGGGCAGTAATGTGCTTACAATAAACACAGGATCATCGATCCCTCAATGCTCACACAAGGCAAACTGTGTGTGAAAGGGGACATAGGCCAAGTAACATGTGTTAGTTTGGGGCAGGGTTGTGAGGAACAGCACAGGGACAAGTCCTTTGAACACATTTTATGAAAATTGTTCTTCCGGCCTCTGCTGCATTCTATCGTTGTCCTCACTAGTCAGAAGGACAGGATGGTACTGCAGGGGGTGCTGGTGAGGGTCCCCAGGTTGTTTCCCCAAGACAGAAAATCCATTGAGGAGAGAGATTGGATGGGCTGGGGGGTTTCCTTTGAGCAGGTGAGGCTGAGGTGGTTGTTTGATGGAAGACAAGGAAGTCTGGACAGTAGATGGGGAAAATGTCTTCCCCATGGCAGACACTAAGACCAGAGGGCACAGGTTTGAGGAAGCAGGATAGAGGGGATTGGAGGAAATTTGGTGGGTGTGTTGGGGAACGGAAGAACAAAGTGCTGGAAATGGCTACTGCAGCACTGTTTAAAGGACTAGCTGGGCGAGTGCTAAACACTAGGGTATAGTAGGGCCTGGACCAAGAACAGGGTGAGTACAGTTCGGTCTTTGCTGGGTCAGCATAGGCCTGGTGGACCAGAGGGCTTGCATAAATGCTGAAACACTGGAGATGGAGGAGAGCAAACAGGGAAGCCAAGCAAAAGAACTTCTCACACTCGCTCAGGATCTGAAAATCTTGTCACTGGAGATGACACCGCAAGAGCAGCCATTCCCCCCTGCACTCCCCCACCACCCAACCCCAACCTTCACATCCTGGAGGAGGACTCGGCCTCCACGCTGATTCTGGAATTTCAGCAGCTTTTCTACATGTTCCCGCTTCTCCTGGGACTGATCTTTGAAGAACCGGGAGAAATGGGCGAGGGCAACGTCGTCCCGGTCAAAGTAGGACATCTGGAAGATCAAGTTAAAATTACATCAGACATCACTGGCTCACTCCCCATTCCAGTTCTCAACTACAAGACGCAAGGTACTATGTTTTGCCTTTGGGGAAAACTGGAAAAAAAGATGTTGAAACCCTGCTGTAGTCAACGACTAGTAGGGAGCATGTTTTCTGCAAACTCAGGATCAACGAGATTGGGATGTAAGTGTACACATGAACTCTACAAAGGTGTGCTGTCTCCAGTTTGGAGTTTGGCACTAAGATAATGCCGAGGAAAGCCTGCCCAGTAACAGCCTTTGGATGTTTGCAGCAGTGGGTTATTGCTCTGCCTAAATAGTGCAAACTCAGGCTGTCAAAAGCTTGCACCAAGTCACATGACTGAAACAAATTGCAAAACAAATGATCAAATGTCAACTATCAGTGGCCTGTAGATAACGTCACTAGTGAAAACAGTAACCTGGAAAAACACTTGCCCTGACTTTACCCAAACAGGCAAAAAATCCTGTAGGTTTTCAGCCCATGTGACTCATATCTAAACTGTCACGTTCACAATTCGATGTAAGGGTTTAAGAGCTAATGCTCGCTATTGGAAGCATCAGCTAAGAGTTATATTCTGGGGAAGGACTCCTGAAAAGTTACTTGAATCCTCAAATCCAAAAACCACACTCAGGCAAGCAAATATCTGTGGTTTCAGTGGGTAGTTACAAGTTGTGGCAGAAGATAGTCGGGATTTTATCCTTGGGAAGCATGTGCCAGTAGAGGTGGGACACAGTGATTAAACCCCAACAACTGGCTCACCAATAAAGCGGTCCCACCTCCCAAGTGAGGCTTATAGGGACTTAGTCCTCATTACAAGACAACTTCCTTCCAATAGGCACAAGCCCAGAGGGAGATGAATATTCCCCATGTGTCTGTAGAAGGGGAGCTACAACATGCAAGAAGCAGACACCATCCAGGACAGGGCAGCCCACTTCATGGGGACTGCATTCACCACCTCCTTTCAGGGTCCATTACCTACCAGGTCCCCTGCAGCACTCACCAAGGTTACTTCAACACATACCTTCCAAGCACATTCTACTCCTTGGAAGGGCACAGTCACATCACCACCAGGATAGAGGGGACATTTTGTTTTAGGTCAAGCTAAATGATATGGGAACAACCTCCATTTCTTCAATGTCACTGGGCTAATAGCCTCAGCACATTCCCGCAGCCCCAGTGTGGGGTGGGGTGGGGTGGGGAGGGGATCCAACATTTCTCACACACAGCAGATCAACTCTCAGTATGGACGGGATAGGCCACACCCACCTCTTGAATAAATACAAGTAAAGCCAAGTCAGCCTCAATGAAGGAGATCCACATAAAATAGATACCAGTCACAGACTAGCCTCAGGTTTGTTCAGACTAACAAGGGCCACTGCAACAGGGAAGTTATTGTTATTGTCAGTGTTAAAAAAAATCAGCATGTTTGTTTAGGACCACCACAGAGATCAGGCAAATGATGTCAGGAAACTTGTGTCAGAAAGAAAACAAAAGCAAGAGGCTTTTACCCTCCAGATACCACTGAAGGCCAACTGGGACCTGAGTTAACATACATCAGTATCCTACACCATCGTGATAGTAACACCACCTCTATCCTGAACTGATATTTAGGTAGGAGCCACAAAACCTCAATCTACTAGATTGTCAGCTTCACTAGAGGCCAGGCAAAGAATTTACTTCAACAGAACAGATTTATATGTTTAACCCCGAGAGACAGCACTCACCAAAGACTGATAGAGATAGGAGGCAGTGAGCTCCACATTAATCTGCTTGTTGACAGCAGCTTCACAATCCTGGTGATAGTTCTGACTGATCTGGGAGGCCATCTTGTGACAATAAATTTCTTTTATTTTCCTCACCACCAAAATAACAAAATTAGGAAGAACAATCAACATCATTCCCGTGGGACTCTATTTATACCCCAGGGGCAGACCCTCTTTTTATGAAGCAGGAAATGACATCATCAGTGATGGCCAATCACTCTTGTTAATCAATTGATCAGTTGCCACGTCCAATCAGTGCAGGATGGGAACTGGATCCAGAAACGAATCACGGTTGACAACTGGTCGATGATGGAATTGCTGAATGACCTTTGACCTCCTGTACAAGTGCACATTCTGTAAATGTATTTGCCAGAAAATGACAATAAAATATACTCTAAACCTTCACTTGTGTATCTGAGGTTGTGCATTAAGACTCAGTCATCACAGATTTGCACAATTTCGTCGGATTGTTAATCTGAGGGAATAGTCGTCATAACTTTTGAACATTGGTGTTGGAGCCATAGAATATAGAACATAAAACATAGAACATTACAGCACAGTACAGGCCCTTCGGCCCTCGATGTTGTGCCGACCAGTCATACCGATATGGAGCCCATCTAACCTACACTATTCCATGTACGTCCATATGCTCGTCCAATGACGACTGAAATGTACCTCAAGTTGGTGAATCTACTACCGTTGCAGGCAAAGCGTTCCATTCCCTCACTACTCTGAGTAGAGAAACTACCTCTGAAATCTGTCCTATATCGTTCACACCTCAATTTAAAGCAATGCCCCCTCGTGCTCGCTGTCACCATCCTAGGAAAAAGGCTCTCCTTATCCAACCCTCGAATTATTTTATATGTTTCAATTAAGTCACCTCTCAGCCTTCTTCTCTCGAATGAAAACAGCCTCAAGCCCCTCAGCATTTCCTCGTAAGACCTTCCCTCCATACCAGGCAACATCCTAGTAAATCTCCTCTGCACCCTTTCCAAAGCTTCTACATCCTTCTTATAATGGGGTGACCAGAACTGTACACAATACTCCAAGTGCGGCCTAACCAGAGTTTTGTACAGCTTCGCCATAACCTCTTGGTTCTGGAACTCAATCCCTCTATTAATAAAAGCCAAAACATTGTATGCCTTCTAAACCACCCTGTCAACCTGGGTGGCAACTTTCAAGGATCTGTGTACATGGACACCGAGATCTCTCTGCTCATCCACACCACCAAGAATCTTACCATTAGCCCTGTACTTTGCCTTCCAGTTACTCCTACAAAAGTGCATCACCTCACACCTGTCTGCATTAAACTCCATTTGCCACTTCTCAGCCCAGCTCTGCAGCTTATCTATGTCTCTCTGCGACCTACAGCATCCTTCGTCACTATCCACAACTCCACTGACCTTAGTGTCGTCTGCAAATTTACTAACCCATCCTTCTACAAACTCATCCAGGTCATTTATAAAAATGACAAACAGCAGTGGACCCAACACCGACCCTTGCAGTACACCACTAGTAACTGGTCTCCAGGATGAACATTTTCCATCAACGACCACCCTCTGTCTTTTTTCAGCAAGCCAATTTCCGATCCAAACTGCTATATCTCCCACAATTCCATTCCTCCGCATTTTGTACAATAGCCTACTGTGGCGAACCTTATCGAACGACTTGCTGAAATCCATATGCACCACATCAACCGGTTTACTCTCAAATACCTGTTTGCTCACCTTCTGAAAGAACTCAATAAGGTTTGTGAGGCACGACCTTCCCTTCACAAAACCGTGCTGACTATCCCTAACCAATTTATTCTTTTCTAGATAATTATAAATCCTATCCCTTATAACCTTTTTCAACACTTTCCCAACATATGAGGTAAGGCTGACTGGTCTACAATTACCAGGTTGTCTCTACTCCCCTTCTTGCACAGGGGAACCACATTTGCTATCCTCTGAACAGGGGAATGACATTTGCAATCCTCATCTTTGTAAAATGCCCTGATTTGGTTGATATGAACATTTTCCTATTTCTGTGCAGCAACAGAATAACGTGCTTTTGGATCGTCTGATACAGGCAACCGATGTCCTTTGTAGATCCATTCTGAATCTGCTGTGATCACCGTGACTTAGGGTCGCATGAAGCCCAGTTTGAAAAGCAAGATGCTAAATGTGCTGAGTGCCTCTTATACACAGTAGGCCTCAGGGTTCTGTGTCTCAGCTGCTGCTAGAAACGTATCGCACGTTGAACATTTCTGTCTCCATGTTTGGTTTTTCATTGTTGAAGTTGAATCAGCGCTTAACGCCAGCATGTTTCCAAGGTGACAGTATCTGTTACAGTTTTCATTGCATTCTGTAGAGTGAACAACTCAAAAATTGGGAAGTCAGAGGCAGGGAATTCTGTTGTGATTACGCAACTTCTACCTTTCCAAAGCCGGTCCACCATCAATAAGACTGAAGTTAGGAGTGAGTAATGCTGGAACAGTTTTCAATGTTCTGGCTGGAGGCAGCACCAACAACATGCAAGCAGCTCCATTTAAGTCTGTCACCATCCTGACTTGGGAAAATATCCCTGTTTGTGAATGGAAATCCCAGAAGCCCCTCCTCAGCAGCAGCATCATTCCGGTCTCTCCTACACCAGGTGGACTGTAATGACCAGCTCATCACCACCTCCTGAAGTGTAACAGTTGCTGAGCACTAAATGTAGCCTTGCCACTGGCACACTCCAGATTGACTGTATATAAAAAGCATGCTGGGACATGGTAGGGGAGTCCAAAACTAGAGGTGGTAGGGGTAATGTTTTCACACACAGGCATGTGGGGTTGGCGCGGGCGGGGGGGGGGGTGGAAGAGCTTTTCCCACAGAAAATGGTTTATGTAAAGAATGAGCTGTTATACGAAGCAGGAGAAGTGGGTGCAATTACAGTTGTTAAAAGACATTTGGTGATTTCCAGGGAAAGGCATGGTTGAGGGATATGGGGCAAACAAAACAAATATATTCAGCACCTTAATGACCCACACTCTCCCTAAAGGCTACAGTGTGCACTTGCGCGAAAATTCACGACAATCTCTGGGCTGTCTCTGATCACCCCCTCCCTAACCCATGATCTGACACCTTGAATGATCAAGGAAACAGCTGTACAGGAAAATCAGCATGTCCAGGCATCTTGACTGAAGGAGACAGTCCCCACCTTCGCCAGAAATCCCTGCTCCCTCACTGGGTCAAAAAAATTTCATCAGCCCATGGAAAGGTTCCAAGAACCAAGGCAGCAGCTTTTTGTACAAACCCTTCAACAGTCAGAGGCCAGTTGTAGCTGCAAGCTTAAACCAAATGTGAGTATTTTGAACTGTGGGCTATCATCCAAGCCCCAGGTCACCAATCCTTGTATTTATGGTATCAAGAGCATCCACTATCAATCAAGTAGCCCCAGAGAAACTGGAGAGGATTCTCTGGAATGTGACTGTTCAGAATGTTTGGGCTGAATTTCCCCAGCTCAGGGCTGGTGGACTTCCAGTTATGGGGAGGGACTGAGCCCGGGGCGAAGGAAAGAAAGCAAAAAACTGAAGAAGCCACTTGAAGGAATTTTGGATTCCTTCTGGGGAAAGACAAATCTATGCAGTTGAACCAAGATAGTTTAGAAAAACCCAAGGGCCCCTGGGAGGAGCAGCAGACTTCAGTGACAAAGTGAACTGGTCAGCAGGGCCACCAGTTGATGGCTGTACTAAGGGTAGGTCACAGGCCCCATTTGAACTCGAACTGGCTCCCATAGGCCTGGAGTCTGTCCACGGTGGTTGGGGAAAGCAGTGGTGAACTAAGGCAAGAAAGCTTGCTTGACCAAAGAGAGGTATCAATGGGCTCAAAATGATGCACAGTAACTGAGATCAAGAGATCATTTTATTCATTTCCATTCAGCTGGTACAGCCATTACATTCTTTGCTCCAAGTCCTTTCTCCCTGGAAGGAGACAGATTGGCCAGGGTGAAGTGGGGAATGCATTCAGACCAGGCAGACAGTACTCCAGGCCACACTAACTGCTGTCCTCCAGGGAGAGCCTGTCAAACAGGTACTCTCCCATCCCATTCTCAGGGGCTCCCAGGTGCTTCAGGTTGGTGATGTAGTCCCCAAGGTGCTTGATGATCTCCACCTCCTCATCCAAATAGTGGGTCTCCAGGAAGTCACACAGCTGCAACAGAGGAACATGACACTTGGTACATCAACACTATCCAAGACAACTTCAGAATTCCCACTGAAAAACGTGCATATCGAGGGAGATTGTCAGGGATGACTAGAGCCAATGTCTGGAGAAATTGTGCAATGAGGACAACTGCTTTTTAGCAGCTTCATCTTGCTGTTTATTTACTGGAGCAGAGTTGACTTGTGATGGATAAAAGTCATTCCACTGCAGTGGTCCTGAATGAGAATTCGGTGACCAATATCCCCTCAGTCCTCCCCACAGGTTTACAAGTTAAAATACAGACTTGGACTCAACTGCTCAGCAATGATTTTGTAATCACTATGGATCTGAAGTGATCCATGTCATCTGCACAAAAACAAAGTCTAACTGAATTTCTAATCCACAAAAGACCAACCAATGAAGGTGTTGCCCTGAGGGCCTAGCAGTGAAGTCAATGAGGAGGTGAAGCTTACATGAGGGTCAGTCTGGGCAGTGGCGACTTGGTGTAGATCCAACAAACTCTGGTTCACATTCTTCTCCAGATCCAGGGCAACCTGCATTGCCTGCAGGCTGTTACCCCACTCATCCCTCTCTGGCTTCTGGAGGAGGGAAAGAAGGACAGTTAAGCTTCAGAATCTCTACAATGTGTATCAGTCTGTAACTACTCTGAAGAGGAACCCAACCCGTCCTTCTCCCACCCTATTCCTGTCACCCTGCATTTCAGATGGCCAATCCTCTTATACTCTGAGGACACCAACGCAGACATGGGGTGGACATGTAAACACCAGCCCCTCACCAGAGGCCAGATCCAGACCTGTGTCCCTAGCACTGAGAACACTGCTAGCCCCTGAGGCAGCCCTGGAGCACAGCTGAAGAACAGTTCCTTCAGAATTGCTTTCACCTTGCCTGTCGGTCCTTGATCTGAAGGAGGAAGTTGAATAACAGGTCATTGTGGGGGATAATGACAAGATTTGCATCAGGGTCCATCTGATGGAATTGCGAGGATATTCACAAGTGAATCCTAAATGCTGTCATGGTACAGTGGTAGTGCCCCTGTCTCTGGCTGACAAGGCCAAGGTTCAAGTACCACTTGTGCTGGTGGCTTCATACATGCCTGAGCAGGATGATCAGAAACATCACGGCTATTTAATTCATCCAAGGGACAGCGAGGTGTTTGCAAAGTGTGTTGTGCTGCTAACAGTTAAGAAAGGCCCACAACCATAGATCCCTCAAAGTTCAGACAAGGTCAACAGGGTGTAACAGTGACAGAGGGCAAGCAACCTCTATTAGTTTGGTGGGGTGGAACAGGAAGGGGACCAGTCTTCACAGTTTGTTTTTCTGGTCACCACATTATTCCCTCTTGGGCCTCAACAGTCACAAGGACAGGATGGCACTGCAGGGGGATGCTGGTGAGGTTGCCCAAGAGCCATTGATTGGAAGTTAGAAAGGCTGGGATTTTCTGTGGAGCAGGAAAGGCTGAGGGAGTGACCTGATGTAATTATTGGAGAGAGAGTGGCCAGTTGATGGAATGTCTTCCCCATGGCAGACAGCAAGACCAGAGAGAATACAGGTTTGTGGAGTAAGCAGGTTCGAGGGGATTGGAGGAAACTCTTCACCCTCCTCACCCACTCCGAGGGGGAGTTAGAAATATGAGACGAACCACAAAGGTTTGGATGGTGGTGGAGACAGACAGCTACTCCAGATCAGTTTAAGGCCTTGCTGGACATGTACTTAGTGCCAGGACAGTGGCCTGTGGACCAAGGGCAGGTAAATGGGATTAATGTGGTTTAGTGTTTGTGGGGTCAGTATAGACATGGTGGGCCAAAGGGCTTCTTTCTACACTGGCTTCAAAAAGGAGATCAATCAGGCTGAACAAAGTTTTGACTCAAATGAAAACCTTGTCACTGACTTGAAACCACACCACAAGAGCAGCCATGACCATCCCATCCCCCAGCCCACCCAACTCCAACCTTCACATCCTGCAGGAGGACTCCGCCTCCACGCTGATTCTGGAATTTCAGCAGCTTCTCTGCATGTTCCTGCTTCTCCTGGGACTGATGTTTGAAGAACCGGGAAAAATGGGGAAGGGCAACATCGTCCCGGTCAAAGTAGGACATCTTGAAGGGAGAACAAGGTAAAGCCCATTAACAAGTCATGGTCCAATTTCAGTTCAGAACTATAGGGCTACTTGAGCATTCTAAAAAAGTCAAACTGACAGTAAGCTGTTCAGTACCTGATGCATTAACAATTCAGAACCCAGTTTTGAACAGTTGCTGTTGAATCGGAAAAAAATCAAAACAATCCCAGCTTCCTCTAGATAAGCTGTAAATACCATGTGTTTTATTTTGGTTTGAAACTCCTGGTAAATTGCTCAAGGGGGTCTAGCACAGCATTTGGTGAGAACAAATGTGAATTGATGTTTTTACTGATTAACCTCCACCAGAAACGGGATAAATTAGTGATTGAATAGGGTTTCAAGAAATGCCAGGAGCTGGAGTGCAGGATGTACACCAATAGAACAGCTGCAGGGCACTGTATTGCTCCTTTGACAAAGGCCAGAAAAGTCCAAAGGAAAGCCTGCCAAGGGACAGCCTTTGGATTGTTGCATCTAAAACAGCTGTACTGACTCAGACTGTTGGGAACTTGTACCATTACCCATGAAAGAAACAAACTGATCACATCACAAATATGACAGTGACCTGCAGATCAACTACTCTCCAGAGGAGAGCACTCATTAAAACAATAACCTGGAAAAACCACTGTTGACTTAATCCAACAGGCAAAGTCCTGTAGATTTCTTAACTAGGATGTTCACAATTCAACATATTCAGGTTTAACAGGTCTGCTGTTGGAAGCAGCCATTTAGAATCACATTCTTACGAATCCTGCTGAAAAAAGTTGCTTTAATTCTCAAATGCAAACACCCAAGCACAATTTACCATTGTCATTTAAATGGGCACTTGGAAGATGTAGAATGGTAGGGATTTCATTCCTGGCACATGCTTACAAGGTGTGTTAGGACAGTGGGTCAGCGATTGAAACCCAACTGCTGGCTCAATGAAAGCTGTTCCCACCTCCCAAAGTGGGGCTGACAGGGACTTGATCCTCATCATGACAGGACTTCCTGCTGACAGGCACGAGCCCAGACAGCACCCTGCAACACTCACTAAGGTTACTTCTAACACCTTCTAAACACATTCTACCCCTTGGAAGGGCACAGGCACTCCACCACCTGGGGAAAAAGGGGCCAGTTCGTTTAGAGTCAGGCCAAACACAACAGGGATAAGCTTCTTTCCATAGTCACTGGGTCAGTACCCTCAGCACATTCTCAGCCCCATGGCAGTGCTGTGCCTTTGAAAAGCTCCAACACTTGACATACAGACAGCCCACACCCACCCCATCAGTATGAAAAAAAGCAAAGTAGATCTGCTTAATCAGATACTAGTCACAACCTCACCCAGTTTGATCTGAACTTCAAACATAACAGCACAGTACAGGCCCTTCATGTTGCACCAACTTGTCATACCGATCAAGCCCATCTAACCTACACTATTCCATGTAAGTCCATATGCTAAAGTCAAATGACGACTTAAGTGTACCTAAAATTGGCAAATCTACTACTGTCACAGGCAAAGCATTCCATTCCCTTGCTACCAAGTAAAGAAACTCTGACATCTGTCCTATATCTATCACCCCTCAATTTAAAGCTATGCCCCCTCATGCTCGCCATCACCATCCACAGAAAAGGCTCTCCCTATCTACCCCTCTGATTATTTTATATCTTTCAATTAAGTCACCTCTCAACCTTCTTCTCTCCAATGAAAACAGCCTCAAGTACCTCAGCCTTTCCTCATAAGGCCTTCCCTCCATACCAGGCAACATCCTAGTAGATCTCCTCTGCACCCTATCCAAAGCTTCCACATCCTTATAATGCAGCAACCAGAACTGTACACAATACTCCAAGTGCTGCCACACCAGAGTTTTGTACAGCTTCACCATAACCTCTTGGTTCTAGAATTCAATCCCTCTATTAATAAAAGCCAAAACACTGCCTTAACAGCCCTGTCAACCTGGGTGGCAACTTTCAAGGATCTGTGTACATGGACACCAAGATCTCTCTGCTCATCTACACTACCAAGAATCTTACCATTAGCCCTGTACTTTGCCTTCCGGTTACTCCTACCAAAGAGGATCAGCTCACACTTGTCTGCATTAAACTCCATTTGCCACCTCTCGGCCCAGCTCTGCAGGGCTAGAACAAGCCTATTCTAAGCTGATTGCAATAGGAAACCAAGATTCTCAGTATCAATTGGCAGGTTTACTTCAGATCCCCACAAAATTCAAATAGAAACAAGGCTACAAGAGGGAAAAGAAAAGCAGTGACTAGCTGATGGTGCTTCCATTCCCACAATGGTGAGTCCCAATTCATTTTTAAATTAGTTCCCTCAAGTTTCAAACAGCCACAGGAAGCGATAATTACCACCAGTCACAGCACCATCATGGGACAGGCAAGTAACTACAAGAACACTCCACCCTCCACATCTCACTGACAACCAACTGGGACCCAAGTTAGAGTAACATTAGGCACCAAACTATTGTTACAGTAACATCACACTCATCCTGCATTGAGAAAGAGGTAGGAGCCACAAAACTCAGTCTATAAGATAGACAACTTAATTACATCCAAGGGGAAGAGTTTACTTCAACAGAACAGAAGTATGTTTCACCCAACAGAGACACCACTCACCAAAGACTGATAGAGATAGGAGGCAGTGAGCTCCACATTAATCTGCTTGTTGACAGCAGCTTCACAATCCTGGTGATAGTTCTGACTGATCTGGGAGGCCATCTTATAAAGGAAAAGCTTGCTTTATTTTCCTCACCACCAAAATGACAAAGCTAAGAGCAACAGTAAACAGCCCCGCCCTGGGACTCTATTTATACTCCAGGAGCCAACACTCATTTTATGAAGCAGGAAATGAGATCATCAGTGATGGCCAAACACTCTTGTTAATCAATTGATGAGCTGCCACATCCAATCAGTGCAGGATGGGAATTGGATCCAGAAACCGATCAGAATTGACAACTGGTCGATGATAGAATTGCTGCTTAACCTTTGACCTCCTGCACAAGTACAAATTCGGTAAGTATATCAACCTAAAAATGACAATAAAATATACTCTACAACTTCACTTGAGTATCTGAGGTTAACTATTAAGACACGCTCATCGCAGATTTGCTGAATTCTGTCAGTTTGTTACTCTGAGGGATTTGTCTTCATATGTTTCGAATGACAGTGTTGGAGTCCATTGCAAAATGGCTAGATTTTGTTGACATTAAACATTTTCCTACTGCTGTGCATCAACAGAATGAATGTGCTTTTGGGTCATCTAGTACGTGTAACTGATGTACTTTGTGGATCCATTCTGAACCTGCTGTGATCTCCTTGACATTGGGTCTCATGAAGCCCAGTTTGAAAGGCAATCGTTAAATGTGCTGAGTGTCTCCTTCTACACAGTAGGCCTTAGGCCTCCCTGTCTAAATTGCTGCTGGAAATGTGTAGCACAGGCAACCTCGACTGTGTTGAATGGAGCAGCCTCCCATGGACTGGTGGCCTGTGAGGCTTTGGGAATTGAAGATGTTAGGGTATGATCACAGCACTGATGTACAGACTGGTGGAAGCAAGTTACTTTGTCTCAATATCTGCTTCAAATACCAGGTTGCAGTCTCGTCCTATTAGATTAACTTACAAGTATGAATATTATACATAAACCATGGTCTGAGATCACACCTTGTGAATCATCATGGGTTTAAGAGCAAGTCAGATGCGAGGAATTCTGTTGTGAATAACTCAACTGCTGATTTTGCAAAGCCTGTCCATCATCTTCAAAACCACAGTTAGGAAGTGTTAATGAATACTTTACAATTTGCTGACTCCATGCAGCCCCAACATTGCTCAAGCAGCTCCATGTAAGTCCGTCACCATCCTGACTTGGAACAATACCCCTGCTTGTGACTGAAAATCCCAGAAGCCCCTCCTCAGCAGCATCATTCCGGTCTCTCCGACACCAGGTGGACTGTAATAACCAGCTCATCACCACCTCCTGAAGTGTAACAGTTGCTGAGCACTAAATGTAGCCTTGCCATTGGCACACTCAACGTTGACGGTATGTAAAAAGCATGCTGGGACATGGTAGGGGAGTCCAAAACTAGAAGACATGGGTTTGAGGGGAAAGATGTGAAAGGGAACCAGAAGGCCAACTCTATCCTCACAGAGGGTGATCTGTATATGAAATACACTGTTAGAGGAAGTGGCATAATTAGAACTTTTGAAAGCCATCTGCTGATTTACATGGAAAGGAATGGCATTAAAGGGAAATGGGCCAAACGTGGAAACCTCATCAGCAGGGGCAATGGGGTCTATTTCTGTAATGAATGTGTTTGCGACTCTCATCATATGCAACAGGGTGCTCCTGTTTTTGTTACTTTAGGTGGCATGGTTTCTTAATGACGAGCACTACTGCTGCATAGTGCCCGGGACCCACATGTAATTCCAGTCATGGGCAACTCTCAGGAGGCTGCACATCCTCCCCGTGTCTGTGGGGGTTCCTTCCCTCCCACAGTCCAGAGATATGCAGTTTATTTTGGAACGGCTGTGGGGTAGAAAGATGGGGGCAAGAAGACAGGGTGTGTCTGAACAAGATGCTGTTCAGAGGATCAGTGCAGACTAAAGGGGCTGAACAACCTCTTCCCGCACTGCGGGGATTCTACAGCCAAGACTCAGGATTGTTTGAAATAAAACACTTTATGTAGTGGAACAAATACATTCAGTGCCTGAACGACCCACACCTTCAGTGAAGGCTGCAGCGTGCACTCGCTACAAAACTCCCTGAAACAATCCTCAGGCTGTCTCCGATAACCCCCTCCTCAACCCATCATCTCTCTGACACCTCGAAAAGGTAAAGGAAGCAGCTGTACAGCAAAGTCAGCATCTCACGGTCGCCTCTCCCAGTCACACTGCTCCCTCAATGTGATCGGGTGAAATCTACCTGCATCAGGAGTAACCCTCAGCGTGTGGGAAGCTCAGAGGAACTAAGGGAGCAGCTTAGTGCGCTCAATGCTGCTTTTAGCAGTAAGAGCCAATCAAATGGCAGCATTGAACCATGAGTGTTGCTGTGTTACTCCCAAAGACCCAGTGATGGTGCTCGAAGTGGTATTGAGCTCATACATGAGCATGTAACAGTTCAGGATAATTTCCTGAGCGAACTCCATGGAATATGGGTGCTGTCAATGTTGGGGCTGAATTTTCCCAGCTGTAGACTGGCAGGGTGGAAGTTTATTGCTCGGAGTGGGGTGGTGGGAGGGGTGAGAAAAGGAATGAAGGTGTTGGAACAGGTCAGAGAAAGTAAACTGACAAAAGCCACATTAGGCCAGCTTCAGAATGCTCCTAGGAGAATTGACTCGAGGCTAAGGGTAATTACGCCAAGGTCCCTTCAGGGTAGCAGCATATTTAACTCCCATGAAAAGAGGAATGAACCGTTCAGTGCAATCAACTACAGTAGGCTGTAACAAGGCAGGGTAGGTCACAGCCCACCAGTACTGGCCTTGGTTTGAACCTTCACTCGCTCCCAGTAACTTTAGGCTGTATCCACATGAGAAAAAGGCAGCAAATGAAAAACAGAATATGCTGGTCATGTCAGGGCCCATTGGGAGGATACGAGTCAGGTTGAACTCATCTCAGTCCCAACTGAGCTGTTTCCTGCACCTGGGTAGAAAGCAGAGCCTGATATCTCTTCCCATAGGCCTATTGGTGAAAGCCGACAGCATCCAGCTGTCTGAATGATGGACAAGAACCAAGATAAACACATCATTTTATTCATTTGCATTCAGCTGGTACAGCCATTACATTCTTTGCTACAAGCCCCTTCTCCCTGGAAGGAGACAGGTTGTCCAGGGTGAAGTGGGGAATGCATTCAGACCAAGCAGACACTACTCCAGGCCACACTAACTGCTGTCCTCCAGGGAGCGCCTGTCAAACAGGTACTCTCCCATCCCATTCTCAGGGGCTCCCAGGCGCTTCAGGTTGGTGATGTAGTCCCCAAGGTGCTTGATGATCTCCACCTCCTCATCCAAATAGAGAGTCTCCAGGAAGTCACACAGCTGCAACAGAGGAATTATGGCAACTTGGTACATTTGCATGATCTAGGAAAATTTCAGAATTCCCACTGCGAAACAGACCCCAACATAACTAGCTTTCGACAGCTGGAAAAGCCACTGACATCTAGGAGATGTTGCGCCAGTGAGGACAGTAACGTTCCAGATGCACCTTCTTGTTTGTGAAATGGAGCTGAGCTGAACTGTGACAGACGATGATCATTCTAATGCAAGTGGCCCTGAAAGTGAATTCATTGGCCAACATCACTCCTGGTAGTGAATCCAAATTCCCATTTCAGCTCATAGCTGAGCTGCTTTGATGTTGATTAAATGAACATACTGTTCAGATATGATATTGTGATCCAAGTATCCGAGTGAATTTTAATCTACAAAAGACCAATGAGGTGTTGCCCTGAGGGCCTAGCAGTGATCAGAATGAGGAGGTGGTGGGAAGGCTTACATGAGGGTCAGTCTGGGCTGTGGCAACTCGGTGCATATCCAGCCAACTCTGGTTCACATTCTTCTCCAGATCCAGGGCGACCTGCATTGCCTGCAGACTGTTACCCCACTCATCCCTCTCTGGCTTCTCGGGATGGAGAGAGGACAGGTAAGCTTCACAATCTCTGCAGCATGGGAACAGGCTATTTGAGTCATGGTGACAATAACCAAGGTCACAACATCATTTTATTCATCCCCAATCGGCAGGTACAGCCACTACATTCATCGCTACAAGTCCCTTCTTATTCCTGTAACCCTGCATTTTAAATGGCAATCCTTCTAACCCACACGTCATTGAACCGTGAAGCCAATGTGGACATGGCAAGAACAAGTCAACTCCAGTCATTCACTGGAGCCTAGAACCAAGAACCAAACTTGGATCCCTGGCACTGAGGCATGCATGGGAAACACTGAGTCACTGTGCCATCCCTGAGGAGCAGCCACTCTCTACCACCCAACTCCCCCCACCCCAAAAACCCAACACCAACCTTCACATCCTGGAGGAGGACTGCCTCCATGCCGATTCTGGAATTTCAGCAGCTTCTCTGCATGTTCCTGCTTCTCCTGGGACTGATCTTGGAAGAACTGGGAGACATGGGGGAGGGCAACATCATCCCGGTCAAAGTAGGACATCTGGGAGAAAACAAGTTATATCCATTAAGCATCATACAATTGGTGCCAGACATGACTGGTTTAGCCTTCAATCAAATTGAGAAGTCAATAAACATGAATTTTTTGAATACATCAAGGTGGATGAGAACCATTGTCCAATGAGCCAGTGGCTCCAGTTCAAGGATCATCAAAAACAACCCTCGCCTCCTCCTGGTAACCAGGCAAACACTTTTTAAAATTCCTTGACAAAAACCTGAGGTGCCCAGGCCTGTTCTTGTCTGTAGAGAGAAGAGCATTTCCACTCTAAGCACCATCAGAATTGGATGAAGTTCGTGACTGAACAGGGTTTAAGGAAACGCCAGGAGCTGGAGTGCCACATATACTTGTGTGGAAGAGCAGCCGATACCTCCTACCACCCCGCCCTTGATCATGACTCCACCCCTGACCACCAAACCATCTCCTCGTCCATCTACAACCTCACTGCAGATGACCTCCCACCCACAGCCTCCAACCTCATCCATTCCCCGTGGAGATAGCCGAAGGCCCTCTGCTTCTCTCATCCTGCAGGTCTGACTGGTCCCCATTCACCAACAAGCTTTTCCACTAGCCAACTCATCCTCACCCCTAACTTCTCCTTCAATTCCTCCCACCTCCTACAGAGGAAGGGGGTGGCCATAGGTACCTGCATGGGCCCAGGCTGTGCCTGCTTCTGTTAGGATATGTGGAACAATCCTTCTACAGGGAGATGGGCCATAAACTCCACATCTTCCTCCATTACATCCCACAAGGAGCTTGAACGGTTCCTCTAATTCATTAGAACCTTCTACCTCAACCTTAAGTTTGTCGATCAATCTTTGATCTATTTCAAACCTACTGACTCCTACAGCTACCAAGATTACACCTCACCCACCTTCCTGTGGAAGGAAAACGCCTTCCCCTAATCCAATTCCTTCACCTCCAGCCCTGAGGGGAGGCATTCTACTCCTGGGCATCCCAGATGTCCTCGTTTTCCGAGGGAGCGTAACTTCCCTTTAGTGGAAGAAAAACACAACCGGTCTTGCATCTTATCCCGCACACAACCAAAACAGAATCCTCTCATCCTTCAGTACCACCTCAATGACAGGATCCAGTGCAGCATCCTCTGGCACTTATACCATCTACGATCTGACAAAGACATTTTTTTAACCTCCCCAACCATAGCTGCCTTCTGGAGAGACCACTGATTCCCTTGTCCATTCCACTAGCCAGGGCTTTTTTCCTGCCACACAGATTGTGCTACACCTCCCCTCATCCCAGGCCCCAAGACCTTCCACATCAAGAAGAAGTGGACCTACACATCTGCAGTGAGATATACTGTACCCACTGTTCCTAACGTGGCCTCCTCTACATCAGGAAAGCCGAGCAGAGGCTTGACACCACTTTGTGGAGTGCCTATGCTGGGCTCGTGATCAGCAGCTGCACCTCCCAGTCACAAACTACTTCCCCTCCAGAGGAGCAGGAGGGGACAGTTGATGTTCATTCTGGGCCTCCAATGCCACCCAAAGGTTGCAGGAACAGCACCTTGTATTCTGCTTGGGAACCCTGCAGCCCAATGGTATCAGTGAGGACTTAAGCTGAAAGATCTCCCTTCCCCCAGTCACAGCTCAGCTAGTCCCCACCTCCCTAACTTGTCCATCCTTCCTCCCACCTACTTCCCCACACCACCCCACCCCACCCCCACCGCCACCTCAAACCCCATCCCCACCTCCCTGGACAGGCCTACCCAACTCACTTGACTTTATTGGCTCCATCCTCACCTCAGACCGGAGTCTCCTCACCACCTGTTTCTTGATCCCTCATCCATCCACCTCCCCACCCCTTGCTATTTCAGGGACCTCTTCCCCTCCCCATTTCTCAAGGGTCCAGGCCCAAAACATCAGCTTCCCTGCTCCCCCGATGCTGCTTGGCCTGCTGTGTTCATCCAGCTCTACACCTTGTTAGAGCAGGTTATCTAGTTCCTACTGATCAGGCTGAGAAGTTTCTTTTGTCGAAAAACAGTTATGCAACTTTCTCTGACTTTACTTGGGTAGCTGCATCTTACAGATGTACAATAGTGGGTTGTTTGGGCACATGCTGCCCAATTGATATGGGACACCACTGACAGTTAAGACCCAACAGGCTTATTGGTGATAGCTGTTCCCACCTGCTAAAGGGAAGGGTACAGGGATTTCATCCTGAAAGTGTGGGAAGAGAATGCTTCTCAGTGATAAGCCCCACGAGGGATGAATATTCTCCCTTTTTCCCCCCAAGAAGTGGAGCTGCAACATGCACAAAGCAGACACTATGCAGGACAGAGCAGCCCACCTCATTGAAGGGAGTGAGTGAATGCACTCCTAGTGTCCACTATCTACCAGGTACCTAGCAGCCTTCAAAAGCTGCTTCAACATTTCCAAACCATTATAGCCTGCCATTTTGAGAGGCCATAGGCACAGTGCTCCCTGGAGAAAGGCACCATTTCCCATACCGTGGGAATTTGAAACTCCAATTCTTCACCTTTTTTGGTGAAGTGAAGACCTCAGGTTATTCCAGACACCCTGTGCATGCACTCACAGGAGAGCATTGATCTATTGGAGGAATGGACAACAAGTGACTTCCTGACCACTAACAGTCCATTCATGAACTGAGAATGCAGAAAGCCAACTAGTCCACATCTGAGGCCTCCTCAATGCAAGTTACACATGCATATGCTCAGAGAAGCCAGTCACTGCCATCATTCTCCATCACAGAATGGAAACTGGCATGATGTGTATTTAGGATCAGAGCACAAAGTAAGTGTGATCAAGGTATATTAAAATGTTACAGGATGACTAGCCAAGGGGTGCATACAACTCTCAACACCATTACATCTAATTTTAGTAAAGTTTGGTCAATTCTGGGGAGGAAAATGACAGTTACCACCAGGCAAAGGCCTGGCAGTAAATTGTAAAATAATTGACAGAACAATTTGCCCTCCATCTATCACTCAATCCCAGCTGGTGAATTAGATACTGCACATCAATATCAAAATCCATTGTTACCAAAGGGCACTACATTTATCCCAAAATGATTTTTAAAGGTGCAAACTTAAACACCTCAAATCTACAAGACTATGAAGTTAATTTGAAACAAGAGGATCAGCTCATTTTTGCAGAATAGATTTAATTTTAACTCCATCAAGACAAAACTCACCAAAGACTGATAGAGATAGGAGGCAGTGAGCTCCACATTAATCTGCTTGTTGACAGCAGCTTCACAATCCTGGTGATAGTTCTGACGAATCTGGGAGGCCATTTTATGAAGAAAATAGCTTTCCTTTTCCTCCAAAATCAAATAACAAACTTGGAAAGATAACCAACTACACCATAAACATCACTCTCTTGGGACATTTTTTTTACTCGAGCAGCAGCCCTTTATTTTCTTGAGCAGGAAATGAGATCATCAGTGATGGTCGATCACTCTCGTTCATCAATTGATCAGCTGCCACGTCCAATCAGTGCAGGATGGGAATTGGATCCAGAAAACGATCAGAATTGACAACGGGTCGATGATAGAATTGCTGACTGACCTTTGACCTCCTGCACAAGTGCAAATCCTGGAAATATTTCTCTGTGAAAATGACAATGAAATATACTCTAAAACTTCAAGATTGTATCTGAAATTATATCTTAAGACACACTCATCACAGATTGGCAGAATTCTGTCAGTTTGTTACTCTGAGGGATTAGTCTTTGTACTTGTTGAATAACAGCGTTGGAGCCCATTGAAAAATGGCCAGATTTTGTTAACAGTAAACATTTTCTTATTGCTGTGCCGCGACAGAAACAATGTGCTTTTGGGTTACCTCATACAGGAAGCTCATTCCTTTGTGGATCCATTCTGAATCTGCTGTGATCTCCTTGACGTTGGGTTCATGAAGTGCAGTTTGAAAAGCAAGGTGCTAAATGTGCTGAGTGCCTCTCCTGCATAGTAGACCTCACACCTCCCTGTCTACATTGCTGCTGGAAATGTATAGCACATGCAAACTTTCTTTCGCAAAGTTTGGTTTTTAATTGAATGAAGTAAATCGAGAGCTTAAGTCCAGCATGTTTCCAAGTGGAGAGTTGCTGGTCCTGTTTACATTACATTCTGTAGAATGTATGGCTCAGAAACTGCGTTGAATGGAGCAGCCTCCCATGGACTGGTGGCCTGTGAGGCTTTGGGAATTGAGGATCCCCAATGAACGTTCGAGTCTGATCACAGCACTGATGTACAGATTGGTGGAAGCAAGTTACTTTCACTCAATATCTGCTTCAAAAAGCAGGATGCAATCTAGTGCTATCTTTTAGCTTTGAATGACAAGTTTGAATATTATTCATGTGTTCAAAAAAGGGAATGGGGTAACCCTGGAAATTACAGGCCAGCTAGTCTTATGCCAGTGGTGGGCAAATTAATGGGAAGGGCTCTAAGAAACAGAATTAATTATCACTTGCACAGGCACAGTATGATTTGTGATGGCCAGTGTGGATTTGTGAGGCGTACATCATGCCTCACAAATCTGATTGAATTCTTTGAAGGGATGACCAAACATGTGGATGAAGGTAGATCAGTGAATGTGGGATACATGTATTGAAGTAAGGCTTTTGATAAGTTTCCCCATGGCAGGCTCATGCAGAAAGTCAGGAGGCATGCGACGGGGGAAATGTGGCAGATTGGATTCAGAATTGGCTGACCCATAGAAGACATGGGTGACAGTTGACTGAAAATATTCAACATGGCGCTCAGTTACGAGTGGTGTACCTCAAGGGTCTGTTCGGGGTCCTCTTTTATTTATGATTTTGTTAAATGATTTGGATGTAGGAGTGGAATGGCGGATTAGTAAGTTTTTGGAAGATACGAAGGTGATTTGACTTGTGGATAGTGTGGAGGGCTGTTCTAGGTTACAAAAGGACATTGGTCGGGTATTGAGTGGGGCTGAGAAGTGGCAGATGGAGTTTAACCCTGAAAAGCGTGAAGTGATTCATTTTGGAAGGACAAATTTGAAAGCAGAACACA
Organism: Stegostoma tigrinum; assembly: GCF_030684315.1. Taxonomy (NCBI): domain Eukaryota; kingdom Metazoa; phylum Chordata; class Chondrichthyes; order Orectolobiformes; family Stegostomatidae; genus Stegostoma; species Stegostoma tigrinum. The sequence continues at coordinate 13,447,937 of NC_081391.1, read as the reverse complement.
GGGTTAACGGAAAGATTCTTGGCAGTGTGGAGGAGCAGATGGATCTCGGGGTTCATGTCCACAGTTCCCTGAAAGCTGCCAGTCAGGTGGATAGAGTTGTTAAGAAGGCATGTGGTGTGTTAGCTTTCATTCATAGAGGGATTGAGTTCAAGAGCTGTGAAGTTATGCTCCAGCTATACAAAAGCCTGGTTTGGCCACATGTAGAGTATTGTGACCAGTTCTGGTCACCTCATTCTAGGAAAGATGTGGAAGTGTTAGAAAAGGTGCAGAGGAGATTTACCAGGATGTTGCTTGGAATGGAGGGAAGATCTTACGAAGAAACGTTTAGAGAACGAGGGCTTTTCTCTTCAGAACAAAGGATGAGAGGTGACTTGATAGAGGTGTACAAAATGATCATAAGTATAGGCAGATTAGACAGCCAGGGACTTTTTCCTAGGATGGAGTTAGCTATTATGAGGGGGCATAGTTTTGAAGTGAGTGGAGGTAGATATAGGGTGGATGTCAGAGGCAGGTTCTTTACTCAGAGAGTGGCTGGGGCGTGGAATGCATTGCCAGAGAGTGTCGTGGAGTCGGCCTCGTTAGGGGCAATTAAGCGGCTATTAGATAAGCATATGGATGATAGTATAAGGTAGTGGAGGTGAGATAGGCCTTGGGTTTAGGATAAAAGTTCGAAACAACATCGTGGGCTGAAGGGCGTGAACTGTGCTGCACTGTTCTAGGTTCTATTTTCTAAGAAACCATGGGCAGAGGTCAGTCCTAATTCATGTGCTCATGGCTTTGAGACCAAGTCAGAGTCTGGGAATTCTGTTGTGAATAACTCTACTTCAGACTTTTCAGAGTCTGTCCACCATCGATAAGACTGAAGTTGGGAATAATGCTGGAGAAGCTTGCAATTTTCCAGCTCAATGGCGCCCCAGTGACACTGAAGCAGCTCCAAGTAAATCCGTCACCATCCTGACTTGGAATAATATCAGTGTTTGTGAGTGAAGATCCCAGTGGCCCCTCCTCAGCAACAGCAGCAGCATCATTCCGGTCTCTCCTACACCAGGTGGACTGTAATAAGCAGCTCATCACCACCTCCTGAAGTGTAACAGTTGCTGAGCACTAAATGTAGCCTTGCCATTGGCACACTCAAGATTGACTGTATATAAAAAGCATGCTGGGACAGGGTAGGGGGGGGGGCGTCCAAAATTAGAGGGCATCGGTTTGAGGGGAGAGGGGTAAGATTTGATGGGGACATGAGGGGCAACATTTTCATACAGAAGGTGGTGTGTATGTTTAGAACGAGCTGTCAGAGACAGTGGTGGATGTAGTTAGAATTACAACATTTAAGTGACATTTGGAGATTTACATGGAAAGGAATGGTTTCGAAGGATATGGGCCAAAGGCAGGCAAGTGGGGCTATGTCAGGTTGGGAAACCCCGTCAGCATGGACGGGTAGGACCGAAGGGTCTGTTTCCGTAAGAAATGAGTCATTCACTCTAATTCTATGCAAAAGAGTGTTCCTGTTTTTTGTAACTTTTGGATGGCAGGGTATTTTAATGGTCAGCATTACTGCCTCATAGTGCCAGGGACCTGGGGTCAATTCCAGTCACGTGTGGAGGCTGCACATCCTCCCCGTGCCTGTGTGGGACTCCTCCCACAGTCCAAAGACATGCAGTTTATTTTGGAGTGGCCGTGGGAAAGATGGCGTAAGAAGGCAGGGTGTGTCTGAACAAGATGCTGTTCAGAGGATCAGTGCAGACTAAATGGGCTGAACAACCTCTTCAGAGGATCAGTGCAGACTAAATGGGCTGAACAACCTCTTCCCGCACTGCAGGGATTCTACACGCAAGACTCAAGATGGTTTAAAATAAAACTCTACGTGGTGGAACAAATACATTCTGTGCCTTAAAGACCCACACCCTCAGTGAAGGCTGCAGTGTGCACTCGCTACAAAACTCCCTGAAACATTCCCCAGGATGTCTCTGATAGCCCCCTCCCTAAACCACGATCTCTGACACCTCGAAAGATAAAGGAAGCAACCATTCAGGAAAGTCAGCATCTGCAGGTCTCCTCCCTGAGTCACACTGCTCCTTCAATGTGATCGGGTGAAATCAACCTGCATCAGGAGTAACCCTCCCCGTGGGGGAAGCTCAGAGGAACCAAGGGAGCAGCTTAGTGCGCTCAATGCTGGCTTTAGCAGCAAGAGCCAATCAAATGGCAGCATTTAACCAGGAGCGTTGCTGTGTCATTCCCAGGTCACTGTTATCCTGCTGTCGGTAGCATTAAGTGCATCCAGTTCAGGTGAATTTTTTCAAGCAGACTTGTGCTGAATATTCCCATCTCTGGGCTGGCAGGCCTAAAGTTTATTACTAGGCGTGGTGGTGTTTCTGACCAAGACCTGGCAGAGAGCAAGGAAGGAAATGGAGCAAAACCACATTAGGACAGCTTTGGATTACTCCTGGGAAATGGTTCCCCCCGTGTGAGCTTTCTTGTCGAGCTACAATGGGTATTTAATCCATATCCCCTGGGAGAGCAGCGCATGTTCCTCAGGCGAAGGAACAAATGAACTGGTCATTGTGAGCAACTGCTGATGGCTGTCCTGAGGCAGGCAGTTGGTGGTGGGGGTCAGGAGGCCACAGGGCTGGTCTTGGCTTGAACCTCAACTGGGTCTCAGTGAATCTAGGATGCACTGTCCGGAGAAAGTAATAACATTGATTTGAATAGAATAGACCAGGTGTGTCAGATCCCCGTTGCTAAGTTTAAGTTTATTGCTCCCAGCATTGCTGTTTCCTCCACAAGGCTAGAGGGGGGACGCTGCTGGGTCTCTTCCCTTAAGCTCTTGTTGAGGCAAGCCGAGCCAGCTGGCACAGAATTTACGTTGGCATCAACTTGTGATTTGTGTGGACTTTAGCAATAAGTCTCGGTTGGTGGATGTTGACAGGGAAGCTATTGCTAAGCAAACTAGACATGAACATAAAGCATCCAACAGCCCTGTTTCAGTGAAAGTGGGTGTCAAGTCTTTCTTTCGGCAAAGCAGGGGTGTTTTCTCTTTTGAGAGCAATGAAAATTTTAGCTGCACGTGTATTCATCATACTTGGGTGTGAGATAATAGTACAAACTGATTTTACACCCCGCAGGCCCCAACCTCAAGTTCTGGCTGGGGGAATAACTTCGATTCATAACTTAGAGGAAGTTCCACGGGAATTCCGAGACTGATGCTGCGGTGGTGTTGGAGGGAAGACCAGGGAAATATTTTGTCAAATTAATAATTTCATTAGCCAAAATTACAGGCTTGAAGCTCTCAAAAGCTCTTTAATATCAAGGGTCTCAATGATGGACAAGAAGCAACATCAATACATTTCATTCATTCCCATTCAGCTGGTACAGCTATTACATGCTTTGCTACAAGCCCCTTTTCCCTGGAAGGAGCCAGATTGCATGGGGTGAAGTGGGGAATGCATTCAGACCAAGCAGACAGTACTCCAGGCCACACTAACTGCTGTCCTCCAGGGAGAGCCTGTCAAACAGGTACTCTCCCATCCCATTCTCAGGGGCTCCCAGGCGCTTCAGGTTGGTGATGTAGTCCCCGAGTTGCTTGATGATCTCCACCTCCTCATCCAAATAGTGAGTCTCCAGGAAGTCACACAGCTGCAACAGAGGAATATGACACTTGGTACATTTATACTATCCAAGACAATTTCAGAATTCCCACTGCAAGACAGACTTAGCCATGACTAGCTCTGGACAGCCCTGAAAAGCGAGCTAACACCTGGAGAATTTGTGCCAGTGAGGACAACATGTCAGCTGCTGCATCTTGCTGTTTGTGAAATGGAGCTGAGTTGGATTGTGATGGACAATGATCATTCCACTGCAATGATACTAATGAAGAACTCAGTGGCCAACGTCATTTCAGCACTTCCACTAGATTCGAGATCAAATTCCCCTTATACCTCATTGTAATCAGTATGATCCCAAGTGATCAATGTTACAATAGTTCAGGAAAGTAATGGATGGAAAGTGTTACATTAGTGAATTTCCAATCCACACAGACCAACCAATGAAACATTACCCTGAGAGTCTAGCAGTGATGTGAATGAGGAGGTGAAGCTTACATGAGGGTCAGTCTGTGCTGTGGCGAGTTGGTGGAGATCCAGCAAACTCTGGTTCACATTCTTCTCCAGATCCAGGGCAACCTGCATTGCCTGCAGACTGTTACCCCACTCATCCCTCTCTGGCTTCTGGGGATGGAGAGAAGGACAGGTAAGCTTTAGAAACAGAATCCCTGCAGCATGGGAGCTGGCCATTCACCCCATTGAGACCATAACTGCTGAAGAGCATCCCATCTGGTCCCATTCCCACCCTGTTCGTGTAACCTGCATTTCAAGTTGCCAATCCTCTTTTCTACTGTGTGGGGAAGCCATGCTTTGGGATAACGTTTAAATTCTCGTCACAGGCCAGAACCAAACTGGTGCCCCTGGCACTGAGTCAACAGTGCCAACCACTGAGCCACTGTGCCATCCCTGAAGTCCAGATAAAGAAAACATTAGCTACTTGGTGACTCCTTTCACCTTGCCCCATTTATCCTTGACCTGAAGCCGGAAGCTCAGGAACGTATCCTTGTACCACAGGGAATAAAAATGTACCAGATTAGTCATTTGCACCAGTGTCCATCTGCTGGAGTCTTAAAAAGGATATTCAGGAGTGAATCCCAAGGGCTGTGGGGGAAGTAGCGGTAGTGTCCCAAGCTCCGGTTGACAAGGCTGAGGTTCAAGTCTCACTTGTGCTTGTGGCCTCATACATGCCCGAGCAGCATGGTCAGAACCATCATGACTTGAATTCATTGTGGGGGGCAGTAATGTGCTTACAATAAACACAGGATCATCGATCCCTCAATGCTCACACAAGGCAAACTGTGTGTGAAAGGGGACATAGGCCAAGTAACATGTTAGTTTGGGGCAGGGTTGTGAGGAACAGCACAGGGACAAGTCCTTTGAACACATTTTATGAAAATTGTTCTTCCGGTCTCTGCTGCATTCTATCGTTGGCCTCACTGGTCAGAAGGACAGGATGCTACTGCAGGGGGTGCTGGTGAGGGTCCCCAGGTTGTTTCGCCAAGACAGAAAATCCATTGAGGAGAGAGATTGGATGGGCTGGGGGTTTTCCTTTGAGCAGGTGAGGCTGAGGTGGTTGTTTGATGGAAGACAAGGAAGTCTGGACAGTAGATGGGGAAAATGTCTTCCCCATGGCAGACACTCAGACCAGAGGGCACAGGTTTGAGGAAGCAGGATAGAGGGGATTGGAGGAAATTTGGTGGGTGTGTTGGGGAACGGAAGAACAAAGTGCTGGAAACGGCTACTGCAGCACTGTTTAAAGGACTAGCTGGGCGAGTGCTAAACACTAGGGTATAGTAGGGCCTGGACCAAGTACAGGGTGAGTACAGTTCGGTCTTTGCTGCGTCAGCATAGGCCTGGTGGACCAGAGGGCTTGCATAAATGCTGAAACACTGGAGATGGAGGAGAGCAAACAGGGAAGCCAAGCAAAAGAACTTCTCACACTCGCTCAGGATCTGAAAATCTTGTCACTGGAGATGACACCGCAAGAGCAGCCATTCCCCCCTGCACTTCCCCCACCACCCAACCCCAACCTTCACATCCTGGAGGAGGACTCGGCCTCCACGCTGATTCTGGAATTTCAGCAGCTTTTCTGCATGTTCCCGCTTCTCCTGGGACTGATCTTTGAAGAACCGGGAGAAATGGGCGAGGGCAACATCGTCCTGGTCAAAGTAGGACATCTGGAAGATCAAGTTAAAATTACATCAGACATCACTGGCTCACTCCCCATTCCAGTTCTCAACTACAAGACGCAAGGCACTATGTTTTGCCTTTGGGGAAAACTGGAAAAAAGATGTTGAAACCCTGCTGTAGTCAACGACTAGTAGGGAGCATGTTTTCTGCAAACCCAGGATCAATGAGATTGGGATGTAAGTGTACACATGAACTCTACAAAGGTGTGCTGTCTCCAGTATGGAGTTTGGCACTAAGATAATGCCGAGGAAAGCCTGCCCAGTAACAGCCTTTGGATCGTTGCAGCAGTGGGTTATTGCTCTGCCTAAATAGTGCAAACTCCGGCTGTCAGAAACTTGCACCAAGTCACATGACTGAAACAAATTGCAAAACAAATGATCAAATGTCAACTATTAGTGGCCTGTAGATAACGTCACTAGTGAAAACAGTAACCTGGAAAAACACTTGCCCTGACTTTACCCAAACAGGCAAAAAATCCTGTAGGTTTTCAGCCTATGTGACTCATATCTAAACTGTCATGTTCACAATTCGATGTAAGGGTTTAAGAGCTAATGCTCGCTATTGGAAGCATCAGCTAAGAATTACATTCTGGGGAAGGACTCCTGTAAAGTTACTTTAATCCTCAAATCCAAAAACCACAGTCAGGCAAGCAAATATCTGTGGTTTCAGTGGGTAGTTACAAGTTGTGGCAGAAGATAGTCGGGATTTTATCCTTGGGAAGCATGTGCCAATAGAGTTGAGACACAGTGATTAAACCCCAACAACTGGCTCACCATTAAAGCGGTCCCACCTCCCAAGTGAGGCTTATAGGGACTTAGTCCTCATTATAAGACAACTTCCTTCCAATAGGCACAAGCCCAGAGAGAGATGAATATTCCCCGTGTGTCTGTAGAAGGGGAGCTACAACATGCAAGAAGCAGACATCATCCAGGACAGGGCAGCCCACTTCATGGGGACTGCATTCACCACCTCCTTTCAGGGTCCATTAGCTACCAGGTCCCCTGCAGCACTCACCAAGGTTACTTCAACACATACCTTCCAAGCACATTCTACTCCTTGGAAGGGCACAGTCACATCACCACCAGGATAGAGGGGACATTTTGTTTTAGGTCAAGCTAAATGATATGGGAACAACCTCCATTTCTTCAATGTCACTGGGCTCATAGCCTCAGCACATTCCTGCAGCCCCAGTGTGGGGTGGAGAGGGGGCAGAGAGGGGATCCAACATTTCTCACACACGGCAGATCCACTCTCAGTAGGGACGGGATAGGCCACACCCACCTCTTGAATAAATACAAGTAAAGCCAAGTCAGCCTCAATGAAGGAGATCCACATAAAATAGATACCAGTCACAGACTAGCCTCAGGTTTGTTCAGACTAACAAGGGCCACTGCAACAGGGAAGTTATTGTTATTGTCAGTGTTAAAAAAAATCAGCATGTTTGTTTAGGACCACCACAGAGATCAGGCAAATGAAGTCAGGAAACTTGTGTCAGAAAGAAAAAAAAAGCAAGAGGCTTTTACCCTCCAGATACCACTGAAGGCCAACTGGGACCTGAGTTAACATACATCAGTATCCTACACCATCGTGATAGTAACACCACCTCTATCCTGAACTGATATTTAGGTAGGAGCCACAAAACCTCAATCTACTAGATTGTCAGCTTCACTAGAGGCCAGGCAAAGAATTTACTTCAACAGAACAGATTTATATGTTTAACCCCGAGAGACAGCACTCACCAAAGACTGATAGAGATAGGAGGCAGTGAGCTCCACATTAATCTGCTTGTTGACAGCAGCTTCACAATCCTGGTGATAGTTCTGACTGATCTGGGAGGCCATCTTGTGACAATAAATTTCTTTTATTTTCCTCACCACCAAAATAACAAAATTAGGAAGAACAATCAACATCATTCCCGTGGGACTCTATTTATACCCCAGGGGCAGACCCTCTTTTTATGAAGCAGGAAATGACATCATCAGTGATGGCCAATCACTCTTGTTAATCAATTGATCAGTTGCCACGTCCAATCAGTGCAGGATGGGAACTGGATCCAGAAACGAATCACGGTTGACAACTGGTCGATGATGGAATTGCTGAATGATCTTTGACCTCCTCTACAAGTGCACATTCTGTAAATGTATTTGCCACAAAATGACAATAAAATATACTCTAAACCTTCGCTTTTCTATCTGAGGTTGTGCGTGAAGACACAGTCATCACAGATTTGCAGAATTCTGTCGGATTGTTAATCTGAGGGATTATTCGTCATAACTTTTGAACGTTGCTGTTGGAGCCATAGAACATAGAACATAGAAGATTACAGCACAGCACAGGCACTTCGGCCCTCGATGTTGTGCCGACCTGTCATACCGATATGAAGCCCATCTAACCTACACTATTCCATGTACGTCCATATGCTTGTCCAATGACGACTTAAATGTACCTCAAGTTGGTGAATCTCCTACCGTTGCAGGCAAAGCGTTCCATTCCCTCACTGCTCTCCAAGTAAAGAAACTCTGACATCTGTCCTATATCTTTCACCCGTCCATTTGAAGCTATGCCCCCTCGTGCTCGCTGTCACCATCCCAGGAAAAAGGCTCTCCCTATCCACGCTATCTAACCCTCTGATTATTTTATATGTTTCAATTAAGTCACCTCGCAAACTTCTTCCCTCTAATGAAAACAGCCTCAAGTCCCTCAGCATTTCCTCCTAAGACCTTCCCACCATACCAGGCAACATCCTAGTAAATCTCCTCTGCACCCTTTCCAAAGCTTCTACATCCTTCTTATAATGGGGTGACCAGAACTGTACACAATACTCCAATTGCGGCCGCACCAGAGTTTTGTACAGCTTCGCCATAACCTCTTGGTTCCGGATCTCGATCCCTCTATTAATAAAAGCTAAAACATTGTATGCCTTCTTAACCGCCCTGTCAACCTGGGTGGCAACTTTCAAGGATATGTGTACATGGACACCGACATCTCTCTGCTCATCTAAACTACCAAGAATCTTACCATTAGCCCTGTACTTTGCCTTCCGGTTACTCCTACCAAAGTGCATCACCTCACACTCGTCTGCATTAAACTCCATTTGCCACCTCTCAGCCCAGCTCCGCAGCTTATCTATGTCTCTCTGCGACCTACAGCATCCTTCGTCACTATCCACAACTCCACCGACCTTCGTGTTGTCTGCAAATTTACTAACCCATCCTTCTACGCCCTCATCCAGGTCACCTATTAAAAATGAGAAACAGCAGTGGACCCAACACCGACCCTTGCAGTACACCACTAGTAACTGGTCTCCAGGATGAACATTTCCCATCGACTACCGCCCTCTGTCTTCTTTCAGCAAGCCAATTTCTGATCCAAACTGCTATATCTTCCACAATCCCATTCCTCCACATTTTGTACAATAGCCTCTTGTGGGGAACCTTAGAAGCTCAGCGAATGCCTTGCTCAAATCCATATACACCACATCAACCAGTTTACTCATCTACCTGTTTAGTCACCTTCTGAAATAACTCAATAAGGTTTGTGAGGCATGAGCATGACTTTCCCCTCATAAAACCGTGCTGACTATCCCAAATCAATTTATTCTTTTCTAGATGATTATAAATCCTATCCCTTATAACCTTTTCCAACACTTTAGCAACAACTGAGGTAAGGCTCACTGGTCTACAATTACCAGGGATGTCTCTACTCCCCTTCTTGAACAGGGGAACCACATTTGCGATCCTCTGAACAGGGGAAACAACATTGGCTAATCTCATCTTTCTAAAATGCCCAGATTTGGTTGATATGAACATTTTCCTATTTCTGCGCAGCAACAGAATAGTATGCTTTTGGATCGTCTAATACAGGCAACCGATGTCCTTTAGATCTGTTCTGAATCTGCTGTGATCCCTGGGACTTAGGGTCTCATGAATCCCAGTTTGAAAAGCAAGATGCTAAATGTGCTGAGTGACTCGTATACACAGTAGGCCTCAGGGTTTTCTGTGAATGAAAATCCCAGAAGCCCCTCCTCAGCAGCATCATTCCAGAGTCTCCTACACCAGACGGTCTGTAATAACCAGCTGCTGAGCACTAGATGTAGCCTTGCCATTGGCACACTCAAGAATGACTGTATATAAAAAGCATGCTGCGACAGGGTAGGGAAGTCCAAAACTAGAGGGCACAGGTTTGAGGGGAGAGGGGCCAGGGGAAACACAGGGTCAAAGGACTGTGGTGTGACTGAGCAGGATGTTGGGCAGAAGGTTGATACTACGTGGGTCAAACGGCCTCTTCCAGGAGAGTAGGGATTCTATCACCAAGGATTGAGACTGGGCAAAATAAAAAGGATTATTGTGATGGAACAAATATATTCAGTACCTTAATGACCCACACTCTTCCTAAGGCTGTAGTGTGCACTTCGACAAAACTCAAGACAAACTCTGGGCTGTCTCTGTTCACCCCCCTCCCTCAGCCATGATCTGACACCTTGAATGATCAAGGAAACAGCTGTATAGGAATGTCAGCATGTCCAGGCATCTTGTCTGAAGGAGACAGTCCCAACCTTCCCCAGAAATCCCTGCTCCCTCACTCGTTCAAATTGAAGCGTGTCAAAAGAAAAAGAGCCTTCAGCCCATGGAAAGGTTCCAAGAACCAAGGCAGCAGCTTTTCATACAAACCCTTCGACAGTAAGAAGCCAGTTGTAGCTGCAAGCATAAACCAAATGGGAGTATTTTTAAACCGTGGGCTATCATCCAAGCCCCAGGTCACCAATCCTTGTCTTTATGGGATCAAGACCATCCACTATCAATCAGGTAGCCCCAGAGAATCTGGAGCCAATTCCCTGGAATGTGACTGTTGTGAAAGTTTGGGCCGAATTTCCCCAGCTCAGGGCTGGCAGACTTCCAGTTATTTCCAGTGGGGGCAGGCAGGGTGGGGTGGAGAAGAGAAAGTTGCTGAGCCCATGGGTGAAGGAAAGACAGCAAAAAAACTGATGAAGCCACTTGGAAGACAAATTTTGGATTGCTTCTGGGAAAAGAGATCAATGCAGTTAAACCAAGACAGTTATTTAGAAAACCCCAAGGTGCCCTGGGAGGAGCAGCAGACAACTGACAAAACTAAATGCGAACTGGTCAGTGGGGCCAACTGTCAATGGCTATTGCAAGGGTAGGTCACAGGCCCCGATTTGAACCTGAACTGGCTCCCATAGGCCTAGAGTCTGTCCACAGTGTGGGGGGGGGGGGGCGGGGGGGGGGGTGAACTTCAGTAGGAAAGCTTGATTGACCAAAGAAAGGTATCAATGGTCTCAAAATGATGGACAAAAACCAATATCAATATATCATTTTATTCATTTCCATTCAGCTGGTACAGCCATTACATTCTTTGCTACAAAATTCCTTCCCCCTGGAAGGAGACAGATTGCCCAGGGTGAAGTGGGGAATGCATTCAGACCAAGCAGACAGTACTCCAGGCCACACTAACTGCTGTCCTCCAGGGAGAGCCTGTCAAACAGGTACTCTCCCATCCCATTCTCAGGGGCTCCCAGGCGCTTCAGGTTGGTGATGTAGTCCCCAAGTTGCTTGATGATCTCCACCTCCTCATCCAAATAGTGAGTCTCCAGGAAGTCACACAGCTGCAAGAATATGACAACTTGCAGCATTAATGCTATCCAAGACAACCTCAGATTTCCTACTGCAAAACACTCAGCCATATGAGCTCTAGACTACCCTGAAAACCTAACACCTGGAGACTATGCCAGTGAGGACCATGTATTTCAACTGCTCTTGCAGTTTGTTAAGTGATGCTGTGTTGGATTATGATGGATAGTGATCATTCCACTGCAATAATCCTGGATGAGCATTCAGTGGCCAATATCACTTCATCACTCCTACTAGATTATAATCCAAATTCCCATTTTACTTGATTGCTGAGCTGATCAGATTATAAGCATTGGTACGGATCTGAAGAGATCCAAATGGTACTTGTCTGAGACAGCAGGCAACTTCTAATCCACAAAAGACCAACCATTGAAGGTGTTACCCTGAGTGACCAGCAGTGAAGAGAATGAAGTGGTGAAGCTTACATGAGGGTCAGTCTGGGCTGTGGCAAGTTGGTGAAGATCCAGCAAACTCTGGTTCACATTCTTCTCCAGATCCAGGGCAACCTGCATCGCCTGCAGGCTGTTACCCCACTCATCCCTCTCTGGCTTCTGAGGATGGAAAGAAGGAAAGTGAAGCTTCAGAATCTCTACAACATCGATCAGTGCAGAACTGCTCTGAAATGCATCCCAGCTCATCCCACTCCCCCTCTATTCCTGTAACCCTGCATTTCAGATGGCCAATCCTCTTATACTATGAGGACACCAACGCAGACATGGGGAGGACATGTCAACACCAGTCCCTCACCAGAGGCCAGATCAAAACCTGCGTCCCTAGCACTGAGAACACTGCTAGCCCCTGAGGCAGCCCTGGAGCACAGCTGAAGAACAGTTCCTTCAGAATTGCTTTCACCTTGCCTGTCGGTCCTTGATCTGAAGGAGGAAGTTGAATAACAGGTCATTGTGGGGGATAATGACAAGATTTGCATCAGGGTCCATCTGATGGAATTGCGAGGATATTCACGAGTGAATCCTAAATGCTGTCATGGTACAGTGGTAGTGCCCCTGTCTCTGGCTGACAAGGCCAAGGTTCAAGTACCACTTGTGCTGGTGGCTTCATACATGCCTGAGCAGGATGATCAGAAACATCACGGCTATTTAATTCATCCAAGGGACAGCGAGGTGTTTGCAAAGTGTGTTGTGCTGCTAACAGTTAAGAAAGGCCCAAAACCATAGATCCCTCAAAGTTCAGACAAGGTCAACAGGGTGTAACAGTGACAGAGGGCAAGCAACCTCTATTAGTTGGGTGTGGTGGAACAGGAAGGGGGCCAGTCTTGTCACAGTTTGTTCTTCTAGTCACCACATGATTCCCTCTTGGGCCTCACCAGTCACAAGGACAGGATGGCACTGCAGGGGGAAGCTGGTGAGGTTGCCCAGGCTGTTGCCCAAGATCCATTGATTGGAGGTTAGATAGGCTGGGATTTTCTGTGGAGCAGGAACGGCTGAGGGAGTGACCTGATGTAACTATTGAAGAATAGAGAGTGGCCAGTTGATGGAATGTCTTCCCCATAGCAGACAGCAAGACCAGAGAGAAACCAGGTTTGTGGAGTAAGCAGGTTAGAGGGGATTGGAGGAAACGTTCTCTTCACCCTCCTCCGAGGGGGAGGTTAGAAATATGAGATGAACCACATAAAGGGTTGGATGGTGGTGGAGTCAGCTACTCCAGATCAGTTTAAGGTCCAGCTGGACAAGTATATAGTGCCAGGACAGTGGCCTGTGGACCAAGGGAAGGTAAATGGGATTAATGTGCTTTAGTGTTTGTGGGGTCAGCAAAGACATGGTGGGCCAAAGGGCTTCTTTCTACACTGGCTTCAAAAAGGAGATCAAACAGGCCGAACAAAGTTTTGACTCAAATGAAAACCTTGTCACTGACTTGAAACCACACCACAAGAGCAGCCATTACCATCCCAACCCCCACCCCACCCAACTCCAACCTTCACATCCTGGAGGAGGACCCGGCCTCCACGCTGATTCTGGAAGTTCAGCAGCTTCTCTGCATGTTCCCGCTTCTCCTGGACTGATGTTTGAAGAAGCGGGAGACATGGGGGAGGGCAACATCATCCCGGTCAAAGTAGGACATCTGGAAGGGAGATCAAGGTAAAGCCCATTAACAAGTCACGGGCCAATTTTAGTTCAGAGCTCCAGGGCTACTTGAGCATTCTAAAAATCAGACTGACAATAAGCTGTTAAGTACCTGATGCATTAACAATTCAGAACCCAGTTTTGAGCAGTTCCTGTTGAATTGGAAAAATCAAAACAATCCCAGCTTCCTCCAGGTAAGCTGTAAACACCATGTGTTTTATTTTGGTTTGAAACTCCTGGCAAATTGCTCAGTGGGTCTGGCACAGCATTGGGTGAGAACAAGTGTGAATTGATGTTTTTACTGATTAACCTCCACCAGAAATGGGATAAATTACTGATTGAATAGGGTTTCAAGAAATGCCAGAAGCTGGAATGCAGGATGTGCACCAATAGAACAGCTGCAGGGCACGCTATTGCTCCTTTGGCAAAGGCCAGAAAACAGATCCCAGACACTGCAACTAACAGCTAGGAAGGAGCACATTTTCTGCTTAGTCAGGATCAATGCAATTGGATGCACTGTATCTATTAGTTTGACAAGGGCTGCAGTAGTGGGGTGGCTGGGGTGAGGGGGAAGGGATGAATGAAGGACATGGGCACCAAGAATCTGCCAAGGAAAGCCTGCCTCGGGACAGTCTTTGGATTGTTCTAGATACAGTTTACTGCTGCATCTAAAACAGCTGTACTGAGACTGCTAGCAACTTGTACCATTACACATGAAACACTGATTGACAAAACAAACTGATCACATGACAAATATGACAGTGACCTGCAGATCACCTACTCTCTAGACAACATCACTTATTAAAACAGTAACCTGGAAATGCTACTGTTGACTTAATCCAACAGGCAAAGTCCTGTAGATTTCTAAACCAGGATGTTCACAATTCAATGTATTCAGGTTTACCAGGTCTGCTATTGGAAGCAGCTACTAAGACACACATTCTTGGGAATCCTGCTGAAAAAAGTTGCTTTAATTGTCAAATGCAAACACAAGCACAATTTATCATTGCCCATTTAAATGGGCAGTTAGAAGATGTAGAATAGTGGAGATTTTACTCTTGGGACATGCTTCCAAGTTGTGTTAGGAACATGGGTCAGCGATTAAAACTGAACTGCTGGCTCAATGAAAGCTGTTGCCACCTCCCAAAGTGGGGCTGACAGGGACTTGATCCTCATCATGAGAGGACTTCCTGCTGACAAGCACAAGCCCAGAGAGCACCCGGCAACACTCACTAAGGTTACTTCTAACACCTTCTAAACACATTCTACCCCTTGGAAGGGCACAGGCACCCAACCACCTGGGGAAAGAGGGGCTAGTTAGTTTAGAGTCAGGCCAAATACAACAGGAATAAGCTATTTTTTCCATATTCACTGGGTCAGTACCCTCCGCACATTCTCAGCCCCACGGCAGTGCCATGCCTTGGAAAAGCTCCAACACTGATATACAGACAGCCCACACCCACCTCATGAGTATGAAAAAAAGCAAAGTAGATCTCAAATGGAGATCTGCTTGATCAGATACCAGTCACAACCTCACCCAGTTTAATCTGAAACTAGAACATAACAGCACAGTACAGGCCCTAGATGTTGTGTCAACTTGTCATACTGATCTCAAGCCCATCTAACCTAGACTATTCCCTGTACGTCCATATGCTTGTCCAATGACGACTTAAATGTACCTAAAGTTGGCAAATCTACTACCGTCACAGGCAAAGCATTCCATTCCCTTACTACTGAGTAAAGAAACTACCTCAGACATCTGTCCTATATCTATCATCCCTCAATTTACAGCTATGCCCCCTCATGCTCACCGTCCGCAGAAAGAGGATTTCCCTTTCCAACCCTCAGAATATTATATGTTTCAATTAAGTCAACTCTCAACCTTCTCACCAATGAAGACAGCCTCAAGTCCCTCAGTCTTTCCTCATAAGAGCTTCCCTCGATACCAGGCAACATCCTAGTAAACCTCCTCTGCACTCTTGCCAAAGCTTCCACATCCTTATAATGCAGTGACCAGAACTGTATACAATACTACAAGTGCAGCCACACCAGAGTTTGGTACAGCTTCACCATAACCTCTTGGTTCCAGAACTCAATGCCTCTATTAATCAAAGAGAAAACACTGCCTTCTTAACCGCCCTGTCAACCTGGATGGCAACTTTCAAGGACCTGTTTACGTGGACACCGAGATCTCTCTCCTCATCGACATTACTAAGAATCTTACCATTAGCCTCGTGCTTTGCCTGCTGGTTACTCCTACCAAAGTGCATCACCTCACACTTGTCTGCATTAAACTCCATTTGCCACTTCTCAGCCCAGCTCTGCAGGGCTAGAACAAGCCTATTCTAAGCTGATTGCAATCGGAAATCAAGTTTATTTGAGATGTTAAGTTGGGATCACCACAAAATTCAAATACAAGCAAGGATACAAGGAGGAAAAGAAGAGCAGTGACTAGCCGATGGTGCTTCCATTCCCACAATGGTGAGTCCCAATTCGTTTTTAAATTAGTTCCCTCAAGTTTCAAACAAAGTCACAGGAAGCGATAATTACCACCAGTCACAGCACCATCATGGGACAGGCAAGTAACTACAAGAACACTCCACCCTCCACATCTCACTGACAACCAACTGGGACCCAAGTTAGAGTACATTAGACACCAAACTATTGTTATAGTAACATCACACTCATCCTGCAGTGAGAAAGAGGTAGGAGCCACAAAACTCAGTCTATAAGATAGACAACTTAATTACATCCAAGGGGAAGAGTTCACTTCAACAGAACAGAAGTATGTTTCACCCAACAGAGACACCACTCACCAAAGACTGATAGAGATAGGAGGCAGTGAGCTCCACATTAATCTGCTTGTTGACAGCATCTTCACAATCCTGGTGATAGTTCTGCATGATCTGGGATGCCATCATATAAAGGAAAAGCTTGCTTTAGTTTCCACACCACAAAAATAACAAAGTTAAGAACAACAATAAACATCCCTGCCCTGGGACTCTATTTATACCCGAGGAGCCAACACTCATTTTATGAAGCAGGAAATGAGATCATCAGTGAAGGCCAATCACTCTTGTTAATCAATTGATCAGCTGCCACATCCAATCAGTGCAGGATGGGAATCGGGTCAAAAAACCAATCAGAATTGATGAGTGGTTGATGATGAAATTGCTGAAATGATCTTTGACCTCCTGAACAAGTGCAAATTCTGGGAGGACATCTCCCTGAAAATGAGAATAAAGTATGCTCTAAAACTTCACGTCTGTATCTGAAGTTGTGCGTTAAGACACACTCAACACAGATTTGCAGAATTCTGTCAGATTGTTATTCTGAGGGATTAGTCGTCATAATTTTTGAACATTGGTGTTGGAGCTCTTTGAAAAATGGCTCGATTTGGTTGATCTGAACATTTTCCTATTTCTGTGCCGCAACAGAAATAATGTGCTTTTGGATCATCTAAAACAGGCAACTGATGTACTTTGTGGATCCAATCTGCATCTGATGTGATCTCCCTGACCTTGACCTTGAAGGCCCAGTTTGAAAAGCAAAACGCTAAATGTGCTGAGTGCCTCTTCTACACAGTAGGCCTCAGGCCTCTATGTCTCAGTTGCTGCTAGAAATGTATCGCACGTTGAACATTTCTGTCTCCCAGTTTCGTTTTTCATTGTTTGAAGTAGAACTAGCGATTAACCCCAGCAGGTTTCCAAGTGAGGAATTTCTGGTCCTGTATACATTGCGTTCTGTAGATGGTACAGCTCAGAAACTGGGAATTCAGATGCTGGGAATTCTGTCAGGAAGTACTCAACTCCTGAGTTTCCAAAACCTGTCCACCGTCAATAAGGCTGAAGTTGGGAGTAGTGCTGGAATAGTTTACAATGTTGTCGCTTGAGGCAGCTCCGACGACACTCAAGCAGCTCCATGTAAATCTGTCACCATCCTGACTTGGAACACTATCCCTGTTTGTGAATGAAAATCCCAGGAGCCCCTCCTCAGCAGCAGCAGCAGCATCATTCCAGTCTCTCCTACACCAGGTGGACTGTAATGACCAGCTCATCACCACCTTCTGGAGTGTAACACTTGCTGAGCACTAAATGTGGCCTTGCCCTTGGCAGACTCACGATTGACTGCATACAGTAAGCATGCTGGGACAGGGTAGGGGAGTCCAAAACTAGAGGTGGTAGGGGTAATGTTTTCACACACAGGCATATGGAGTTTGGGGGGGTGGGGGGAGAGGGAGGGAAGCTGAAGAACAGCTTTTCCCCACAGAAAATGGTTTAGGTCAAGAATGAGTGGCTACATAAAGCAGGAGAAGTAGGTGCAATTGCAGTTGTTAAAAGACATTTGGTGATTTCCAGGGAAAGGACTGGTTGAGGGATATGGGGCAAACACAACTAGTTCAGATTTGGAACACTGCTCGACCTGGACGGTTTGAGCCAAACAACCTGTATCTCTGCTGTAGGACTCTGACAGTATGCAACAGCATATTCCTTTGTTCGGTACTTTCGGGTGAGACAGTGTCTCAGTAGCGAACACTTACCTCACAGCGACATGGGATTTATTACAGCCTTAGGGCACCCTGGGGAGTTTGTACATTTACAGTGTCTGTTTGGTTTCCCACCCACCATCTGAACTATTTGCTGGTCAAGTGGATAGGCAATGCTAAGTTGGTGATATTGACAAGGGGCAAGCTGGATTAGCCATGGGGAAGACACAGGGTTAAAGGACTGGGGTGGGACTGAGCAGGATTCTGGTCAGAAGGTTGATGCTACCTGGGTCAAATGGCCTCTTGCCGGAGAGCAGGGATTCTATCACCAAGGATAGAGACTGGGCCAAACAACAACGATTTTTGTGATGGAACAAATCTATTCAGTACCTTCATGACCCACACTCTTCCTAAGGCTACAGTGTGCACTTGTGCCAAAACTCAAGATAATCTCTGGGCTGTCTCTGATCACCCCCTCCCTAACCCATGATCAGACACCTTGAATGATCAAGGAAACAGCTGTAAGGCAAAGTCAGCATGTCCAGGCATCTTGACTGAAGGAGACAGCCCCCATCTTCCCCAGAAATCCCTGCTCCC
This sequence comes from Stegostoma tigrinum, assembly GCF_030684315.1. Taxonomy (NCBI): domain Eukaryota; kingdom Metazoa; phylum Chordata; class Chondrichthyes; order Orectolobiformes; family Stegostomatidae; genus Stegostoma; species Stegostoma tigrinum. The sequence goes on along the minus strand of NC_081391.1, from coordinate 13,429,336 downwards.
TCACTGGGTCAAAAAAAATTTCATCAGCCCATGGAAAGGTTCCAAGAACCAAGGTAGCAGCTTTTTGTACAAACCCTTCAACAGTCAGAGGCCAGTTGTAGCTGCAAGCATAAACCAAATGTGAGTATTTTGAACCATGGGCAATCATCCAAGCCCCAGGTCACCAATCCTTGTATTTATGGTATAAAGAGCATCCACTATCAATCAAGTAGCCCCAGAGAATCTGGAGATGATTCTCTGGAATGTGACTGTTCAGAATGTTTGGGCTGAATTTCCCCCAGCTCAGGGCTGGTGGACTTCCAGTTATGGGGAGGGCCTGAGCCCTGGGCGGAGGAAAGAAAGCTAAAAACTGAGGAAGCCACTTGAAGGAATTTTGGATTCCTTCTGGGGGAAATTCAAATCTATGCAGTTGAACCAAGAAAGTTCAGAAAACCCAAGGTCCCCTGGGAGGAGCAGCAGACTTCAGTGACAAAGTGAACTGGTCAGCAGGGCCACCAGTTGATGGTTGTCGTCAGGGTCGGTCACAGGCCCCATTTGAACCCCAACTGGCTCCCGTAGGCCTGGAGTCTGTCCACAGGGGGTTGGGGAAAAGCAATGGTGAAGTGAAGCAAGAAAGCTTGCTTGACCAAAGAGGTATCAGTGGTCTCAAAATGATGCACAGTAACTGAGATCAAGAGATCATTTTATTCATTTCCATTCGGCTGGTACAGCCATTACATTCTTTGCTCAAAGTCCTTTCTCCCTGGAGAGAGACAGATTGGCCAGGGTGAAGTGGGGAATGCATTCTGACAAGCAGACAGTACTCCAGGCCACACTAACTGCTGTCCTCCAGGGAGAGCCTGTCAAACAGGTACTCTCCCATCCCATTCTCAGGGGCTCCCAGGCGCTTCAGGTTGGTGATGTAGTCCCCAAGTTGCTTGATGATCCTCACCTCCTCATCCAAATAGTGAGTCTCCAGGAAGTCACACAGCTGCAACAGAGGAATATGACACTTGGTACATTAACACTATCCAAGAAAACGTCAGAATCCCCACTGAAAAACATGCATATGGAGGGAGATTGTCAGGGATGACTAGAGCCAACGCCTGGAGAAATTGTGCAAAGAGGACAACTGCTTTTTAGCTGCTTCATCTTGCTGTTTATTTACTGGAGCAGAGTTGACTTGTGATGGATAAAAGTCATTCCACTGCAGTGGCCCTGAATGAGAATTCAGTCACCAATGTCGCCTCAGTCCTCCCCACAGGTTTACAAGTTAAAATACATACTTGGAGTCAACTGCTCAGCAATGATTTTGTAATCACTATGGATCTGAAGTGATCCATGTCATCTGCACAAAAACAAAGTCTAACTGAATTTCTTATCCACAAAAGACCAACCAGTGAAGGTGTTGCCCTGAGGGCCTAGCAGTGAAGTCAATGAGGAGGTGAAGCTTACATGAGGGTCAGTCTGGGCTGTGGCGACTTGGTGTAGATCCAACAAACTCTGGTTCACATTCTTCTCCAGATCCAGGGCAACCTGCATTGCCTGCAGGCTGTTACCCCACTCATCCCTCTCTGGCTTCTGGAGGAAGGAAAGAAGGACAGTTAAGCTTCAGAATCTCTACAACGTGCATCAGTCTGTAACTGCTCTGAAGAGGATCCCAACTCGTCCTTCTCCCACCCTATTCCTGTCACCCTGCATTTCAGATGGCCAATCCTCTTATACTATGAGGACACCAACGCAGACATGGGGAGGACATGTAAACACCAGTCCCTCACCAGAGGCCAGATCCAGACCTGTGTCCCTAGCACTGAGAACACTGCTAGCCCCTGAGGCAGCCCTGGAGCACAGCTGAAGAACAGTTCCTTCAGAATTGCTTTCACCTTGCCTGTCGGTCCTTGATCTGAAGGAGGAAGGTGAATAACAGGTCATTGTGGGGGATAATGACAAGATTTGCATCAGGGTCCATCTGATGGAATTGCGAGGATATTCACAAGTGAATCCTAAATGCTGTCATGGTACAGTGGTAGTGCCCCTGTCTCTGGCTGACAAGGCCAAGGTTCAAGTATAACTTGTGCTGGTGGCTTCATACATGCCTGAGCAGGATGATCAGAAACATCACGGCTATTTAATTCATCCAAGGGACAGCGAGGTGTTTGCAAAGTGTGTTGTGCTGCTAACAGTGAAGAAAGGCCCACAACCATAGATCCCTCAAAGTTCAGACAAGGTCAACAGGGTGTAACAGTGACAGAGGGCAAGCAACCTCTATTAGTTGGGTGTGGTGGAACAGGAAGGGGACCAGTCTCCTCAGTTTGTTTTTCTGGTCACCACATTATTCCTCTTTGGCCTCACCAGTCACCTGGACAGGATGGCACTGCAGGGGGAAGCTGGTGAGGTTCCCCAGGCTGTTGCCCAAGATCCATTGATTGGAGGTCAGATAGGCTGGGATTTTCTGTGGAGCAGGAACGGCTGAGGGAGTGACCTGATGTAATTGAAGAATAGAGAGTGGCCAGTTGATGGAATGTCTTCCCCATGGCAGACACCAAGACAGGAGAGAAACCAGGTTTGAGGAGTAAGCAGGTTAGAGGGGATTGGAGGAAACTTCACCCCACCCCCACCCCTCTGAGGGGCTGTTTGAAATATGAGATGAACCACATAAAGGGTTGGATGGTGGTGGAGACTGCGACTCAAGATCATTTTAGGGTCCAGCTGGACAAGTACTTAGTGCCAGGACAGTGGCCTGTGGACCAAGGGCAGGTAAGTGGGATTAATGTTGTTCGTGTTTGTGGGGTCAGCATAGACATGGTGGGCCAAAGGGCTTCTTTCCACACTGGCTTCAAAAAGGAGATCAAACAGGCTGAACAAAGTTTTGACTCAAATGAAAACCTTGTCACTGACTTGAAACCACACCACAAGAGCAGCCATTACCATCCCATTCCCCACCCCACCCAACTCCAACCTTCACATCCTGGAGGAAGACTCCACCTCCACGCTGATTGTGGAATTTCAGCAGCTTCTCTGCATGTTCCCGCTTCTCCTGAGACTGATGTTTGAAGAACTGGGAAAAATGGGGAAGGGCAACATCGTCCCGGTCAAAGTAGGACATCTGGAAGGGAGAACAAGGTAAAGTCCATTAACAAGTCATGGGCCAATTTCAGTTCAGAACTACAGGGCTACTTGAGCATTCTCAAAATCAAACTGACAATAAGCTGTTAAGTACCTGATGCATTAACAATTCAGAACCCAGTTTTGAGCAGTTGCTGTTGAATTGGAAAAATCAAAACAATCCCAGCTTCCTCCAGTAAGTTGTAAATACCATGTGTTTTATTTTGGTTTGAAACTCCTGGCAAATTGCCCAGGAGGGTCTGGCACAGCATTTGGTGAGAACAAGTGTGAATTGATGTTTTTACTGATTAACCTCCACCAGAAATGGGATAAATCTTTGATTGAATAGGGTTTCAAGAAATGCCAGGGGCTGGAGTGCAGGATGTACACCAATAGAACAGCTGCAGGGCACTGTATTGCTGCTTTGGCAAAGACCAGAAAACAGATCCTAGACACTGCAATTAACAGCTAGGAAGAAGCACATTTTCTGCTGAGTCAGGATCAATGCAATTGGATGCACTGTATCTATTAGTTTGACAAGAACTGCAGTATTGGGGTGGCTGGGGGGGCATGAGGAGATGAATGAAGGATGTTAGCTCCAAGAAAAGCCTTTGGATTGTTACTGCAACAGTTTACTGCTGCACTGACTCAGACTGCTAGCAACTTGTACCATTACACATGAAAGAAAGACTGACAAAACAAACTGATCACATGACAAATATGACAGTGATCTGCAGATCAACTACTCTCCAGACAAGATCCCTCATTAACCTGGAAAAACCACTGTTGACTTAATCCAACAGGCAAAGTCCTGTAGATTTCTAAACCAGGATGTTCACAATTCAATGTATTGAGGTTTAGCAGGTCTGCTATTGGAAGCAGCCAGTAACAAGCACATTCTTACAAATCCTGCTGAAAAAAGTTGCTTCAATTCTCAAATGCAAACACAAGCACAATTTATCTTTGTGATTTAAATGTGCAGTTAGAAGATGTAGAATAGCAAGATTTCATTCCTGGCACATGCTTACAAGGTGTGTTGGGACAATGGGTCAGTGATTAAAACCCAACTGCTGGCTCAATGAAAGCTGTTCCCCCTCCCAAAGTGGGGCTGACAGGGGCTTGATCCTCATCAGGAGGGGACTTCCTGCTGACAGGGACAAGCCCAGAGAGCACCCTGCAACAAACACTAAGGTTACGTAAACACCTTCTACCCCTTGGAAGGGCACAAGCACCCCACCTGGGGAAAGAGGGTCCAGTTAGTTTAGAATCAGGCCAAATACAACAGGCATAAACTTTTTACCAGAGTCACTGGGTCAGTACCCTCAGTACATTCTCAGCCCCATGGCAGTGCTGTGCCTTTGAAAAGCTCCAACACTTGACATACAGACAGCCCACACCCACCTAATGGAGTATCAAGAAAAGCAAGGTAGATCTCAAAAGGAGATCTGCTTAATCAGATAAGAGTCACAACCTCACCCAGTTTAATCTGAACATAGAACATAACAGCAAAGTGCAGGCCCTTCAGCCCTTGATGTTGTGCCGACTTGTCATACTGATCTCAAGCCCATCTAACCTACACTATTCCATGTATGCCCATTTGCTTATCCAATGATGACTTAAGTGTACCTAAAGTGGGCAAATCTACTACTGTCACAGGCAAAGCATTGCATTCCCTTACTGAGTAAAGAAACTACCTCTGACATCTGTCCTATATTTATCAGCCCTCAATTTAAAGCTACCCCACCTCATGCTCACCATCACCATCTAGGTAAAAGGCTCTCCCGATCCACCCTAACTAGCCCTCTGATTATTTTATGTTTCAATTAAGTCACCTCTCAACCACCTTCTCTCTAATGAAGAGAGCCTCAAGTCCCTCAGCCTTTCCTCATAAGATCTTCCCTCCAGACCAGGCAACATCCTAGCAGATCTACTCTACACCCTTTCCAAAGCTTCACATCCTTATAATGTAGTGACCAGAACTGTATGCAATCCTCCAAGTGCAGCTGCACCAGAGTTTTGTACAGCTTCACCATAACCTCTTGGTTCCAGAACTCCATCCTCTATTAATAAAAGACAAAACACTGCCTTAATTGCCCTGTCAACCTGGGTGGCAACTTTCAACATTCCGTGTCTATCTATCAACAGATCTCTCTGCTCATCTACACTACCAAGAATCTTACCATTAGCCCTGTACTTGGCCTTCCGGTTACTCCTACCAAAGAGCATCACCTCACACTTGTCTGCATTAAACTCCATTTGCCACCTCTCAGCCCCGCTCTGTAGGGCGAGAACAAGCCTACTCTAAGCTGATTGCAATCGGAAACCAAGATTCTCAGTATCAATTGGCAGGTTTACTTCAGATCCCCACAAGATTCAAATAGAAACAAGGATACAGGAGGGAAAAGAAAAGCAGTGACTAGCTGATGATGCTTCAAATCCCACAATGGTGAGTCCCAATTCATTTTTAAATTAGTTCCCTCAAGTTTCAAACAGTCACAGGAAGCTATAATTACCACCAGTCACAGCACCATCATGGGACAGGCAAGTAACTACAAGAACACTCCACCCTCCACATCTCACTGACAACCAACTGGGACCCAAGTTAGAGTAACATTAGACACCAAACTATTGTTACAGTAACATCACACTCATCCTGCATTGAGAAAGAGGTAGGAGCCACAAAACTCAGTCTATAAGATAGACAACTTAATTACATCCAAGGGGAAGAGTTCACTTCAACAGAACAGAAGTATGTTCCACCCAACAGAGACTCCACTCACCAAAGACTGATAGAGATAGGAGGCAGTGAGCTCCACATTAATCTGCTTGTTGACAGCAGCTTCACAATCCTGGTGATAGTTCTGACTAATCTGAGAGGCCATCTTATAAAGGAAACACTTGCTTTATTTTCCTCACCACAAAAATGACAAAGCTAAAAGCAACAGTAAACATCCCTGCCCTGGGACTCTATTTATACTCCAGGAGCCAACACTCATTTTATGAAGCAGGAAATGAGATCATCAGTGATGGCCAAACACTCTTGTTAATCAATTGATCAGCTGCCACATCCAATCAGCGCAGGATGGGAATCGGGTCAAAAAACCAATCAGAATTGACAACTGGTTGATGATGAAATTGCTGAAATGACCTTTGACCTCCCGCACAAGTGCAAATTCTGGAAGGACATCTCCCTGAAAATGAGAACAAAATATACTCTAAAACTTCACTTTTCTATCTGAGGTTGTGCGTTAAGACACATTCATCACAGATTTGCAGAATTCTGTCGGATTGCTATTCTGAGGGATTAGTCGTAATAATTTTTGAACGTTGGTGTTGGAGCTCTTTGAAAAATGGCTCGATTTGGTTGATCTGAACATTTTCCTATTTCTGTGCAGCAACAGAAATAATGTGCTTTTGGATCATCTAAAACAGGCAACTGATGTACTTTGTGGATCCATTCTGCATCTGATGTGATCTCCCTGACCTTGACCTTGAAGCCCAGTTTGAAAAGCAAAACGCAAAATGTGCTGAGTGCCTCTTCTACACAGTAGGCCTCAGGCCTCTATGCCTCAGTTGCTGCTAGAAATGTATCGCACGTTGAACATTTCTGTCTCCCAGTTTCGTTTTCGTTGTTTGAAGTAGAACTAGTGATTCACCCCAGCATGTTTCCAAGTGAAGAATTTCTGGTTCTGTTTACATTGCGTTCTCTAGATGGTACAGCTCAGAAACTGGGAATTCAGATGCTGGGAATTCTGTCAGGAAGTACTCAACTCCTGAGTTTCCAAAACCTGCCCACCCTCAATAAGGCTGAAGTTGGGAGTAGTGCTGGAATTAGTTTACAATGTTCTCGCTGGAGGCAGCACCAACGACACTCAAGCAGCTCCATGTAACTCTGTCACCATCCTGACTTGGAACACTATCCCTGTTTGTGAATGAAAATCCCAGGAGCCCCTCCTCAGCAACAGCAGCAGCAGCAGCATCATTCCGGTCTCTCCGACACCATGTGGACTGTAATAAGCAGCTCATCACCACCTCCTGGAGTGTAACAGTTGCTGAGCACTAAATGTAGCCTTGCCATTGGCACACTCAAGATTGACTGTATATAAAAAGCATGCTGGGACAGGGTAGGGGGGTTCCAAAACTAGAGGGCACCGGTTTGAGGGGAGAGGGGCAAGATTTAAAAGGGGCGTGAGTGACAACATTGTCACACAGAGGGTGTTGCGTGTATGGAACGAGCTGCCAGAGGAAGTGGTAGAGGTGGATAGAATTACAACATTTAAGTGACATTTGGAGATTTACATGGAAAGGAACGGTTAAGAGAAAGATGGGCCAAACGAAGGCAAATGGCACTACACAGTTTATGAAAACCTGGTCTGCAAGTTCAGGCTGCGCTGCAGAGTCTATTCCCATGGCGTAGTTTGCCGCAGTGTATTCCTTTCCTTTGGTACTTTAGAATGTTTTGGCGGCTCAGTGCCAGGGACCCAGGTTCGATTCTCCCCCTGGGTGATGGACTGCGTGGATTTCCTCCAGGTGCTTGAGTTTCCTCACACAGCCCGACGATTTGCAGATTGTCGATAGTGAGCAGGGGCATGCAGGCTTGGTCGAATAACCATGGGGAATGTGGAGTTAAGGCAAAGGGGTTGGGTCTAAGGAGGATGCTGTTCAGAAGGTCTATGCAGATTTAATGGGCCTAATGGTCCCTTCCTGCACTTGAGGGTTACTGTAGCCTAGACTTATTTTCACCAAAAATAAATTGCTTTATGAGGTTGGAACAAATATGTTGAGTGCCTTTTGACTCAGCAGCACCGCCCCCCAGCCAACCTCGATGAAGGCTGCAGTGTACACCCGCTACAAAACTCCCTGGAACAATCCTCAGGATGTCTCAGATCGCCCCCTCACGAACCCATTATCTCTGACACCTTGAACGATAAAGGAAGCAGCCGTAAAGGAAAGTCAGCATCTCCATGTCTCCTCTCCCAGCCACTTTGCTCCTTCAATGTGATTTCACCCAATCAACCTGCATCAGGAGTAATGTTCACCATGGGGGAAAGCTCAGAGGAACCAAGGGAGCAGCTTAGTGCGCTCAATGCTGGCTTTAGCAACAAGAGCCAATCAAACAGCAGCATTTAACCAGGTGCATTGCTGTGTTATTCCCAGGTCCCTGTTATCCTGCTGTAAGCAGCAATGAGGCCCTACATTATAATCCAGTACAGTTCAGGTGAACGTCTTGAGCTGACTCCCAGGGAAAGGGGCTGTGGTGAATGTTTAGGCTGGTGGGGCACGTGGATAGAAAAGGTCGGGTGGGGGGGAGGGCGGGGTGAGCGAAGTGGGGAGAAGCGGAAGAGAAAGAGCTCCAGCCACAGTTTGGGATGGTGAAACCAAAAGTAACAATACTGAGAATATAGTGTTTATTGGTCAGGGTAGGGCCCAATGGGGGAAAAAAAAAAGAGATATACCAGGCAGTCCAGATTGTTTCACACCTCTGCTGCTTCCGCCACCTGGATTGAAATCAGAGCCTGCTGGGCCTCTTCCTTTAGACCTTTGTGATCAGGAAGCTGGGTCAGTAGATAAAGGGCTGTCTTCACTTTTTGTTGCTGTCATCATTCAGGCAATAATTGAGTACGCAGGATGGCTGAGGCGGGGAAGAGATTAAGGGAAATGTGCAATTGAACACCACTATCCCAAATTCTATCAGGCTGGGTAGAGAAGTCTATGTAGAAGGTGTGGGAACTTCCTGTCACCAGAGGAAGACAATTGCTTTGAGCTACAGTTGAACCCACCATATCCAGGAGCGCACTAATTGTCCTCTAGAAGAAAGCCAATGCCACAATTGACAAATCCCAACCTTATCCTATTTGGAGGAAAAACACCTTCAATTTCCACAGGAATAACCTAAAAAACACTCCATCTCGTTACATTCTAATGTGGGGATAGTGAGCGATTCCGTGAAGGGTTGCCTCGTCCAATTAGAAATTGGACCAATCAAATTACAGAAAACAAACTGGCTTCAAGCAAGAGCTATCACCCAAAGTATTCAGAGCTCTGAATGATGGACAATAAGCAACATCAATGCATGATTTTATTCATTTCCATTTAGCTGGTACAGCCATTACATTCTTTGCTCCAAGTCCCTTCTCCTTGGAAGGAGACAGATTGCCCAGGTGAAGTGGGGAATGCATTCTGACCAAGCAGACAGTACTCCAGGCCACACTAACTGCTGTCCTCCAGGGAGAGCCTGTCAAACAGGTACTCTCCCATCCCATTCTCAGGGGCTCCCAGGCGCTTCAGGTTGGTGATGTAGTCCCCGAGTTGCTTGATGATCTCCACCTCCTCATCCAAATAGTGAGTTTCCAGGAAGTCACACAGCTGCAACAGAGGAATATGACAACTGGGTGCATTAACACTATCCAAGACAATTTCAGAATTCCCACTGAAAAACAGGCTTTACCATACTAGTTCCAGACAGCCCTGAAAATTTAGCTAACGCCTGGAAAATCTGTGTCGGTGATGACAATAGGATTTCAGCTGCTCCATCTTGCTGTTTGTGAAGTGGAGCTGAGTTGGATGGTGATGGACAATGATCATTCCACTGTAATGCTCCCAAGTGAGAATGGGAATTCAGTGGCCAATATCACTTCATCACTCCCAATGGATTGCCTTCCAAACTCCCATTTCACTTCATTTCTGATCACCATGTAACAACTGCTCAGCAGCATGGACCCAAAGTGATCAGTGCACACCTGTGAATTTCCAATCCACACAGACCAACCAATGAAGTGTTGCCCTGAGGGTATGGCAGGGATGAGAATGAGGAGGAGATGAAGCTTACATGAGGGTCAGTCTGGGCTGTGGCGAGTTGGTGTAGATCCAGCAAACTCTGGTTCACATTCTTCTCCAGATCCAGGGCAACCTGCAGCGCCTGCAGACTGTTACTCCACTCATCCCTCTCTGGCTTCTGAGGATGGAAAGAAGGACAGGTAAGCCTCAAACAACATCCCTGCAGCATGCATCAGGCCATTCTGCCCACTCATGACCATCTGAAGAGCATCCAACCTGGTCCTAGTCCCAGCCATGTAATCCTGCATTTTTCATGGCCTATCCTACCCTGCACATCTTTGGACTGTGGGAGGAAGCCTATGTAGAGATGTGGTGAACATGTAAACTCCAGAATTAAGCTCGTGCCCCAAGCACTGATGCATTTGTGCTAACCACCGCCATCCCTGAAGTCCTTAGGAAGAACAGATCAGTTATTTAAGGAATTGCTTTCACCTAGCCCTATTTGCTTCTTCCGAAAGGAGAGTCAATTCACAACCAGGTCATAGTGGGGATAAGAGTTATGTTTGCACAGAATTGTCAGTGCCCATCTGATGGCATCCCAAGGAGGATATTCACAACTTAATCCCAGGGCTCGTAATGCAGTGGTACTGTCCCTAGGTTTGGAGCATAGGCCCAGGTTGAAGTCCCACTTGTGCTTATGGCTTCATATAGGACTGACCTGAATGATCAAAAGCATCACTACTATTTAATTCATTGAAGGGACAGCAATATGTTGACAATAAAGGAACCAAGAGAACAAGACTAGAGATATTTCAAGGATCCATAAGTGTAGACAGGATGGGGAAGGTGGCTTCCACAATGCCCTTCCCCATTTCTTGGGGCGCAGTACAGGGACTCCAGTCTTGTCACAAACTTTGCAGCATTGGCCATGCAAAGGTGGAATACAGTGTGGTGACCAGAGCCACAATGGCACTGGAAGGGTCACCAGGATGTTGCCCCAAGACTGAAAAATCCATTAAAAGGAAGATTAGATTTCTCACTCCAATCCCCAGAGTGAAGTCAGTTGAGATGTTTATGTGATGGCATTTGATTAGTGTGGAGTCTTGATAGTAGATGGGGAGTGTCTGCTATGAGGGGGTGGGGAGAAAGAGACATTAAGACCAGAGGGCACTGATGTGAGGAGTCAGCAGGTTAGAGGAATCCTTTGCCCAGAGGGTAGTGGAAAAATAATATGGGGGGGTGGGGCAGTGGGGGAGGCATCTACTGCTGCAATATTTAAGCAGCTTCTAGACAACTACCAATGCCATGGGGGCTGTAGACCAAGTGCAGTAAATGGGATTAATGTGGTTTGGTGTTTGTTGGGTCAGCATGGGTTGGGGGTGGGGGGGGTGGGGGGAGAAGCAGCAGGTGGAGGGGAGCCAAGAGGCTTGTTTCTGGGATTTCTTTCCTTTTAGTCAAAAGGAGGGGAGCCAAACAAAACAGTTTTCACTTTCTTTCAGGACATGAAACCACACCATAAGCAGCCATTTCTCACATCTCCTCCCCACTGCCTGCTTTCTCCAACTCCAACCTTCACATCCTTTACCACATGTGAATCTTGTCACTAGTGACCAAAAACACCATGAGCTACTATTCCTGCACACCACACCACGCCCCCCTCCCAAACTCCAACCTTCACATCCTGGAGGAGGACTCTGCCTCCACGCTGATTCTGGAATTTCAGCAGCTTCTCTGCATGTTCCTGCTTCTCCTGGGACTGATGTTTGAAGAACCGGGAGACATGGGCGAGGGCAACAACATCCCGGTCAAAGTACGACATCTAGAAGGGAGATAACATGTTAAAGCCCATTAAACACATGATTGACCTCATTTCTCATGCTCAGAACTGGAGGACTGGTTTAGTCTAAAGCAAACTAATGATTCAATCAGCTGAAAATTGTTGACACCTTACAATGTTCACTAATGGTGTTACAAAATTAGCCAGCAGCTCCTTTAATTGGAGGAAGCCAAACAACCCCAGCTTCTTCCATGTAAGATGCAAATTCAGTGTTTTGGTTTGTAAACTCTGCTGAATTGTTTGGGCGTGTGGGTCTGGCACAGCCTAGACAGAAAAGCTGAAAGCACATTTCTGCCATCCAGCCTCCAGAACTGGATGGAAGTGGTAACTGAATAGGGTTTAAACAAGTGCCAGGAGCTGGAATGCAGGATGTGCACAGGGTCAGGCAACTTCAAGTCATTACATGTCTCCCCTGGTGCTAGAGTAGCATGCAGATGCTGGACATTAATATAGCTAGTAGGTACAGGTCTTCTGCAACCAATTGGATCAGATGTACTGTATTTTTTTTTTTACATAAAGCAGCTCTACAAGAGATGCTGTTTGCAGTATGCAGGAGAATGAGGGCGATTAGGAGAATCTTGGTGCTAAAGGAGAGCCTGCCCAGTGACAGCCTTTGGCTTGTTGCAGCAATAGTTTATCACATTTGTTTATGCCATGCACTCAGGTTGCCAGAAGCTTGCAAAGCAAAGCATTAAAATTCACAACTGAAACAAGATCAAATGTTCAGGAGACCTAATGGTATCTGCAGGACTGTATGACCTATAGATTGACTTGTTCAAAGCTGGAGAGCTCAATTTAGCTTATTCCAAGAGGCTAAACTATTGTTTTCCCCACTCATTTCACTCACTTTTCAACTGAGATTCACAATCCAACAAGTTACTGCTGATTAGGAATAGTCTATTGACATCAAAAGAAGAAGTTGTTCTTTGGTAGAATCCTGGTGAGAGGTTAGTTTGATCCTCAAATACAAACTAAAAGTTGAAAAAGTAGTTTAAATGGGTAGTTAAGTTGTAGAAGGTGTAGAATAGTGGGGATTTTATTATCAGCACACAAGATTCCCTATTGAGTTGGGACAGTGGTCACTGACTAAAACCCAACAATTGGTTCACTAGTTAAAGCTACTCCCACCTCCCAAAAAGGTAGTTATAGGGACTTTATCCTCATGTCCCTAGATAGGACTTCCTTCCAATAGGCACAAGCCCAGAGAGTGATGAATATTCTCCATGTGTCTGGAGAAGTGGAGCTGCAACGTGCAAGAAGCAGACACCATCCAGGACAGAGCAGCCCACTTCGTGGGGACTGCATTCACCACCTCCTTTCAGGGTCCATTATCTACCAGGTCCCCTGCAGCACTCACCAAGGGGACCTCAACACCTTCTGAACACATTCTACTCCTTGGAAGGGCACAGGGGCACCACCACATGGTGGGAGGAGCCAGTTTGTTTCTTTATCTGGTTAAATGGTAAAGGAAGAACATTTATTTCTTCACCTCTGGGTCAATAGCCTCAGCATGTTCCAGCAGCCCCCTTTGGGGGGGGGGGGGGTCGGGGGGGGCAGGCACCTATAACAAGTCAACTTTCTATAGGTTGTTAAGTGATGGATCAAACCCACTTCATTATATAGAGCACAGAAAGCCAAAATAATATTGGAGACCTACTTAAGCAGGGAGCAGCTTGTCTAACCTCAAGGACTTGAGTTCAGCTTAAAAAAATCTGATTTGTCAAATTACTACAACACCTTATTGTAAATACCAAAACCAGTATGTTTGTTTATTTACATGCACAAAACTAAAGCAGATACATCAAGGCAGATTTAAAAAGGTAGTTAGCCAATGGTTATCTGGATCAAAGCTTGACAGTAGTTTAGAAAATTATGGAGAGCCACAGCCAGTTATAGGCAATCACAGCCCTAAAAGGAATTCTAAGATAAATCACAAGATGCTTCACCCTCCATATATCATTGAGACAACTGGGGCCTCAGTTGCTGCATATCAGTATCATATCCCATTATCACCACATTTACGCTGAATCAAGAAATAGCTAAGAGAGATACAAAAAAAACAAACAAGTCTACAAGAGTGTTAAAGATAATGGGAACTGCAGATGCTGGAGAATTCCAAGATAATAAAATGTGAGGCTGGATGAACACAGCAGGCCAAGCAGCATCTCAGGAGCACAAAAGCTAAATGTGTGCTCCTGAGATGCTGCTTGGCCTGCTGTGTTCATCCAGCCTCACATTTTATTATACAAGAGTATTAATCTAGTTTGTTTTAAAAAAAACAGTTCACTTCATAACAGAAGTAACTCCAACCCCACAGGGACAGCACTCACCAAAGACTGATAGAGATAGGAGGCAGTGAGCTCCACATTAATCTGCTTGTTGACAGCAGCTTCACAATCCTGGTGATAGTTCTGACTGATCTGGGAGGCCATTTTGTGATAGAAACAGCTTTCCTTATCCAACAAAACCAAATTATAAATATAGAAAGAAAATCAGCTACACCTAAAATAGCAATGCCATTGGGCTCTATTTATACTCCAGGAGAAGACCCTCATTTTTTGAGCAGGAAATGACATCATCAGTGATGGCCAATCACTCTTGTTAATCAATTGATCAGTTGCCACGTCCAATCAGTGCAGGATGGGAATTGGATCCAGAAACCAGAATTGACAACTGGTGGATGATGGAATTGCTGAATGACCTTTGACCTCCTGTGCAAGAACAAATTGTATAAGTTTATCAAGCTGAAAATGAGAATAAAATAGACGTATAATTACCACTTTGATAAGACATTTGGACACTTATGGGGGAAGGAATGGCTTCGAGGAAGATGGGCCAAATGGCACTACAGAGTTTTGGAAACCTGGTGTGTAGGGACTGTGTGGGCAGAAGAGTCTATTTCCATGATGTACGACTTGATGACTGTGCAACTGCCTCCCCCTTTTGTTTGGTACTTTTGGGCGTGATGGGGGCTCAGTGGTGAGCACTGATACGTCACAGCGACAGGGACTCTGGTTCAATTCGAGCCTTTGGCAACATGAGTGGAGTTTGCACATTCTCCCTGTGTCTGCATGGGTTTCCACCATCTGCTCCGACTCCCTCCCCTAATCCAGTGGCCTGCAGATTAGGTCGATTGGCAAAGATAATTGCTGACAGTGACAAGGGGCATTCGGATTTGTTAGATTAGCCATGGGAAATGTGGGATTAAGGGAATAGGGTGTCCCCCAGCAGGAGGTTGCTCAGTAGGTCATTACAAATTTAATGAGCTGAATGGCATCTGCCCGCATTGAGGGATTCTACAGCAAAAACTAAAACTTCCTGTTGTTAGCATCGAGAGCAGACATTGGAATCCCATACAGATCAGGGGAATTCCAGCTGACCTCTTGGTAAGTGGCTTCTGTGAACGGTTGGGCTGAATTTTCCCAGATCTGGGCTGGGCAGCTTGTTGGAGTGAATGCTGGGAGAGAAGTGGGGTGTGGTGGAGAAAGGAGGAGGAAGAAGGGGAGGATGCCACAGTAAAGACAATTTTGGATTGCTCTTGGGAAAAGCTCAGCCCCAGTGTGAACTGACTCCTTCTTGAGCAAAGATGGAGCGGTCTATGTTACTCAGATGGAGGAATGAAAAAGCCAACCCACAGTGAGTCCAGCCACCGTCCCTCAGAAATGTCAAGAGGGATTTAACCGGGTAGGGGGTGCAACTGCAGTTGGCTGGAACAAGAGATGGGGAGAAAGAGAAGGTCACAGGCCTCCAGTGCTGGTCCTGCTTTGATCCATAACCGGCTCCAAGATCCCTAGGCTACATCCACAGGAGACCAAAAACAACAATGCTGAGAATAGAAAATACTGGTCATGGTAGGGCCTCACTGGGGAGGTTACACCAGATGAGTCAAGCCTGTGTCTTTCCTAACTTAGCTGGTTCCTGCAACTGGATTTAGAGCAGAACTTGATATATCTACTTCCACCAGCATTTTGTCAACTGATCCAGCCTCCAAATCACAGACTTGTCTTCCCATTAGATTATCGTCCGAGTGACAAATCTCATTGCTCGTGGTGACTGAGGGGAGGCTGCAGGAAGGGAAACCTGGCATTGAACGTAGATATCCCACATCCTATGGAATGGGCGTCTGGTTTATCCCTTCGAGCAGGTACGGGAACTTCCTGTCTCAAAAAGGAAGACAAGTTCTGATCGACAATTGAACCTAGAGTATCCAGAAGTGTACTAATTGACCTCTGGAAGATTTTCCACCCCACAATTGGGGAAACACCAACCTCATCCTACTTAGAGGGGAAAGTCTCGAGTCTCCTGTGTCATGAGAAAAAGGAAGTCCGTCTAGTTACTGTGCAATGATCGAGAGTGAGTAAATACATCCATTGAAAGGTTGTTTTCATGTCCAATTAGTAATTGGGTCAGCCAAATTACAGAAAGAGAACTGCCTTCAAGCTCAATAAGACATTTCCCAAAATATCCAGTGCTCTGAATGATGGACAATAAGCAAGATCATAAATGATTTTATTCATTTGCATTCAGCTGGTACAGCCATTATTCTTTGCTACAAGCCTCTTCTCCCTGGAAGGAGACGGGTTGCCCAGGGTGAAGTGGGGAATGCATTCAGAACAAGCAGACAGTACTCCAGGCCACACTAACTGCTGTCCTCCAGGGAGAGCCTGTCAAACAGGTACTCTCCCATCCCATTCTCAGGGGCTCCCAGGCGCTTCAGGTTGGTGATGTAGTCCCCGAGTTGCTTGATGATCTCCACCTCCTCATCCAAATAGTGAGTCTCCAGGAAGTCACACAGCTGCAACAGAGGAATATGACACTTGGTACATTTATACTATCCAAGACAACTTCACAATTCCTACTGAAAAAGACTGAGCCATAGCTAGTTCTAGACATCCCTGAAAATCTAGCTAACAGGTGGAGAATTTGTGCCAGTGAGGACATTTCAGCTGCTTCATCTCACCTTCTTAAAGAGCTCCAAGTTGTCTTGTATAGTGCAACAATCCCCAATTCAGCAGCCAAAAATCACATCAGCATTCCCACTAGACTGTAATCCAAATTCCTATTTCAGTTCGGTGTTGAGCAGTTTAACATTGTCATCATAATTATGATGACAAAGGTACAATGTAGCATCTGGACAAAGTTACGTCTGTGAATTTCCACTCCACAAAGACCAACCAATGAAGTTGAGGAGGCATGGCAGTGATGAGAATGAAGAGGTGAAGCTTGCATGAGGGTCAGTCTGGGCTGTGGCGAGTTGGTGTAGATCCAGCAAACTCTGGTTCACATTCTTCTCCACATCCAGGGCAACCTGCATTGCCTGCAGACTGTTACCCCACTCATCCCTCTCAGGCTTCTGAGGATGGAAACAGGAACAGTTAAGCTTCAGAATCAGAGACTCGCCGCAGCATGGGAGCAGGCCATTCAGCCCATTGAGTCTGCAATCAACCTTCTGAAGAAGATCTCAGATTTACCTGAGCCATTCGCACTGCAATTCCCCCATGGCTACTTCACGCAGCCTGCCCATATTTGGACTGTAGGAAGAAACCTGAACATGTAAGCACCAGTCATCAGAGGCCAGAGCTAAACCTGTGTCCCTGGCACTGAGCAACTGTGCCACCCCTAAAACCCACATTCATTACTTGTGAAGTGACTTCACTTTGCTCCATTTATCCTTGATCTGAAGCATGAAGTCATTGTGGGCTAGGGATTTATTTCACACAAAGTTCAACTGTTTGCACCAGTGCCCATTTGGCGTTTAGATCAGGACATTGACACCTTAGTCTCAAGGGCTCTTGAGGTAGAGTACCAATCTGCACCTTGCAGGCCAGGCATCTATGTCTCACCTGTGCTGGTGGCTTCATCCATGTCTGAGCAGGATGATCAGACATCACTACTATTTAATTCATTGAAGGGAGCAATGTGCTTACAGTAAAAGGGACAAGCAACAAATGCCCAAGTCCATCCCTCAAGGTTCAGCAAAGGTAGACAGAGTGGGGAAGGGGCTGACATGATGCTGGTCTCCATGATTTGGGGCTCAGTAGAAAGGATGAGTCTTGCCACAAACATGGCAGCATTGTCCAGACCAAAGATGGAATGTAGTGTGGTGACCAGAACCACCATCAGAGGGACAAGGTGGCACTGCAGGGGGTACAGGTGAGGGTCATCAGGATGTTGGCCCAAGATGGAAGCAAAAAAAGACAACAAAAATACAATGATGAGAGGGAGGTTGGATAGCCTGGGATGGTGATCTGATGGAAGTGTGGAAGATCAGGGAGGATGGACAATACACAGTCCCCATGGCAGACATGAAGACCAGATGGCACAGGTTTGAGGAGATTGGAGGACCCACCCACCCAGTCGAGGGTGGGAGAGGTATGGGATGCATTACCTGTGGGGTCAGTGGAGGCAGTTACTCCAGCAACATTGAAGCCTAATCTCAACAACTTCTTCATGCCAGAAGATAGTCGGCTGTGGACTAAGTGCAGGAAATTGTGTTAATCTAGTTTGATGTTTGTGGGCAGCATAGACATGGTGGACAATAGGGCTTGTTTAGAAACTGCCTTCAAAAGAAATCAAACAGGGAAGCCAGGCCAAAATAGGATTTTCACATCCCAACAGGACGCAGCACCACAAGAGCTGCCATTCTCTCCTCCACAGCTGCAACCCTCCCACCCAACTCCAACCTTCACATCCTGGAGGAGGACTCGGCCTCCACGCTGATTCTGGAATTTCAGCAGCTTCTCTGCATGTTCCTGCTTCTCCCGGGACTGATCTTTGAAGAACCTGGAGAAGTGGGGGAGGGCCACATCATCCCGGTCAAAGTAGGACATCTGGAAGGGAGATAACATGTTAAAGCCCATTAAACACAGCACTGACTCCAAATTCTAGTTCAGCCTTCTGCAGCAAACTAACTGCCTGGTATGTGAACATGTTTGAGAACCCAATGATGTCCAGCTGTCCAGCAGATCCTTCAACTGGGATCAAACAGAACAATCCCAATTTCCTGTTGGAAACTGGCAAAAGTTTGGCTTAAAACAAACAGTAAATTGCTCAGGCTGCCTGGCACAGCATTATAGCTCTTCTTGTATCCAGCCATGTTTGCACTCACGAACCTTCATTAGAATTGGACAATATTAGTGCCAAACAAACAGCTGAAACAAGCACCAGGAGCTGGAGTGCAGGCTATACTTGAGTAGGGGAGCTGTAACACTATTGCTCCTTTGGGGCTGGCATGGAAATACATGTTAGACACTGCTGTAACAATATAACCAGGAGGAAGCAAGGTTTCTGTGGCCTCAAAACCAGGGAGATTGAATGTACGGTATATTTTATGACTACAAGATATAATAGAGGCGAATGAGAGAAAGCGACAACAAGATAGTGCAAAGGAAAACCTACCCAGTAACTGCCTCTGGATTGTTGCAGTTATAGTTTATAGCACACTAAAATTAGTGCACTCACATCCAGAAGGGGGAGAACAAGGGTCACATGAACAAAACAAATTGAATCAAACTGAGGGAAGGTCAAACATTGGAGAGAAAGAACCAATGTGACCTGTATCTACAGATAATGGCTGATCTAACGTCACTAGTTAACACAAAGCTGGACAACAAAGTTTGGCTTATCCCAGCTGGCACCGTTCTGTTGTTTGTCCACCCACATGTGACTCACTTCCGAACCGAGATATTCACAATCCAATGCCTTGAGGTTTATGAAGGGCTATTCTTCTGATATTTGAAACAGGAGCTAAGAGTTTTGTTGTCGAGGAAGCCTGGTGGGAAGTTATTGTCTTCATGTAGAAGCAGTCAAACAAAATTTCTTGTCTGTTTAACGGGGTAGGAACAAGCTGTGGCAGGAGAGAATAGGAAGGATTTTATAATTGGCACACGTGTTCCCCAAGGGAATTGGGACCCTGGTCAGTAATTAAAACCCGTCAACTGGCTCACCAATGAAAGCTGTACCCACCTCCCAAATGGAGTTTATACGGGCTTCATCCATCTGTCATGAGGCATCTTCTTTCTAACAGACAAAAGCTGAGAGTGAAGAAGATTCTCCATGTGTCTGTGGAGGTGGAGCTACAACATTCAAGATGCAGACACCATCCAGGACAGTGCAGCCCACTTCATGGGGACTGCATTCACCACCTCCTTTCAGGGAGAATTATCTACCAGGTCCCCTGCAGCACTCACCAAGGTTACTTCAACACAACTTCCAAACACATTCTACCCCTTGAGATACGATGATGTAGAGCTGGATGAACACATCAGGCCAAGCAGAGGAGCAGGAAGGCTGCTGTTTTGGGCCTAGGCCCACCTTCAGAAGGGTCATGCCCCAAGACATCAGCCTTCCTGCTCCTCTGATGCTGCTTGGCCTGCTGTGTTCATTCAGCTCTACACCTTGTTATCTCAGATTCTCCAGCATCTGCTGTTCCTACTGTCTGAAACATTCTACCCATTGGAAAGTTACAGGTTCACTGCCACCTGGCTAAAGGGGACAGTTTGTTCCCTATCAGGATGGCATAGAGACTGGACCATGAATCTCAGACGCCAGCAGCTAGAGGGGATGCAGGGTGTGGGTGAGGGGGCAGGAGGCAAACATGGTTTGCAGAAGCTTCAACACGCCACACACTAAAGCAGATCAACTTTCTACAGGTTCAGGGATAGGCCACACCCATCTCATGATGGGAGTGCAAAATGCCAAGCAGGCCTCAGCTGAGATCTACTTTAAAAAGTCAGATACCAGTCACTCACAGCCTAACCTCAAGTAGGTTTGCTCAGATTAGCCACAGCAGACTGCAATAGGGAATTATCATTGTCAATATCAGAATTGATATTTAAGTATCACCACAAAAGCAAGCAAATATAAAATCAGATACTTAAACCTGTCAGAAAGAGGGTAACTAGCCAGTGGGTGATTCTAGTCCCACAGTATGATCAATATAATACCTTTCTGAAGTAACCCTACCAACATTTGGTAATCTTAGAGGGAATGACACCTACTGCCAATTCAAACACCAAACTGGTAAATATCTCCAGGGACACTTCATCCTCCACATATCTCTGAAGCCCAACTGGGACCCAGCTTCAGAGTACATCATTATCAAACCCCATTGGTATAGTAACGTTGCCCTTATCCTGAATTAATATTTAGGAAAGGACTACAAAACTCAATCTACAAAGAGAGAGTGTCCAGTTAATTAAATTCAAGAGAAAACATTTACTTCAACTACATAGATCAAGTTTTAACCCCACAGGGACAGCACTCACCAAAGACTGATAGAGATAGGAGGCAGTGAGCTCCACATTAATCTGCCTTTTGACAGCAGCTTCACAATCCTGGTGATAGTTCTGACTGATCTGGGAACTCATCTTATAAAGGAAAAGCTTGCTTTACTTTCCTCACCACCCGCTCCTGTTTTTGTTACTTTCGGGGGCATGGTATCTTACTGATGAGCACTACTGCTGCATAGTGCCCGGGACCCACATGTAATTCCAGTCATGGGCGACTCTGAGGAGGCTGCACATCGTCCCCGTGTCTGTGTGGGTTCCTTCCCTCCCACAGTCCAGAGACATGCAGTTTACTTGGCAATGGCTGTGGGATAGAAAGATGGGGGCAAGAAGACAGGGTGTGTCTGAACAAGATGCTGTTCAGAGGACAGAGGATCAGTGCAGACTAAATGGGCTGAACAAACTCTTCCTGCACTGCACGGATTCACAGATTCTACAGCCAAGACTCAAGATTATTTGAAATAAAACACTTTATGTAGTGGAACAAATACATTCAGTGCCTGAACGACCCACACCTTCAGTGAAGGCTGCAGTGTGCACTCGCTACACAACTCCCTGGAACAATCCCCAGGCTGGCTCTGATCACCCCCTCCTCAACCCATCATCTCTCTGACACCTCAAAAAGATAGAAGAAGCAGTCGTACAGGAAAGTCAGCATCTCACGGTCTCCTCTCCAAGTCGCACTGATGCTTCAATGTGATTGGGTGAAATCTACCTGCATCAGGAGTAACCCTCAGCGTGTGTGAAGCACAGAGGAACCAAGGGAGCAGCTTAGTGTGCTCAATGCTGGCTTTAGCAGCAAGAGCCAATCAAATGGCAGCATTGAACCACCAGTGTTGCTGTGTTACTCCAAAAGACACAGTGATGGTGCTCGAAGTGGTATTGAGCTCAAACATTAGCATGTAACAGTTCCAGATAATTTCCTGAGCTAACTCCATGGAATATGGGTGCTGTCAATGTTGGGGCTGAATTTTCCCAGCTGTAGACTGGCAGGGTGGAAGTTTATTGCTAGGAGTGGGGTGGTGGGAGGGGTGAGAAAAGCAATGAAGGTGTTGGAACAGGTCAGAGAAAGTAAACTGACAAAAGCCACATTAGGCCAGCTTCAGAATGCTCCTAGGAGAATTGACTCGAGGCTAAGGGTAATTACACCAAGATCCCTTCAGGGTAGCAGCATATTTAACTCCCACAACAAGAGGAATGAACTGTTCAGTGCTGTCAACTACAGTAGGCTGTAACAAGGCAGGGTAGGTCTCAGCCCACCAGTACTGGCCTTGGTTTGAACCTTCACCGGCTCCCAGTAACTTTAGGCTGTGTCCACATGAGATAAAGGCAGCAAATGTAAAACAGAATATGCTGGTCATGTCAGGGCCCATTGGGAGGATACGAGTCAGGTTGAACTCATCTCAGTCCCAGCTGAGCTGTTTCCTGCACCTGGGCAGAAAGCAGAGCCTGATATCTCTTCCCATAGGCCTATTGGTGAGAACCTGCAGCGTCCAGCTGTCTGAATGATGGACAAGAACCAAGATAAACACATCATTTTACTCATTTGCATTCAGCTGGTACAGCCATTACATTCTTTGCTACAAGTCCCTTCTCCCTGGAAGGAGACAGATTGCCCAGGGTGAAGTGGGGAATGCATTCAGACCAAGCAGACAGTACTCCAGGCCACACTAACTGCTGTCCTCCAGGGAGAGCCTGTCAAACAGGTACTCTCCCATCCCATTCTCAGGGGCTCCCAGGCGCTTCAGGTTGGTGATGTAGTCCCCAAGTTGCTTGATGATCTCCACCTCCTCATCCAAATAGTGGGTCTCCAGGAAGTCACACAGCTGCAACAGAGGAATTATGGCAACTTGGTACATTTGCATGATCCAGGAAATTTTCAGAATTCCCACTGCGAAACAGACCCCACCATAACTGGCTCTCGACAGCTGGAAAAGCCACTGACATCTAGATGTTGCGCCAGTGAGGACACTAACATTCCAGATGCACCTTGTTGTTTGTGAAGTGGAGCCGAGCTGAACTGTGACAGACAATGATCATTCTACTGCAAGTGGCCCTGAAAGTGAATTCAGTGGCCAACATCACTCGTGGTACTGAATCCAAATTCCCATTTCAGCTCATTGCTGAGCTGTTTTAATGTTGATTAAATGAACATACTGTTCAGATATGATATTGTGATCAAAGTATCCCAGTGAATTTTAATCTACAAAAGACCAATGAGGTGTTGCCCTGAGGGCCTAGCAGTGATCAGAACGAGGAGGTGGGAAAGCTCACATGAGGGTCAGTCTGGGCTGTGGCGAGTTGGTGTAGATCCAGCAAACTCTGGTTCACATTCTTCTCCAGATCCAGGGCAACCTGCATTGCCTGCAGGCTGTTACCCCACTCAGCCCTCTCTGGCTTCTGGGGATGGAGAGAAGGACAGGTAAGCTTCAGAATCTCTGCAGCATGGGAACAGGCTATTTGACACATGGTGACAATAACAAAGGTCACTACATCGTTTTATTCATCCCCGATCAGCAGGTACAGCCACTGCGTTCGTCGCTACAAGTCCCTTCTGTGAACAATCCCACCTTATTCCTGTAACCCTGCATTTTAAATGGCAATCCTTCTAACCCACACGTCATTGAACCGTGAAGCCAATGTGGACATGGCAAGAACAAGTAAACTCCAGTCGTTCACTGGAGCCTAGAACCAAGAATCAAACTTGGATCCCTGGCACTGAGGCATGCATGGTAAACACCGAGTCACTGTGCCATCCCTGAGGAGCAGCCACTCTCTACCACCCAACTCCCCCCACCCCAAAAACCCAACACCAGCCTTCACATCCTGGAGGAGGACTCTGCCTCCACGCTGATTCTGGAATTTCAGCAGCTTCTCTGCATGTTCCTGCTTCTCCTGGGACTGATCTTGGAAGAACTGGGAGACATGGGGGAGGGCAACATCATCCCGGTCAAAGTAGGACATCTGGGAGAAAACAAGTTACAACCATTAAACATCATGCAATTGGTGCCAGACATGACTGGTTTAGCCTTCAATCAAATTGAGAAGTCAATAAACATGACATGTTTTTTTAAATACATCAAGGTGGATGAGAACCATTGTCCAATTAGCCAGTGGCTCCAGTTCAAGGATCATCAAAAACAACCCTCGCCTCCTCCTGGTAACCAGGCAAACTTGAAATTCCTTGACCAAAACCTGTGAATTGACCATGCCTGTTCTTGTCTGTAGAGAGAAGAGCATTTCCACTCTAAGCACCATCAGAATTGGAAGAAGTTTGTGACTGAACAGGGTTTAAGGAAATGCCAGGAGCTGGAGTGCCACATATACTTGTGTGGAAGAGCAGCCGATACCTCCTACCACCCCGCCCTTGATCATGACTCCACCCCTGACCACCAAACCATCTCCTCGTCCATTTACAACTTCACTGGAGATGACCTCCCACCCACAGCCTCCAACCTCATCCATTCCCCATGGAGATAGCCTAAGGCCCTCTGCTTCTCTCATCCTGCAGGTCTGACTGGTCCCCATTCACCAACAACCTTGTCCACTAGCCAACTCATCCTCACCCCTAACTTCTCCTTCAATTCCTCCCACCTCCTACAGAGGAAGGGGGTGGCCATAGGTATCTGCATGGGTCCAGGCTGTGCCTGCTTCTGTTAGGATTTGTGGAACAATCCTTCTACAGGGAGATGGGCCATAAACTCCACATCTTCCTCCATTACATCCCACAAAGGAGCTTGAACGGTTCCTCTAATTCATTAGAGCCTTCTACCTCAACCTTAAGTTTGTCGATCAATCTTTGATATATTTCAAACCTACTGACTCCTACAGCTACCTAGAATACACCTTACCCACCTTCCTGTGGAAGGAAAACGCCATCCCCTAATCCAATTCCTTCACCTCCAGCCCCGAGGGGAGGCATTCTACTCCTGGGCATCCCAGATGTCCTCGTTTTCCGAGGGAGCGTAACTTCCCTTTAGTGGAAGAAAAGCACAACCGGTCTTGCATCTTATCCCTCACACAACCAAAACAGAATCCTCTCATCCTTCAGTACCACCTCAATGCCAGGATCCAGTGCATCATCCTCTGGCACTTATACAATCTACAATCTGACAAAGACATGTTTTACCTCCCCAACCTTAGCTGCCTTCTGGAGAGACCACTGATTCCCTTGTACATTCCACTAGCCAGGGCTTTTTTCCTGCCACACAGATTGTGCTACACCTCCCCTCATCCCAGGCCCCAAGACCTTCCACATCAAGACGAAGTGGACCTACACACCTGCAGTGAGGTATGCTGTATCCACTGCTCCTAATGTGGCCTCCTCTACATCAGGAAATCCGAGCAGAGGCTTGACACCACTTTGTGGAGTGCCTCTGCTGGGCTCGTGACCAGCAGCTGCACCTCCAAGTCACAAAATACTTGCCCTTCAGAGGGGCAGGAGGGGACAGTTGATGTTCATTCTGGGCCTCCAATGCCACCCAAAGGTTGCAGGAACAGCACCTTGTATTCTGCTTGGGAACCCTGCAGCCCAATGGTATCAGTGAGGACTTAAGCTGAAAGATCTCCCTTCCCCCAATCACAGCTCAGCTAGTTCCCACCTCCCCGACTGGTCCGTCCTTCCTCCCACCTACTTCCCCACACCACCCAACCTCCCGCCGACCCCCGCCACCTCAAATCCCATCCCCACCTCCACGGACAGGCCTACTCAACTCACTTGACTTGATTGGCTCCATCCTTACCTCAGACCGGAGTCTCCTCACCACCTGTTTCTTTATCCCTCATCCATTCACCTCCCCACCCCTTCCTATTTCAGGGACCCCTTCCCCTCCCCATTTCTCAAGGGTCCAGGCCCAAAACATCAGCCTTCCTGCTCCCCCTGATGGTGCTTGGCCTGCTGTGTTCATCCAGCTCTACACCTTGTTAGAGCAGGTTATCTAGTTCCAACTGATCAGGCTGAGAAGTTTCTTTTGTCAAAAAACAGTCATGTAAATTTCTCTGGCTTTTCTCGGGTAGCTGCATCTCACAGATATACAATAGTAGGTTGTTTGGGCACATGCTGCCCAATTGATATGGGACACCACTAACAGTTAAGACCCAACAGGCTTATTGGTGATAGCTGTTCCCACCTGCTAAAGGGAAGGGTACAGGGATTTCATCCTCAGAGTGGGAAGAGAATGCTTCTCAGACATAAGCCCCATGGAGGGATGAATATTCTCCCTTTTTCCCAAGAAGTGGAGCTGCAACATGCACAAAGTAGACACTATGCAGGACAGAGCAGCCCACCTCATTGAAGGGAGTGAGTGAATGCACTCCCAGTGTCCACTATCTACCAGGTATCTAGCAGCCTTCAAAAGCTGCTTCAACATTTACAAACCATTATAGCCTGCCATTTTGAGAGGCCATAGGCACAGTGCTCCCTGGAGAAAGGCACTATTTCCCATACCGTGGGAATTTGAAACTCCAATTCTTCACCTTTTTTGGTGAAGTGAAGACCTCAGGTTATTCCAGACACCCTGTGCATGCACTCACAGGAGGGTATTGATCTATTGGAGGAATGGACAACAAGTGACTTCCTGACCACTAACAGTCCATTCATGAACTGAGAATGCAGAAAGCCAACTAGTCCACATCTGAGGCCTCCTCAATGCAAGTTACAAGTGCATATGCTCAGAGAAGCCAGTCACTGCCATCATTCTCCATCACAGAATGGAAACTGGCATGTGTATTTAGGATCAGAGCACAAATTAAGTGTGATCAAGGTAAATTAAAATGTTACAGGATGACTAGCCAAGGGGTGCCTACAACTCCCAACACCATTACATCTAATTTTAGTAAAGTTTGGTCAATTCTGGGGAGGAAAACGAGTTACCACCAGGCAGAGACCTGGCAGTAAATTGTAAAATAATTGACAGAACAATTTGCCCTCCATCTATCACTCAATCCCAGCTGGTGAATTAGATACTGCACATCAATATCAAAATCCATTGTCACCAAAGGGCATTACATTTATCCCAAAATGATTTTTAAAGGTGCAAACTTAAACTCCTCAAATCTACAAGACTATGAAGTTAATTAGAAACAAGAGGATCAGCGCATTTTTGCAGAATAGATTTAATTTCAACTCCATCAAGACAAAACTCACCAAAGACTGATAGAGATAGGAGGCAGTGAGCTCCACATTAACCTGCTTGTTGACAGCAGCTTCACAATCCTGGTGATAGTTCTGACTGATCTGGGAGGCCATTTTATGAAGAAAATAGCTTTCCTTTTCCTCCAAAATCAAATAACAAACTTAGAAAGATGATCAACAACACCATAAACATCGCTCTCTTGGGAGATTTTTATACTCGAGCAGCAGCCCTTTATTTTCTTGAGCAGGAAATGACATCATCAGTGATGGCCGATCACTCTTGTTAATCAATTGATCAGCTGCCACGTCCAATCAGTGCAGGATGGGAATTGGATCCAGAAAACGATCAGAATTGACAACTGGTCGATGATGGAATTGCTGACTGACCTTTGACCTCCTGCACAAGTGCAAATCCTGGAAATATTTCTCTGTGAAAATGACAATAAAATATACTCTAAAAGTTCACGATTGTATCTGAGATTATATCTTAAGACACACTCATCACAGATTGGCAGAATTCTGTCAGTTTGTTACTCTGAGGGATTAGTCTTTGTACTTGTTGAATAACAGCGTTGGAGCCCATTGAAAAATGGCCAGATTTTGTTAACAGTAAACATTTTCTTATTGCTGTGCAGCGACAGAAACAATGTGCTTTTGGGTTACCTCATACAGGAAGCTCATTCCTTTGTGGATCCATTCTGAATCTGCTGTGATCTCCTTGACGTTGGGTTCATGAAGTGCAGTTTGAAAAGCAAGGTGCTAAATGTGCTGAGTGCCTCTCCTGCATAGTAGACCTCACACCTCCCTGTCTACATTGCTGCTGGAAATGTATAGCACATGCAAACTTTCTATCGCAAAGTTTGGTTTTTATTTGTTTGAAGTAGATCGAGAGCTTAACTCCAGCATGTTTCCAAATGGAGAGTGGCTGGTCCTGTTTACATTACATTCTGTAGAATGTATGGCTCAGCAACTGCGTTGAATGGAGCAGCCTCCCATGCACTGGTGGCCTGTGAGGCTTTGGGAATTGAGGATCCCCAATGATAGTTCGAGTATGATCACAGCACTGATGTACAGACTGGTGGAAGCAAGTTACTTTCACTCAATATCTGCTTCAAAAAGCAGGATGCAGTCTAGTGCTATCTTTTAGCTTTGAATGACAAGTTTGAATATTATTCATGTGTTCAAAAAAGGGAATGGGGTAACCCTGGAAATTACAGGCCAGCTAGTCTTATGTCAGTGGTTGGCAAATTAATGGGAAGGGCTGTAAGAAACAGAATTAATGATCACTTGGATAGGCACAGTATGATTTGTGATGGCCAGTGTGGATTTGTGAGGCGTACATCATGCCTCACAAATCTGATTGAATTCTTTGAAGGGATGACCAAACGTGTGGATGAAGGTAGATCAGTGAATGTGGGATACATGGATTGAAGTAAGGCGTTTGATAAGGTTCCCCATGGCAGGCTCATGCAGAAAGTCAGGAGGCATGTGACGGGGGAAATGAGACAGATTGGATTCAGAATTGGCTGACCCATAGAAGACATGGGTGACAGTTGACTGAAAATATTCAACATGGCGCTCAGTTACGAGTGGTGTACCTCAAGGGTCTGTTCGGGGTCCTCTTCTATTTACGATTTTGGTAAATGATTTGGATGTAGGAGTGGAATGGCGGATTAGTAAGTTTTTGGAAGATACGAAGGTGATTTGACTTGTGGATAGTGTGGACGGCTGTTCCAGGTTACA
The DNA here is from genome assembly GCF_030684315.1 of Stegostoma tigrinum. Lineage (NCBI taxonomy): Eukaryota > Metazoa > Chordata > Chondrichthyes > Orectolobiformes > Stegostomatidae > Stegostoma > Stegostoma tigrinum. Next base: position 13,400,475 of record NC_081391.1, on the reverse strand, counting down.
AAAGGACATTGATAGGATGCCGAGCGGGGCTGAGAAGTGGCAGACAGAGTTTAACCCTGAAAAGCGTGAAGTGATTCCTTTTGGAAGGACAAATTTTAAAGCAGAACACAGGGTTAACGGAAAGATTCTTGGCAGTGTGGAGGAGCAGATGGATCTCGGGGTTCATGTCCACAGTTCCCTGAAAGCTGCCAGTCAGGTGGATAGAGTTGTCAAGAAGGCATGTGGTGTGTTAGCTTTCATTCATAGAGGGATTGATTTCAAGAGCTGTGAAGTTATGCTCCAGCTATACAAAAGCCTGGTTCGGCCACATCTGGAGTATTGTGTCCAGTTCTGGTCACCTCATTCCAGGAAAGATGTAGAAGTGTTAGAAAAGGTGCAGAGGAGATTTACCAGGATGTTGCTTGGAATGGAGGGAAGGTCTTACGAAGAAAGGTTGAGAGAACGAGGGCTTTTCTCTTCAGAACAAAGGATGAGAGGTGACTTGATAGAGGTGTACAAAATGATCATAAGTATAGGCAGATATGACAGCCAGAGACTTTTTCCTAGGATGGAGTTAGCTATTATGAGGGGGCATAGTTTTGAAGTGAGTGGAGGTAGATATAGGGTGGATGTCAGAGGTAGGTTCTTTACTCAGAGAGTGGCTGGGGCGTGGAATGCATTGCCGGAGAGTGCAGTGGAGTCAGCCTCGTTAGGGGATTTTAAGCTGCTATTAGATAAGCATATGGATATAAGGTAGTGGAGGTGAGATCGTCCTTGGGTTTAGGATAAAAGTTCGAAACAACATCGTGGGCTGAAGGGCCTGAACTGTGCTGCACTGTTCTAGGTTCTATTTTCTAAGAAACCATGGGCAGAGGTCAATCCTAATTCATGTGCTCATGGCTTTGAGACCAAGTCAGAGTCTGGGAATTCTGTTGTGAATAACTCTACTTCAGACTTTCCAGAGTCTGTTCACCATCGATAAGACTGAAGTTGGGAATAATGCTGGAGTAGTTTGCAATTTTCCAGCTCAATGCCGCCCCAGTGACACTGAAGCAGCTCCAAGTAAATCCATCACTATCCTGACTTGGAATAATATCAGTGTTTGTGAGTGAAGATCCCAGAAGCCCCTCCTCAGCAACAGCAGCAGCATCATTCCGGTCTCTCCGACACCAGGTGGACTGCAATAAGCAGCTCATCACCATCTCCTGAAGTGTAACAGTTGCTGAGCACTAAATGTAGCCTTGCCATTGGCACACTCAAGATTGACTGTATATAAAAAGCATGCTGTGATAGGGTCAGGTGGGGTCCAAAATTAGAGAGCATCGGTTTGAGGGGAGAGGGGTAAGATTTGATGGGGACATGAGGGGCAACATTTTCATACAGAAGGTGGTGTGCATTGTTAGAACGAGCTGTCAGAGACAGTGGTGGAGGTAGTTAGAATTACAACATTTAAGTGACATTTGGAGATTTGCATGGAAAGGAATGGTGTAGAAGGATATGGGCCAAAGGCAGACAAGTGGGACAATGTCAGTGATAATGGGAACTGCAGATGCTGGAGAATTCCAAGATAATAACATGTGAGGCTGGATGAACACAGCAGGTCAAGCAGCATCTCAGGAGCACAAAAGCTGACGTTTCGGGCCTAGACCCTTCGTCTCTGATTTTGTGCTCCTGAGATGCTGCTTGGCCTGCTGTGTTCATCCAGCCTCACATTTTATTATCTTGGGACTATGTCAGGTTGGGAAATCTGGTCAGCATGGACAGGTAGGACCGAAGGGTCTGTTTCCGTGAGAAACGAGTCATTCACTCTAATTCTATGCAACAGAGTGTTCCTGTTTTTTGTAACTTTTGGATGGCAGGGTATTTTAATGGTCAGCATTACTGCCTCATAGTGCCAGGGACCTGGGGTCAATTTCAGTCACGTGTGGAGGCTGCACATCCTCCCCGTGCCTGTGTGGGCCTCTTCCCACAGTCCAAAGACATGCAGTTTATTTTGGACTGGCCGTGGGAAAGATGGCGTAAGAAGGCAGGGTGTGTCTGAACAAGATGCTGTTCAGAGGATCAGTGCAGACTAAATGGGCTGAACAACCTCTTCAGAGGATCAGTGCAAACTAAATGGGCTGAACAACCTCTTCCCGCACTGCAGGGATTCTACACCCAAGACTCAAGATGGTTTAAAATAAAACTCTACGTGGTGGAACAAATACATTCAGTGCCTTAAAGACCCACACCTCAGTGAAGGCTGCAGTGTGCACTCGCTACAAAGCTCCCTGAAACATTCCCCAGGATGTCTCTGACAGCCCCCTCCCTAAACCACGATCTCTGACACCTCGAAAGATAAAGGAAGCAGCCATTCAGGAAAGTCAGCATCTGCAGGTCTCCTCCCTGAGTCACACTGCTCCTTCAATGTGATCGGGTGAAATCAACCTGCATCAGGAGTAACCCTCCCCGTGGGGGAAGCTCAGAGGAACCAAGGGAGCAGCTTAGTGCGCTCAATGCTGGCTTGAGCAGCAAGAGCCAATCAAATGGCAGCATTTAACCAGGAGCGTTGCTGTGTTATTCCCAGGTCACTATTATCCTGCTGTAGGTGCCATTAAGTGCATCCAGTTCAGGTGAATTTTTTCAAGCAGACTTGTGCTGAATATTCCCATCTCTGGGCTGGCTGGCCTGAAGTTTATTACTAGGCGTGGTGGGGTTTTTGACCAAGACTTGGCAGAGAGCAAGGAAGTAAACGGAGCAAAGCCACATTAGGACAGCTTTGGATTACTCCTGGGAAATGGTTCCCCCCTTGTGAGCTTTCTTGTCGAGCTACAATGGGTATTTAATCCATATCGCCTGGGAGAGCAGCGCATGTTCCTCAGGCGAAGGAACAAATGAACTGGTCATTGTGAGTAACTGCTGATGGCTGTCCGGAGGCAGGCAGTTGGTGGTGGGGATCAGGAGGCCACAGGGCTGGTCTTGGCTTGAACCTCAACTGGGTCTGAGTGAATCTAGGATGCACTGTCAGGAAAAAGTAATAACATTGATTTGAACAGAATAGACCAGGTGTGTCAGATCCCAGTTGCTAAGTTTAATTTTATTGCTCCCAGCATTGCTGGTTCCTCCACAAGGCTAGAGAGGGGACGCTGCTGGATCTCTTCCCTTAAGCTCTTGTTGAGGCAAGCCGAGCCAGCTGGCACAGAATTTACATTGGCATCAACTTGTGATTTGTGTGGACTTTAGCAATCAGTCTCGGTTGGTGGAGGTTGACAGAGGTTGACAGGGAAGCTATTGCTTAGCAAACTAGACATGAACATAAAGCATCCTACAGCCCTGTTTCTGTGAAAGTGGGTGTCAAGTCTTTCTTTCGGCCAAACAGGGGTGTTTTCTCTTTCGAAAGCAATGAAAATTTTAGCTGCACCTGTATTCATCATACCTGGCTGTGAGATAATAGTACAAAGTGACTTGACACCCCGCAGGCCCAAACCTCAAGTTCTGGCTGGAGGAATAACTTGAATTCATAACTTAGAGGAAGTTCCACGGGAATTCCGAGACTGATGCTGGGGTGGTGTTGGAGGGAAGACCAGGGAAATATTCTGTCAAATTAATAATTTCATTAGCCAAAATTACAGGCTTGAAGCTCTCAAAAGCTCTTTAATATCAAGGGTCTCAATGATGGACAATAAGCAACATCAATACATTTCATTCATTTCCACTCAGCTGGTTCAGCCATTACATTGTTTGCTACAAGCCCCTTCTCCTTGGAAGGAGACAGGTTGTCCAGGGTGAAGTAGGGAATACATTCAGACCAAGCAGACAGTACTCCAGGTCACACTAACTGCTGTCCTCCAGGGAGAGCCTGTCAAACAGGTACTCTCCCATCCCATTCTCAGGGGCTCCCAGGCGCTTCAGGTTGGTGATGTAGTCCCCAAGTTGCTTGATGATCTCCACCTCCTCATCCAAATAGTGAGTCTCCAGGAAGTCACACAGCTGCAACAGAGGAATATGACACTTGGTACATTTATACTATCCACGACAATTTCAGAATTCCCACTGCAAGACAGACTTAGCCATGACTAGCTCTGGACAGCCCTGAAAAGCGAGCTAACACCTGGAGAATTTGTGCCAGTGAGGACAACATGTCAGCTGCTCCATCTTGCTGTTTGTGAAATGGAGCTGAGTTGGATTGTGATGGACAATGATCATTCCACTGCAATGATACTAATGAAGAACTCAGTGGCCAACGTCATTTCAGCACTTCCACTAGATTATAGATCAAATTCCCCTTATACCTCATTGTAATCAGTATGATCCCAAGTGATCAATGTTACAATAGTTCAGGAAAGTAATGGATGGAAAGTGTTACATCAGTGAATTTCCAATCCACACAGACCAACCAATGAAACGTTACCTTGAGGGTCTAGCAGTGATGTGAATGAGGAGGTGAAGCTGACATGAGGGTCAGTCTGGGCTGTGGCGAGTTGGTGTAGATCCAGCAAACTCTGGTTCACATTCTTTTCCAGATTCAGGGCAACCTGAATTGCCTGCAGGCTGTTACCCCACTCATCCCTCTCTGGCTTCTATGGATGGAGAGAAGGACAGGTAAGCTTCAGAAACAGAATCCCTGCAGCATGGGAGCAGGCCATTCACCCCACTGAGACCATAACTGCTGAAGAGCATCCCATCTGGTCCCATTCCCACCCTGTTCTTGTAACCTGCATTTCAAGTTGCCAATCTTCTTTTCTACTGTGTGGGGATGCCATGCTTTGGGATAACGTTTAAACTCTCGTCACGGGCCAGAACCAAACTGGTACCCCTGGCACTGAGTCAACAGTGCCAACCACTGAGCCACTGTGCCATCCCTGAAGTCCAGATAAAGAAAACATTAGCTACTTGGTGACTCCTTTCACCTTGCCCCATTTATCCTTGACCTGAAGCCGGAAGTTCAGGAACATATCCTTGTACCACAGGGAATAAATATGTACCAGATTAGTCATTTGCACCAGTGTCCATCTGCTGGAGTCTTAAAAAGGATATTCATGAGTGAATCCCAAGGGCTGTGGGGGAAGTAGCGGTCGTGTCCCAAGCTTCGGTTGACAAGGCTGAGGTTCAAGTCTCACTTGTGCTTGTGGCCTCATACATGCCCGAGCGGCATGGTCAGAACCATCATTACTTGAATTCATTGTGGGGGGCAGTAATGTGCTTACAATAAACACAGGATCATCGATCCCTCAATGCTCACACAAGGCAAACTGTGTGTGAAAGGGGACATAGGCCAAGTAACATGTGTTAGTTTGGGGCAGGGTTGTGAGGAACAGCACAGGGACAAGTCCTTTGAACACATTTTATGAAAATTCTTCTCCCGGTCTCTGCTGTATTCTATCTTTGGCCTCGCTAGTCAGAAGGACAGGATAGCACTGCAGGGGGTGCTGGTGAGGGTCCCCAGGTTGTTTCCCCGAGACAGAAAATCCATTGTGAGGAGAGAGATTGGACGGGCTGGGGTTTTCCTTGTCCTTTGAGCAGGTGAGGCTGAGGTGGTTGTTTGATGGAAGTCAGGCTTGTACAAATGCTGAAACACTGGAGATGGAGGAGAGCAAACAGGGAAGCCAAGCAAAAGAACTTTCCACACTCGCTCAGGATCTGAAAATCTTGTCACTGGAGATGACACCGCAAGAGCAGCCATTCCACCCTGCACTCCCCCACCACCCAACCCCAACCTTCACATCCTGGAGGAGGACTCGGCCGCCACGCTGATTCTGGAATTTCAGCAGCTTCTCTGCATGTTCCCGCTTCTCCTGGAACTGATCTTTGAAGAACTGGGAGAAATGGGGGAGGGCAACATCGTCTTGGGCAAAGTAGGACATCTGGAAGAACAAGTTCAAGTTACATTCGACATCACTGGCTCACTCCCCATTGCAGTTCTCAACTACAAGACTACTTGAGCACTCAAACCAAACTGACAGAAGGCATGCTCATGTGTCAGACACTGAACAGATTGTGAACCCAGTGTTGTTCAATTCACCAGCAACTGGGCAAAATCACAACAGTCCAGCTTCCTCCTGGAACCAAAAATACTGTTTTATTTTGGTTTGAATCTACTGGTGATTAGCTCAGGAGTGCCTGGCACAGCCTTTGTGGAGAGACAGAGCTGAATTCATGCTTCTATTCATTAATCTCCAACAGAATTGGATGAAGTTACTGGTTGAACAGGGTTTCAGGAAGTGCCAGGAGCTGGCGTACAGGATGTACACAGGATGGAGGAGCCACAAGGCACTGTGTTTTGCCTTTCAGGTAAACTTTCAAAAAAGATGTTGAACCTTGTTCTAGTCAATGAATAGTAGGGAGAATGTTTTCTACAAACCCAGGATCAATGAGATTTGGACATAAGTGTACACATTAACTCTACACGGGTACGCTATCTTCAGTATGATGTTTAGCACTAAGATAATGCCAAGGAAAGCCTGCCCAGTAACAGCCTTTGGATCGTTGCAGCAGTGGGTTATTGCTCTGCCGAAAAATAGTGCAAACTCAGGCTGTCAGAAACTTGCACCAAGTCACATGACTGAAACAAATGATCAAATGTCAAATATGAGCGGCCTGTAGATAATGTCACGAGTGAAAACAGTAACCTGGAAAAGCACTTGCCCTGACTTAACCCAAACAGGCAAAAAATCCTGTCGGCTTTCAGCCCATGTGACTCATATCTAAACTGTCATGTTCACAATTCGATGTAAGGGTTTAAGAGCTAATCGTCACTATTGGAAGCATCAGCTAAGAGTTACATTCTGGGGAAGGACTCCTGAAAAGTTACTTTAATCCACAAATCCAAAAACCACAGTCAGGCAAGCAAAAATCTCTGGTTTAAGTGGGTAGTTACACGTCATGGCAGAAGATAGTCGGGATTTTATCCTTGGGAAGCATGTGCCAACAGAGTTGGGACACAGTGATTAAACCCCAACCACTGGATCACCAATAAAGCGGTCCCACCTCCCAAGTGAGGCTTATAGGGACTTAGTCCTCATTACAAGACAACTTCCTCACAACAGGCACAAGCCCAGAGAGAGATGAATATTCTCCATGTGTCTGGAGAAGGGGACCTGCAACATGCAAGAAGCAGACACCATCCAGGACAGAGCAGCCCACTTCATGGGGACTGCATTCACCACCTCCTTTCAGGGTCCATTACCTACCAGGTCCCCTGCAGCACTCACCAAGGTTACTTCAACACATACCTTCCAAGCACAGTCTACTCCTTGGAAGGGCACAAGCACATCACCACCAGGATAGAGGGGACATTTTGTTTTAGGTCAAGCTAAATGATATGGGAACAACCTCCATTCCTTCACTGTCACTGGGCTAATAGCCTCAGCACATTCCAGCAGCCCCAGTGTGGGGTGGAGAAGGGCAGAGAGGGGATCCAACATTTCTCACACACAGCAGATCAACTCTCAGTAGGGACGGGATAGGCCACACCCACATCTTCAATAAATACAAGTAAAGCCAAGTCAGCCTCAATGAAGGAGATCCACATAAAATAGATACCAGTCACAGACTAGCCTCAGGTTTGTTCAGACTAACAAGGGCCACTGCAACAGGGAAGTTATTGTTATTGTCAGTGTTAAAAAAAATCAGCATGTTTGTTTAGGACCACCACAGAGATCAGGCAAATGAAGTCAGGAAACTTGTGTCAGAAAGAAAAAAAAAGCAAGAGGCTTTTACCCTCCAGATACCACTGAAGGCCAACTGGGACCTGAGTTAACATACATCAGTATCCTACACCATCGTGACAGTAACACCACCTCTATCCTGAACTGATATTTAGGTAGGAGCCACAAAACCTCAATCTACTAGATTGTCAGCTTCACTAGAGGCCAGGCAAAGAATTTACTTCAACAGAACAGATTTATATGTTTAACCCCGAGAGACAGCACTCACCAAAGACTGATAGAGATAGGAGGCAGTGAGCTCCACATTAATCTGCTTGTTGACAGCAGCTTCACAATCCTGGTGATAGTTCTGACTGATCTGGGAGGCCATCTTGTGACAATAAATTTCTTTTATTCTCCTCACCACCAAAATAACAAAATTAGGAAGAACAATCAACATCATTCCCGTGGGACTCTATTTATACCCCAGGGGCAGACCCTCTTTTTATGAAGCAGGAAATGACATCATCAGTGATGGCCAATCACTCTTGTTAATCAATTGATCAGTTGCCACGTCCAATCAGTGCACGATGGGAATTGGATCCAGAAACGAATCACAGTTGACAACTGGTCGATGATGGAATTGCTGAATGATCTTTGACCTCCTGTACAAGTGCACATTCTGTAAATGTATTTGCCAGAAAATGACAATAAAATATACTCTAAACCTTCGCTTTTCTATCTGAGGTTGTGCGTGAAGACACAGTCATCACAGATTTGCAGAATTCTGTCGGATTGTTAATCTGAGGGATTATTCGTCATAACTTTTGAACGTTGCTGTTGGAGCCATAGAACATAGAACATAGAAGATTACAGCACAGCACAGGCACTTCGGCCCTCGATGTTGTGCCGACCTGTCATACCGATATGAAGCCCATCTAACCTACACTATTCCATGTACGTCCATATGCTTGTCCAATGACGACTTAAATGTACCTCAAGTTGGTGAATCTCCTACCGTTGCAGGCAAAGCGTTCCATTCCCTCACTGCTCTCCAAGTAAAGAAACTCTGACATCTGTCCTATATCTTTCACCCGTCCATTTGAAGCTATGCCCCCTCGTGCTCGCTGTCACCATCCCAGGAAAAAGGCTCTCCCTATCCACGCTATCTAACCCTCTGATTATTTTATATGTTTCAATTAAGTCACCTCGCAAACTTCTTCCCTCTAATGAAAACAGCCTCAAGTCCCTCAGCATTTCCTCCTAAGACCTTCCCACCATACCAGGCAACATCCTAGTAAATCTCCTCTGCACCCTTTCCAAAGCTTCTACATCCTTCTTATAATGGGGTGACCAGAACTGTACACAATACTCCAATTGCGGCCGCACCAGAGTTTTGTACAGCTTCGCCATAACCTCTTGGTTCCGGAACTCGATCCCTCTATTAATAAAAGCTAAAACATTGTATGCCTTCTTAACCGCCCTGTCAACCTGGGTGGCAACTTTCAAGGATATGTGTACATGGACACCGACATCTCTCTGCTCATCTAAACTACCAAGAATCTTACCATTAGCCCTGTACTTTGCCTTCCGGTTACTCCTACCAAAGTGCATCACCTCACACTCGTCTGCATTAAACTCCATTTGCCACCTCTCAGCCCAGCTCCGCAGCTTATCTATGTCTCTCTGCGACCTACAGCATCCTTCGTCACTATCCACAACTCCACCGACCTTCGTGTTGTCTGCAAATTTACTAACCCATCCTTCTACGCCCTCATCCAGGTCACCTATTAAAAATGAGAAACAGCAGTGGACCCAACACCGACCCTTGCAGTACACCACTAGTAACTGGTCTCCAGGATGAACATTTCCCATCGACTACCGCCCTCTGTCTTCTTTCAGCAAGCCAATTTCTGATCCAAACTGCTATATCTTCCACAATCCCATTCCTCCACATTTTGTACAATAGCCTCTTGTGGGGAACCTTAGAAGCTCAGCGAATGCCTTGCTCAAATCCATATACACCACATCAACCAGTTTACTCTCATCTACCTGTTTAGTCACCTTCTGAAATAACTCAATAAGGTTTGTGAGGCATGAGCATGACTTTCCCCTCATAAAACCGTGCTGACTATCCCAAATCAATTTATTCTTTTCTAGATGATTATAAATCCTATCCCTTATAACCTTTTCCAACACTTTACCAACAACTGAGGTAAGGCTCACTGGTCTACAATTACCAGGGTTGTCTCTACTCCCCTTCTTGAACAGGGGAACCACATTTGCGATCCTCTGAACAGGGGAAACAACATTGGCTAATCTCATCTTTCTAAAATGCCCAGATTTGGTTGATATGAACATTTTCCTATTTCTGCGCAGCAACAGAATAGTATGCTTTTGGATCGTCTAATACAGGCAACCGATGTCCTTTAGATCTGTTCTGAATCTGCTGTGATCCCTGGGACTTAGGGTCTCATGAATCCCAGTTTGAAAAGCAAGATGCTAAATGTGCTGAGTGACTCGTATACACAGTAGGCCTCAGGGTTTTCTGTGAATGAAAATCCCAGAAGCCCCTCCTCAGCAGCATCATTCCAGAGTCTCCTACACCAGACGGTCTGTAATAACCAGCTGCTGAGCACTAGATGTAGCCTTGCCATTGGCACACTCAAGAATGACTGTATATAAAAAGCATGCTGCGACAGGGTAGGGAAGTCCAAAACTAGAGGGCACAGGTTTGAGGGGAGAGGGGCCAGGGGAAACACAGGGTCAAAGGACTGTGGTGTGACTGAGCAGGATGTTGGGCAGATGGTTGATACTACGTGGGTCAAACGGCCTCTTCCAGGAGAGTAGGGATTCTATCACCAAGGATTGAGACTGGGCAAAATAAAAAGGATTATTGTGATGGAACAAATATATTCAGTACCTTAATGACCCACACTCTTCCTAAGGCTGTAGTGTGCACTTCGACAAAACTCAAGACAAACTCTGGGCTGTCTCTGTTCACCCCCCTCCCTCAGCCATGATCTGACACCTTGAATGATCAAGGAAACAGCTGTATAGGAATGTCAGCATGTCCAGGCATCTTGTCTGAAGGAGACAGTCCCAACCTTCCCCAGAAATCCCTGCTCCCTCACTCGTTCAAATTGAAGCGTGTCAAAAGAAAAAGAGCCTTCAGCCCATGGAAAGGTTCCAAGAACCAAGGCAGCAGCTTTTCATACAAACCCTTCAACAGTAAGAAGCCAGTTGTAGCTGCAAGCATAAACCAAATGGGAGTATTTTTAAACCGTGGGCTATCATCCAAGCCCCAGGTCACCAATCCTTGTCTTTATGGGATCAAGACCATCCACTATCAATCAGGTAGCCCCAGAGAATCTGGAGCCAATTCCCTGGAATGTGACTGTTGTGAAAGTTTGGGCCGAATTTCCCCAGCTCAGGGCTGGCAGACTTCCAGTTATTTCCAGTGGGGGCAGGCAGGGTGGGGTGGAGAAGAGAAGCTGTTGGAAGAGAAAGTTGCTGAGCCCATGGGTGAAGGAAAGACAGCAAAAAAACTGATGAAGCCACTTGGAAGACAAATTTTGGATTGCTTCTGGGAAAAGAGATCAATGCAGTTAAACCAAGACAGTTATTTAGAAAACCCCAAGGTGCCCTGGGAGGAGCAGCAGACAACTGACAAAACTAAATGCGAACTGGTCAGTGGGGCCAACTGTCAATGGCTATTGCAAGGGTAGGTCACAGGCCCCGATTTGAACCTGAACTGGCTCCCATAGGCCTAGAGTCTGTCCACAGTGTGGGGGGGGCGGGGGGGGGGGGGGGGGTGAACTTCAGTAGGAAAGCTTGATTGACCAAAGAAAGGTATCAATGGTCTCAAAATGATGGACAAAAACCAATATCAATATATCATTTTATTCATTTCCATTCAGCTGGTACAGCCATTACATTCTTTGCTACAAAATTCCTTCCCCCTGGAAGGAGACAGATTGCCCAGGGTGAAGTGGGGAATGCATTCAGACCAAGCAGACAGTACTCCAGGCCACACTAACTGCTGTCCTCCAGGGAGAGCCTGTCAAACAGGTACTCTCCCATCCCATTCTCAGGGGCTCCCAGGCGCTTCAGGTTGGTGATGTAGTCCCCAAGTTGCTTGATGATCTCCACCTCCTCATCCAAATAGTGAGTCTCCAGGAAGTCACACAGCTGCAAGAATATGACAACTTGCTACATTAATGCTATCCAAGACAACCTCAGATTTCCTACTGCAAAACACTCAGCCATATGAGCTCTAGACTACCCTGAAAACCTAACACCTGGAGACTATGCCAGTGAGGACCATGTATTTCAACTGCTCTTGCAGTTTGTTAAGTGATGCTGTGTTGGATTATGATGGATAGTGATCATTCCACTGCAATAATCCTGGATGAGCATTCAGTGGCCAATATCACTTCATCACTCCTACTAGATTATAATCCAAATTCCCATTTTACTTGATTGCTGAGCTGATCAGATTATAAGCATTGGTACGGATCTGAAGAGATCCAAATGGCACTTGTCTGAGACAGCAGGCAACTTCTAATCCACAAAAGACCAACCATTGAAGGTGTTACCCTGAGTGACCAGCAGTGAAGAGAATGAAGTGGTGAAGCTTACATGAGGGTCAGTCTGGGCTGTGGCAAGTTGGTGAAGATCCAGCAAACTCTGGTTCACATTCTTCTCCAGATCCAGGGCAACCTGCATCGCCTGCAGGCTGTTACCCCACTCATCCCTCCCTGGCTTCTGAGGATGGAAAGAAGCAAAGTGAAGCTTCAGAATCTCTACAACATCGATCAGTGCAGAACTGCTCTGAAATGCATCCCAGCTCATCCCACTCCCCCTCTATTCCTGTAACCCTGCATTTCAGATGGCCAATCCTCTTATACTATGAGGACACCAACGCAGACATGGGGAGGACATGTAAACACCAGTCCCTCACCAGAGGCCAGATCAAAACCTGTGTCCCTAGCACTGAGAACACTGCTAGCCCCTGAGGCAGCCCTGGAGCACAGCTGAAGAACAGTTCCTTCAGAATTGCTTTCACCTTGCCTGTCGGTCCTTGATCTGAAGGAGGAAGTTGAATAACAGGTCATTGTGGGGGATAATGACAAGATTTGCATCAGGGTCCATCTGATGGAATTGTGAGGATATTCACGAGTGAATCCTAAATGCTGTCATGGTACAGTGGTAGTGCCCCTGTCTCTGGCTGACAAGGCCAAGGTTCAAGTACCACTTGTGCTGGTGGCTTCATACATGCCTGAGCAGGATGATCAGAAACATCACGGCTATTTAATTCATCCAAGGGACAGCGAGGTGTTTGCAAAGTGTGTTGTGCTGCTAACAATTAAGAAAGGCCCAAAACCATAGATCCCTCAAAGTTCAGACAAGGTCAACAGGGTGTAACAGTGACAGAGGGCAAGCAACCTCTATTAGTTGGGTGTGGTGGAACAGGAAGGGGGCCAGTCTTGTCACAGTTTGTTCTTCTAGTCACCACATTATTCCCTCTTGGGCCTCACCAGTCACAAGGACAGGATGGCACTGCAGGGGGAAGCTGGTGAGGTTGCCCAGGCTGTTGCCCAAGATCCATTGATTGGAGGTTAGATAGGCTGGGATTTTCTGTGGAGCAGGAACGGCTGAGGGAGTGACCTGATGTAACTATTGAAGAATAGAGAGTGGCCAGTTGATGGAATGTCTTCCCCATGGCAGACACCAAGACCAGAGAGAAACCAGGTTTGTGGAGTAAGCAGGTTAGAGGGGATTGGAGGAAACGTTCTCTTCACCCTCCTCCGAGGGGGAGGTTAGAAATATGAGATGAACCACATAAAGGGTTGGATGGTGGTGGAGTCAGCTACTCCAGATCAGTTTAAGGTCCAGCTGGACAAGTATATAGTGCCAGGACAGTGGCCTGTGGACCAAGGGAAGGTAAATGGGATTAATGTGCTTTAGTGTTTGTGGGGTCAGCAAAGACATGGTGGGCCAAAGGGCTTCTTTCTACACTGGCTTCAAAAAGGAGATCAAACAGGCCGAACAAAGTTTTGACTCAAATGAAAACCTTGTCACTGACTTGAAACCACACCACAAGAGCAGCCATTACCATCCCAACCCCCACCCCACCCAACTCCAACCTTCACATCCTGGAGGAGGACCCGGCCTCCACGCTGATTCTGGAATTTCAGCAGCTTCTCGGCATGTTCCCGCTTCTCCTGGACTGATGTTTGAAGAAGCGGGAGACATGGGGGAGGGCAACATCATCCCGGTCAAAGTAGGACATCTGGAAGGGAGATCAAGGTAAAGCCCATTAACAAGTCACAGGCCAATTTTAGTTCAGAGCTCCAGGGCTACTTGAGCATTCTAAAAATCAGACTGACAATAAGCTGTTAAGTACCTGATGCATTAACAATTCAGAACCCAGTTTTGAGCAGTTCCTGTTGAATTGGAAAAATCAAAACAATCCCAGCTTCCTCCAGGTAAGCTGTAAACACCATGTGTTTTATTTTGGTTTGAAACTCCTGGCAAATTGCTCAGTGGGTCTGGCACAGCATTGGGTGAGAACAAGTGTGAATTGATGTTTTTACTGATTAACCTCCACCAGAAATGGGAAAATTACTGATTGAATAGGGTTTCAAGAAATGCCAGAAGCTGGAATGCAGGATGTGCACCAATAGAACAGCTGCAGGGCACGCTATTGCTCCTTTGGCAAAGGCCAGAAAACAGATCCCAGACACTGCAACTAACAGCTAGGAAGGAGCACATTTTCTGCTTAGTCAGGATCAATGCAATTGGATGCACTGTATCTATTAGTTTGACAAGGGCTGCAGTAGTGGGGTGGCTGGGGTGAGGGGGAAGGGATGAATGAAGGACATGGGCACCAAGAATCTGCCAAGGAAAGCCTGCCTCGGGACAGTCTTTGGATTGTTCTAGATACAGTTTACTGCTGCATCTAAAACAGCTGTACTGAGACTGCTAGCAACTTGTACCATTACACATGAAACAATGATTGACAAAACAAACTGATCACATGACAAATATGACAGTGACCTGCAGATCACCTCCTCTCTAGACAACATCACTTATTAAAACAGTAACGTGGAAATGCTACTGTTTACTTAATCCAACAGGCAAAGTCCTGTAGATTTCTAAACCAGGATGTTCACAATTCAATGTATTCAGGTTTACCAGGTCTGCTATTGGAAGCAGCTACTAAGACACACATTCTTGGGAATCCTGCTGAAAAAAGTTGCTTTAATTGTCAAATGCAAACACAAGCACAATTTATCATTGCCCATTTAAATGGGCAGTTAGAAGATGTAGAATAGTGGAGATTTTACTCTTGGGACATGCTTCCAAGTTGTGTTAGGAACATGGGTCAGCGATTAAAACTGACCTGGTGGCTCAATGAAAGCTGTTGCCACCTCCCAAAGTGGGGCTGACAGGGACTTGATCCTCATCATGACAGGACTTCCTGCTGACAAGCACAAGCCCAGAGAGCACCCGGCAACACTCACTAAGGTTACTTCTAACACCTTCTAAACACATTCTACCCCTTGGAAGGGCACAGGCACCCAACCACCTGGGGAAAGAGGGGCTAGTTAGTTTAGAGTCAGGCCAAATACAACAGGAATAAGCTATTTTTTGCATATTCACTGGGTCAGTACCCTCCGCACATTCTCAGCCCCACGGCAGTGCCGTGCCTTGGAAAAGCTCCAACACTTCATATACAGACAGCCCACACCCACCTCATGAGTATGAAAAAAAGCAAAGTAGATCTCAAATGGAGATCTGCTTGATCAGATACCAGTCACAACCTCACCCAGTTTAATCTGAAACTAGAACATAACAGCACAGTACAGGCCCTAGATGTTGTGTCAACTTGTCATACTGATCTCAAGCCCATCTAACCTAGACTATTCCCTGTACGTCCATATGCTTGTCCAATGACGACTTAAATGTACCTAAAGTTGGCAAATCTACTACCGTCACAGGCAAAGCATTCCATTCCCTTACTACTGAGTAAAGAAACTACCTCAGACATCTGTCCTATATCTATCATCCCTCAATTTACAGCTATGCCCCCTCATGCTCACCGTCCGCAGAAAGAGGATTTCCCTTTCCAACCCTCAGAATATTATATGTTTCAATTAAGTCAACTCTCAACCTTCTCACCAATGAAGACAGCCTCAAGTCCCTCAGTCTTTCCTCATAAGAGCTTCCCTCGATACCAGGCAACATCCTAGTAAACCTCCTCTGCACTCTTGCCAAAGCTTCCACATCCTTATAATGCAGTGACCAGAACTGTATACAATACTACAAGTGCAGCCACACCAGAGTTTGGTACAGCTTCACCATAACCTCTTGGTTCCAGAACTCAATGCCTCTATTAATCAAAGAGAAAACACTGCCTTCTTAACCGCCCTGTCAACCTGGATGGCAACTTTCAAGGACCTGTTTACGTGGACACCGAGATCTCTCTCCTCATCTACATTACTAAGAATCTTACCATTAGCCTCGTGCTTTGCCTGCTGGTTACTCCTCCCAAAGTGCATCACCTCACACTTGTCTGCATTAAACTCCATTTGCCACTTCTCAGCCCAGCTCTGCAGGGCTAGAACAAGCCTATTCTAAGCTGATTGCAATAGGAAATCAAGATTATTTGAGATGTTAAGTTGGGATCACCACAAAATTCAAATACAAGCAAGGATACAAGGAGGAAAAGAAGAGCAGTGACTAGCCGATGGTGCTTCCATTCCCACAATGGTGAGTCCCAATTCATTTTTAAATTAGTTCCCTCAAGTTTCAAACAAAGTCACAGGAAGCGATAATTACCACCAGTCACAGCACCATCATGGGACAGGCAAGTAACTACAAGAACACTCCACATCTCACTGACAACCAACTGGGACCCAAGTTAGAGTACATTAGACACCAAACTATTGTTATAGTAACATCACACTCATCCTGCAGTGAGAAAGAGGTAGGAGCCACAAAACTCAGTCTATAAGATAGACAACTTAATTACATCCAAGGGGAAGAGTTCACTTCAACAGAACAGAAGTATGTTTCACCCAACAGAGACACCACTCACCAAAGACTGATAGAGATAGGAGGCAGTGAGCTCCACATTAATCTGCTTGTTGACAGCATCTTCACAATCCTGGTGATAGTTCTGCATGATCTGGGATGCCATCATATAAAGGAAAAGCTTGCTTTAGTTTCCGCACCACAAAAATAACAAAGTTAAGAACAACAATAAACATCCCTGCCCTGGGACTCTATTTATACCCGAGGAGCCAACACTCATTTTATGAAGCAGGAAATGAGATCATCAGTGATGGCCAATCACTCTTGTTAATCAATTGATCAGCTGCCACATCCAATCAGTGCAGGATGGGAATCGGGTCAAAAAACCAATCAGAATTGATGAGTGGTTGATGATGAAATTGCTGAAATGATCTTTGACCTCCTGAACAAGTGCAAATTCTGGGAGGACATCTCCCTGAAAATGAGAATAAAGTATGCTCTAAAACTTCACGTCTGTATCTGAAGTTGTGCGTTAAGACACACTCAACACAGATTTGCAGAATTCTGTCGGATTGTTATTCTGAGGGATTAGTCGTCATAATTTTTGAACATTGGTGTTGGAGCTCTTTGAAAAATGGCTCGATTTGGTTGATCTGAACATTTTCCTATTTCTGTGCCGCAACAGAAATAATGTGCTTTTGGATCATCTAAAACAGGCAACTGATGTACTTTGTGGATCCAATCTGCATCTGATGTGATCTCCCTGACCTTGACCTTGAAGGCCCAGTTTGAAAAGCAAAACGCTAAATGTGCTGAGTGCCTCTTCTACACAGTAGGCCACAGGCCTCTATGTCTCAGTTGCTGCTAGAAATGTATCGCACGTTGAACATTTCTGTCTCCCAGTTTCGTTTTTCATTGTTTGAAGTAGAACTAGCGATTAACCCCAGCAGGTTTCCAAGTGAGGAATTTCTGGTCCTGTATACATTGCGTTCTGTAGATGGTACAGCTCAGAAACTGGGAATTCAGATGCTGGGAATTCTGTCAGGAAGTACTCAACTCCTGAGTTTCCAAAACCTGTCCACCGTCAATAAGGCTGAAGTTGGGAGTAGTGCTGGAATAGTTTACAATGTTGTCGCTTGAGGCAGCTCCGACGACACTCAAGCAGCTCCATGTAACTCTGTCACCATCCTGACTTGGAACAATATCCCTGTTTGTGAATGAAAATCCCAGAAGCCCCTCCTCAGCAGCAGCAGCAGCATCATTCCAGTCTCTCCTACACCAGGTGGACTGTAATGACCAGCTCATCACCACCTTCTGGAGTGTAACACTTGCTGAGCACTAAATGTGGCCTTGCCCTTGGCAGACTCACGATTGACTGCATACAGTAAGCATGCTGGGACAGGGTAGGGGAGTCCAAAACTAGAGGTGGTAGGGGTAATGTTTTCACACACAGGCATATGGAGTTTGGGGGGGTGGGGGGAGAGGGAGGGAAGCTGAAGAACAGCTTTTCCCCACAGAAAATGGTTTAGGTCAAGAATGAGTGGCTACATAAAGCAGGAGAAGTAGGTGCAATTGCAGTTGTTAAAAGACATTTGGTGATTTCCAGGGAAAGGACTGGTTGAGGGATATGGGGCAAACACAACTAGTTCAGATTTGGAACACTGCTCGACCTGGACGGTTTGAGCCAAACAACCTGAATCTCTGCTGTAGGACTCTGACAGTATGCAACAGCATATTCCTTTGTTCGGTACTTTAGGGTGAGACAGTGTCTCAGTAGCGAACACTTACCTCACAGCGACATGGGATTTATTACAGCCTTAGGGCACCCTGGGGAGTTTGTACATTTACAGTGTCTGTTTGGTTTCCCACCCACCATCTGAACTATTTGCTGGTCAAGTGGATAGGCAATGCTAAGTTGGTGATATTGACAAGGGGCAAGCTGGATTAGCCATGGGGAAGACACAGGGTTAAAGGACTGGGGTGGGACTGAGCAGGATTCTGGTCAGAAGGTTGATGCTACCTGGGTCAAATGGCCTCTTGCCAGAGAGCAGGGATTCTATCACCAAGGATAGAGACTGGGCCAAACAACAACGATTTTTGTGATGGAACAAATCTATTCAGTACCTTAATGACCCACACTCTTCCTAAGGCTACAGTGTGCACTTGTGCCAAAACTCAAGATAATCTCCGGGCTGTCTCTGATCACACCCTCCCTAACCCATGATCAGACACCTTGAATGATCAAGGAAACAGCTGTAAGGCAAAGTCAGCATGTCCAGGCATCTTGACTGAAGGAGACAGCCCCCATCTTCCCCAGAAATCCCTGCTCCCTCACTGGGTCAAAAAAAATTTCATCAGCCCATGGAAAGGTTCCAAGAACCAAGGTAGCAGCTTTTTGTACAAACCCTTCAACAGTCAGAGGCCAGTTGTAGCTGCAAGCATAAACCAAATGTGAGTATTTTGAACCATGGGCAATCATCCAAGCCCCAGGTCACCAATCCTTGTATTTATGGTAGAAAGAGCATCCACTATCAATCAAGTAGCCCCAGAGAATCTGGAGATGATTCTCTGGAATGTGACTGTTCAGAATGTTTGGGCTGAATTTCCCCCAGCTCAGGGCTGGTGGACTTCCAGTTATGGGGAGGGCCTGAGCCCTGGGCGGAGGAAAGAAAGCAAAAAACTGAGGAAGCCACTTGAAGGAATTTTGGATTCCTTCTGGGGGAAATTCAAATCTATGCAGTGGAACCAAGAAAGTTCAGAAAACCCAAGGTCCCCTGGGAGGAGCAGCAGACTTCAGTGACAAAGTGAACTGGTCAGCAGGGCCACCAGTTGATGGTTGTCGTCAGGGTCGGTCACAGGCCCCATTTGAACCCCAACTGGCTCCCGTAGGCCTGGAGTCTGTCCACAGGGGGTTGGGGAAAAGCAATGGTGAAGTGAGGCAAGAAAGCTTGCTTGACCAAAGAGGTATCAGTGGTCTCAAAATGATGCACAGTAACTGAGATCAAGAGATCATTTTATTCATTTCCATTCGGCTGGTACAGCCATTACATTCTTTGCTCAAAGTCCTTTCTCCCTGGAGAGAGACAGATTGGCCAGGGTGAAGTGGGGAATGCATTCAGACAAGCAGACAGTACTCCAGGCCACACTAACTGCTGTCCTCCAGGGAGAGCCTGTCAAACAGGTACTCTCCCATCCCATTCTCAGGGGCTCCCAGGCGCTTCAGGTTGGTGATGTAGTCCCCAAGTTGCTTGATGATCCTCACCTCCTCATCCAAATAGTGGGTCTCCAGGAAGTCACACAGCTGCAACAGAGGAATATGACACTTGGTACATTAACACTATCCAAGAAAACGTCAGAATCCCCACTGAAAAACATGCATATGGAGGGAGATTGTCAGGGATGACTAGAGCCAACGCCTGGAGAAATTGTGCAAAGAGGACAACTGCTTTTTAGCTGCTTCATCTTGCTGTTTATTTACTGGAGCAGAGTTGACTTGTGATGGATAAAAGTCATTCCACTGCAGTGGCCCTGAATGAGAATTCAGTCACCAATATCGCCTCAGTCCTCCCCACAGGTTTACAAGTTAAAATACAGACTTGGAGTCAACTGCTCAGCAATGATTTTGTAATCACTATGGATCTGAAGTGATCCATGTCATCTGCACAAAAACAAAGTCTAACTGAATTTCTAATCCACAAAAGACCAACCAATGAAGGTGTTGCCCTGAGGGCCTAGCAGTGAAGTCAATGAGGAGGTGAAGCTTACATGAGGGTCAGTCTGGGCTGTGGCGACTTGGTGTAGATCCAACAAACTCTGGTTCACATTCTTCTCCAGATCCAGGGCAACCTGCATTGCCTGCAGGCTGTTACCCCACTCATCCCTCTCTGGCTTCTGGAGGAGGGAAAGAAGGACAGTTAAGCTTCAGAATCTCTACAACATGCATCAGTCTGTAACTGCTCTGAAGAGGATCCCAACTCGTCCTTCTCCCACCCTATTCCTGTCACCCTGCATTTCAGATGGCCAATCCTCTTATACTATGAGGACACCAACGCAGACATGGGGAGGACATGTCAACACCAGTCCCTCACCAGAGGCCAGATCCAGACCTGTGTCCCTAGCACTGAGAACACTGCTAGCCCCTGAGGCAGCCCTGGAGCACAGCTGAAGAACAGTTCCTTCAGAATTGCTTTCACCTTGCCTGTCGGTCCTTGATCTGAAGGAGGAAGTTGAATAACAGGTCATTGTGGGGGATAATGACAAGATTTGCATCAGGGTCCATCTGATGGAATTGTGAGGATATTCACAAGTGAATCCTAAATGCTGTCATGGTACAGTGGTAGTGCCCCTGTCTCTGGCTGACAAGGCCAAGGTTCAAGTACCACTTGTGCTGGTGGCTTCATACATGCCTGAGCAGGATGATCAGAAACATCACGGCTATTTAATTCATCAAAGGGACAGCGAGGTGTTTGCAAAGTGTGTTGTGCTGCTAACAGTTAAGAAAGGCCCAAAACCATAGATCCCTCAAAGTTCAGACAAGGTCAACAGGGTGTAACAGTGACAGAGGGCAAGCAACCTCTATTAGTTTGGTGGGGTGGAACAGGAAGGGGACCAGTCTCCTCAGTTTGTTTTTCTGGTCACCACATTATTCCTCTTTGGCCTCACCAGTCACCTGGACAGGATGGCACTGCAGGGGGAAACTGGTGAGGTTCCCCAGGCTGTTGCCCAAGATCCATTGATTGGAGGTTAGATAGGCTGGGATTTTCTGTGGAGCAGGAACGGCTGAGGGAGTGACCTGATGTAATTGAAGAATAGAGAGTGGCCAGTTGATGGAATGTCTTCCCCATGGCAGACACCAAGACAGGAGAGAAACCAGGTTTGAGGAGTAAGCAGGTTAGAGGGGATTGGAGGAAACTTCACCCCACCCCCACCCCCACCCCTCTGAGGGGCTGTTTGAAATATGAGATGAACCACATAAAGGGTTGGATGGTGGTGGAGACTGCGACTCAAGATCAGTTTAGGGTCCAGCTGGACAAGTACTTAGTGCCAGGACAGTGGCCTGTGGACCAAGGGCAGGTAAGTGGGATTAATGTTGTTAGTGTTTGTGGGGTCAGCATAGACATGGTGGGCCAAAGGGCTTCTTTCCACACTGGCTTCAAAAAGGAGATCAAACAGGCTGAACAAAGTTTTGACTCAAATGAAAACCTTGTCACTGACTTGAAACCACACCACAAGAGCAGCCATTACCATCCCATTCCCCACCCCACCCAACTCCAACCTTCACATCCTGGAGGAAGACTCCGCCTCCACGCTGATTCTGGAATTTCAGCAGCTTCTCTGCATGTTCCCGCTTCTCCTGAGACTGATGTTTGAAGAACTGGGAAAAATGGGGAAGGGCAACATCGTCCCGGTCAAAGTAGGACATCTGGAAGGGAGAACAAGGTAAAGTCCATTAACAAGTCATGAGCCAATTTCAGTTCAGAACTACAGGGCTACTTGAGCATTCTCAAAATCAAACTGACAATAAGCTGTTAAGTACCTGATGCATTAACAATTCAGAACCCAGTTTTGAGCAGTTGCTGTTGAATTGGAAAAATCAAAACAATCCCAGCTTCCTCCAGTAAGTTGTAAATACCATGTGTTTTATTTTGGTTTGAAACTCCTGGCAAATTGCCCAGGAGGGTCTGGCACAGCATTTGGTGAGAACAAGTGTGAATTGATGTTTTTACTGATTAACCTCCACCAGAAATGGGATAAATCTTTGATTGAATAGGGTTTCAAGAAATGCCAGGGGCTGGAGTGCAGGATGTACACCAATAGAACAGCTGCAGGGCACTGTATTGCTGCTTTGGCAAAGACCAGAAAACAGATCCTAGACACTGTAATTAACAGCTAGGAAGAAGCACATTTTCTGCTGAGTCAGGATCAATGCAATTGGATGCACTGTATCTATTAGTTTGACAAGAACTGCAGTATTGGGGTGGCTGGGGGGGCATGAGGAGATGAATGAAGGATGTTAGCTCCAAGAAAAGCCTGCCTAAGGACAGCCTTTGGATTGTTACTGCAACAGTTTACTGCTGCACTGACTCAGACTGCTAGCAAATTGTACCATTACACATGAAAGAAAGACTGACAAAACAAACTGATCACATGACAAATATGACAGTGATCTGCAGATCAACTACTCTCCAGAGAAGATCCCTCATTAACCTGGAAAAACCACTGTTGACTTAATCCAACAGGCAAAGTCCTGTAGATTTCTAAACCAGGATGTTCACAATTCAATGTATTGAGATTTAGCAGGTCTGCTATTGGAAGCAGCCAGTAACAAGCACATTCTTACAAATCCTGCTGAAAAAAGTTGCTTCAATTCTCAAATGCAAACACAAGCACAATTTATCTTTGCGATTTAAATGTGCAGTTAGAAGATGTAGAATAGCAAGATTTCATTCCTGGCACATGCTTACAAGGTGTGTTGGGACAATGGGTCAGTGATTAAAACCCAACTGCTGGCTCAATGAAAGCTGTTCCCCCTCCCGAAGTGGGGCTGACAGGGGCTTGATCCTCATCAGGAGGGGACTTCCTGCTGACAGGGACAAGCCCAGAGAGCACCCTGCAACAAACACTAAGGTTACGTAAACACCTTCTACCCCTTGGAAGGGCACAAGCACCCCACCTGGGGAAAGAGGGTCCAGTTAGTTTAGAATCAGGCCAAATACAACAGGCATAAACTTTTTACCAGAGTCACTGGGTCAGTACCCTCAGTACATTCTCAGCCCCATGGCAGTGCTGTGCCTTTGAAAAGCTCCAACACTTGACATACAGACAGCCCACACCCACCTAATGGAGTATCAAGAAAAGCAAGGTAGATCTCAAAAGGAGATCTGCTTAATCAGATAAGAGTCACAACCTCACCCAGTTTAATCTGAACATAGAACATAACAGCAAAGTGCAGGCCCTTCAGCCCTTGATGTTGTGCCGACTTGTCATACTGATCTCAAGCCCATCTAACCTACACTATTCCATGTATGCCCATTTGCTTATCCAATGATGACTTAAGTGTACCTAAAGTGGGCAAATCTACTACTGTCACAGGCAAAGCATTGCATTCCCTTACTGAGTAAAGAAACTACCTCTGACATCTGTCCTATATTTATCAGCCCTCAATTTAAAGCTACCCCACCTCATGCTCACCATCACCATCTAGGAAAAAGGCTCTCCCTATCCACCCTAACTAGCCCTCTGATTATTTTATGTTTCAATTAAGTCACCTCTCAACAACCTTCTCTCTAATGAAGAGAGCCTCAAGTCCCTCAGCCTTTCCTCATAAGATCTTCCCTCCAGACCAGGCAACATCCTAGCAGATCTACTCTACACCCTTTCCAAAGCTTCACATCCTTATAATGTAGTGACCAGAACTGTATGCAATCCTCCAAGTGCAGCTGCACCAGAGTTTTGTACAGCTTCACCATAACCTCTTGGTTCCAGAACTCCATCCTCTATTAATAAAAGACAAAACACTGCCTTAATTGCCCTGTCAACCTGGGTGGCAACTTTCAACATTCCGTGTCTATCTATCAACAGATCTCTCTGCTCATCTACACTACCAAGAATCTTACCATTAGCC
Source organism: Stegostoma tigrinum (assembly GCF_030684315.1). Classification (NCBI taxonomy): domain Eukaryota; kingdom Metazoa; phylum Chordata; class Chondrichthyes; order Orectolobiformes; family Stegostomatidae; genus Stegostoma; species Stegostoma tigrinum. The sequence goes on along the minus strand of NC_081391.1, from coordinate 13,376,205 downwards.
CTGTACTTTGCCTTCCGGTTACTCCTACCAAAGTGCATCAGCTCACTTGTCTGCATTAAACTCCATTTGCCACCTCTCAGCCCAGCTCTGCAGGGCTAGAACAAGCCTACTCTAAGCTGATTGCAATAGGAAACCAAGATTCTCAGTATCAATTGGCAGGTTTACTTCAGATCCCCACAAGATTCAAATAGAAACAAGGATACAGGAGGGAAAAGAAAAACAGTGACTAGCTGATGGTGCTTCCATTCCCACAATGGTGAGTCCCAATTCATTTTTAAATTAGTTCCCTCAAGTTTCAAACAGTCACAGGAAGCTATAATTACCACCAGTCACAGCACCATCATGGGACAGGCAAGTAACTACAAGAACACTCCACCCTCCACATCTCACTGACAACCAACTGGGACCCAAGTTAGAGTAACATTAGACACCAAACTATTGTTACAGTAACATCACACTCATCCTGCATTGAGAAAGAGGTAGGAGCCACAAAAACTCAGTCTATAAGATATAGAACTTAATTACATCCAAGGGGAAGAGTTCACTTCAACAGAACAGAAGTATGTTTCACCCAACAGAGACTCCACTCACCAAAGACTGATAGAGATAGGAGGCAGTGAGCTCCACATTGATCTGCTTGTTGACAGCAGCTTCACAATCCTGGTGATAGTTCTGACTAATCTGAGAGGCCATCTTATAAAGGAAACACTTGCTTTATTTTCCTCACCACAAAAATGACAAAGCTAAAAGCAACAGTAAACATCCCTGCCCTGGGACTCTATTTATACTCCAGGAGCCAACACTCATTTTATGAAGCAGGAAATGAGATCATCAGTGATGGCCAAACACTCTTGTTAATCAATTGATCAGCTGCCACATCCAATCAGCGCAGGATGGGAATCGGGTCAAAAAACCAATCAGAATTGACGACTGGTTGATGATGAAATTGCTGAAATGACCTTTGACCTCCCGCACAAGTGCAAATTCTGGAAGGACATCTCCCTGAAAATGAGAACAAAATATACTCTAAAACTTCACTTTTCTATCTGAGGTTGTGCGTTAAGACACATTCATCACAGATTTGCAGAATTCTGTCGGATTGCTATTCTGAGGGATTAGTCGTAATAATTTTTGAACGTTGGTGTTGGAGCTCTTTGAAAAATGGCTCGATTTGGTTGATCTGAACATTTTCCTATTTCTGTGCAGCAACAGAAATAATGTGCTTTTGGATCATCTAAAACAGGCAACTGATGTACTTTGTGGATCCATTCTGCATCTGATGTGATCTCCCTGACCTTGACCTTGAAGCCCAGTTTGAAAAGCAAAACGCTAAATGTGCTGAGTGCCTCTTCTACACAGTAGGCCTCAGGCCTCTATGCCTCAGTTGCTGCTAGAAATGTATCGCACGTTGAACATTTCTGTCTCCCAGTTTCGTTTTCGTTGTTTGAAGTAGAACTAGTGATTCACCCCAGCATGTTTCCAAGTGAAGAATTTCTGGTTCTGTTTACATTGCGTTCTCTCGATGGTACAGCTCAGAAACTGGGAATTCAGATGCTGGGAATTCTGTCAGGAAGTACTCAACTCCTGAGTTTCCAAAACCTGCCCACCCTCAATAAGGCTGAAGTTGGGAGTAGTGCTGGAATTAGTTTACAATGTTCTCGCTGGAGGCAGCACCAACGACACTCAAGCAGCTCCATGTAACTCTGTCACCATCCTGACTTGGAACACTATCCCTGTTTGTGAATGAAAATCCCAGGAGCCCCTCCTCAGCAACAGCAGCAGCAGCAGCATCATTCCGGTCTCTCCGACACCATGTGGACTGTAATAAGCAGCTCATCACCACCTCCTGGAGTGTAACAGTTGCTGAGCACTAAATGTAGCCTTGCCATTGGCACACTCAAGATTGACTGTATATAAAAAGCATGCTGGGACAGGGTAGGGGGGTTCCAAAACTAGAGGGCACCGGTTTGAGGGGAGAGGGGCAAGATTTAAAAGGGGCGTGAGTGACAACATTGTCACACAGAGGGTGTTGCGTGTATGGAACGAGCTGCCAGAGGAAGTGGTAGAGGTGGATAGAATTACAACATTTAAGTGACATTTGGAGATTTACATGGAAAGGAACGGTTAAGAGAAAGATGGGCCAAACGAAGGCAAATGGCACTACACAGTTTATGAAAACCTGGTCTGCAAGTTCGGGCTGCGCTGCAGAGTCTATTCCCATGGCGTAGTTTGCCGCAGTGTATTCCTTTCCTTTGGTACTTTAGAATGTTTTGGCGGCTCAGTGCCAGGGACCCAGGTTCGATTCTCCCCCTGGGTGATGGACTGCGTGGATTTCCTCCAGGTGCTTGAGTTTCCTCACACAGCCCGACGATTTGCAGATTGTCGATAGTGAGCAGGGGCATGCAGGCTTGGTCGAATAACCATGGGGAATGTGGAGTTAAGGCAAAGGGGTTGGGTCTAAGGAGGATGCTGTTCAGAAGGTCTATGCAGATTTAATGGGCCTAATGGTCCCTTCCTGCACTTGAGGGCTACTGTAGCCTAGACTTATTTTCACCAAAAATAAATTGCTTTATGAGGTTGGAACAAATATGTTGAGTGCCTTTTGACTCAGCAGCACCGCCCCCCAGCCAACCTCGATGAAGGCTGCAGTGTACACCCGCTACAAAACTCCCTGGAACAATCCTCAGGATGTCTCAGATCGCCCCCTCACGAACCCATTATCTCTGACACCTTGAACGATAAAGGAAGCAGCCGTAAAGGAAAGTCAGCATCTCCATGTCTCCTCTCCCAGCCACTTTGCTCCTTCAATGTGATTTCACCCAATCAACCTGCATCAGGAGTAATGTTCACCATGGGGGAAAGCTCAGAGGAACCAAGGGAGCAGCTTAGTGCGCTCAATGCTGGCTTTAGCAACAAGAGCCAATCAAACAGCAGCATTTAACCAGGTGCATTGCTGTGTTATTCCCAGGTCCCTGTTATCCTGCTGTAAGCAGCAATGAGGCCCTACATTATAATCCAGTACAGTTCAGGTGAACGTCTTGAGCTGACTCCCAGGGAAAGGGGCTGTGGTGAATGTTTAGGCTGGTGGGGCACGTGGATAGAAAAGGTCGGGTGGGGGGAGGGCGGGGTGAGCGAAGTGGGGAGAAGCGGAAGAGAAAGAGCTCCAGCCACAGTTTGGGATGGTGAAACCAAAAGTAACAATACTGAGAATATAGTGTTTATTGGTCAGGGTAGGGCCCAATGGGGGAAAAAAAAAAGAGATATACCAGGCAGTCCAGATTGTTTCACACCTCTGCTGCTTCCGCCACCTGGATTGAAATCAGAGCCTGCTGGGCCTCTTCCTTTAGACCTTTGTGATCAGGAAGCTGGGTCAGTAGATAAAGGGCTGTCTTCACTTTTTGTTGCTGTCATCATTCAGGCAATAATTGAGTACGCAGGATGGCTGAGGCGGGGAAGAGATTAAGGGAAATGTGCAATTGAACACCACTATCCCAAATTCTATCAGGCTGGGTAGAGAAGTCTATGTAGAAGGTGTGGGAACTTCCTGTCACCAGAGGAAGACAATTGCTTTGAGCTACAGTTGAACCCACCATATCCAGGAGCGCACTAATTGTCCTCTAGAAGAAAGCCAATGCCACAATTGACAAATCCCAACCTTATCCTATTTGGAGGAAAAACACCTTCAATTTCCACAGGAATAACCTAAAAAACACTCCATCTAGTTACATTCTAATGTGGGGATAGTGAGCGATTCCGTGAAGGGTTGCCTCGTCCAATTAGAAATTGGACCAATCAAATGACAGAAAACGAACTGGCTTCAAGTAAGAGCTATCACCCAAAGTATTCAGAGCTCTGAATGATGGACAATAAGCAACATCAATGCATGATTTTATTCATTTCCATTTAGCTGGTACAGCCATTACATTCTTTGCTCCAAGTCCCTTCTCCTTGGAAGGAGACAGATTGCCCAGGTGAAGTGGGGAATGCATTCTGACCAAGCAGACAGTACTCCAGGCCACACTAACTGCTGTCCTCCAGGGAGAGCCTGTCAAACAGGTACTCTCCCATCCCATTCTCAGGGGCTCCCAGGCGCTTCAGGTTGGTGATGTAGTCCCCGAGTTGCTTGATGATCTCCACCTCCTCATCCAAATAGTGAGTTTCCAGGAAGTCACACAGCTGCAACAGAGGAATATGACAACTGGGTGCATTAACACTATCCAAGACAATTTCAGAATTCCCACTGAAAAACAGGCTTTACCATACTAGTTCCAGACAGCCCTGAAAATTTAGCTAACGCCTGGAAAATCTGTGTCGGTGATGACAATAGGATTTCAGCTGCTCCATCTTGCTGTTTGTGAAGTGGAGCTGAGTTGGATGGTGATGGACAATGATCATTCCACTGTAATGCTCCCAAGTGAGAATGGGAATTCAGTGGCCAATATCACTTCATCACTCCCAATGGATTGCCTTCCAAACTCCCATTTCACTTCATTTCTGATCACCATGTAACAACTGCTCAGCAGCATGGACCCAAAGTGATCAGTGCACACCTGTGAATTTCCAATCCACACAGACCAACCAATGAAGTGTTGCCCTGAGGGTATGGCAGGGATGAGAATGAGGAGGAGATGAAGCTTACATGAGGGTCAGTCTGGGCTGTGGCGAGTTGGTGTAGATCCAGCAAACTCTGGTTCACATTCTTCTCCAGATCCAGGGCAACCTGCAGCGCCTGCAGACTCTTACTCCACTCATCCCTCTCTGGCTTCTGAGGATGGAAAGAAGGACAGGTAAGCCTCAAACAACATCCCTGCAGCATGCATCAGGCCATTCTGCCCACTCATGACCATCTGAAGAGCATCCAACCTGGTCCTAGTCCCAGCCATGTAATCCTGCATTTTTCATGGCCTATCCTACCCTGCACATCTTTGGACTGTGGGAGGAAGCCTATGTAGAGATGTGGTGAACATGTAAACTCCAGAATTAAGCTCGTGCCCCAAGCACTGATGCATTTGTGCTAACCACCGCCATCCCTGAAGTCCTTAGGAAGAACAGATCAGTTATTTAAGGAATTGCTTTCACCTAGCCCTATTTGCTTCTTACGAAAGGAGAGTCAATTCACAACCAGGTCATAGTGGGGATAAGAGTTATGTTTGCACAGAATTGTCAGTGCCCATCTGATGGCATCCCAAGGAGGATATTCACAACTTAATCCCAGGGCTCGTAATGCAGTGGTACTGTCCCTAGGTTTGGAGCATAGGCCCAGGTTGAAGTCCCACTTGTGCTTATGGCTTCATATAGGACTGACCTGAATGATCAAAAGCATCACTACTATTTAATTCATTGAAGGGACAGCAATATGTTGACAATAAAGGAACCAAGAGAACAAGACTAGAGATATTTCAAGGATCCATAAGTGTAGACAGGATGGGGAAGGTGGCTTCCACAATGCCCTTCCCCATTTCTTGGGGCGCAGTACAGGGACTCCAGTCTTGTCACAAACTTTGCAGCATTGGCCATGCAAAGGTGGAATACAGTGTGGTGACCAGAGCCACAATGGCACTGGAAGGGTCACCAGGATGTTGCCCCAAGACTGAAAAATCCATTAAAAGGAAGATTAGATTTCTCACTCCAATCCCCAGAGTGAAGTCAGTTGAGATGTTTATGTGATGGCATTTGATTAGTGTGGAGTCTTGATAGTAGATGGGGAGTGTCTGCTATGAGGGGGTGGGGAGAAAGAGACATTAAGACCAGAGGGCACTGATGTGAGGAGTCAGCAGGTTAGAGGAATCCTTTGCCCAGAGGGTAGTGGAAAAATAATATGGGGGGGTGGGGCAGTGGGGGAGGCATCTACTGCTGCAATATTTAAGCAGCTTCTAGACAACTACCAATGCCATGGGGGCTGTAGACCAAGTGCAGTAAATGGGATTAATGTGGTTTGGTGTTTGTTGGGTCAGCATGGGTTGGGGGGGGGGGGGGGGGTGGGGGGAGAAGCAGCAGGTGGAGGGGAGCCAAGAGGCTTGTTTCTGGGATTTCTTTCCTTTTAGTCAAAAGGAGGGGAGCCAAACAAAACAGTTTTCACTTTCTTTCAGGACATGAAACCACACCATAAGCAGCCATTTCTCACATCTCCTCCCCACTGCCTGCTTTCTCCAACTCCAACCTTCACATCCTTTACCACATGTGAATCTTGTCACTAGTGACCAAAAACACCATGAGCTACTATTCCTGCACACCACACCACGCCCCCCTCCCAAACTCCAACCTTCACATCCTGGAGGAGGACTCTGCCTCCACGCTGATTCTGGAATTTCAGCAGCTTCTCTGCATGTTCCTGCTTCTCCTGGGACTGATGTTTGAAGAACCGGGAGACATGGGCGAGGGCAACAACATCCCGGTCAAAGTACGACATCTAGAAGGGAGATAACATGTTAAAGCCCATTAAACACATGATTGACCTCATTTCTCATGCTCAGAACTGGAGGACTGGTTTAGTCTAAAGCAAACTAATGATTCAATCAGCTGAAAATTGTTGACACCTTACAATGTTCACTAATGGTGTTACAAAATTAGCCAGCAGCTCCTTTAATTGGAGGAAGCCAAACAACCCCAGCTTCTTCCATGTAAGATGCAAATTCAGTGTTTTGGTTTGTAAACCCTGCTGAATTGTTTGGGCGTGTGGGTCTGGCACAGCCTAGACAGAAAAGCTGAAAGCACATTTCTGCCATCCAGCCTCCAGAACTGGATGGAAGTGGTAACTGAATAGGGTTTAAACAAGTGCCAGGAGCTGGAATGCAGGATGTGCACAGGGTCAGGCAACTTCAAGTCATTACATGTCTCCCCTGGTGCTAGAGTAGCATGCAGATGCTGGACATTAATATAGCTAGTAGGTACAGGTCTTCTGCAACCAATTGGATCAGATGTACTGTATTTTTTTTTTTACATAAAGCAGCTCTACAAGAGATGCTGTTTGCAGTATGCAGGAGAATGAGGGCGATTAGGAGAATCTTGGTGCTAAAGGAGAGCCTGCCCAGTGACAGCCTTTGGCTTGTTGCAGCAATAGTTTGTCACATTTGTTTATGCCATGCACTCAGGTTGCCAGAAGCTTGCAAAGCAAAGCATTAAAATTCACAACTGAAACAAGATCAAATGTTCAGGAGACCTAATGGTATCTGCAGGACTGTATGACCTATAGATTGACTTGTTCAAAGCTGGAGAGCTCAATTTAGCTTATTCCAAGAGGCTAAACTATTGTTTTCCCCACTCATTTCACTCACTTGTCAACTGAGATTCACAATCCAACAAGTTACTGCTGATTAGGAATAGTCTATTGACATCAAAAGAAGAAGTTGTTCTTTGGTAGAATCCTGGTGAGAGGTTAGTTTGATCCTCAAATACAAACTAAAAGTTGAAAAAGTAGTTTAAATGGGTAGTTAAGTTGTAGAAGGTGTAGAATAGTGGGGATTTTATTATCAGCACACAAGATTCCCTATTGAGTTGGGACAGTGGTCAGTGACTAAAACCCAACAATTGGTTCACTAGTTAAAGCTACTCCCACCTCCCAAAAAGGTAGTTATAGGGACTTTATCCTCATGTCCCTAGATAGGACTTCCTTCCAATAGGCACAAGCCCAGAGAGTGATGAATATTCTCCATGTGTCTGGAGAAGTGGAGCTGCAACGTGCAAGAAGCAGACACCATCCAGGACAGAGCAGCCCACTTCGTGGGGACTGCATTCACCACCTCCTTTCAGGGTCCATTATCTACCAGGTCCCCTGCAGCACTCACCAAGGGGACCTCAACACCTTCTGAACACATTCTACTCCTTGGAAGGGCACAGGGGCACCACCACATGGTGGGAGGAGCCAGTTTGTTTCTTTATCTGGTTAAATGGTAAAGGAAGAACATTTATTTCTTCACCTCTGGGTCAATAGCCTCAGCATGTTCCAGCAGCCCCCTTTGGGGGGGGGGGGGGGGGGGGGGTCAGGGGGGGCAGGCACCTATAACAAGTCAACTTTCTATAGGTTGTTAAGTGATGGATCAAACCCACTTCATTATATAGAGCACAGAAAGCCAAAATAATATTGGAGACCTACTTAAGCAGGGAGCAGCTTGTCTAACCTCAAGGACTTCAGTTCAGCTTAAAAAAATCTGATTTGTCAAATTACTACAACACCTTATTGTAAATACCAAAACCAGTATGTTTGTTTATTTACATGCACAAAACTAAAGCAGATACATCAAGGCAGATTTAAAAAGGTAGTTAGCCAATGGTTATCTGGATCAAAGCTTGACAGTAGTTTAGAAAATTATGGAGAGCCACAGCCAGTTATAGGCAATCACAGCCCTAAAAGGAATTCTAAGATAAATCACAAGATGCTTCACCCTCCATATATCATTGAGACAACTGGGGCCTCAGTTGCTGCATATCAGTATCATATCCCATTATCACCACATTTACGCTGAATCAAGAAATAGCTAAGAGAGATACAAAAAAAACAAACAAGTCTACAAGAGTGTTAAAGATAATGGGAACTGCAGATGCTGGAGAATTCCAAGATAATAAAATGTGAGGCTGGATGAACACAGCAGGCCAAGCAGCATCTCAGGAGCACAAAAGCTAAATGTGTGCTCCTGAGATGCTGCTTGGCCTGGTTGTGTTCATCCAGCCTCACATTTTATTATACAAGAGTATTAATCTAGTTTGTTTTAAAAAAAAACAGTTCACTTCATAACAGAAGTAACTCCAACCCCACAGGGACAGCACTCACCAAAGACTGATAGAGATAGGAGGCAGTGAGCTCCACATTAATCTGCTTGTTGACAGCAGCTTCACAATCCTGGTGATAGTTCTGACTGATCTGGGAGGCCATTTTGTGATAGAAACAGCTTTCCTTATCCAACAAAACCAAATTATAAATATAGAAAGAAAATCAGCTACACCTAAAATAGCAATGCCATTGGGCTCTATTTATACTCCAGGAGAAGACCCTCATTTTTTGAGCAGGAAATGACATCATCAGTGATGGCCAATCACTCTTGTTAATCAATTGATCAGTTGCCACGTCCAATCAGTGCAGGATGGGAATTGGATCCAGAAACCAGAATTGACAACTGGTGGATGATGGAATTGCTGAATGACCTTTGACCTCCTGTGCAAGAACAAATTGTATAAGTTTATCAAGCTGAAAATGAGAATAAAATAGACGTATAATTACCACTTTGATAAGACATTTGGACACTTATGGGGGAAGGAATGGCTTCGAGGAAGATGGGCCAAATGGCACTACAGAGTTTTGGAAACCTGGTGTGTAGGGACTGTGTGGGCAGAAGAGTCTATTTCCATGATGTACGACTTGATGACTGTGCAACTGCCTCCCCCTTTTGTTTGGTACTTTTGGGCGTGATGGGGGCTCAGTGGTGAGCACTGATACGTCACAGCCACAGGGACTCTGGTTCAATTCGAGCCTTTGGCAACATGAGTGGAGTTTGCACATTCTCCCTGTGTCTGCATGGGTTTCCACCATCTGCTCCGACTCCCTCCCCTAATCCAGTGGCCTGCAGATTAGGTCGATTGGCAAAGATAATTGCTGACAGTGACAAGGGGCATTCGGATTTGTTAGATTAGCCATGGGAAATGTGGGATTAAGGGAATAGGGTGTCCCTGAGCAGGAGGTTGCTCAGTAGGTCATTACAAATTTAATGAGCTGAATGGCATCTGCCCGCATTGAGGTATTCTACAGCAAAAACTAAAACTTCTTGTTGTTAGCATCGAGAGCAGACATTGGAATCCCATACAGATCAGGGGAATTCCATCTGACCTCTTGGTAAGTGGCTTCTGTGAACGGTTGGGCTGAATTTTCCCAGATCTGGGCTGGGCAGCTTGTTGGAGTGAATGCTGGGAGAGAAGTGGGGTGTGGTGGAGAAAGGAGGAGGAAGAAGGGGAGGATGCCACAGTAAAGACAATTTTGGATTGCTCTTGGGAAAAGCTCAGCCCCAGTGTGAACTGACTCCTTCTTGAGCAAAGATGGAGCGGTCTATGTTACTCAGATGGAGGAATGAAAAAGCCAACCCACAGTGAGTCCAGCCACCCTCCCTCAGAAATGTCAAGAGGGATTTAACCGGGTAGGGGGTGCAACTGCAGTTGGCTGGAACAAGAGATGGGGAGAAAGAGAAGGTCACAGGCCTCCAGTGCTGGTCCTGCTTTGATCCATAACCGGCTCCAAGATCCCTAGGCTACATCCACAGGAGACCAAAAACAACAATGCTGAGAATAGAAAATACTGGTCATGGTAGGGCCTCACTGGGGAGGTTACACCAGATGAGTCAAGCCTGTGTCTTTCCTAACTTAGCTGGTTCCTGCAACTGGATTTAGAGCAGAACTTGATATATCTACTTCCGCCAGCATTTTGTCAACTGATCCAGCCTCCAAATCACAGACTTGTCTTCCCATTAGATTATCGTCCGAGTGACAAATCTCATTGCTCGTGGTGACTGAGGGGAGGCTGCAGGAAGGGAAACCTGGCATTGAACGTAGATATCCCACATCCTATGGAATGGGCGTCTGGTTTATCCCTTCGAGCAGGTACGGGAACTTCCTGTCTCAAAAAGGAAGACAAGTTCTGATCGACAATTGAACCTAGAGTATCCAGAAGTGTACTAATTGACCTCTGGAAGATTTTCCACCCCACAATTGGGGAAACACCAACCTCATCCTACTTAGAGGGGAAAGTCTCGAGTCTCCTGTGTCATGAGAAAAAGGAAGTCCGTCTAGTTACTGTGCAATGATCGAGAGTGAGTAAATACATCCATTGAAAGGTTGTTTTCATGTCCAATTAGTAATTGGGTCAGCCAAATTACAGAAAGAGAACTGCCTTCAAGCTCAATAAGACATTTCCCAAAATATCCAGTGCTCTGAATGATGGACAATAAGCAAGATCATAAATGATTTTATTCATTTGCATTCAGCTGGTACAGCCATTATTCTTTGCTACAAGCCTCTTCTCCCTGGAAGGAGACGGGTTGCCCAGGGTGAAGTGGGGAATGCATTCAGAACAAGCAGACAGTACTCCAGGCCACACTAACTGCTGTCCTCCAGGGAGAGCCTGTCAAACAGGTACTCTCCCATCCCATTCTCAGGGGCTCCCAGGCGCTTCAGGTTGGTGATGTAGTCCCCGAGTTGCTTGATGATCTCCACCTCCTCATCCAAATAGTGAGTCTCCAGGAAGTCACACAGCTGCAACAGAGGAATATGACACTTGGTACATTTATACTATCCAAGACAACTTCACAATTCCTACTGAAAAAGACTGAGCCATAGCTAGTTCTAGACATCCCTGAAAATCTAGCTAACAGGTGGAGAATTTGTGCCAGTGAGGACATTTCAGCTGCTTCATCTCACCTTCTTAAAGATCTCCAAGTTGTATTGTATAGTGCAACAATCCCCAATTCAGCAGCCAAAAATCACATCAGCATTCCCACTAGACTGTAATCCAAATTCCTATTTCAGTTCGGTGTTGAGCAGTTTAACATTGTCATCATAATTATGATGACAAAGGTACAATGTAGCATCTGGACAAAGTTACGTCTGCGAATTTCCACTCCACAAAGACCAACCAATGAAGTTGAGGAGGCATGGCAGTGATGAGAATGAAGAGGTGAAGCTTGCATGAGGGTCAGTCTGGGCTGTGGCGAGTTGGTGTAGATCCAGCAAACTCTGGTTCACATTCTTCTCCACATCCAGGGCAACCTGCATTGCCTGCAGACTGTTACCCCACTCATCCCTCTCAGGCTTCTGAGGATGGAAACAGGAACAGTTAAGCTTCAGAATCAGAGACTCGCCGCAGCATGGGAGCAGGCCATTCAGCCCATTGAGTCTGCAATCAACCTTCTGAAGAAGATCTCAGATTTACCTGAGCCATTCGCACTGCAATTCCCCCATGGCTACTTCACCCAGCCTGCCCATATTTGGACTGTAGGAAGAAACCTGAACATGTAAGCACCAGTCATCAGAGGCCAGAGCTAAACCTGTGTCCCTGGCACTGAGCAACTGTGCCACCCCTAAAACCCACATTCATTACTTGTGAAGTGACTTCACTTTGCTCCATTTATCCTTGATCTGAAGCATGAAGTCATTGTGGGCTAGGGATTTATTTCACACAAAGTTCAACTGTTTGCACCAGTGCCCATTTGGCGTTTAGATCAGGACATTGACACCTTAGTCTCAAGGGCTCTTGAGGTAGAGTACCAATCTGCACCTTGCAGGCCAGGCATCTATGTCTCACCTGTGCTGGTGGCTTCATCCATGTCTGAGCAGGATGATCAGACATCACTACTATTTAATTCATTGAAGGGAGCAATGTGCTTACAGTAAAAGGGACAAGCAACAAATGCCCAAGTCCATCCCTCAAGGTTCAGCAAAGGTAGACAGAGTGGGGAAGGGGCTGACATGATGCTGGTCTCCATGATTTGGGGCTCAGTAGAAAGGATGAGTCTTGCCACAAACATGGCAGCATTGGCCAGACCAAAGATGGAATGTAGTGTGGTGACCAGAACCACCATCAGAGGGACAAGGTGGCACTGCAGGGGGTACAGGTGAGGGTCATCAGGATGTTGGCCCAAGATGGAAGCAAAAAAAGACAACAAAAATACAATGATGAGAGGGAGGTTGGATAGCCTGGGATGGTGATCTGATGGAAGTGTGGAAGATCAGGGAGGATGGACAATACACAGTCCCCATGGCAGACATGAAGACCAGATGGCACAGGTTTGAGGAGATTGGAGGACCCACCCACCCAATGGAGGGTGGGAGAGGTATGGGATGCATTACCTGAGGGGTCAGTGGAGGCAGTTACTCCAGCAACATTGAAGCCTAATCTCAACAACTTCTTCATGCCAGAAGATAGTCGGCTGTGGACTAAGTGCAGGAAATTGTGTTAATGTAGTTTGATGTTTGTGGGCAGCATAGACACGGTGGACAATAGGGCTTGTTTAGAAACTGCCTTCAAAAGAAATCAAACAGGGAAGCCAGGCCAAAAGAGGATTTTCACATCCCAACAGGACGCAGCACCACAAGAGCTGCCATTCTCTCCTCCACAGCTGCAACCCTCCCACCCAACTCCAACCTTCACATCCTGGAGGAGGACTCGGCCTCCACGCTGATTCTGGAATTTCAGCAGCTTCTCTGCATGTTCCTGCTTCTCCCGGGACTGATCTTTGAAGAACCTGGAGAAGTGGGGGAGGGCCACATCATCCCGGTCAAAGTAGGACATCTGGAAGGGAGATAACATGTTAAAGCCCATTAAACACAGCACTGACTCCAAATTCTAGTTCAGCCTTCTGCAGCAAACTAACTGCCTGGTATGTGAACATGTTTGAGAACCCAATGATGTCCAGCTGTCCAGCAGATCCTTCAACTGGGATCAAACAGAACAATCCCAATTTCCTGTTGGAAACTGGCAAAAGTTTGGCTTAAAACAAACAGTAAATTGCTCAGGCTGCCTGGCACAGCATTATAGCTCTTCTTGTATCCAGCCATGTTTGCACTCACTAACCTTCATTTGAATTGGACAAATTTAGAGCCTAAAAAACAGCTGAAACAAGCACCAGGAGCTGGAGTGCAGGCTATACTTGAGTAGCGGAGCTGCAACACTATTGCTCCTTTGGGGCTGGCATGGAAATACATGTTAGACACTGCTGTAACAATATAACCAGGAAGAAGCAAGGTTTCTGTGGCCTCAAAACCAGGGAGATTGAATGTACGGTATATTTTATGACTACAAGATATAATAGAGGCGAATGAGAGAAAGCGACAACAAGATAGTGCAAAGGAAAACCTACCCAGTAACTGCCTCTGGATTGTTGCAGTTATAGTTTATAGCACACTAAAATTAGTGCACTCACATCCAGAAGGGGGAGAACAAGGGTCACATGAACAAAACAAATTGAATCAAACTGAGGGAAGGTCAAATATTGGAGAGAAAGAACCAATGTGACCTGTATCTACAGATAATGGCTGATCTAACGTCACTAGTTAACACAAAGCTGGACAACAAAGTTTGGCTTATCCCAGCTGGCACCGTTCTGTTGTTTGTCCACCCACATGTGACTCACTTCCGAACCGAGATATTCACAATCCAATGCCTTGAGGTTTATGAAGGGCTATTCTTCTGATATTTGAAACAGGAGCTAAGAGTTTTGTTGTCGAGGAAGCCTGGTGGGAAGTTATTGTCTTCATGTAGAAGCAGTCAAACAAAATTTCTTGTCTGTTTAACGGGGTAGGAACAAGCTGTGGCAGGAGAGAATAGGAAGGATTTTATAATTGGCACACGTGTTCCCCAAGGGAATTGGGACCCTGGTCAGTAATTAAAACCCGTCAACTGGCTCACCAATGAAAGCTGTACCCACCTCCCAAATGGAGTTTATACGGGCTTCATCCATCTGTCATGAGGCATCTTCTTTCTAACAGACAAAAGCTGAGAGTGAAGAAGATTCTCCATGTGTCTGTGGAGGTGGAGCTACAACATTCAAGATGCAGACACCATCCAGGACAGAGCAGCCCACTTCATGGGGACTGCATTCACCACCTCCTTTCAGGGTCCATTATCTACCAGGTCCCCTGCAGCACTCACCAAGGTTACTTCAACACACACCTTCCAAACACATTCTACCCCTTGAGATACGATGATGTAGAGCTGGATGAACACATCAGGCCAAGCAGAGGAGCAGGAAGGCTGCTGTTTTGGGCCTAGGCCCACCTTCAGAAGGGTCATGCCCCAAGACATCAGCCTTCCTGCTCCTCTGATGCTGCTTGGCCTGCTGTGTTCATTCAGCTCTGCACCTTGTTATCTCAGATTCTCCAGCATCCGCTGTTCCTACTGTCTGAAACATTCTACCCATTGGAAAGTTACAGGTTCACTGCCACCTGGCTAAAGGGGACAGTTTGTTCCCTATCAGGATGGCATAGAGACTGGACCATGAATCTCAGACTCCAGCAGCTCGAGGGGATGCAGGGTGTGGGTGAGGGGGCAGGAGGCAAACATGGTTTGCAGAAGCTTCAACACGCCACACACTAAAGCAGATCAACTTTCTACAGGTTCAGGGATAGGCCACACCCATCTCATGATGAGAGTGCAAAATGCCAAGCAGGCCTCATCTGAGATCTACTTTAAAAAGTCAGATACCAGTCACTCACAGCCTAACCTCAAGTAGGTTTGCTCGGATTAGCCACAGCAGACTGCAATAGGGAATTATCATTGTCAATATCAGAATTGATATTTAAGTATCACCACAAAAGCAAGCAAATATAAAATCAGATACTTAAACCTGTCAGAAAGAGGGTAACTAGCCAGTGGGTGATTCTAGTCCCACAGTCTGATCAATATAATACCTTTCTGAAGTAACCCTACCAACATTTGGTAATCTTAGAGGGAATGACATCTACTGCCAATTCAAACACCAAACTGGCAAATTTCTCCAGGGACACTTCATCCTCCACATATCTCTGAAGCCCAACTGGGACCCAGCTTCAGAGTACATCATTATCAAACTCCATTGGTATAGTAACATTGCCCTTATCCTGAATTAATATTTAGGAAAGGACTACAAAACTCAATCTACAAAGAGAGAGGGTCCAGTTAATTAAATTCAAGAGAAACCATTTACTTCAACATCATAGATCAAGTTTTAACCCCACAGGGACAGCACTCACCAAAGACTGATAGAGATAGGAGGCAGTGAGCTCCACATTAATCTGCCTTTTGACAGCAGCTTCACAATCCTGGTGACAGTTCTGACTGATCTGGGAACTCATCTTATAAAGGAAAAGCTTGCTTTACTTTTCTCACCACCTGCTCCTGTTTTTGTTACTTTCAGTCATGGGCGACTCTGACGAGGCTGCACATCGTCCCCGTGTCTGTGTGGGTTCCTTTCCTCCCACAGTCCAGAGACATGCAGTTTACTTTGCAATGGCTGTGGGATAGAAAGATGGGGGCAAGAAGACAGGGTGTGTCTGAACAAGATGCTGTTCAGAGGACAGAGGATCAGTGCAGACTAAATGGGCTGAACAAACTCTTCCTGCACTGCACGGATTCACAGATTCTACAGCCAAGACTCAAGATTGTTTAAAATAAAACACTTTATGTGGTGGAACAAATACATTCAGTGCCTTAAAGACCCACACCTCAGTGAAGGCTGCAGTGTGCACTCGCTACAAAACTCCCTGAAACATTCCCCAGGATGTCTCTGACAGCCCCCACCCTAAACCACGATCTCTGACACCTCGAAAGATAAAGGAAGCAGCCATTCAGGAAAGTCAGCATCTCCAGTTCTCCTCCCTGAGTCACACTGCTCCTTCAATGTGATCGGGTGAAATCAACCTGCATCAGGAGTAACCCTCCCCGTGGGGGAAGCTCAGAGGAACCAAGGGAGCAGCTTAGTGGGCTCAATGCTGGCTTTAGCAGCAAGAGCCAATCAAATGGCAGCATTTAACCAGGAGCGTTGCTGTGTTATTCCCAGGTCACTATTATCCTGCTGTAGGTGCCATTAAGTGCATCCAGCTCAGGTGAATTTTTTCAAGCAGACTTGGGCTGAATATTCCCAGCTCTGGGCTGGCCGGCCTGAAGTTTATTACTAGGCGTGGTGGGGTTTTTGACCAAGACTTGGCAGAGAGCAAGGAAGTAAACTGAGCAAAGCCACATTAGGACAGCTTTGGATTACTCATGGGAAACGGTTCACCCCGTGTGAATTCTCTTGTCGAGCTACAATGGGTATTTAATCCACATCCCCGGGGAGAGCAGCACATATTCCTCAGGCGAAGGAACAAATGAACTGGTCACTGTGAGCAACTGCTGATGGCTGTCCTGAGGCAGGCAGTTGGTGGCGGTGGTCAGCAGGGCACACGGCTGGTCTTGGCTTGAACCTCAACTGGCTCACCGAGAATCTTAACTGCATGTGTATTCATTGTACGTGCTGTGAGATAATAGCAAAAAGTGATTTTCCTGCCCACAGGCCCCAACCTCAAGTTCTCGGATGCACTCTCAGCACAAAGTAATAAAAATGATTGGAGTAGAATAGACCAGGTGTGGCAGATCCCAGTTGCTAAGTTTAATATTATTGCTCCCAGCATTGCTGGCTCCTCCACAAGGCTAGAGAGGGGGTCGCTGATGGATCTCTTCCCTTAAGCTCTTGTTGAGGAAAGCTGAGCCAGCCAGCACATAATTTATGTTGGCATCAACTTGTGATTTCAGTTGACTTTAGCATCAGTCTAGGTTGGTGGAGGTTGACAGGGAAGCTATTGCTATGCAAGCTAGACATGAAAATAAGCATCCAACAGCCCTGTTTCTCTGAAAGTGGGTGTCAAGTCTTTCTTTTGCACATGCAGGCGTGTTTTCTCTTTTGAAAACAATACAAAATTTTAGCTGCACGTGTATTCATCATTCCTGGGTGTGAGATAATAGTACAAAGTGATTTTACACCCCACAGGCCCCAACCTCATGCTCTGGCTGGAGGAATAACTTTGATTCATAACAGAGGAAGTTCCTCGGGATTTCCGAGACTGAGGCGGGGGTGTGTTGGAGAGAAGACCAGGGAAATATTTTGTCAAATTATTGATAATTTCATTAGCCAAAATTACAGGCTTGAAGCTCTCAAAAGCTCTTTAATATCAAGGGTCTCAATGATGGACAATAAGCAACATCAATACATTTGATTCATTCCCATTCAGCTGGTACAGCCATTACATTGTTTGCTACAAGTCCCTTCTCCCTGGATGGAGCCAGATTGCCCAGGGTGAAGTGGGGAATGCATTCAGACCAAGCAGACAGTACTCCAGGCCACACTAACTGCTGTCCTCCAGGGAGAGCCTGTCAAACAGGTACTCTCCCATCCCATTCTCAGGGGCTCCCAGGCGCTTCAGGTTGGTGATGTAGTCCCCAAGTTGCTTGATGATCTCCACCTCCTCATCCAAATAGTGAGTCTCCAGGAAGTCACACAGCTGCAACAGAGGAATATGACACTTGGTACATTTATACTATCCAAGACAATTTCAGAATTCCCTCTGCAAGACAGACTTAGCCATGACTAGCTCTGGACAGCCCTGAAAAGCGAGCTAACACCTGGAGAATTTGTGCCAGTGAGGACAACATGTCAGCTGCTGCATCTTGCTGTTTGTGAAATGGAGCTGAGTTGGATTGTGATGGACAATGATCATTCCACTGCAATGATACTAATGAAGAACTCAGTGGCCAACGTCATTTCAGCACTTCCACTAGATTATAGATCAAATTCCCCTTATACCTCATTGATCACTTGGGATCATACTGATTACAATGTTACAATAGTTCAGGAAAGTAATGGATGGAAAGTGTTACATCAGTGAATTTCCAATCCACACAGACCAACCGATGAAATGTTACCCTGAGGGTCTAGCAGTGATGTGAATGAGGAGGTGAAGCTTACATGAGGGTCAGTCTGTGCTGTGGCGAGTTGGTGTAGATCCAGCAAACTCTGGTTCACATTCTTCTCCAGATTCAGGGCAACCTGCATTGCCTGCAGACTGTTACCCCAGTCATCCCTCTCTGGCTTCTGGGGATGGAGAGAAGGACAGGTAAGCTTCAGAAACAGAATCCCTGCAGCATGGGAGCTGGCCATTCACCCCATTGAGACCATAACTGCTGAAGAGCATCCCATCTGGTCCCATTCCCACCCTGTTCGTGTAACCTGCATTTCAAGTTGCCAATCCTCTTTTCTACTGTGTGGGGAAGCCATGCTTTGGGATAACGTTTAAATTCTTGTCACAGGCCAGAACCAAACTGGTGCCCCTGGCACTGAGTCAACAGTGCCAACCACTGAGCCAGTGTGCCATCCCTGAAGTCCAGATAAAGAAAACATTAGCTACTTGGTGACTCCTTTCACCTTGCCCCATTTATCCTTGACCTGAAGCCGGAAGCTCAGGAACATATCCTTGTACCACAGGGAATAAATATGTACCAGATTAGTCATTTGCACTAGTGTCCATCTGCTGGAGTCTTAAAAAGGATATTCAGGAGTGAATCCCAAGGGCTGTGGGGGAAGTAGCGGTCGTGTCCCAAGCTTCGGTTGACAAGGCTGAGGTTCAAGTCTCACTTGTGCTTGTGGCCTCATACATGCCCGAGCAGCATGGTCAGAACCATCATTACTTGAATTCATTGTGGGGGGCAGTAAAGTGCTTACAATAAACACAGGATCATCGATCCCTCAATGCTCACACAAGGCAAACTGTGTGTGAAAGGGGACATAGGCCAAGTAACATGTGTTAGTTTGGGGCAGGGTTGTGAGGAACAGCACAGGGACAAGTCCTTTGAACACATTTTATGAAAATTATTCTTCCGGCCTCTGCTGCATTCTATCGTTGGCCTCACTAGTCAGAAGGACAGGATGGTACTGCAGGGGGTGCTGGTGAGGGTCCCCAGGTTGTTTCCCCAAGACAGAAAATCCATTGAGGAGAGAGATTGGATGGGCTGGGGGGTTTCCTTTGAGCAGGTGAGGCTGAGGTGGTTGTTTGATGGAAGACAAGGAAGTCTGGACAGTAGATGGGGAAAATGTCTTCCCCATGGCAGACACTAAGACCAGAGGGCACAGGTTTGAGGAAGCAGGATAGAGGGGATTGGAGGAAATTTGGTGGGTGAGTTGGGGATCGGAAGAACAAAGTGCTGGAAATGGCTACTGCAGCACTGTTTAAAGGACTAGCTGGGCGAGTGCTAAACACTAGGGTATAGTAGGGCCTGGACCAAGAACAGGGTGAGTACAGTTCGGTCTTTGCTGGGTCAGCATAGGCCTGGTGGACCAGAGGGCTTGCATAAATGCTGAAACACTGGAGATGGAGGAGAGCAAACAGGGAAGCCAAGCAAAAGAACTTCTCACACTCGCTCAGGATCTGAAAATCTTGTCACTGGAGATGACACCGCAAGAGCAGCCATTCCCCCCTGCACTCCCCCACCACCCAACCCCAACCTTCACATCCTGGAGGAGGACTCGGCCTCCACGCTGATTCTGGAATTTCAGCAGCTTTTCTACATGTTCCCGCTTCTCCTGGGACTGATCTTTGAAGAACCGGGAGAAATGGGCGAGGGCAACATCGTCCCGGTCAAAGTAGGACATCTGGAAGATCAAGTTAAAATTACATCAGACATCACTGGCTCACTCCCCATTCCAGTTCTCAACTACAAGACGCAAGGTACTATGTTTTGCCTTTGGGGAAAACTGGAAAAAAAGATGTTGAAACCCTGCTGTAGTCAACGACTAGTAGGGAGCATGTTTTCTGCAAACCCAGGATCAACGAGATTGGGATGTAAGTGTACACATGAACTCTACAAAGGTGTGCTGTCTCCAGTTTGGAGTTTGGCACTAAGATAATGCCGAGGAAAGCCTGCCCAGTAACAGCCTTTGGATCGTTGCAGCAGTGGGTTATTGCTCTGCCTAAATAGTGCAAACTCAGGCTGTCAAAAGCTTGCACCAAGTCACATGACTGAAACAAATTGCAAAACAAATGATCAAATGTCAACTATTAGTGGCCTGTAGATAACGTCACTAGTGAAAACAGTAACCTGGAAAAACACTTGCCCTGACTTTACCCAAACAGGCAAAAAATCCTGTAGGTTTTCAGCCCATGTGACTCATATCTAAACTGTCACGTTCACAATTCGATGTAAGGGTTTAAGAGCTAATGCTCGCTATTGGAAGCATCAGCTAAGAGTTATATTCTGGGGAAGGACTCCTGAAAAGTTACTTGAATCCTCAAATCCAAAAACCACACTCAGGCAAGCAAATATCTGTGGTTTCAGTGGGTAGTTACAAGTTGTGGCAGAAGATAGTCGGGATTTTATCCTTGGGAAGCATGTGCCAGTTGAGGTGGGACACAGTGATTAAACCCCAACAACTGGCTCACCAATAAAGCGGTCCCACCTCCCAAGTGAGGCTTATAGGGACTTAGTCCTCATTACAAGACAACTTCCTTCCAATAGGCACAAGCCCAGAGGGAGATAAATATTCCCCATGTGTCTGTAGAAGGGGAGCTACAACATGCAAGAAGCAGACACCATCCAGGACAGGGCAGCCCACTTCATGGGGACTGCATTCACCACCTCCTTTCAGGGTCCATTACCTACCAGGTCCCCTGCAGCACTCACCAAGGTTACTTCAACACATACCTTCCAAGCACATTCTACTCCTTGGAAGGGCACAGTCACATCACCACCAGGATAGAGGGGACATTTTGTTTTAGGTCAAGCTAAATGATATGGGAACAACCTCCATTTCTTCAATGTCACTGGGCTAATAGCCTCACCACATTCCCGCAGCCCCAGTGTGGGGTGGGGTGGGGCAGAGAGGGGATCCAACATTTCTCACACACGGCAGATCTACTCTCAGTAGGAACGGGATAGGCCACACCCACCTCTTGAATAAATGCAAGTAAAGCCAAGTCAGCCTCAATGAAGGAGATCCACATAAAATAGATACCAGTCACAGACTAGCCTCAGGTTTGTTCAGACTAACAAGGGCCACTGCAACAGGGAAGTTATTGTTATAGTCAGTGTTAAAAAAAATCAGCATGTTTGTTTAGGACCACCACAGAGATCAGGCAAATGAAGTCAGGAAACTTGTGTCAGAAAGAAAAAAAAAAGCAAGAGGCTTTTACCCTCCAGATACCACTGAAGGCCAACTGGGACCTGAGTTAACATACATCAGTATCCTACACCATCGTGATAGTAACACCACCTCTATCCTGAACTGATATTTAGGTAGGAGCCACAAAACCTCAATCTACTAGATTGTCAGCTTCACTAGAGGCCAGGCAAAGAATTTACTTCAACAGAACAGATTTATATGTTTAACCCCGAGAGACAGCACTCACCAAAGACTGATAGAGATAGGAGGCAGTGAGCTCCACATTAATCTGCTTGTTGACAGCAGCTTCACAATCCTGGTGATAGTTCTGACTGATCTGGGAGGCCATCTTGTGACAATAAATTTCTTTTATTTTCCTCACCACCAAAATAACAAAATTAGGAAGAACAATCAACATCATTCCCGTGGGACTCTATTTATACCCCAGGGGCTGACCCTCTTTTTATGAAGCAGGAAATGACATCATCAGTGATGGCCAATCACTCTTGATGATCAGTTGATCAGCTGCCACATCCAATCAGTGCAGGATGGGAACTGGATCCAGAAACGAATCACAGTTGACAACTGGTCGATGATGGAATTGCTGAATGAGCTTTGACCTCCTCTACAAGTGCACATTCTGTAAATGTATTTGCCACAAAATGACAATAAAATATACTCTAAACCTTCACTTGTGTATCTGAGGTTGTGCATTAAGACTCAGTCATCACAGATTTGCGGAATTCTGTCGGATTGTTAATCTGAGGGAATAGTCGTCATAACTTTTGAACGTTGGTGTTGGAGCCATAGAATATAGAACATAAAACATAGAACATTACAGCACAGTACAGGCCCTTCGGCCCTCGATGTTGTGCCGACCAGTCATACCGATATGGAGCCCATCTAACCTACACTATTCCATGTACGTCCATATGCTCGTCCAATGACGACTGAAATGTACCTCAAGTTGGCGAATCTACTACCGTTGCAGGCAAAGCGTTCCATTCCCTCACTACTCTGAGTAGAGAAACTACCTCTGAAATCTGTCCTATATCGTTCACACCTCAATTTAAAGCAATGCCCCCTCGTGCTCGCTGTCACCATCCTAGGAAAAAGGCTCTCCTTATCCAACCCTCTAATTATTTCATATGTTTCAATTAAGTCACCTCTCAGCCTTCTTCTCTCGAATGAAAACAGCCTCAAGTCCCTCAGCATTTCCTCGTAAGACCTTCCCTCCATACCAGGCAACATCCTAGTAAATCTCCTCTGCACCCTTTCCAAAGCTTCTACATCCTTCTTATAATGGGGTGACCAGAACTGTACACAATACTCCAAGTGCGGCCTAACCAGAGTTTTGTACAGCTTCGCCATAACCTCTTGGTTCTGGAACTCAATCCCTCGATGAATAAAAGCCAAAACGTTGTATGCCTTCTAAACCACCCTGTCAACCTGGGTGGCAACTTTCAAGGATCTGTGTACATGGACACCGAGATCTCTCTGCTCATCCACACCACCAAGAATCTTACCATTAGCCCTGTACTTTGCCTTCCAGTTACTCCTACAAAAGTGCATCACCTCACACCTGTCTGCATTAAACTCCATTTGCCACTTCTCAGCCCAGCTCTGCAGCTTATCGATGTCTCTCTGCGACCTACAGCATCCTTCGTCACTGTCCACAACTCCACTGACCTTAGTGTCGTCTGCAAATTTACTAACCCATCCTTCTACAAACTCATCCAGGTCATTTATAAAAATGACAAACAGCAGTGGACCCAACACCGACCCTTGCAGTACACCACTAGTAACTGGTCTCCAGGATGAACATTTTCCATCAACTACCACCCTCTGTCTTTTTTCAGCAAGCCAATTTCCAATCCAAACTGCTATATCTCCCACAATTCCATTCCTCCGCATTTTGTACAATAGCCTACTGTGGCGAACCTTATCGAACGACTTGCTGAAATCCATATGCACCACATCAACCGGTTTACTCTCAAATACCTGTTTGCTCACCTTCTGAAAGAACTCAATAAGGTTTGTGAGGCACGACCTTCCCTTCACAAAACCGTGCTGACTATCCCTAACCAATTTATTCTTTTCTAGATAATTATAAATCCTATCCCTTATAACCTTTTTCAACACTTTACCAACAACTGAGGTAAGGCTGACTGGTCTACAATTACCAGGTTGTCTCTACTCCCCTTCTTGCACAGGGGAACCACATTTGCTATCCTCTGAACAGGGGAATGACCTTTGCTATCCTCATCTTTGTAAAATGCCCTGATTTGGTTGATATGAACATTTTCCTATTTCTGTGCAGCAACAGAATAACGTGCTTTTGGATCGTCTGATACAGGCAACCGATGTCCTTTGTAGATCCATTCTGAATCTGCTGTGATCAGCGTGACTTAGGGTCGCATGAAGCCCAGTTTGAAAAGCAAGATGCTAAATGTGCTGAGTGCCTCTTATACACAGTAGGCCTCAGGGTTCTAAGTCTCAGCTGCTGCTAGAAACGTATCGCACGTTGAACATTTCTGTCTCCATGTTTGGTTTTACATTGTTGAAGTTGAATCAGCGCTTAACGCCAGCATGTTTCCAAGGTGACAGTATCTGTTACAGTTTTCATTGCATTCTGTAGAGTGAACAACTCAAAAATTGGGAAGTCAGAGGCAGGGAATTCTGTTGTGATTACACAACTTGTAACTTTCCAAAGCCGGTCCACCATCAATAAGACTGAAGTTAGGAGTGAGTAATGCTGGAACAGTTTTCAATGTTCTGGCTGGAGGCAGCACCAACAACACGCAATGGAGCTCCATGTAAGTCTGTCACCATCCCGACTTGGGAAAATATTCCTGTTTGTGAATGAAAATCCCAGAAGCCCCTCCTCAGCAGCAGCATCATTCCGGTCTCTCCTACACCAGGTGGACTGTAATAAGCAGCTCATCACCACCTCCTGAAGTGTAACACTTGCTGAGCACTAAATGTGGCCTTGCCATTGGCACACTCAAGATCGACTGTATATAAAAAGCATGCTGGGACATGGTAGAGGAGTCCAAAACTAGAGGTGGTAGGGGTAATGTTTTCACACACAGGCATGTGGGGTTGGGGGGGGGGGGGGTGGAAGAGCTTTTCCCACAGAAAATGGTTTATGTAAAGAATGAGCTGTTATACGAAGCAGGAGAAGTGGGTGCAATTACAGTTGTTAAAAGACATTTGGTGATTTCCAGGGAAAGGCATGGTTGAGGGATATGGGGCAAACAAAACAAATATATTCAGCACCTTAATGACCCACACTCTCCCTAAAGGCTACAGTGTGCACTTGCGCGAAAACTCACGACAATCTCTGGGCTGTCTCTGGTCACCCCCTCCCTAACCCATGATAGGACACCTTGAATGATCAAGGAAACAGCTGTACAGGAAAATCAGCATGTCCAGGCATCTTGACTGAAGGAGACAGTCCCCACCTTCGCCAGAAATCCCTGCTCCCTCACTGGGTCAAAAAAAATTTCATCAGCCCATGGAAAGGTTCCAAGAACCAAGGCAGCAGCTTTTTGTACAAACCCTTCAACAGTCAAGGGCCAGTTGTAGCTGCAAGCTTAAACCAAATGTGAGTATTTTGAACCGTGGGCTATCATCCAAGCCCCAGGTCACCAATCGTTGTATTTATGGTATCAAGAGCATCCACTGTCAATCAAGTAGCCCCAGAGAAACTGGAGATGATTCTCTGGAATGTGACTGTTCAGAATGTTTGGGCTGAATTTCCCCAGCTCAAGGCTGGTGGACTTCCAGTTATGGGGAGGGACTGAGCCCGGGGCGAAGGAAAGAAAGCAAAAAACTGAGGAAGCCACTTGAAGGAATTTTGGATTCCTTCTGGGGAAAGACAAATCGATGCAGTTGAACCAAGATAGTTTAGAAAAACCCAAGGGCCCCTGGGAGGAGCAGCAGACTTCAGTGACAAAGTGAACTGGTCAGCAGGGCCACCAGTTGATGGCTGTACAAAGGGTAGGTCACAGGCCCCATTTGAACTCGAACTGGCTCCCATAGGCCTGGAGTCTGTCCACGGGGGTTGGGGAAAAGCAGTGGTGAACTAAGGCAAGAAAGCTTGCTTGACCAAAGAGAGGTATCAATGGGCTCAAAATGATGCACAGTAACTGAGATCAAGAGATCATTTTATTCATTTCCATTCAGCTGGTACAGCCATTACATTCTTTGCTTCAAGTCCTTTCTCCCTGGAAGGAGACAGATTGGCCAGGGTGAAGTGGGGAATGCATTCAGACCAGGCAGACAGTACTCCAGGCCACACTAACTGCTGTCCCCCAGGGAGAGCCTGTCAAACAGGTACTCTCCCATCCCATTCTCAGGGGCTCCCAGGCGCTTCAGGTTGGTGATGTAGTCCCCGAGTTGCTTGATGATCTCCACCTCCTCATCCAAATAGTGAGTCTCCAGGAAGTCACACAGCTGCAACAGAGGAACATGACACTTGGTACATCAACACTATCCAAGACAACTTCAGAATCCCCACTGAAAAACGTGCATATGAGGGAGATTGTCAGGGATGACTAGAGCCAATGCCTGGAGAAATTGTGCAATGAGGACAACTGCTTTTTAGCAGCTTCATCTTGCTGTTTATTTACTGGAGCAGAGTTGACTTGTGATGGATAAAAGTCATTCCACTGCAGTGGCCCTGAATGAGAATTCAGTGACCAATATCCCCTCAGTCCTCCCCACAGGTTTACAAGTTAAAATACACACTTGGACTCAACTGCTCAGCAATGATTTTGTAATCACTATGGATCTGAAGTGATCCATGTCATCTGCACAAAAACAAAGTCTAACTGAATTTCGAATCCACAAAAGACCAACCAATGAACGTGTTGCCCTGAGGGCCTAGCAGTGAAGTCAATGAGGAGGTGAAGCTTACATGAGGGTCAGTCTGGGCAGTGGCGACTTGGTGTAGATCCAGCAAACTCTGGTTCACATTCTTCTCCAGATCCAGGGCAACCTGCATTGCCTGCAGGCTGCTACCCCACTCATCCCTCTCTGGCTTCTGGAGGAGGGAAAGAAGGACAGTTAAGCTTCAGAATCTCTACAATGTGTATCAGTCTGTAACTGCTCTGAAGAGGAACCCAAACCGTCCTTCTCCCACCCTATTCCTGTAACCCTGCGTTTCAGATGGCCAATCCTCTTATACTATGAGGACACCAACGCAGACATGGGGAGGACATGTAAACACCAGCCCCTCACCAGAGGCCAGATCCAGACCTGTGTCCCTAGCACTGAGAACACTGCTCGCCCCTGAGGCAGCCCTGGAGCACAGCTGAAGAACAGTTCCTTCAGAATTGCTTTCACCTTGCCTGTCGGTCCTTGATCTGAAGGAGGAAGTTGAATAACAGGTCATTGTGGGGGATAATGACAAGATTTGCATCAGGGTCCATCTGATGGAATTGCGAGGATATTCACGAGTGAATACTAAATGCTGTCATGGTACAGTGTTAGTGCCCCTGTCTCTGGCTGACAAGGCCAAGGTTCAAGTACCACTTGTGCTGGTGGCTTCATACATGCCTGAGCAGGATGATCACAAACATCACAGCTATTTAATTCATCAAAGGGACAGCGAGGTGTTTGCAAAGTGTGTTGTGCTGCTAACAGTTAAGAAAGGCCCACAACCATAGATCCCTCAAAGTTCAGACAAGGTCAACAGGGTGTAACAGTGACAGAGGGCAAGCAACCTCTATTAGTTTGGTGGGGTGGAACAGGAAGGGGACCAGTCTTCACAGTTTGTTTTTCTGGTCACCACATTATTCCCTCTTGGGCCTCAACAGTCACAAGGACAGGATGGCACTGCAGGGGGATGCTGGTGAGGTTGCCCAAGAGCCATTGATTGGAAGTTAGAAAGGCTGGGATTTTCTGTGGAGCAGGAAAGGCTGAGGGAGTGACCTGATGTAATTATTGGAGAGAGTGGCGAGTTGATGGAATGTCTTCCCCATGGCAGACAGCAAGACCAGAGAGAATACAGGTTTGTGGAGTAAGCAGGTTAGAGGGGATTGGAGGAAACTCTCTTCACCCTCCTCACCCACTCTGAGGGGGGGTTAGAAATATGAGACGAACCACATAAAGGTTTGGATGGTGGTGGAGACAGCCAGCTACTCCAGATCAGTTTAAGGCCTTGCTGGACATGTACTTAGTGCCAGGACAGTGGCCTGTGGACCAAGGGCAGGTAAATGGGATTAATGTGGTTTAGTGTTTGTGGGGTCAGTATAGACATGGTGGGCCAAAGGGCTTCTTTCTACACTGGCTTCAAAAAGGAGATCAAACAGGCTGAACAAAGTTTTGACTCAAATGAAAACCTTGTCACTGACTTGAAACCACACCACAAGAGCAGCCATGACCATCCCATCCCCCAGCCCAACCAACTCCAACCTTCACATCCTGCAGGAGGACTCCGCCTCCACGCTGATTCTGGAATTTCAGCAGCTTCTCTGCATGTTCCTGCTTCTCCTGGGAGAGATGTTTGAAGAACCGGGAAAAATGGGGAAGGGCAACATCGTCCCGGTCAAAGTAGGACATCTTGAAGGGAGAACAAGGGAAAGCCCATTAACAAGTCATGGTCCAATTTCAGTTCAGAACTATAGGGCTACTTGAGCATTCTAAAAAGTCAAACTGACAGTAAGCTGTTCAGTACCTGATGCATTAACAATTCAGAACCCAGTTTTGAACAGTTGCTGTTGAATCGGAAAAAACCAAAACAATCCCAGCTTCCTCTAGATAAGCTGTAAATACCATGTGTTTTATTTTGGTTTGAAACTCCTGGTAAATTGCTCAAGGGGGTCTAGCACAGCATTTGGTGAGAACAAATGTGAATTGATGTTTTTACTGATTAACCTCCACCAGAAACGGGATAAATTAGTGATTGAATAGGGTTTCAAGAAATGCCAGGAGCTGGAGTGCAGGATGTACACCAATAGAACAGCTGCAGGGCACTGTATTGCTCCTTTGACAAAGGCCAGAAAAGTCCAAAGGAAAGCCTGCCAAGGGACAGCCTTTGGATTGTTGCATCTAAAACAGCTGTACTGACTCAGACTGTTGGGAACTTGTACCATTACCCATGAAAGAAACAAACTGATCACATCACAAATATGACAGTGACCTGCAGATCAACTACTCTCCAGGGGAGATCACTCATTAAAACAATAACCTGGAAAAACCACTGTTGACTTAATCCAACAGGCAAAGTCCTGTAGATTTCTAAACTAGGATGTTCACAATTCAACATATTCAGGTTTAGCAGGTCTGCTATTGGAAGCAGCCATTTAGAATCACATTCTTACGAATCCTGCTGAAAAAAGTTGCTTTAATTCTCAAATGCAAACACCCAAGCACAATTTATCATTGTCATTTAAATGGGCACTTGGAAGATGTAGAATGGTAGGGATTTCATTCCTGGCACATGCTTACAAGGTGTGTTAGGACAATGGGTCAGCGATTGAAACCCAACTGCTGGCTCAATGAAAGCCGTTCCCACCTCCCAAAGTGGGGCTGACAGGGACTTGATCCTCATCATGACAGGACTTCCTGCTGACAGGCACGAGCCCAGACAGCACCCTGCAACACTCACTTAGGTTACTTCTAACACCTTCTAAACACATTCTACCCCTTGGAAGGGCACAGGCACTCCACCACCTGGGGAAAAAGGGGCCAGTTAGTTTAGAGTCAGGCCAAACACAACAGGGATAAGCTTCTTTCCATAGTCACTGGGTCAGTACCCTCAGCACATTCTCAGCCCCATGGCAGTGCTGTGCCTTTGAAAAGCTCCAACACTTGACATACAGACAGCCCACACCCACCCCATCAGTGTGAAAAAAAGCAAAGTAGATCTGCTTAATCAGATACCAGTCACAACCTCACCCAGTTTGATCTGAACTTCAAACATAACAGCACAGTACAGGCCCTTCATGTTGCACCAACTGGTCATACCGATCAAGCCCATCTAACCTACACTATTCCATGTAAGTCCATATGCTAAAGTCAAATGACGACTTAAGTGTACCTAAAATTGGCAAATCTACTACTGTCGCAGGCAAAGCATTCCATTCCCTTGCCACCAAGTAAAGAAACTAACTCTGACATCTGTCCTATATCTATCACCCCTCAATTTAAAGCTATGCCCCCTCATGCTCGCCGTCACCATCCACAGAAAAGGCTCTCCCTATCTACCCCTCTGATTATTTTATATCTTTCAATTAAGTCACCTCTCAACCTTCTTCTCTCCAATGAAAACAGCCTCAAGTACCTCAGCCTTTCCTCATAAGGCCTTCCCTCCATACCAGGCAACATCCTAGTAGATCTCCTCTGCACCCTTTCCAAAGCTTCCACATCCTTATAATGCAGCAACGAGAACTGTACACAATACTCCAAGTGCTGCCACACCAGAGTTTTGTACAGCTTCACCATAACCTCTTGGTTAGAGAATTCAATCCCTCTGTTAATAAAAGCCAAAACACTGCCTTAACAGCCCTGTCAACCTGGGTGGCAACTTTCAAGGATCTGTGTACGTGGACACCAAGATCTCTCTGCTCAACTACACTACCAAGAATCTTACCATTAGCGCTGTACTTTGCCTTCCGGTTACTCCTACCAAAGAGCATCACCTCACTTGTCTGCATTAAACTCCATTTGCCACCTCTCAGCCCATCACTGTAGGGCTAGAACAAGCCTATTCTAAGCTGATTGCAATAGGAAACCAAGATTCTCATTATCAATTGGCAGGTTTACTTCAGATCCCCACAAAATTCAAATAGAAACAAGGATACAAGAGGGAAAAGAAAAGCAGTAACTAGCTGATGGTGCTTCCATTCCCACAATGGTGAGTCCCAATTCATTTTTAAATTAGTTCCCTCAAGTTTCAAACAGTCACAGGAAGCGATAATTACCACCAGTCACAGCACCATCATGGGACAGGCAAGTAACTACAAGAACACTCCACCCTCCACATCTCACTGACAACCAACTGGGACCCAAGTTAGAGTAACATTAGACACCAAACTATTGTTACAGTAACATCACACTCATCCTGCATTGAGAAAGAGGTAGGAGCCACAAAACTCAGTCTATAAGATAGACAACTTAATTACATCCAAGGGGAAGAGTTCACTTCAACAGAACAGAAGTATGTTTCACCCAACAGAGACTCCACTCACCAAAGACTGATAGAGATAGGAGGCAGTGAGCTCCACATTAATCTGCTTGTTGACAGCAGCTTCACAATCCTGGTGATAGTTCTGACTGATCTGGGAGGCCATCTTATAAAGGAAAAGCTTGCTTTATTTTCCTCACCACCAAAATAACAAAGCTAAGAGCAACAGTGAACATCCCTGCCGTGGGACTCTATTTATACTCCAGGAGCCAACACTCATTTTCTGAAGCAGGAAATGAGATCATCAGTGATGGCCAAACACTCTTGTTAATCACTTGATCAGCTGCCACATCCAATCAGTGCAGGATGGGAATTGGATCCAGAAACCGATCAGAATTGACAACTGGTCGATGATAGAATTGCTGCTTAACCTTTGACCTCCTGCACAAGTACAAATTCGGTAAGTATATCAACCTAAAAATGACAATAAAATATACTCTACAACTTCACTTGAGTATCTGAGGTTAACTATTAAGACACGCTCATCACAGATTTGCTGAATTCTGTCAGTTTGTTACTCTGAGGGATTTGTCTTCATATGTTTCGAATGACAGTGTTGGAGTCCATTGCAAAATGGCTAGATTTTGTTGACATTAAACATTTTCCTACTGCTGTGCATCAACAGAATGAATGTGCTTTTGGGTCATCTCGTACGTGTAACTGATGTACTTTGTGGATCCATTCTGAACCTGCTGTGATCTCCTTGACATTGGGTCTCATGAAGCCCAGTTTGAAAGGCAATCGTTAAATGTGCTGAGTGTCTCCTTCTACACAGTAGGCCTTAGGCCTCCCTGTCTAAATTGCTGCTGGAAATGTGTAGCACAGGCAACCTTGATTGTGTTGCATGGAGCAGCCTCCCATGGACTGGTGGCCTGTGAGGCTTTGGGAATTGAAGATGTTGGGGTATGATCACAGCACTGATGTACAGACTGGTGGAAGCAAGTTACTTTGTCTCAATATCTGCTTCAAATACCAGGTTGCAGTCTCGTCCTATTAGATTAACTTACAAGTATGAATATTATACATAAACCATGGTCTGAGATCACACCTTGTGAATCGTCATGGGTTTAAGAGCAAGTCAGATGCGAGGAATTCTGTTGTGAATAACTCAACTGCTGACTTTGCAAAGCCTGTCCATCATCGTCAAAACCACAGTTAGGAAGTGTTAATGAATACTTTACAATTTGCTGACTCAATGCAGCCCCAACATTGCTCAAGCAGCTCCATGTAAATCCGTCACCATCCTGACTTGGAACAATACCCCTGCTTGTGACTGAAAATCCCAGAAGCCCCTCCTCAGCAGCATCATTCCGGTCTCGCCGACACCAGGTGGACTGTAATAAGCAGCTCATCACCACCTCCTGAAGTGTAACAGTTGCTGAGCACTAAATGTAGCCTTGCCACTGGCACACTCAAGGTTGACGGTATGTAAAAAGCATGCTGGGACATGGTAGGGGAGTCCAAAACTAGAAGACATGGGTTTGAGGGGAAAGATGTGAAAGGGAACCAGAAGGCCAACTCTATCCTCACAGAGGGTGATCTGTATATGAAATACACTGTTAGAGGAAGTGGCATAATTAGAACATTTGAAAGCCATCTGCTGATTTACATGGAAAGGAATGGCATTAAAGGGAAATGGGCCAAACGTGGAAACCTCATCAGCAGGGGCAATGGGGTCTATTTCTGTAATGAATGTGTTTGCGACTCTCATCATATGCAACAGGGTGCTTCTGTTTTTGTTACTTTAGGTGGCATGGTTTCTTAATGACGAGCACTACTGCTGCATAGTGCCCGGGACCCACATGTCATTCCAGTCATGGGCAACTCTCAGGAGGCTGCACATCCTCCCCGTGTCTGTGGGGGTTCCTTCCCTCCCACAGTCCAGAGATATGCAGTTTATTTTGGAACGGCTGTGGGATAGAAAGATTGGGGGCAAGAAGACAGGGTGTGTTTGAACAAGATGCTGTTCAGAGGATCAGTGCAGACTAAAGGGGCTGAACAACCTCTTCCCGCACTGCGGGGATTCTACAGCCAAGACTCAGGATTGTTTGAAATAAAACACTTTATGTAGTGGAACAAATACATTCAGTGCCTGAACGACCCACACCTTCAGTGAAGGCTGCAGCGTGCACTCGCTACAAAACTCCCTGAAACAATCCTCAGGCTGTCTCCGATAACCCCCTCCTCAACCCATCATCTCTCTGACACCTCGAAAAGGTAAAGGAAGCAGCTGCACAGGAAAGTCAGCATCTCCAGTTCTCCTCCCTGAGTCACACTGTTCCTTCAATGTGATCGGTTGTAATCTACCTGCATCAGGAGTAACCCTCCCCGTAGGGGAAGCACAGAGGAACCAAGGGAGCAGCTTAGTGCACTCAATGCTGCTTTTAGCAGTAAGAGCCAATCAAATGGCAGCATTGAACCACGAGTGTTGCTGTGTTACTCCCAAAGACACACTGATCCTGCTGTAAGTGGTATTGAGTTCATACATGAGCATGTAACAGTTCAGGATAATTTCCTGAGCCAACTCCATGGAAAATGGGTGCTGTCAATGTTGGGGCTGAATTTTCCCAGCTGTCGACTGGCAGGGTGGAAGTTTATTGCTAGGAGTGGGGTGGTGGGAGGGGTGAGAAAAGGAATGAAGGTGTTGGAACAGGTCAGAGAAAGTAAACTGACAAAAGCCACATTAGGCCAGCTTCAGAATGCTCCTAGGAGAATTGACTCGAGGCTAAGGGTAATTACGCCAAGGTCCCTTCAGGGTAGCAGCATATTTAACTCCCATGAAAAGAGGAATGAACCGTTCAGTGCAATCAACTACAGTAGGCTGGAACAAGGCAGGGTAGGTCACAGCCCACCAGTACTGGCCTGGGTTTGAACCTTCACTCGCTCCCAGTAACTTTAGGCTGTGTCCACATGGGATAAAGGCAGCAAATGAAAAACAGAATATGCTGGTCATGTCAGGGCCCATTGGGAGGATACGAGTCAGGTTGAACTCATCTCAGTCCCAACTGAGCTGTTTCCTGCACCTGGGTAGAAAGCAGAGCCTGATATCTCTTCCCATAGGCCTATTGGTGAAAGCCGACAGCATCCAGCTGTCTGAATGATGGACAAGAACCAAGATAAACACATCATTTTATTCATTTGCATTCAGCTGGTACAGCCATTACATTCTTTGCTACAAGCCCCTTCTCCCTGGAAGGAGACAGGTTGTCCAGGGTGAAGTGGGGACTGCATTCAGACCAAGCAGACAGTACTCCAGGCCACACAAACTGCTGTCCTCCAGGGAGAGCCTGTCAAACAGGTACTCTCCCATCCCATTCTCAGGGGCTCCCAGGCACTTCAGGTTGGTGATGTAGTCCCCAAGTTGCTTGATGATCTCCTCCTCCTCATCCAAATAGTGGGTCTCCAGGAAGTCACACA
Organism: Stegostoma tigrinum; assembly: GCF_030684315.1. Lineage (NCBI taxonomy): Eukaryota > Metazoa > Chordata > Chondrichthyes > Orectolobiformes > Stegostomatidae > Stegostoma > Stegostoma tigrinum. Next base: position 13,341,957 of record NC_081391.1, on the reverse strand, counting down.
GCTGCAACAGAGGAATTATGGCAACTTGGTACATTTGCATGATCCAGGAAATTTTCAGAATTCCCACTGCGAAACAGACCCCACCATAACTGGCCCTCGACAGCTGGAAAAGCCACTGACATCTAGGAGATGTTGCGCCAGTGAGGACAGTAACGTTCCAGATGCACCTTCTTGTTTGTGAAATGGAGCTGAGCTGAACTGTGACAGACGATGATCATTCTAATGCAAGTGGCCCTGAGAGTGAATTCATTGGCCAACATCACTCCTGGTAGTGAATCCAAATTCCCATTTCAGCTCATAGCTGAGCTGCTTTGATGTTGATTAAATGAACATACTGTTCAGATATTACATTGTGATCCAAGTATCCGAGTGAATTTTAATCTACAAAAGACCAATGAGGTGTTGCCCTGAGGGCCCAGCAGTGATCAGAATGAGGTGGTGGGAAGGCTAACATGAGGGTCAGTCTGGGCTGTGGCGACTAGGTGCATATCCAGCCAACTCTGGTTCACATTCTTCTCCAGATCCAGGGCGACCTGCATTGCCTGCAGGCTGTTACCCCACTCATCCCTCTCTGGCTTCTGCGGATGGAGAGAGGACAGGTAAGCTTCACAATCTCTGCAGCATGGGAACAGGCTATTTGAGTCATGGTGACAATAACCAAGGTCACGACATCATTTTATTCATCCCCAATCGGCAGGCACAGCCACTACATTCGTCGCTACAAGTCCCTTCTTATTCGTGTAACCCTGCATTTTAAATGGCAATCCTTCTAACCCACACATCATTGAACCGTGAAGCCAATGTGGACATGGCAAGAGCAAGTAAACGTCAGTCATTCACTGGAGCCTAGAACCAAGAACCAAACTTGGATCCCTGGCACTGAGGCATGCATGGGAAACACTGAGTCACTGTGCCATCCCTGAGGAGCAGCCACTCTCTACCACCCAACTCCCCCCACCCCAAAAACCCAACACCAACCTTCACATCCTGGAGGAGGACTGCCTCCATGCTGATTCTGGAATTTCAGCAGCTTCTCTGCATGTTCCTGCTTCTCCTGGGACTGATCTTTGAAGAACTGGGAGACATGGGGGACGGCAACATCGTCCCGGTCAAAGTAGGACATCTGGGAGAAAACAAGTTATACCCATTAAGCATCATACAATTGGTGCCAGACATGACTGGTTTAGCCTTCAATCAAATTGAGAAGTCAATAAACATGACTTTTTTGAATACATCAAGGTGGATGAGAACCATTGTCCAATGAGCCAGTGGCTCCAGTTCAAGGATCATCAAGAACAACCCTCGCCTCCTCCTGGTAACCAGGCAAACACTTTTTAAAATTCCTTGACAAAAACCTGAGGTGCCCAGGCCTGTTCTTGTCTGTAGAGAGAAGAACATTTCCACTCTAAGCACCATCAGAATTGGATGAAGTTCGTGACTGAACAGGGTTTAAGGAAATGCCAGGAGCTGGAGTTCCACATGTAGTTGTGTGGAAGAGCAGCCGATACCTCCTACCACCCCGCCCTTGATCATGACTCCACCCCTGACCACCAAACCATCTCCTCGTCCATCTACAACCTCACTGGAGATGACCTCCCACCCACAGCCTCCAACCTCATCCATTCCCCATGGAGATAGCCGAAGGCCCTCTGCTTCTCTCATCCTGCAGGCCTGACTGGTCCTCATTCACCAACAACCTTGTCCACTAGCCAACTCATCCTCACCCCTAACTTCTCCTTCAATTCCTCCCACCTCCTACAGAGGAAGGGGGTGGCCATAGGTACCTGCATGGGCCCAGGCTGTGCCTGCTTCTGTTAGGATATGTGGAACAATCCTTCTACAGGGAGATGGGCCATAAACTCCACATCTTCCTCCATTACATCCCACAAGGAGCTTGAACGGTTCCTCTAATTCATTAGAGCCTTCTACCTCAACCTTAAGTTTGTCGATCAATCTTTGATCTATTTCAAACCTACTGACTCCTACAGCTACCTAGAATACACCTTACCCACCTTCCTGTGGAAGGAAAACGCCATCCCCTAATCCAATTCCTTCACCTCCAGCCCTGAGGGGAGGCATTCTACTCCTGGGCATCCCAGATGTCCTCGTTTTCCGAGGGAGCGTAACTTCCCTTTAGTGGAAGAAAAACACAACCGGTCTTGCATCTTATCCCGCACACAACCAAAACAGAATCCTCTCATCCTTCAGTACCACCTCAATGACAGGATCCAGTGCAGCATCCTCTGGCACTTATCCCATCTACGATCTGACAAAGACATTTTTTTACCTCCCCAACCTTAGCTGCCTTCTGGAGAGACCACTGATTCCCTTGTCCATTCCACTAGCCAGGGCTTTTTTCCTGCCACACAGATTGTGCTACACCTCCCCTCATCCCAGGCCCCAAGACCTTCCACATCAAGAAGAAGTGGACCTACACATCTGCAGTGAGATATACTGTACCCACTGTTCCTAACGTGGCCTCCTCTACATCAGGAAAGCCGAGCAGAGGCTTGACACCACTTTGTGGAGTGCCTATGCTGGGCTCGTGATCAGCAGCTGCACCTCCCAGTCACAAACTACTTCCCCTCCAGAGGAGCAGGAGGGGACAGTTGATGTTCATTCTGGGCCTCCAATGCCACCCAAAGGTTGCAGGAACAGCACCTTGTATTCTGCTTGGGAACCCTGCAGCCCAATGGTATCAGTGAGGACTTAAGCTGAAAGATCTCCCTTCCCCCAGTCACAGCTCAGCTAGTCCCCACCTCCCTAACTTGTCCATCCTTCCTCCCACCTACTTCCCCACACCACCCCACCCCACCTCCCCCGCCACCTCAAACCCCATCCCCACCTCCCTGGACAGGCCTACCCAACTCACTTGACTTTATTGGCTCCATCCTTACCTCAGACCGGAGTCTCCTCACCACCTGTTTCTTGATCCCTCATCCATCCACCTCCCCACCCCTTGCTATTTCAGGGACCTCTTCCCCTCCCCATTTCTCAAGGGTCCAGGCCCAAAACATCAGCTTCCCTGCTCCCCCGATGCTGCTTGGCCTGCTGTGTTCATCCAGCTCTACACCTTGTTAGAGCAGGTTATCTAGTTCCTACTGATCAGGCTGAGAAGTTTCTTTCGTCTAAAAACAGTTATGCAACTTTCTCTGACTTTACTTGGGTAGCTGCATCTTACAGATGTACAATAGTGGGTTGTTTGGGCACATGCTGCCCAATTGATATGGGACACCACTGACAGTTAAGACCCAACAGGCTTATTGGTGATAGCTGTTCCCACCTGCTAAAGGGAAGGGTACAGGGATTTCATCCTGAAAGCGTGGGAAGAGAATGCTTCTCAGTGATAAGCCCCACGAGGGATGAATATTCTCCCTTTTTCCCCCCAAGAAGTGGAGCTGCAACATGCACAAAGCAGACACTATGCAGGACAGAGCAGCCCACCTCATTGAAGGGAGTGAGTGAATGCACTCCTAGTGTCCACTATCTACCAGGTACCTAGCAGCCTTCAAAAGCTGCTTCAACATTTCCAAACCATTATAGCCTGCCATTTTGAGAGGCCATAGGCACAGTGCTCCCTGGAGAAAGGCACCATTTCCCATACCGTGGGAATTTGAAACTCCAATTCTTCACCTTTTTTGGTGAAGTGAAGACCTCAGGTTATTCCAGACACCCTGTGCATGCACTCACAGGAGAGCATTGATGTATTGGAGGAATGGACAACAAGTGACTTCCTGACCACTAACAGTCCATTCATGAACTGAGAATGCAGAAAGCCAACTAGTCCACATCTGAGGCCTCCTCAATGCAAGTTACACGTGCATATGCTCAGAGAAGCCAGTCACTGCCATCATTCTCCATCACAGAATGGAAACTGGCATGATGTGTATTTAGGATCAGAGCACAAAGTAAGTGTGATCAAGGTATATTAAAATGTTACAGGATGACTAGCCAAGGGGTGCATACAACTCCCAACACCATTACATCTAATTTTAGTAAAGTCTGGTCAATTCTGGGGAGGAAAATGACAGTTACCACCAGGCAAAGGCCTGGCAGTAAATTGTAAAATAATTCACAGAACAATTTGCCCTCCATCTATCACTCAATCCCAGCTGGTGAATTAGATACTGTACATCAATATCAAAATCCATTGTCACCAAAGGGCATCACATTTATCCCAAAATGATTTTTAAAGGTGCAAACTGAAACACCTCAAATCTACAAGACTATGAAGTTAATTTGAAACAAGAGGATCAGCTCATTTTTGCAGAATAGATTTAATTTTAACTCCATCAAGACAAAACTCACCAAAGACTGATAGAGATAGGAGGCAGTGAGCTCCACATTAATCTGCTTGTTGACAGCAGCTTCACAATCCTGGTGATAGTTCTGACGAATCTGGGAGGCCATTTTATGAAGAAAATAGCTTTCCTTTTCCTCCAAAATCAAATAACAAACTTGGAAAGATAACCAACTACACCATAAACATCACTCTCTTGGGACATTTTTTTTACTCGAGCAGCAGCCCTTTATTTTCTTGAGCAGGAAATGAGATCATCAGTGATGGTCGATCACTCTCGTTCATCAATTGATCAGCTGCCACGTCCAATCAGTGCAGGATGGGAATTGGATCCAGAAAACGATCAGAATTGACAACGGGTCGATGATAGAATTGCTGACTGACCTTTGACCTCCTGCACAAGTGCAAATCCTGGAAATATTTCTCTGTGAAAATGACAATAAAATATACTCTAAAACTTCAAGATTGTATCTGAAATTATATCTTAAGACACACTCATCACAGATTGGCAGAATTCTGTCAGTTTGTTACTCTGAGGGATTAGTCTTTGTACTTGTTGAATAACAGCGTTGGAGCCCATTGAAAAATGGCCAGATTTTGTTAACAGTAAACATTTTCTTATTGCTGTGCCGCGACAGAAACAATGTGCTTTTGGGTTACCTCATACAGGAAGCTCATTCCTTTGTGGATCCATTCTGAATCTGCTGTGATCTCCTTGACGTTGGGTTCATGAAGTGCAGTTTGAAAAGCAAGGTGCTAAATGTGCTGAGTGCCTCTCCTGCATAGTAGACCTCACACCTCCCTGTCTACATTGCTGCTGGAAATGTATAGCACATGCAAACTTTCTTTCGCAAAGTTTGGTTTTTAATTGAATGAAGTAAATCGAGAGCTTAAGTCCAGCATGTTTCCAAGTGGAGAGTTGCTGGTCCTGTTTACATTACATTCTGTAGAATGTATGGCTCAGAAACTGCGTTGAATGGAGCAGCCTCCCATGGACTGGTGGTCTGTGAGGCTTTGGGAATTGAGGATCCCCAATGAACGTTCGAGTATGATCACAGCACTGATGTACAGATTGGTGGAAGCAAGTTACTTTCACTCAATATCTGCTTCAAAAAGCAGGATGCAATCTAGTGCTATCTTTTAGCTTTGAATGACAAGTTTGAATATTATTCATGTGTTCAAAAAAGGGAATGGGGTAACCCTGGAAATTACAGGCCAGCTAGTCTTATGCCAGTGGTGGGCAAATTAATGGGAAGGGCTCTAAGAAACAGAATTAATTATCACTTGCACAGGCACAGTATGATTTGTGACGGCCAGTGTGGATTTGTGAGGCGTACATCATGCCTCACAAATCTGATTGAATTCTTTGAAGGGATGACCAAACATGTGGATGAAGGTAGATCAGTGAATGTGGGATACATGGATTGAAGTAAGGCTTTTGATAAGGTTCCCCATGGCAGGCTCATGCAGAAAGTCAGGAGGCATGCGACGGGGGAAATGTGGCAGATTGGATTCAGAATTGGCTGACCCATAGAAGACATGGGTGACAGTTGACTGAAAATATTCAACATGGCGCTCAGTTACGAGTGGTGTACCTCAAGGGTCTGTTCGGGGTCCTCTTTTATTTATGATTTTGTTAAATGATTTGGATGTAGGAGTGGAATGGCGGATTAGTAAGTTTTTGGAAGATACGAAGGTGATTTGACTTGTGGATAGTGTGGAGGGCTGTTCTAGGTTACAAAAGGACATTGGTCGGGTATTGAGTGGGGCTGAGAAGTGGCAGATGGAGTTTAACCCTGAAAAGCGTGAAGTGATTCATTTTGGAAGGACAAATTTGAAAGCAGAACACAGGGTTAACGGAAAGATTCTTGGCAGTGTGGAGGAGCAGATGGATCTCGGGGTTCATGTCCACAGTTCCCTGAAAGCTGCCAGTCAGGTGGATAGAGTTGTTAAGAAGGCATGTGGTGTGTTAGCTTTCATTCATAGAGGGATTGAGTTCAAGAGCTGTGAAGTTATGCTCCAGCTATACAAAAGCCTGGTTTGGCCACATCTAGAGTATTGTGACCAGTTCTGGTCACCTCATTCCAGGAAAGATGTGGAAGTGTTAGAAAAGGTGCAGAGGAGATTTACCAGGATGTTGCTTGGAATGGAGGGAAGATCTTACGAAGAAACGTTTAGAGAACGAGGGCTTTTCTCTTCAGAACAAAGGATGAGAGGTGACTTTATAGAGGTGTACAAAATGATCATAAGTATAGGCAGATTAGACAGCCAGGGACTTTTTCCTAGGATGGAGTTAGCTATTATGAGGGGGCATAGTTTTGAAGTGAGTGGAGGTAGATATAGGGTGGATGTCAGAGGCAGGTTCTTTACTCAGAGAGTGGCTGGGGCGTGGAATGCATTGCCAGAGAGTGTCGTGGAGTCGGCCTCGTTAGGGGCAATTAAGCGGCTATTAGATAAGCATATGGATGATAGTATAAGGTAGTGGAGGTGAGATAGGCCTTGGGTTTAGGATAAAAGTTCGAAACAACATCGTGGGCTGAAGGGCGTGAACTGTGCTGCACTGTTCTAGGTTCTATTTTCTAAGAAACCATGGGCAGAGGTCAGTCCTAATTCATGTGCTCATGGCTTTGAGACCAAGTCAGAGTCTGGGAATTCTGTTGTGAATAACTCTACTTCAGACTTTCCAGAGTCTGTCCACCATCGATAAGACTGAAGTTGGGAATAATGCTGGAGAAGCTTGCAATTTTCCAGCTCAATGCCGCCCCAGTGACACTGAAGCAGCTCCAAGTAAATCCGTCACCATCCTGACTTGGAATAATATCAGTGTTTGTGAGTGAAGATCCCAGAAGCCCCTCCTCAGCAACAGCAGCAGCATCATTCCGGTCTCTCCTACACCAGGTGGACTGTAATAAGCAGCTCATCACCACCTCCTGAAGTGTAACAGTTGCTGAACACTAAATGTAGCCTTGCCGTTGGCACACTCAAGATTGACTGTATATAAAAAGCATGCTGGGACAGGATCGGGGGGGGGGGGGGGCGTCCAAAATTAGAGGGCATCGGTTTGAGGGGAGAGGGGTAAGATTTGATGGGGACATGAGGGGCAACATTTTCATACAGAAGGTGGTGTGTATGTTTAGAACGAGCTGTCAGAGACAGTGGTGGATGTAGTTAGAATTACAACATTTAAGTGACATTTGGAGATTTACATGGAAAGGAATGGTTTAGAAGGATATGGGCCAAAGGCAGGCAAGTGGGACTATGTCAGGTTGGGAAACCCCGTCAGCATGGACGGGTAGGACCGAAGGGTCTGTTTCCGTAAGAAATGAGTCATTCACTCTAATTCTGTGCAACAGAGTGTTCCTGTTTTTTGTAACTTTTGGATGGCAGGGTATTTTAATGGTCAGCATTACTGCCTCATAGTGCCAGGGACCTGGGGTCAATTCCAGTCACGTGTGGAGGCTGCACATCCTCCCCGTGCCTGTGTGGGCCTCCTCCCACAGTCCAAAGACATGCAGTTTATTTTGGAGTGGCCGTGGGAAAGATGGCGTAAGAAGGCAGGGTGTGTCTGAACAAGATGCTGTTCAGAGGATCAGTGCAGACTAAATGGGCTGAACAACCTCTTCAGAGGATCAGTGCAGACTAAATGGGCTGAACAACCTCTTCCCGCACTGCAGGGATTCTACACGCAAGACTCAAGATGGTTTAAAATAAAACTCTACGTGGTGGAACAAATACATTCTGTGCCTTAAAGACCCACACCCTCAGTGAAGGCTGCAGTGTGCACTCGCTACAAAACTCCCTGAAACATTCCCCAGGATGTCTCTGATAGCCCCCTCCCTAAACCACGATCTCTGACACCTCGAAAGATAAAGGAAGCAGCCATTCAGGAAAGTCAGCATCTGCAGGTCTCCTCCCTGAGTCACACTGCTCCTTCAATGTGATCGGGTGAAATCAACCTGCATCAGGAGGAACGCTCCCCGTGGGGGAAGCTCAGAGGAACAAGGGAGCAGCTGAGTGCGCTCAATGCTGGCTTTAGCAGCAAGAGCCAATCAAATGGCAACATTTAACCAGGAGCGTTGCTGTGTCATTCCCAGGTCACTGTTATCCTGCTGTCGGTCGCATTAAGTGCATCCAGTTCAGGTGAATTTTTTCAAGCAGACTTGTGCTGAATATTCCCATCTCTGGGCTGGCTGGCCTGAAGTTTATTCCTAGGCGTGGTGGGGTTTCTGACCAAGACTTGGCAGAGAGCAAGGAAGTAAATGGAGCAAAACCACATTAGGACAGCTTTGGATTACTCCTGGGAAATGGTTCCCCCCGTGTGAGCTTTCTTGTCGAGCTACAATGGGGATTTAATCCATATCGCCTGGGAGAGCAGCGCATGTTCCTCAGGCGAAGGAACAAATGAACTGGTCATTGTGAGCAACTGCTGATGGCTGTCCTGAGGCAGGCAGTTGGTGGTGGGGGTCAGGAGGCCACAGGGCTGGTCTTGGCTTGAACCTCAACTGGGTCTCAGTGAATCTAGGATGCACTGTCCGGAGAAAGTAATAACATTGATTTCAATAGAATAGACCAGGTGTGTCAGATCCCCATTGCTAAGTTTAAGTTTATTGCTCCCAGCATTGCTGGTTCCTCCACAAGGCTAGAGGGGGGACGCTGCTGGGTCTCTTCCCTTAAGCTCTTGTTGCGGCAAGCTGAGCCAGCTGGCACAGAATTTACATTGGCATCAACTTGTGATTTGTGTGGACTTTAGCAATCAGTCTCGGTTGGTGGAGGTTGACAGGGAAGCTGTTGCTAACCAAACTAGACATGAACATAAAGCATCCAACAGCCCTGTTTCTCTGAAAGTGGGTGTCAAGTCTTTCTTTCGGCCAAGCAGGGGTGTTTTCTCTTTTGAGAGCAATGAAAATTTTAGCTGCACCTGTATTCATCATACCTGGGTGTGAGATAATAGTACAAACTGATTTTACACCCCGCAGGCCCCAACCTCAAGTTCTGGCTGGGGGAATAACTTCGATTCATAACTTAGAGGAAGTTCCACAGGAATTCCGAGACTGATGCTGCGGTGGTGTTGGAGGGAAGACCAGGGAAATATTTTGTCAAATTAATAATTTCATTTGCCAAAATTACAGGCTTGAAACTCTCAAAAGCTCTTTAATATCAAGGGTCTCAATGATGGACAAGAAGCAACATCAATACATTTCATTCATTCCCATTCAGCTGGTACAGCTATTACATGCTTTGCTACAAGCCCCTTTTCCCTGGAAGGAGCCAGATTGCATGGGGTGAAGTGGGGAATGCATTCAGACCAAGCAGACAGTACTCCAGGCCACACTAACTGCTGTCCTCCAGGGAGAGCCTGTCAAACAGGTACTCTCCCATCCCATTCTCAGGGGCTCCCAGGCGCTTCAGGTTGGTGATGTAGTCCCCGAGTTGCTTGATGATCTCCACCTCCTCATCCAAATAGTGAGTCTCCAGGAAGTCACACAGCTGCAAGAGGAATATGACACTTGGTACATTAACACTATCCAAGACAATTTCAGAATTCCCTCTGCAAGACAGACTTAGCCATGACTAGCTCTGGACAGCCCTGAAAAGCGAGCTAACACCTGGAGAATTTATGCCAGTGAGGACAACATGTCAGCTGCTCCATCTTGCTGTTTGTGAAATGGAGCTGAGTTGGATTGTGATGGACAATGATCATTCCACTGCAATGATACTAACGAAGAACTCAGTGGCCAACGTCATTTCAGCACTTCCACTAGATTATAGATCAAATTCCCCTTATACCTCATTGTAATCAGTATGATCCCAAGTGATCAATGTTACAATAGTTCAGGAAAGTAATGGATGGAAAGTGTTACATTAGTGAATTTCCAATCCACACAGACCAACCAATGAAACATTACCCTGAGAGTCTAGCAGTGATGTGAATGAGGAGGTGAAGCTTACATGAGGGTCAGTCTGTGCTGTGGCGAGTTGGTGGAGATCCAGCAAACTCTGGTTCACATTCTTCTCCAGATCCAGGGCAACCTGCATTGCCTGCAGATTGTTACCCCACTCATCCCTCTCTGGCTTCTGGGGATGGAGAGAAGGACAGGTAAGCTTTAGAAACAGAATCCCTGCAGCATGGGAGCTGGCCATTCACCCCATTGAGACCATAACTGCTGAAGAGCATCCCATCTGGTCCCATTCCCACCCTGTTCGTGTAACCTGCATTTCAAGTTGCCAATCCTCTTTTCTACTGTGTGGGGAAGCCATGCTTTGGGATAACGTTTAAATTCTCGTCACAGGCCAGAACCAAACTGGTGCCCCTGGCACTGAGTCAACAGTGCCAACCACTGAGCCACTGTGCCATCCCTGAAGTCCAGGTAAAGAAAACATTAGCTACTTGGTGACTCCTTTCACCTTGCCCCATTTATCCTTGACCTGAAGCCGGAAGCTCAGGAACGTATCCTTGTACCACAGGGAATAAAAATGTACCAGATTAGTCATTTGCACCAGTGTCCATCTGCTGGAGTCTTAAAAAGGATATTCAGGAGTGAATCCCAAGGGCTGTGGGGGAAGTAGCGGTAGTGTCCCAAGCTCCGGTTGACAAGGCTGAGGTTCAAGTCTCACTTGTGCTTGTGGCCTCATACATGCCCGAGCAGCATGGTCAGAACCATCATGACTTGAATTCATTGTGGGGGGCAGTAATGTGCTTACAATAAACACAGGATCATCGATCCCTCAATGCTCACACAAGGCAAACTGTGTGTGAAAGGGGACATAGGCCAAGTAACATGTGTTAGTTTGGGGCAGGGTTGTCAGGAACAGCACAGGGACAAGTCCTTTGAACACATTTTATGAAAATTGTTCTTCCTGTCTCTGCTGCATTCTATCGTTGGCCTCACTGGTCAGAAGGACAGGATGCTACTGCAGGGGGTGCTGGTGAGGGTCCCCAGGTTGTTTCGCCAAGACAGAAAATCCATTGAGGAGAGAGATTGGATGGGCTGGGGGTTTTCCTTTGAGCAGGTGAGGCTGAGGTGGTTGTTTGATGGAAGACAAGGAAGTCTGGACAGTAGATGGGGAAAATGTCTTCCCCATGGCAGACACTCAGACCAGAGGGCACAGGTTTGAGGAAGCAGGATAGAGGGGATTGGAGGAAATTTGGTGGGTGTGTTGGGGAACGGAAGAACAAAGTGCTGGAAACGGCTACTGCAGCACTGTTTAAAGGACTAGCTGGGCGAGTGCTAAACACTAGGGTATAGTAGGGCCTGGACCAAGTACAGGGTGAGTACAGTTCGGTCTTTGCTGCGTCAGCATAGGCCTGGTGGACCAGAGGGCTTGCATAAATGCTGAAACACTGGAGATGGAGGAGAGCAAACAGGGAAGCCAAGCAAAAGAACTTCTCACACTCGCTCAGGATCTGAAAATCTTGTCACTGGAGATGACACCGCAAGAGCAGCCATTCCCCCCTGCACTTCCCCCACCACCCAACCCCAACCTTCACATCCTGGAGGAGGACTCGGCCTCCACGCTGATTCTGGAATTTCAGCAGCTTTTCTGCATGTTCCCGCTTCTCCTGGGACTGATGTTTGAAGAACCGGGAGAAATGGGCGAGGGCAACATCGTCCTGGTCAAAGTAGGACATCTGGAAGATCAAGTTAAAATTACATCAGACATCACTTGCTCACTCCCCATTCCAGTTCTCAACTACAAGACGCAAGGCACTATGTTTTGCCTTTGGGGAAAACTGGAAAAAAGATGTTGAAACCCTGCTGTAGTCAACGACTAGTAGGGAGCATGTTTTCTGCAAACCCAGGATCAATGAGATTGGGATGTAAGTGTACACATGAACTCTACAAAGGTGTGCTGTCTCCAGTATGGAGTTTGGCACTAAGATAATGCCGAGGAAAGCCTGCCCAGTAACAGCCTTTGGATCGTTGCAGCAGTGGGTTATTGCTCTGCCTAAATAGTGCAAACTCAGGCTGTCAGAAACTTGCACCAAGTCACATGACTGAAACAAATTGCAAAACAAATGATCAAATGTCAACTATTAGTGGCCTGTACATAACGTCACTAGTGAAAACAGTAACCTGGAAAAACACTTGCCCTGACTTTACCCAAACAGGCAAAAAATCCTGTAGGTTTTCAGCCCATGTGACTCATATCTAAACTGTCATGTTCACAATTCGATGCAAGGGTTTAAGAGCTAATGCTCGCTATTGGAAGCATAAGCTAAGAATTACATTCTGGGGAAGGACTCCTGTAAAGTTACTTTAATCCTCAAATCCAAAAACCACAGTCAGGCAAGCAAATATCTGTGGTTTCAGTGGGTAGTTACAAGTTGTGGCAGAAGATAGTCGGGATTTTATCCTTGGGAAGCATGTGCCAATAGAGTTGGGACACAGTGATTAAACCCCAACAACTGGCTCACCATTAAAGCGGTCCCACCTCCCAAGTGAGGCTTATAGGGACTTAGTCCTCCTTACAAGACAACTTCCTTCCAAGAGGCACAAGCCCAAAGAGAGATGAATATTCCCCGTCTGTCTGTAGAAGGGGAGCTACAACATGCAAGAAGCAGACACCATCCAGGACAGGGCAGCCCACTTCATGGGGACTGCATTCACCACCTCCTTTCAGGGTCCATTACCTACCAGGTCCCCTGCAGCACTCACCAAGGTTACTTCAACACATACCTTCCAAGCACATTCTACCCCTTGGAAGGGCACAGTCACATCACCACCGGGATAGAGGGGACATTTTGTTTTAGGTCAAGCTAAATGATATGGGAACAACCTCCATTTCTTCAATGTCACTGGGCTAATAGCCTCAGCACATTCCTGCAGCCCCAGTGTGGGGTGGGGTGGGGAGGAGAGGGGGCAGAGAGGGGATCCAACATTTCTCACACACGGCAGATCTACTCTCAGTAGGAACGGGATAGGCCACACCCACCTCTTGAATAAATACAAGTAAAGCCAAGTCAGCCTCAATGAAGGAGATCTACATAAAATAGATACCAGTCACAGACTAGCCTCAGGTTTGTTCAGACTAACAAGGGCCACTGCAACAGGGAAGTTATTGTTATTGTCAGTGTTAAAAAAAATCAGCATGTTTGTTTAGGACCACCACAGAGATCAGGCAAATGAAGTCAGGAAACTTGTGTCAGAAAGAAAAAAAAAGCAAGAGGCTTTTACCCTCCAGATACCACTGAAGGCCAACTGGGACCTGAGTTAACATACATCAGTATCCTACACCATCGTGATAGTAACACCACCTCTATCCTGAACTGATATTTAGGTAGGAGCCACAAAACCTCAATCTACTAGATTGTCAGCTTCACTAGAGGCCAGGCAAAGAATTTACTTCAACAGAACAGATTTATATGTTTAACCCCGAGAGACAGCACTCACCAAAGACTGATAGAGATAGGAGGCAGTGAGCTCCACATTAATCTGCTTGTTGACAGCAGCTTCACAATCCTGGTGATAGTTCTGACTGATCTGGGAGGCCATCTTGTGACAATAAATTTCTTTTATTCTCCTCACCACCAAAATAACAAAATTAGGAAGAACAATCAACATCATTCCCGTGGGACTCTATTTATACCCCAGGGGCAGACCCTCTTTTTATGAAGCAGGAAATGACATCATCAGTGATGGCCAATCACCTTGATGATCAGTTGATCAGCTGCCACGTCCAATCAGTGCAGGATGGGAACTGGATCCAGAAACGAATCACAGTTGACAACTGGCCGATGATGGAATTGCTGAATGACCTTTGACCTCCTGTACAAGTGCACATTCTGAAAATGTATTTGCCACAAAATGACAATAAAATATACTCTAAACCTTCACTTGTGTATCTGAGGTTGTGCGTTAAGACTCAGTCATCACAGATTTGCACAATTTCGTCGGATTGTTAATCTGAGGGAATAGTCGTCATAACTTTAGAACGTTGGTGTTGGAGCCATAGAATATAGAACATAAAACATCGAACATTACAGCACAGTACAGGCCCTTCGGCCCTCGATGTTGTGCCGACCAGTCATACCGATATGGAGCCCATCTAACCAACACTATTCCATGTACGTCCATATGCTCGTCCAATGACGACTCAAATGTACCTAAAGTTGGTGAATCTACTACCGTTGCAGGCAAAGCGTTCCATTCCCTCACTACTCTGAGTAGAGAAACTACCTCTGAAATCTGTCCTATATCGTTCACACCTCAATTTAAAGCAATGCCCCCTCGTGCTCGCTGTCACCATCCGAGGAAAAAGGCTCTCCTTATCCAACCCTCGAATTATTTTATATGTTTCAATTAAGTCACCTCTCAGCCTTCTTCTCTCGAATGAAAACAGCCTCAAGCCCCTCAGCATTTCCTCGTAAGACCTTCCCTCCATACCAGGCAACATCCTAGTAAATCTCCTCTGCACCCTTTCCAAAGCTTCTACATCCTTCTTATAATGGGGTGACCAGAACTGTACACAATACTCCAAGTGCGGCCTAACCAGAGTTTTGTACAGCTTCGCCATAACCTCTTGGTTCTGGAACTCAATCCTTCTATTAGTAAAAGCCAAAACATTGTATGCCTTCTAAACCACCCTGTCAACCTGGGTGGCAACTTTCAAGGATCTGTGTACATGGACACCGAGATCTCTCTGCTCATCTACACCACCAAGAATCTTACCATTAGCCCTGTACTTTGCCTTCCAGTTACTCCTACAAAAGTGCATCACCTCACACCTGTCTGCATTAAATTCCATTTGCCACTTCTCAGCCCAGCCCTGCAGCTTATCTATGTCTCTCTGCGACCTACAGCTGCCTTCGTCACTATCCACAACTCCACTGACCTTAGTGTCGTCTGCAAATTTACTAACCCATCCTTCTACAAACTCATCCAGGTCATTTATAAAAATGACAAACAGCAGTGGACCCAACACCGACCCTTGCAGTACACCACTAGTAACTGGTCTCCAGGATGAACATTTCCCATCAACTACCACCCTCTGTCTTCTTTCAGCAAGCCAATTTCCGATCCAAACTGCTATATCTCCCACAATTCCATTCCTCCGCATTTTGTACAATAGCCTACTGTGGCGAACCTTATCGAACGACTTGCTGAAATCCATATGCACCACATCAACCGGTTTACTCTCAAATACCTGTTTGCTCACCTTCTGAAAGAATTCAATAAGGTTTGTGAGGCACGACCTTCCCTTCGCAAAACCGTGCTGACTATCCCTAACCAATTTATTCTTTGAGATAATTATAAATCCTATCCCTTATAACCTTTTTCAACACTTTACCAACAACTGAGGTAAGGCTGACTGGTCTACAATTACCAGGTTTGTCTCTACTCCCCTTCTTGCACAGGGGAACCACATTTGCTATCCTCTGAACAGGGTAATGACCTTTGCTATCCTCATCCTTGTAAAATGCCCTGATTTGGTTGATATGAACATTTTCCTATTTCTGTGCAGTGACAGAATAACGTGCTTTTGGATTGTCTGATACAAGCAACCGATGTCCTTTGTAGATCCATTCTGAATCTGCTGTGATCACCGTGACTTAGGGTCGCATGAAGCCCAGTTTGAAAAGCAAGATGCTAAATGTGCTGAGTGCCTCTTATACACAGTAGGCCTCAGGGTTCTATGTCTCAGCTGCTGCCCGAAATGTATCGCACATTGAACATTTCTGTCTCCATGTTTGGTTTTACATTGTTGAAGTTGAATCAGCGCTTAACGCCAGCATGTTTCCAAGGTGACAGTATCTGTTACAGTTTTCATTGCATTCTGTAGAGTGAACAGCTCAAAAATTGGGAAGTCAGAGGCAGGGAATTCTGTTGTGATTACACAACTTGTAACTTTCCAAAGCCGGTCCACCATCAATAAGACTGAAGTTAGGAGTGAGTAATGCTGGAACAGTTTTCAATGTTCTGGCTGGAGGCAGCACCAACAACACGCAATGGAGCTCCATGTAAGTCTGTCACCATCCTGACTTGGGAAAATATCCCTGTTTGTGAATGAAAATCCCAGAAGCCCCTCCTCAGCAGCAGCATCATTCCGGTCTCTCCTACACCAGGTGGACTGTAATAAGCAGCTCATCACCACCTCCTGAAGTGTAACACTTGCTGAGCACTAAATGTGGCCTTGCCCTTGGCAGACTCACGATTGACTGCATACAGTAAGCATGCTGGGACAGGGTAGGGGAGTCCAAAACTACAGGAGGGAGGGGTAATGTTTTCACACACAAGCATGTGGGGTTGGTCGGGGTCGGGGTGGGGGGGGGGGGGGGTAGAGAAAGAAGCTGAAGAAGAGCTTTTCCCACAGAAAATGGTTTGTCAAGAATGAGCTGCTACATGAAGCAGGAGAAGTGGGTGCAATTGCAGTTGTTAAAAGACATTTGGTGATTTCCAGGGAAAGGACTGGTTGAGGGATATGGGGCAAACACAACTAGTTCAGATTTGGAACACTGCTCGGCCTGGACGGTTTGAGCCAAACAACCTGTATCTCTGCTGTAGGACTCTGACAGAATGCAACAGCATATTCCTTTGTTCGGTACTTTAGGGTGAGACAGTGGCTCAGTAACAAGCACTTACCTCACAGCGACATGGGATTTATTACAGCCTTAGGGCACCCTGGGGAGTTTGTACATTTACAGTGTCTGTTTGGTTTCCCACCCACCATCTGAACTATTTGCTGGTCAAGTGGATAGGCAATGCTAAGTTGGAGATTTTGACAAGGGGCAAGCTGGATTAGCCATGGGGAAGACACAGGGTTAAAGGACTGGGGTGGGACTGAGCAGGATGCTGGTCAGAAGGTTGAGGCTACCTGGGTCAAATGGCCTCTTGCCAGAGAGCAGGGGTTCTATCACCAAGGATAGAGACTGGGCCAAACAACAAGGATTTTTGTGATGGAACAAATATATTCAGTACCTTAATGACCCACACTCTTCTGAAGGCTACAGTGTGCACTCGTGCCAAAACAAGACAATCTCTGGGCTGTCTCTGATCACCCCCTCCCTAACCCATGATCAGACACCTTGAATGATCAAGGAAACAGCTGTACAGCAAAGTCAGCATGTCCAGGCATCTTGACTAAAGGAGACAGTCCCCACCTTCCCCAGAAATCCCTGCTCCCTCACTGGGTCAAAAAAACTCAATCAGCCCATGGAAAGGTTCCAAGAAACAAGGCAGCAGCTTTTTGTACAAACCCTTCAGTCAGAGGCCTGTTGTAGCTGCAAGCATAAACCAAATGGGAGTATTTTGAACCATGGGCTATCATCCAAGCCCCAGGTCACCAATCCTTGTATTTATGGTATCAGGAGCATCCACTATCAATCAAGTAGCCCCAGAGAATCTGGAGATGATTCTCTGGAATGTGACTGTTGAGAATGTTTGGGCTGAAGTTGCCCAGCTCAGGGCTGGTGGACTTCCAGTTATGGGGAGGGCCTGAGCCCTGGGCGAAGGAAAGAAAGCAACAAACTGAGGAAGCCACTTGAAGGAATTTTGGATTCCTTCCGGGGAAAAAACAAATCTATGCAGTTGAACCAAGCAAGTTCAGAAAACCCAAGGTCCCCTGGGAGGAGCAGCAGACTTCAGTGACAAAGTGAACTGGTCAGCAGGGCCACCAGTTGATGGCTGTAGTAAGGGTCGGTCACAGGCCCCATTTGAACCCCAACTGGCTCCCATTGGCCTGCAGTCTGTCCATGGGGGTTGGGGAAAAGCAGTGGTGAAGTAAGGCAAGAAAGCTTGCTTGACCAAAGAGAGGTATCAATGGGCTCAAAATGATGCACAGGAACTGAGATCAAGAGATCATTTTATTCATTTCCATTCGGCTGGTACAGCCATTACGTTCGTTGCTACAAGCCCCTTCTCCCTGGAAGGAGACAGATTGGCCAGGGTGAAGTGGGGAATGCATTCAGACCAAGCAGACAGTACTCCAGGCCACACTAACTGCTGTCCTCCAGGGAGAGCCTGTCAAACAGGTACTCTCCCATCCCATTCTCAGGGGCTCCCAGGCGCTTCAGGTTGGTGATGTAGTCCCCGAGTTGCTTGATGATCCTCACCTCCTCATCCAAATAGTCGGTCTCCAGGAAGTCACACAGCTGCAACAGAGGAATATGACACTTGGTACATTAACACTATCCAAGACAACTTCAGAATTCCCACTGAAAAACATGCATATGGAGGGAGATGGTCAGGGATGTCTTGAGCCAACGCCTGGAGAAATTGTGCAAAGAGGACAACTGCTTTTTAGCTGTTTCATCTTGCTGTTTATTTACTGGAGCAGAGTTAACTTGTGATGGATAAAAGTCATTCCACTGCAGTGGTCCTGAATGAGAATTCAGTGACCAATATCCCCTCAGTCCTCCCCACAGGTTTACAAGTTAAAATACACACTTGGACTCAACTGCTCAGCAATGATTTTGTAATCACTATGGATCTGAAGTGATCCATGTCATCTGCACAAAAACAAAGTCTAACTGAATTTCTAATCCACAAAAGACCAACCAATGAACGTGTTGCCCTGAGGGCCTAGCAGTGAAGTCAATGAGGAGGTGAAGCTTACATGAGGGTCAGTCTGGGCTGTGGCGACTTGGTGTAGATCCAACAAACTCTGGTTCACATTCTTCTCCAGATCCAGGGCAACCTGCATTGCCTGCAGGCTGTTACCCCACTCATCCCTCTCTGGCTTCTGGAGGAAGGAAAGTTGGACAGTTAAGCTTCAGAATCTTTACAACGTGGATCAGTCTGTAACTGCTCTGAAAGGGATCCCAACTCGTCATTCTCCCACCCTATTCCTGTAACCCTGCATTTCAGATGGCCAATCCCCTTATCCTATGAGGACACCAACGCAGACATGGGGAGGACATGTAAACACCAGTCCCTCACCAGAGGCCAGATCAAAACCTGTGTCCCTAGCACTGAGAACACTGCTAGCCCCTGAGGCAGCCCTGGAGCACAGCTGAAGAACAGTTCCTTCAGAATTGCTTTCACCTTGCCTGTCGGTCCTTGATCTGAAGGAGGAAGTTGAATAACAGGTCATTGTGGGGGATAATGACAAGATTTGCATCAGGGTCCATCTGATGGAATTGCGAGGATATTCACAAGTGAATCCTAAATGCTGTCATGGTACAGTGGTAGTGCCCCTGTCTCTGGCTGACAAGGCCAAGGTTCAAGTACCACTTGTGCTGGTGGCTTCATACATGCCCGAGCAGGATGATCAGAAACATCACGGCTATTTAATTCATCAAAGGGACAGCGAGGTGTTTGCAAAGTGTGTTGTGCTGCTAACAGTTAAGAAAGGCCCAAAACCATAGATCCCTCAAAGTTCAGACAAGGTCAACAGGGTGTAACAGTGACAGAGGGCAAGCAACCTCTATTAGTTGGGTGGGGTGGAACAGGAAGGGGACCAGTCTCCTCAGTTTGTTTTTCTGGTCACCACATTATTCCTCTTTGGCCTCACCAGTCACCTGGACAGGATGGCACTGCAGGGGGATGCTGGTGAGGTTGCCCAAGATCCATTGATTGGATGTTAGGTAGGCTGGGGTTTTGAGGAGCAGGAAAGGCTGAGGGAGCGACCTGATGTAACTATTGAAGAATAGAGAGTGGCGAGTTGATGGAATGTCTTCCCCATGGCAGACACCAACACCGGAGAGAAACCAGGTTTGAGGAGTAAGCAGGTTAGAGGGGATTGGAGGAAACTTGACCCCACCCCCCACCCCTCTGAGGGGCTGTTTGAAATATATGAGATGAACCACATAAAGGGTTGGATGGTGGTGGAAACTGCGACTCAAGATCAGTTTAGGGTCCAGCTGGACAAGTACTTAGTGCCAGGACAGTGGCCTGTGGACCAAGGGCAGCTAAGTGGGATTAATGTTGTTTAGTGTTTGTGGGGTCAGCATAGACATGGTGGGCCAAAGGGCTTCTTTCCACACTGGCTTCAAAAAGGAGATCAATCAGGCTGAACAAAGTTTTGACTCAAATGAAAACCTTGTCACTGACTTGAAACCACACCATAAGAGCAGCCATTACCATCCCATTCCCCACCCCACCCAACTCCAACCTTCACATCCTGGAGGAAGACTCTGCCTCCACGCTGATTCTGGAATTTCAGCAGCTTCTCTGCATGTTCCCGCTTCTCCTGAGACTGATGTTTGAAGAACTGGGAAAAATGGGGAAGGGCAACATCATCCCGGTCAAAGTAGGACATCTGGAAGGGAGAACACGGTAAAGTCCATTAACACGTCATGGTCCAATTTCAGTTCAGAACTACAGGGCTACTTGAGCATTCTCAAAATCAAACTGACAATAAGCTGTTAAGTACCTGATGCATTAACAATTCAGAACCCAGTTTGGAGCAGTTGCTGTTGAATTGGAAAAATCAAAACAATCCCAGCTTCCTCCAGGTAAGCTGTAAATACCATGTGTTTTATTTTGGTTTGAAACTCCTGGCAAATTGCCCAGGAGGGTCTGGCACAGCATTTGGTGAGAACAAGTGTGAATTGATGTTTTTACTGATTAACCTCCACCAGAAATGGGATAAAACTTTGATTGAATAGGGTTTCAAGCAGTGCCAGGGGCTGGAGCGCAGGATGTACACCAATAGAACAGCTGCAGGGCACTGTATTGCTGCTTTGGCAAAGACCAGAAAACAGATCCTAGACACTGCAATTAACAGCTAGGAAGAAGCACATTTTCTGCTTAGTCAGGATCAATGCAATTGGATGCACTGTATCTATTAGTTTGACAAGAACTGCAGTATAGGGGTGCCTGCGGGTGCATGAGGAGATGAATGAAGGACGTTAGCTCCAAGAATCTGCCAAGGAAAGCCTGCCTAAGGACAGCCTTTGGATTGTTACTGCAACAGTTTACTGCTGCATCTAAAACAGCTGCACTGACTCAGACTGCTAGCAACTTGTACCATTACACATGAAAGAAAGACTGACAAAACAAACTGATCACATGACAAATATGACAGTGATCTGCAGATCAACTACTCTCCAGACAAGATCCCTCATTAACCTGGAAAAACCACTGTTGACTTAATCCAACAGGCAAAGTCCTGTAGATTTCTAAACCAGGATGTTCACAATTCAATGTATTGAGGTTTAGCAGGTCTGCTATTGGAAGCAGCCAGTAACAAGCACATTCTTACAAATCCTGCTGAAAAAAGTTGCTTCAATTCTCAAATGCACACACAAGCACAATTTATCTTTGCGATTTAAATGTGCAGTTAGAAGATGTAGAATAGTAAGGATTTCATTCCTGGCACATGCTTACAAGGGGTGTTGGGACAATGGGTCAGTGATTAAAACCCAACTGCTGGCTCAATGAAAGCTGTTCCCCCTCCCAAAGTGGGGCTGACAGGGGCTTGACCCTCATCAGGAGGGGACTTCCTGCTGACAGGGACAAGCCCAGAGAGCACCCTGCAACAAACACTAAGGTTACGTAAACACCTTCTAAACACATTCTACCCCTTGGAAGGGCACAAGCACCCCACCTGGGGAAAGAGGGGCCAGTTAGTTTAGAATCAGGCCAAATACAACGGGCATAAACTTTTTACCAGAGTCACTGGGTCAGTACATTCTCAGCCCCATGGCAGTGCTGTGCCTTTGAAAAGCTCCAACACTTGACATACAGACAGCCCACACCCACCTCATGAGTATGAAGAAAAGCAAGGTAGATTTCAAATGGAGATCTGCTTAATCAGATAAGAGTCACAACCTCACCCAGTTTAATCTGAGCATAGAACATAACAGCCAAGTGCAGGCCCTTCAGCCCTTGATGTTGTGCCGACTTGTCATACTGATCTCAAGCCCATCTAACCTACACTGTTCCATGTACGCCCATTTGCTTATCCAATGATGACTTAAGTGTACCTAAAGTGGGCAAATCTACTACTGTCACAGGCAAAGCATTGCATTCCCTTACTGAGTAAAGAAACTACCTCTGACATCTGTCCTATATTTATCAGCCCTCAATTTAAAGCTACCCCACCTCATGCTCACCATCACCATCTAGGAAAAAGGCTCTCCCTATCCACCCTAACTAGCCCTCTCTGATTATTTTATATGTTTCAATTAAGTCACCTCTCAACCTTCTTCTCTCTAATGAAGAGAGCCTCAAGTCCCTCAGCCTTTCCTCATAAGATCTTCCCTCCATACCAGGCAACATCCTAGCAGATCTCCTCTACACCCTTTCCAAAGCTTCACATCCTTCTCATGCAGTGACCAGAACTGTACGCAATACTCCAAGTGCAGCTGCACCAGAGTTTTGTACAGCTTCACCATAACCTCTTGGTTCCAGAACTCAGTCTTCTATTAATAGAAAACAAAACACTACCTTAATTGCCCTGTCAACCTGGGTGGCAACTTTCAACAATCCATGTCTATCTATCAACAGATCTCTCTGCTCATCTACACCACCAAGAATCTTACCCTTAGCGCTGTACTTAGCCTTCCGGTTACTCCTACCAAAGTGCATCACCTCACACTTGTCTGCATTAAACTCCATTTGCCACCTCTCGGCCCCGCTCTGTAGGGCTAGAACAAGCCTATTCTAAGCTGATTGCAATAGGAAACCAAGATTCTCAGTATCAATTGGCAGGTTTACTTCAGATCCCCACAAGATTCAAATAGAAACAAGGATACAAGAGGGAAAAGAAAAGCAGTGACTAGCTGATGGTGCTTCCATTCCCACAATGGTGAGTCCCAATTCATTTTTAATTTTGTTCCCTCAAGTTTCAAACAAACAGTCACAGGAAGCGATAATTACCACCAGTCACAGCACCATCATGGGACAGGCAAGTAACTACAAGAACACTCCACCCTCCACATCTCACTGACAACCAACTGGGACCCAAGTTAGAGTAACATTAGACACCAAACTATTGTTACAGTAACATCACACTCATCCTGCATTGAGAAAGAGGTAGGAGCCACAAAACTCAGTCTAGAAGATAGACAACTTAATTACATCCAAGGGGAAGAGGTTACTTCAACAGAACAGAAGTATGTTTCACCCAACAGAGACACCACTCACCAAAGACTGATAGAGATAGGAGGCAGTGAGCTCCACATTGATCTGCTTGTTGACAGCAGCTTCACAATCCTGGTGATAGTTCTGACTGATCTGGGAGGCCATCTTATAAAGGAAAAGCTTGCTTTATTTTCCTCACCACAAAAATGACAAAGTTAAAAGCAACAATAAACATCCCTCCCGTGGGACTCTATTTATACTCCAGGAGCCAACACTCATTTTATGAAGCAGGAAATGAGATCATCAGTGATGGCCAAACACTCTTGTTAATCACTTGATCAGCTGCCACATCCAATCAGTGCAGGATGGGAATCGGGTCAAAAAACCAATCAGAATTGACAACTGGTTGATGATGAAATTGCTGAAATGACCTTTGACCTCCCGCACAAGTGCAAATTCTGGAAGGACATCTCCCTGAAAATGAGAATAAAATATACTCTAAAACTTCATGTCTGTATCTGAGGTTGTGCGTTAAGACACACTCATCACAGATTTGCAGAATTCTGTCGGATTGCTATTCTGAGGGATTAGTCGTCATAATTTTGGAACGTTGGTGTTGGAGCCCTTTGAAAACTGGCTCGATTTGGTTGATCTGAACATTTTCCTATTTCTGTGCAGCAACAGAAATAATGTGCTTTTGGATCATCTAAAACAGGCAACTGATGTACTTTGTGGATCCAATCTGCATCTGATGTGATCTCCCTGACCTTGACCTTGAAGGCCCAGTTTGAAAAGCAAAACGCTAAATGTGCTGAGTGCCTCTTCTACACAGTAGGCCTCAGGCCTCTATGTCTCAGTTGCTGCTAGAAATGTATCGCACGTTGAACATTTCTGTCTCCCAGTTTCGTTTTTCGTTGGTTGAAGTAGAACTAGCGATTAACCCCAGCATGTTTCCAAGTGAGCAATTTCTGGTCCTGTTTACATTGCGTTCTGTAGATGGTACAGCTCAGAAACTGGGAATTCAGATGCTGGGAATTCTGTCAGGAAGTACTCAACTCCTGAGTTTCCAAAACCTGCCCACCCTCAATAAGGCTGAAATTGGGAGTAGTGCTGGAATAGTTTACAATGTTCTCGCTGGAGGCAGCACCAACGACACTCAAGCAGCTCCATGTAACTCTGTCACCATCCTGACTTGGAACAATATCCCTGTTTGTGAATGAAAATCCCAGAAGCCCCTCCTCAGCAACAGCAGCAGCATCATTCCGGTCTCTCCGACACCAGGTGGACTGTAATACGCAGCTCATTACCACCTCCTGAAGTGTAAGAGTTGCTGAGCACTAAATGTAGCCTTGCCATTGGCACACTCAAGATTGACTGTATATAAAAAGCATGCTGGGACAGGGTAGGGGGGGTCCAAAACTAGAGGGCATTGGTTTGAGGGGAGAGGGGCAAGATTTAAAAGGGGTGTGAGTGACAACATTTTCACACATAGTGTGGTGCGTGTGTGGAACGAGCTGCTAGAGGAAGTGGTCGAGGTGGATAGAATTACAACATTTAAGTGACATTTGGAGATTTACATGGAAAGGAACGGTTTAGAGAAAGATGGGCCAAATGTAGGCAAATGGCACTACACAGTTTATGAAAACCTGGTCTGCAAGTTCGGGCTGGGCTGCAGAGTCTATTCCCATGATGTAGTTTGCCGCAGTGTATTCCTTTCCTTTGGTACTTTAGAATGCTTTGGCGGCTCAGTGCCAGGGACCCAGGTTCGATTCTACCCATGGGTGATGGCCTGCGTGGATTACCTCCAGGTGCTTGAGTTTCCTCACACAGCCCAATGATTTGCAGATTGTCGATCGTGAGCAGGGGCCTGCAGACTAGGTCGATTCGCCGTGGGAAATGTGGAGTTAAGGCAAAGGGGTTGGGTCTAAAGAGGATGCTGTTCAGAAGGTCGATGCAGATTTAATGGGCCTAATGGTCCCTTCCTGCACTTGAGGGTTACTGTAGCCCAGACTTATTCACCGAAAATAAATTGCTTTATGTGGTGGAACAAATATGTTGAGTGCCTTTTGACTCTGCAGCAACCCCTCCCCCCCCGCCAACCTCTATGAAGGCTGCAGTGTGCACTCGCTACAAAACTCCCTGGAACAATCCTCAGGATGTCTCTGATAGCCCCCTCACGAACCCATGATCTCTGACACCTTGAAAGATAAAAGAAGCAGCCGTAAAGGAAAGTCAGCATCTCCATGTCTCCTCTCCGAGCCACTTTGCTCCTTCAATGTGATTTCACCCAATCAACCTGCATCAGGAATAATGTTCACCAAGGGAGCAGCTTAGTGCGCTCAATGCTGGCTTTAGCAACAAGAGCCAATCAAACAGCAGCATTTAACCAGGTGCATTGCTGTGTTATTCCCAGGTCCCTGTTATCCTGCTGTAAGCGGCAATGAGGCTCTACATGATAATCCAGTCCAGTTCAGGTGAATGTCTTGAGCTGACTCCCAGGGGAAGGGGCTGTGGTGAAGGTTAAGGCTGCTGGGGGCACGTGGAAAGAAAAGAAAGAAGAGGTTGGGTTGCGGGCGGGGGGAAAGAGAAGCGGGGAAGAGGCGGAAGAGAAGGAGCTCCAGCCACAGTTTGGGATGGTGAAACCAAAAAGTAACAATACTGAGAATATAGTGTGTTTTGGTCAGGGTAGGGCCCAATGGGGAAAAAAAAAAGAGATATACCAGGCCATCGAGATTGTTTCACAGCTCTGCTGCTTCCGCCAGCTGGATTGAAATCAGAGCCTGCTGGGCCTCTTCCTTTAGACCTTTGTGATCAGGCAGCTGGGTCAGTTGATAAAGGGCTGTCTTCACTTTTTGTTGCTGTCATCATTCAGGCAATAATTGAGTACGCAGGATGGCTGAGGCGGGGAAGAGATTTCAAGGGAAATGTGCAATTGAACACCACTATCCCAAATTCTATCAGGCTGGGTAGAGAAGTCTCTTTGGACGGTGTGGGAGCTTCCTGGCACCAGAGGAAGACAATTGCTTTGAGCTACAGTTGAACCCACCATATCCAGAAGCGCACTAATTGTCCTCTAGAAGAAAGCCAATGCCACAATTGACAAATCCCAACCTTATCCTATTTGGAGGAGAAGCACCTTCAATTTCCACAGGAATAACCAAAAAAACACTCCATCTAGTTACATTCTAATGTGGGGATAGTGAGCGATTCCGTGAAGGGTTGCCCAGTCCAATTAGAAATTGGACCAATCAAATTACAGAAGAGAACTGGCTTCAAGCAAGAGCTATCACCCAAAGTATTCAGAGCTCTGAATGATGGACAATAAGCAAGATCAATACATAATTTTATTCATTTCCATTTAGCTGGTACAGCTATTACATTCTTTGCTACACAAGTCCCTTCTCCTTGGAAGGAGACAGGTTGTCCAGGGTGAAGTGGGGAATGCATTCAGACCAAGCAGACAGTACTCCAGGCCACACTAACTGCTGTCCTCCAGGGAGAGCCTGTCAAACAGGTACTCTCCCATCCCATTCTCAGGGGCTCCCAGGCGCTTCAGGTTGGTGATGTAGTCCCCGAGTTGCTTGATGATCTCCACCTCCTCATCCAAATAGTGAGTCTCCAGGAAGTCACACAGCTGCAACAGAGGAATATGACAACTGGGTGCATTAACACTATCCAAGACAATTTCAGAATTCCCACTGAAAAACAGGCTTTACCATACTAGTTCCAGACAGCCCTGAAAATTTAGCTAACACCTGGAAAATCTGTGTCGGTGATGACAATAGGATTTCAGCTGCTCCATCTTGCTGTTTGTGAAGTGGAGCTGAGTTGGATGGTGATGGACAATGATCATTCCACTGTAATGCTCCCAAGTGAGAATGGGAATTCAATGGCCAATATCACTTCATCACTCCCAATGGATTGCCTTCCAAACTCCCATTTCACTTCATTACTGATCACCATGTAACAACTGCTCAGCAGCATGGACCCGAAGTGATCAGTGCACACCTGTGAATTTCCAATCCACACAGACCAACCAATGAAGTGTTACCCTGAGGGTCTCGCAGTGATGAGAATGAAGTGGTGAAGCTTACATGAGGGTCAGTCTGGGCTGTGGAGAGTTGGTGTAGATCCAGCAAACTCTGGTTCACATTCTTCTCCAGATCCAGGGCAACCTGCATTGTCTGCAGACTGTTACCCACTCATCCCTCTCTGGCTTCTGAGGATGGACAGAAGGACAGTTAAGCCTCAGAAACAAAAATCCCTGCAGCATGCATCAGGCCATTCTGCCCACTCATGACCATCTGAAGAGCATCCAACCTGGTCCTAGACCTAGCCATGTAATCCTGCATTTTTCATGGCCTATCCTAACCTGCACATCATTGGACTGTGGGAGGAAACCTATGTAGAGATGTGGTGAACATGTAAATTCCAGTCAGTCACCAGAGGCCAGAATTAAGCTTGTGCCCCAAGCACTGATGCAGTTGTGCTAACCACTGCCATCCCTGAAGCCCAGATCAGTTATTTAAGAATTCCTTTCACCTAGCCCTATTTGCTTCTTCCGAAAGGAGAGTCAATTCATGACCAGGTCATAGTGGGGATAAGAGTTATGCTTGCACAGAATTGTCAGTGCCCATCTGATGGCATCCCAAGGAGGATATTCACAACTTGAGCCCGGGGCTTGTTATGCAGTGGTACTGTCCCTAGGCTTGGAGCATAAGCACAAGTGGGACTTCAACCTGGGCCTATTGCTTCATATAGGACTGACCTGAATGATGAAAATCAGCACTACTATTTAATTCATTGAAGGGACAGCAATATGTTGACAATAAAGGAACCAAGAGCACAAGACTAAAGATATTTCAAGGATCCATAAGTGTAGACAGGATGGGGAAGTTGGCTTCCACAATGCCTGTCCCCATTTCCTGGGGTGCAGTCCAGGGACTCCAGTCTTGTCACAAACTTTGCAGCATTGGCCATGCAAACGTGGAATACAGTGTGGTGACCAGAGCCACAATGGCACTGGAAGGGGTCACTAGGATGTTGCCCCAAGACTGAAAAATCCATTAAAAGGAGAGATTAGATTTCTCACTCCAATCCCCAGAGTGAAGTCAGTTGAGATGTTTCTGTGATGGCATTTGATTAGTGTGGAGTCTTGATAGTAGATGGGGAGTGTCTGCTATGAGGGGGTGGGGAGAAAGAGACATTAAGACCAGAGGGCACTGATGTGAGGAGTAAGCAGGTTAGAGGAATCCTTTGCCGAGAGGGTAGTGGAAAAATAATATGGGGGGGTGGGGCAGTGGGGGAGGCATCTACTGCTGCAATATTGAAGCAGCTTCTAGACAACTACCAATGCCATGGGGGCTGGAGACCAAGTGCAGTAAATGGGATGAATGTGGTTTGGTGTTTGTTGGGTCAGCATGGGGGGGGGGGGGGGGGGGGGGCGCGGTGTGGAGAAGCAGCAGGTGGAGGGGAGCCAAGAGGCTTGTTTCGAGGATCTTCCCTTTTAGTCAAAAGGAGGGGAGCCAAACAAGAACAGTTTTCACTTTCTTTCAGGACATGAAACCTCACCACAAGCAGCCATTTCTCACATCTCCTCCCCACTGCCTAAGTTCTCCAACTCTAACCTACACACCCTTTACCACGTGAAAATCCTGTCACTAATGACAGAAAACACCATGAGCTGCCATTCCTGCACACTGCCACACAACCCCCCACCAAAAACTCCAACCTTCACATCCTGGAGGAGGACTCTGCCTCCACGCTGATTCTGGAATTTCAGCAGCTTCTCTGCATGTTCCTGCTTCTCTTGGGACTGATCTTTGAAGAACCGGGAGACATGGGCGAGGGCAACATCATCCCGGTCAAAGTAGGACATCTGGAAGGGAGAACAAAAGTTAAAGCCCATTAAACACATCATTGACCCCATTTCTCATGCTCAGAACTGGAGGACTGGTTTAGTCTAAAGCAAACTAATGATTCAATCAGCTGAAAATTGTTGACACCTTACAATGTTCACTAATGGTGTTGCAAAGTTAGCCAGCAGCTCCTTTAATTGGAGGAAACCAAACAACCCCAGCTTCTTCCATGTAAGATACAATTTCAGTGTTTGGGTTTATAAACCCTGCTGAATTGTTTGGGGGTGTGGGTCTGGCACAGCCTAGATAGAAAAGCTGAATGCACATTTCTGCCATCTAGCCTCCAGAATTGGATGGAAGTGGTAACTGAATAGGGTTTAACCAAGTGCCAGGAGCTGGAATGCAGGATGTGCACAGGGTCAGGCAACTTCAAGTCATTACATGTCTCCCCTGGTGCTAGAGTAGCATGCAGATGCTGGACATGAATGTAGCGAGTAGGTACAGGTCTTCTGCAACCAGTTGGATCAGATGTACTGTATTTTTTCTTTACATAAAGCAGCTCTACAAGAGATGCTGTTTGCAGTATGCAGGAGAATGAGGGCAATTTGGAGAATCTTGGTGCTAAAGGAGAGCCTGCCCAGTGATAGCCTTTGGCTTGTTGCAGCAATAGTTTATCACATTTGTTTATGCAGTGCACTCAGGTTGCCAGAAGCTTGCAAAGCAAAGCATTAAAAAAATTCACAACTGAAACAAGATCGAATGTTCAGGAGACCTAATAGTATCTGCAGGACTATGAACAAGTCACATGATCTATAGATTGCAAAGCTGGAGAGCTCAATTTAGCTTATTCCAAGATCTAAACTATTGTTTCCCCACTCATTTCACTCACTTTTCAACTGAGATTCACAATCCAACAAGTTATTGTTGATTAGGAGTAGTCTATTGACTTCTTCAAAAGAAGATTTCGTTCTTGGGTGGAATCCTGGTGAAAAGTTAGTTTAATCCTCAAATAAAAACAAAAAAAGTTAAAAAAAAGTGGTTTAATGGGGTAGTTAAGTCATAGAAGGTGTAGAATAGTGGGGATTTTATTATCAGCACACAAGATTCCCTATTGAGTTGGGACAGTGGTCAGTGACTAAAACCCAACAATTGGTTCACTAGTTAAAGCTGTTCCACCTCCCAAAAAGGTAGGTTATAGGGGCTTGATCCTCATGTCATTTAGAGGCAGCTTCGCTCCAACAAGCACAAGCCCAGAGAGTGATGAATATTCTCCATGTGTCTGAAGAAGTGGAGCTGCCACATGCAAGAAGCAGACACCATCCAGGACAGAGCAGCCCACTTCATGGGGACTGCATTCACCACCTCCTTTCAGGGTCCATTATCTACCAGGTCCCCTGCAGCACTCACCAAGGGGACTGCAACACCTTCTGAACACATTCTACCCCTTGGAAGGGCACAGGGGCACCACCACATGGTGGGAGGAGCCAGTTTGTTTCTTTATCTGGTTAAATGGTAAAGGAAGAACATTTATTTCTTCACCTCTGGGTCAATAGCCTCAGCATGTTCCAGCAGCCCTGGTGGGGCGGGGGTGGGTGCAGGGCACCCACAAGTCAACTATCTATAGGTTGTGAAGTGATGGATCAAACCCACCTCATGATAGAGTACAAGAAGCCAAAATATAGGAGACCTACTTAAGTAGGTAGCAGCCTGTTTTACCTGGAGGACTAGAGTTCAGCTTAACCAAATCTGATTGGTCAAATTACTACAACACTTCATTGTAAATACCAAAATCAGTATGTTTGTTTGTTTATTTACATGCTGAAAATTAAAATAGATACATCAAGGCAGATTTAAAAAAGGTAATTAGCCAAATGTTATCTTGATCATCAAAACTTGACAGTAGTTTAGAAAATTATGGAGAACCACGGTCAGTTATAGGCAATCACAGCCCTAAAAGGAATTTTAAGATAAATCACAAGATGCTTCACCCTCCCTATATCATTGAGACAACTGGGGCCTCAGTTGCTGCATATCAGTATCATATCCCATTGTCATCACATTTACCCTGACTCAAGAAATAGGCAAGAGATACAAAGAAAAGTCTACAAGAGTGTTAATCTAGTTTTTTAAGAAAAAGTTCACTTCATAACAGATTTAAATCCAACACTACAGGGACACTCACCAAAGACTGATAGAGATAGGAGGCAGTGAGCTCCACATTAATCTGCTTGTTGACAGCAGCTTCACAATCCTGGTGATAGTTCTGACTGATCTGGGAGGCCATCTTGTGATAGAAACAACTTTCCTTTTCCTTCACAATCAAATTATAACTAGAAAAAGAAAACCAACTACACCTAAAACAGCATTCTCTTAGGACGTTATTTATGCTCCAGGAGCAGACCCTCACTTTGTGAAGCAGGAAATGGCATCATCAGTGATGGCCAATTACTCTTGTTACTCAATTGATCAGTTGCCACGTCCAATCAGTGCAGGATGGGAATTGGATCCAGAAACCGATCAGAATTGACAACTGGTCGATGATGGAATTGCTGACTGACCTTTGACCTCCTGTGCAAGAACAAATTGTATAAGTTTATTAACCTGAAAATGAGAATAAAATAGACTCGAGAACTTCACTTTTGTATCTGCGTTTATGTATGAAGACTCGCTCATCACAGATTTGCTGAATTCTGTCAGTTTGTTACTCTGAGGGATTACTCTTTGTACCTTTTGAACGACAGTGTTGGAGCCCAATGAGAAATGGCCAGATTTTGTTGACAGTAAACATTTTCCTATCGCTGTGCAGCAACAAAATTCATGTGCTTCCGGACCATTTAATACAGGAAACTGATGTCCTTAAAGGATCCATTTTGAATCTGCCAGATTGTCATTGACTTTAGATCTCACGAAACCGAGTTCGAAAATTAAAACTTTAAATATTCTGAGTGCCTCAGGCGCACAGTCGGCCTCAGGCCTCTATATTTAAATGGCCCAGTTGTCAGCTGTTGGAAATGTATTGTATGTTCAACATTTTTATCTCTGTATTCAGTTCTTAACAATTTCAAGGACAACTGGTACTTAACTCCAGCATGTTTTGAAGCAGAGAGTTTCTGCAGCTATTTACATTACATTCTGTGGAATGAACAGCTCAGAAACTGGGAAGTCACAGGCTAGGAATTCTGCTGTGAACTTCTCAACTCCTTCCTGACTGTCCAAAACCTGTCTGCGATCTTTAAGACCGGAGTGAGGAAGTATTAATTAATAGTGCTGGGATTGTTCACAATTATAGCTCAGTGCAGGCCCAGCAACACTGAAGCAGCTCCATGTAAATCTATCACCATCCTGACCTGGAACAATATCCCTGTTTGTGAATGAACATCCCAGAAGCCCCTCCTCAGCAGCAGCAGCAGCATCATTCCGGTCTCTCCTACACCAGGTGGACTGTAATAAGCAGCTCATCACCACCTCCTGAAGTGTAACTGTTGCTGAGCACTAAACGTAGCCTTGCCCTTGGCACACTCGAGATTGACTTTATATAAAAAGCATGCTGGGACAGATTAGGGGAGTCCAAAACTGGAGGGCATCGGTTTGAGGGGAGAGGGGCAAAAATTTAAAAGGGACATGAGGGACCATGTTTTCACACAGAGGGTGGTGTGTGTGTGTATGGAACGAGCTGCCAGAAGAAGCGGGAGAGGTGCGTATAATTACCACTTTGATGAGACATTTGGACACTTATGGGGGAAGGAATGGCTTCGAGGAAGATGGGCCAAATGGCACTACAGAGTTTTGGAAACCTGGTGTGTAGGGACTGTGTGGGCAGAAGAGTCTATTTCCATGATGTACGACTTGATGACTGTGCAACAGCTTCCCCCTTTTGTTTGGTACTTTTGGACGTGATGGGGGCTCAGTGGTGAGCACTGATACGTCACAGCCACAGGGACTCTGGTTCAATTCGAGCCTTTGGCAACATGCGTGGAGTTTGCACATTCTCCCTGCGTCTGCATGGATTTCCACCATCTGCTCCGACTCCCTCCCCTAGTCCAATGGGTTGCAGATTAGGTCGATTGGCAAAGATAATTGCTGACAGTGACAAGGGGCATTCGGATTTGTTAGATTAGCCATGGGAAATGTGGGATTAAGGGAACAGGGTGTCCCTGAGCAGGAGGTTAGCATCAAGAGCAGACATTGTAATCTCATACAGATCAGGGGAATTCCAGCTGACCTGTTGGTAAGTGGCTTCTGCAAACGTTTGTGCTGAATTTTCCCAGATCTGGGCTGGGTAGCTTGTTGGAGTGAACGCTGGGAAGAGAAGGGGGGTGTGGTGGAGGAAGAAGGGGAGGATGCCACATTAAAGACAATTTTGGATTGCTATTGGGAAAAGCTCAGCGCCAGTGTGGACTGACTCCTTCGTGAGCAAAGATGGAGCGGGCTATGTTACTCAGATGGAGGAATGAAAAAGCCAACCCACAGTGAGTCCAGCCACCCTTCCTCAGAACTGTCAAGAGGGATTGAACCAGGCAGGGGGTGCAACTGCAGTTAGCTGGAACAAGAGATGGGGAGAAAGAGAAGGTCACAGGCCTCCAGTGCTGGTCCTGCTTTGATCCATAACCGGCTCCAAGATCCCTAGGCTACATCCACAGGAGGCCAAAAACAACAACGCTGAGAATAGAAAATACTGGTCATGGTAGGGCCTCGCTGGGGAGGTTACACCAGATGAATCAAGCCTGTGTCTTTCCTAACTTAGCTGGTTCCTGCAACTGGATTGAGAGCAGAACTTGATATATCTACTCCCGCCAGCATTTTGTCAACTGATCCAGCCTCCAGATCACAGACTTGTCTTCCCATTAGATTAGTGTCCGAGTGACAAATCTCATTGCTCGTGGTGACTGAGTGGAGGCTGTAGGAAGGGAAACCTGGCATTGAACGTAGATATCCCAGATTCTATGGAATGGGCGTCTGGTTTATCCCTTAGAGAAGGTACGGGAACTTCCTGTTTCAAAAAGGAAGACAAGTTCTGAACTACAATTGAACCTACAGTATCCAGAAGTGTACTAATTGACCTCTGGAAGATTTTCCATCCCACAATTGTGGAAACACCAACCTCATCCTATTAAGAGGGGAAAGTCTTGAGTCTGTGTCATGAGAAAAAGCAAGTCCAACTAGTTACTGTGCAATGATCGAGAGTTAGTAAATACATCCATTGAAAAGTTGTTTTCATGTCCAATTAGTAATTGGGTCAGCCAAACTACAGAAAGAGGACTGCCTTCACGCTCAATAAGACATTTCCCAAAATATCCAGTGCTCTGAATGATGGACAATAAACAAGATCAATACATGATTTTATTCATTCCCATTCAGCTGGTACAGCCATCACATTCTTTGCTCCAAGTCCCTTCTCCCTGGAAGGAGACAGGTTGTCCAGGGTGAAGTGGGGAATGCATTCAGACCAAGCAGACAGTACTCCAGGCCACACTAACTGCTGTCCTCCAGGGAGAGCCTGTCAAACAGGTACTCTCCCATCCCATTCTCAGGGGCTCCCAGGCGCTTCAGGTTGGTGATGTAGTCCCCAAGTTGCTTGATGATCTCCACCTCCTCATCCAAATAGTGAGTCTCCAGGAAGTCACAGCTGCAACAGAGGAATATGACACTTGGTACATTTATACTATCCAAGACAACTTCACAATTCCTCCTGAAAAAGACTGAGCCACAACTAGCTCTAGACAGCCCTGAAAATCTAGCTAATAGGTGGAGAATTTGTGCCAGTGAGGACATTTCAGCTGCTCCATCTCACCTTCTCAAAGAGCTCCAAGTTGTCTTGTATAGTGCAACAATCCCCAATTCAGCAGTCAAAAAAGTCACATCAGCATTCCCACTAGACTGTAATCCAAATTCCTATTTCAGTTCGGTGTTGAGCAGTTTAACATTGTCATCATAATTATGATGACAAAGGTACAATGTAGCATCTGGACAAAGTTACGTCTGCGAATTTCCACTCCACAAAGACCAACCAATGAAGTTGAAGAGGCATGGCAGTGATGAGAATGAAGAGGTGAAGCTTACATGAGGGTCAGTCTGGGCTGTGGCGAGTTGGTGTAGATCCAGCAAACTCTGGTTCACATTCTTCTCCAAATCCAGGGCAACCTGCATTGCCTGCAGGCTGTTACCCCACTCATCCCTCTCTGGCTTCTGCGGATGGAGAGAGGACAGGTAAGCTTCACAATCTCTGCAGCATGGGAACAGGCTATTTGACTCATGGTGACAATAACCAAGGTCACTGCATCATTTCATTCATCCCCGATCAGCAGGTACAGCCACTACGTTTGTTGCGACAAGGCCCTTCTCCGTGAAGAATCCCACCTTATTCTTGTCACCCTGCATTTTAAATGGCAATCCTTCTAACACACACATCATTGAACTGTGAAGCCAATGTGGACATGGCAAGAGCAAGTAAACATCACTCATTCACTGGAGCCTAGAACCAAGAACCAACTTGGATCCCTGGCACTGAGGCAGGCATGGTAAACACTGAGTCACTGTGCCATCCCTGAGGAGCAGCCACTCTACCACCCAACTCCCCCCACCCCAAAAACCGAACTCCAAACTTCACATCCTGGAGGAAGACTTGGCCTCCACGCTGATTCTGGAATTTCAGCAGCTTCTCTGCACGTTCCTGCTTCACCTGGGACTGATCTTTGAAGAACCGGGAGACATGGGGGAGAGCAACATCATCCTGGTCAAAGTACGACACCTGGGAGAAAACAAGTTACATCCATTAAACATCATACAATTGGTGCCAGACATGACTGGTTTCACCTTCAAATTGAGAAGTCAATAAATATTAGATACATCAAGTTGGAGGAGAACCATTGTCCAGTTAGCCAGTGGCTCCAGTTCAAGAATCATCAAAAACAACCCTCGCCTCCTCCTGGTAACCAGGCAAATACCCTATTTTTTAAAATTCCTTTACAAAAACCTGTGAATTGACCAGGCCTGTTCTTGTCTGTAGAGAGAAGAACATATCCACTCTAAGCACCATCAGAATTGGATGAAGTTCGTGACTGAACAGGGTTTAAAGGAAATGCCAGGAGTTGGAGTGCCACATGTAGTTGTGTGGAAGAGCAGCCGATGCCTCCTACCACCTACCCACCTTGATCATGACTCCACCGCTGACCACCAAACCATCTCCTAGTCCATCCACAACCTCACTGGAGGTTACCTCCCACCCACAGCCTCCAACCTCATCCATTCCCCATGGAGATGGCCTAATTCCCTCTGCTTCTCTCGTCCTGCAGGCCTGACTGGTCCCTGTTCACCAACAACCTTGTCCACCTAGCAAACTCATCCTCACCCCCAACTTCTCCTTCAATTCCTCCCAACTCCTACAGAGGAAGGGGGTGGCCATAGGTACAAGCTGTGCCTGCTTCTTGGTAGGATATGTGGAACAATCCTTCTACAGCGAGATGGGCCATAAACTCCACATCTTCCTCTATTACATCCCACAAAGAGCTTGAACAGTTCCTCTAATTCATTAGAACCTTCTACCTCAACCTTAAGTTGATCTATCAATCTTCGATATATCCTTGGATATATTTCTAACCTACTGACTCCTACAGCTACCTAGAATACACCTCACCCACCTTCCTGTGGAAGGAAAGTGCCATCTCCTAATCCAATTCCTTCACCTCCAGCCCTGAGGGGAGGCATTCTACTCCTGGGCATCCCAGATGTCCTCATTTTCCAATGAAGTGTAACTTACCTTCAGTTGAAGAAAAACACAACAGTGTCTTGCAACTTATCCCGCACACAACCAAAACAGAATCCTCTCATCCTTCAGTACCGCCTCAATGCCTGGATCCAATGCATCATCCTCTGGCACTTCGACCATCTGCGATCTGGCCAAGACATTTTTTACCTCCCCAACCTTAGCTGCCTTCTGGAGAGACCACTGATTCCTTGTCCATTCCACTAGCCCCTCCAGCCAGGGCTTTAACTGCCACACAGATAGTGCTACACCTCCCCCCCCATCCCAGGGCCCAAGACCTTCCACATCAAGCAGATGTTCACCTACACATCTGCAGTGATGTATACTGTATCCACTGTTCCTAATGTGGCCTTCTCTACATCAGGAAAGCCGAGCAGAGGCTTGACTCCACTTTGTGGAGCACCCATGCTTGGCTCATGACTGGCAGCTGCACCTCCCAGTCACAAACTACTTCCCCTTCAGAGGAGCAGGAGGGGACAGTTGATGTCCATTCTGGGCCTCCAATGCCACCCAAAGGTTGCAGGAACAGCACCTTGTATTCTGCTTGGGAACCCTGCAGCCCAATGGTATCAGTGAGGACTTAAGCTGAAAGATCTCCCTGCCCCCAATCACAGCCCAGCTGGTCCCCACCTCCCTAGCTTGTCCATCCTTCCTCCCACCTACTTCCCCACACCACCCCTACCTCAAAACCCATCCCCACCTCCCTGGACAAGCCTACCCAACTCATTTGGCCTTTTTGGCCCTATCCTCACCTCAGACCTCTGTCTCCTCACCATCTGTTTCTTTATCCCTCATCCATCCACCTCCCCACCCCTTCCTATGTCAGGGACCCATTCCCCTCCCCATTTCTGAAGGGTCCAGGCCCAAAACATCAGCTTCCCTGATGCTGCTTGGCCTGCTGTGTTCATCCAGCTTGACACCTTGTTAAAGCAGGTTATCTAGTTCCTACTGATCAGGCTAAGAAGCTTCTTTTGTCAAAAAACAGTTGTGTAAATTTCTCTGGCTTAACTTGGGTAGCTGCATCTTACAGATGGAGGATAGTGGGTTGTTTGGGCACATGCTGCCCAATTGATGAGGGACACCACTGACAGTTAAGACCCAAAAGGCTTATTGGTGATAGCTGTTCCCACCTGCTAAAGGGAAGGGTACAGGGATTTCATCCTGAAAGAGTGGGAAGAGATGGCTTCTCAGTGATAAGCCCCACAAGGGATAAATATTGTCCCCTTGTCCCAAGAAGTGGAGCTGCAACATGCACAAAGTAGACACTGTGCAGGATAGAGCAGCCCACCTCATTGAAGGGAGTGAGTGAATGCACTCCTGGTGTCCACTACCTACTAGGTACCCAGCAGCCTTCAAAATCTGCTTCAACATTTCCAAACCATTACATCCTTCCATTTTGGAAGGGCATGGGCACAGTACTACGTGGAGAAAGGGGCCATTTCCCATTTCTTCATATTTATTGAAATAAAAACCTCAGGTTATTCCAGGCACCCTGTGCATGCACTCACAGGAGAGCATTGATCTGTTGGAGGAATGGACAACAAGTGACTTCCTGACCACTAACAGTCCATTCGTGAATGGAGAAGGCAGAAAGCCAACTAGTCCACATCTGAGGCCTCCTCAATGCAAATTACAAGTGAATACGCTCAGAAGCCAGTCACCACCATCATTCTCCATCACAGAATGGAAACTGGCATGATGTTTATTTAGGATCAGAGGACAAATAAAGTGTGATCAAGGTATATTAAAATGTTTCAGGATGACTAGCCAAGGGGTGCCTACAACTCCCAAAACCATTACATCTATTTTTAGTAAAGGTTGGTCAATTCTGGGGAGAAAATAGACAGTTACCACCAGGCAAAGGCCTGGCAGTAAATTGTAAAATAATTGACAGAACAATTTGCCCTCCATCTATCACTCAATCCCAGCTGGTGAATTAGTTATTCTACATCAATATCAAAATCCATTGTTACCAAAGGGCATCACATTTATCCCAAAATGATTTTTAAGCTAAGAACTTGAACACCTCAAATCTACAAGACTATGAAGTTAATTAGAAACAAGAGGATCAGCTCATATTTGCAGAATAGATTTAATTTCAACTCCATCAAGACAGCACTCACCAAAGACTGATAGAGATAGGAGGCAGTGAGCTCCACATTAATCTGCTTGTTGACAGCAGCTTCACAATCCTGGTGATAGTTCTGACTGATCTGGGAGGCCAGTTTGTGTGTGGGGTGGGGGGTGGGGTGGGGGGTGGGGTGGGGTGGGGTGGGGGGGGGGTGGTGGGGTGGGGGTGGTGGGGTGGGGGGGGTGGTGGGGTGGGGGGGGTGGTGGGGTGGGGGGGGGGTGGGGGGGGGTGGTGGGGGGGGGGGGTGGGGTGGGGGGTGGGGTGGGGGGGGGTGGGGTGGGGTGGGGTGGGGTGGGGGGGGTGGGGTGGGGGGGGTGGGGTGGGGGGGGGTGGGGTGGGGGGGGGTGGGGTGGGGGGTGGGTGGGGTGGGGGGGGGGTGGGGTGGGGGGGGTGGGGGTGGGGGGGGTGGTGGGGTGGGGGGGGTGGTGGGGTGGGGGGGGTGGTGGGGTGGGGGGGGGGTGGGGGGGGGGTGGTGGGGGGGGGGTGGGGTGGGGGGGGTGGGGTGGGGGGGGTGGTGGGGTGGGGGGGGGGTGGGGGGGGGTGGTGGGGGGGGGGGTGGGGTGGGGGGTGGGGTGGGGGGGGGTGGGGTGGGGTGGGGTGGGGTGGGGGGGGGTGGGGTGGGGGGTGGGTGGGGTGGGGTGGGTGGGGGTGGGGGGGGTGGGGGGGGGGTGGGGTGGGGGGGGTGGGGTGGGGGTGGGGGGGGTGGGGTGGGGTGGGGGGGGTGGGGTGGGGTGGGGGGGGTGGGGTGGGGGTGGGGGGGGTGGGGTGGGGGGAAACCTTTCCTTTTCCTCTACAATCAAAGAACAAACTTGGAAAGATGATCAACTACACCACATACATCACACTCTTGGGACATTTTTTATACTCGAGCAGCAGCCCCCTCGTTTTCTTGAGCAGGAAATGACATCATCAGTGATGGCCGATCACTCTCATTCATCAATTGATCAGCTGCCACGTCCAATCAGTGCAGGATGGGAATTGGATCCAGAAACCGATCAGAATTGACAACTGGTCGATGACGGAATTGCTGAATGACCTTTGACCTCCTGCACAAGTGCAAATTCTGGAAATATTTCTCTGTGAAAATGACAATAAAATATACTCTAAAAGTTCACGATTGTATCTGAGATTATATCTTAAGACACACTCATCACAGATTGGCAGAATTCTGTGAGTTTGTTACTCTGAGGGATTAGTCTTTGTACTTGTTGAATAACAGCGTTGGAGCCCATTGAAAAATGGCCAGATTTTGTTAACAGTAAACATTTTCTTATTGCTGTGCAGCGACAGAAACAATGTGCTTTTGGGTTACCTCATACAGGAAGCTCATTCCTTTGTGGGTCCATTCTGAATCTGCTGTGATCTCCTTGATGTTGGGTTCATAAAGTGCAGTTTGAAAAGCAAGGTGCTAAATGTGCTGAGTGCCTCTCCTGCATAGTAAACCTCACACCTCCCTGTCTACATTGCTGCTGGAAATGTATAGCACATGCAAACTTTCTTTCGCAAAGTTTGCTTTTAAATTGTTTGAAGTAGATCGAGAGCTTAACTCCAGCATGTTTCCAAGTGGAGAGTTGCTGGTCCTGTTTACATTACATTCTGTAGAATGTATGGCTCAGCAACTGCATTGAATGGAGCAGCCTCCCATGGACTGGTGGCCTGTGAGGCTTTGGGAATTGAGGATCCCCAATGAACGTTCGAGTATGATCACAGCACTGATGTACAGATTGGTGGAAGCAAGTTACTTTCACTCAATATCTGCTTCAAAAAGCAGGATGCAGTCTAGTGCTATCTTTTAGCTTTGAATGACAAATGTGAATATTATTCATGTGTTCAAAAAAGGGAATGGGGTAACCCTGGAAATTACAGGCCAGCTAGTCTTATGCCAGTGGTGGGCAAATTAATGGGAAGGGCTCTAAGAAACAGAATTAATTATCACTTGCACAGGCACAGTATGATTTGTGATGGCCAGTGCGGATTTGTGAGGCGTACATCATGCCTCACAAATCTGATTGAATTCTTTGAAGGGATGACCAAACGTGTGGATGAAGGTAGATCAGTGAATGTGGGATACATGGATTGAAGTAAGGCGTTTGATAAGGTTCCCCATGGCAGGCTCGGGCAGAAAGTCAGGAGGCATGCGACAGGGGAAACGTGGCAGATTGGATTCAGAATTGGCTGACCCATAGAAGACATGGGTGACAGTTGACTGAAAATATTCAACATGGCGCTCAGTTACGAGTGGTGTACCTCAAGGGTCTGTTCGGGGTCCTCTTTTATTTATGATATTGGTAAATGATTTGGATGCAGGAGTGGAATGGCGGATTAGTAAGTTTTTGGAAGATACGAAGGTGATTTGACTTGTGGATAGTGTGGAGTGCTGTTCTAGGTTACAAAAGGACATTGATAGGGTACTGAGTGGGGCTGAGAAGTGGCAGACGGAGTTTAACCCTGAAAAGCGTGAAGTGATTCATTTTGGAAGGACAAATTTGAAAGCAGAACACAGGGTTAACGGAAAGATTCTTGGCAGTGTGGAGGAGCAGATGGATCTCGGGGTTCATGTCCACAGTTCCCTGAAAGCTGCCAGTCAGGTGGATAGAGTTGTTAAGAAGGCATGTGGTGTGTTAGCTTTCATTCATAGAGGGATTGATTTCAAGAGCTGTGAAGTTATGCTCCAGCTATACAAAAGCCTGGTTCGGCCACATCTGGAGTATTGTGTCCAGTTCTGGTCACCTCATTCCAGGAAAGATGTGGAAGTGTTAGAAAAGGTGCAGAGGAGATTTACCAGAATGTTGCTTGGAATGGAGGGAAGGTCTTAGGAGGAAAGGTTGAGAGAACGAGGGCTTTTCTCTCCAGAACAAAGGATGAGAGGTGACTTGATAGAGGTGTACAAAATGATCATAAGTATAGGCAGATTAGACAGCCAGGGACTTTTTCCTAGGATGGAGTTAGCTATTATGAGGGGGCATAGTTTTGAAGTGAGTGGAGGTAGATATAGGGTGGATGTCAGAGGTAGATTCTTTACTCAGAGAGTGGCTGGGGCGTGGAATGCATTGCCAGAGAGTGTCGTGGAGTCGGCCTCGTTAGGGGCAATTAAGCGGCTATTAGATAAACATATG
The DNA here is from genome assembly GCF_030684315.1 of Stegostoma tigrinum. NCBI lineage: Eukaryota > Metazoa > Chordata > Chondrichthyes > Orectolobiformes > Stegostomatidae > Stegostoma > Stegostoma tigrinum. Next base: position 13,299,825 of record NC_081391.1, on the reverse strand, counting down.
GATGATAAGTATAAGGTAGTGGAGGTGAGATAGGCCTTGGGTTTAGGATAAAAGTTCGAAACAACATCGTGGGCTGAAGGGCCTGAACTGTGCTGCACTGTTCTAGGTTCTATTTTCTAAGAAACCATGGGCAGAGGTCAGTCCTAATTCATGTGCTCATGGCTTTGAGACCAAGTCAGAGTCTGGGAATTCTGTTGTGAATAACTCTACTTCAGACTTTCCAGAGTCTGTCCACCATCGATAAGACTGAAGTTGGGAATAATGCTGGAGTAGTTTGCAATTTTCCAGCTCAATGCCGCCCCAGTGACACTGATGCAGCTCCAAGTAAATCCGTCACCATCCTCACTTGGAATAATATCAGTGTTTGTGAGTGGAGATCCCAGAAGCCCCTCCTCAGCAACAGCAGCAGCATCATTCCGGTCTCTCCTACACCAGGTGGACTGTAATAAGCAGCTCATCACCACCTCCTGAAGTGTAACAGTTGCTGAGCACTAAATGTAGCCTTGCCATTGGCACACTCCAGATTGACTGTATATAAAAAGCATGCTGTGATAGGGTCGGGGGGGGGTCCAAAATTAGAGAGCATCGGTTTGAGGGGAGAGGGGTAAGATTTGATGGGGACATGAGGGGCAACATTTTCATACAGAAGGTGGTGTGTATGTTTAGAACGAGCTGTCAGAGACAGTGGTGGAAGTAGTTAGAATTACAACATTTTAAGTGACATTTGGAGATTTACATGGAAAGGCATGGTTTAGAAGGATATGGGCCAAAGGCAGGCAAGTGGGACTATGTCAGGTTGGGAAACCTCGTCAGCATGGACCGGTAGGACCGAAGGGTCTGTTTCCGTAAGAAATGAGTCATTCACTCTAATTCTATGCAACAGAGTGTTCCTGTTTTTTGTAACTTTTGGATGGCAGGGTATTTTAATGGTCAGCATTACTGCCTCATAGTGCCAGGGACCTGGGGTCAATTCCAGTCACGTGTGGAGGCTGCACATCCTCCCCGTGCCCGTGTGGGCCTCCTCCCACAGTCCAAAGACATGCAGTTTATTTTGGACTGGCCGTGGGAAAGATGGCGTAAGAAGGCAGTGTGTGTCTGAACAAGATGCTGTTCAGAGGATCAGTGCAGACTAAATGGGCTGAACAACCTCTTCAGAGGATCAGTGCAGACTAAATGGGCTGAACAACCTCTTCCCGCACTGCAGGGATTCTACACCCAAGACTCAAGATGGTTTAAAATAAAACTCTACGTGGTGGAACAAATACATTCTGTGCCTTAAAGACCCACACCCTCAGTGAAGGCTGCAGTGTGCACTCGCTACAAAACTCCCTGAAACATTCCCCAGGATGTCTCTGACAGCCCCCTCCCTAAACCACGATCTCTGACACCTCGAAAGATAAAGGAAGCAGCCATTCAGGAAGGTCAGCATCTGCAGGTCTCCTCCCTGAGTCACACTGCTCCTTCAATGTGATCGGGTGAAATCAACCTGCATCAGGAGTAACCCTCCCCGTGGGGGAAGCTCAGAGGGACCAAGGGAGCAGCTGAGTGCGCTCAAAGCAGGCTTCAGCAGCAAGAGCCAATCAAATGGCAGCATTTAACCAGGAGCGTTGCTGTGTCATTCCCAGGTCACTGTTATCCTGCTGTCGGTGCCATTAAGCGCATCCAGTTCAGGTGAATTTTTTCAAGCAGACTTGTGCTGAATATTCCCATCTCTTGGCTGGCAGGCCTAAAGTTTATTACTAGGCGTGGTGGGGTTTTTGACCAAGACTTGGCAGAGAGCAAGGAAGTAAATGGAGCAAAGCCACATTAGGACAGCTTTGGATTACTCCTGGGAAATGGTTCCCCCAGTGTGAGCTTTCTTGTCGAGCTACAATGGGTATTGAATCCATATCGCCTGGGAGAGCAGCGCACGTTCCTCAGGCGAAGGAACAAATGAACTGGTCATTGTGAGCAACTGCTGATGGCTGTCCTGAGGCAGGCAGTTGGTGGTGGGGGTCAGGAGGCCACAGGGCTGGTCTTGGCTTGAACCTCAACTGGGTCTCAGTGAATCTAGGATGCACTGTCAGGAAAAAGTAATAACATTGATTTGAATAGAATAGACCAGGTGAGTCAGATCCCAGTTGCTACGTTTAATATTATTGCTCCCAGCATTGCTGGTTCCTCCACAAGGCTAGAGGGGGGACGCTGCTGGATCTCTTCCCTTAAGCTCGTTTTGAGGCAAGCTGAGCCAGCTCGCACAGAATTTACGTTGGCATCAACTTGTGATTTGTGTGGATTTTAGCAATAAGTCTCGGTTGGTGGAGATTGACAGGGAAGCTATTGCTAAGCAAACTAGACATGAACATAAAGCATCCAACAGCCCTGTTTCAGTGAAAGTGGGTGTCAAGTCTTTCTTTCAGCCAAGCAAGGGTGTTTTCTCTTTTGAGAGCAATGAAAATTTTAACTGCACCTGTATTCATCATACCTGGGTGTGAGATAATAGTACAAACTGATTTTATACCCCACAGGCCCCAACCTCAAGTTCTGGGTGGAGGAATAACTTGGGTTCCTAACTTAGAGGAAGTTCCACGGGAATTCCGAGACTGATGCTGGGGTGGTGCTGGAGGGAAGACCAGGGAAATATTTTGTCAAATTAATAATTTCATTTGCCAAAATTACAGGCTTGAAGCTCTCAAAAGCTCTTTAATATCAAGGGTCTCAATGATGGACAATAAGCAACATCAATACATTTCATTCATTCCCATTCAGCTGGTACAGCCATTACATGGTTTGCTCCAAGCCCCTTCTCCCTGGAAGGAGACAGATTGCCCAGGGTGAAGTAGGGAATGCATTCAGACCGTACTCCAGGCCACACTAACTGCTGTCCTCCAGGGAGAGCCTGTCAAACAGGTACTCTCCCATCCCATTCTCAGGGGCTCCCAGGCGCTTCAGGTTGGTGATGTAGTCCCCGAGTTGCTTGATGATCTCCACCTCCTCATCCAAATAGTGAGTCTCCAGGAAGTCACACAGCTGCAACAGAGGAATATGACACTTGGTACATTTATACTATCCAAGACAATTTCAGAATTCCCACTGCAAGACAGACTTAGCCATGACTAGCTCTGGACAGCCCTGAAAAGCGAGCTAACACCTGGAGAATTTGTGCCAGTGAGGACAACATGTCAGCTGCTCCATCTTGCTGTTTGTGAAATGGAGCTGAGTTGGATTGTGATGGACAATGATCATTCCACTGCAATGATACGAATGAAGAACTCAATGGCCAACGTCATTTCAGCACTTCCACTAGATTAGAGATCAAATTCCCCTTTTAACTCATTGTAATCAGTATGATCCCAAGTGATCAATGTTACAATAGTTCAGGAAAGTAATGGATGGAAAGTGTTACATCAGTGAATTTCCAATCCACACAGACCAACCAATGAAACATGACCCTGAGAGTCTAGCAGTGATGTGAATGAGGAGGTGAAGCTTACATGAGGGTCAGTCTGGGCTGTGGCGAGTTGGTGTAGATCCAGCAAACTCTGGTTCACATTCTTCTCCAGATCCAGGGCAACCTGCATTGCCTGCAGGCTGTTACCCCACTCATCCCTCTCTGGCTTCTGGGGATGGAGAGAAGGACAGGTAAGCTTCAGAAACAGAATCCCTGCAGCATGGGAGCTGGCCATTCACCCCATTGAGACCATAACTGCTGAAGAGCATCCCATCTGGTCCCATTCCCACCCTGTTCGTGTAACCTGCATTTCAAGTTGCCAATCCTCTTTTCTACTGCGTGGGGAAGCCATGCTTTGGGATAACGTTTAAATTCTCGTCACAGGCCAGAACCAAACTGGTGCCCCTGGCACTGTGTCAACAGTGCCAACCACTGAGCCACTGTGCCATCCCTGAAGTCCAGATAAAGAAAGCATTAGCTACTTGGTGACTCCTTTCACCTTGCCCCATTTATCCTTGACCTGAAGCCGGAAGCTCAGGAACGTATCCTTGTACCACAGGGAATAAATATGTACCAGATTAGTCATTTGCACCAGTGTCCATCAGCTGGAGTCTTAAAAAGGATATTCAGGAGTGAATCCCACGGGCTGTGGGGGAAGTAGCGGTCATGTCCCAAGCTCCAGTTGACAAGGCTGAGGTTCAAGTCTCACTTGTGCTTGTGGCCTCATACATGCCCGAGCAGCATGGTCAGAACCATCATGACTTGAATTCATTGTCGGGGGCAGTAATGTGCTTACAATAAACACAGGATCATCGATCCCTCAATGCTCACACAAGGCAAACTGTGTGTGAAAGGGAACATAGGCCAAGTAACATGTGTTAGTTTGGGGCAGGGTTGTGAGGAACAGCACAGGGACAAGTCCTTTGAACACATTTTATGAAAATTGTTCTTCCGGTCTCTGCTGCATTCTATCGTTGGCCTCACTGGTCAGAAGGACAGGATGGTACTGCAGGGGGTGCTGGTGAGGGTCCCCAGGTTGTTTCCCCAAGACAGAAAATCCATTGAGGAGAGAGATTGGATGGGCTGGGGGTTTTCCTTTGAGCAGGTGAGGCTGAGGTGGTTGTTTGATGGAAGACAAGGAAGTCTGGACAGTAGATGGGGAAAATGTCTTCCCCATGGCAGACACGAAGACCAGAGGGCACAGGTTTGAGGAAGCAGGATAGAGGGGATTGGAGGAAATTTGGTGGGTGTGTTGGGGAACGGAGGAACGAAGTGCTGGAAATGGCTACTGCAGCACTGTTTAAAGGACTAGCTGGGCGAGTGCTAAACACTAGGGTATAGTAGGGCCTGGACCAAGAACAGGGTGAGTACAGTTCGGTCTTTGCTGGGTCAGCATAGGCCTGGTGGACCAGAGGGCTTGCATAAATGCTGAAACACTGGAGATGGAGGAGAGCAAACAGGGAAGCCAAGCAAAAGAACTTACACACTCGCTCAGGATCTGAAAATCTTGTCACTGGAGATGACACCGCAAGAGCAGCCATTCCCCCCTGCACTCCCCCACCACCCAACCCCAACCTTCACATCCTGGAGGAGGACTCGGCCTCCACGCTGATTCTGGAATTTCAGCAGCTTTTCTGCATGTTCCCGCTTCTCCTGGGACTGATCTTTGAAGAACCGGGAGAAATGGGCGAGGGCAACATCGTCCTGGTCAAAGTAGGACATCTGGAAGATCAAGTTAAAATTACATCAGACATCACTGGCTCACTCCCCATTCCAGTCCTCAACTACAAGATGCAAGGTACTATGTTTTGCCTTTGGGGAAAACTGGAAAAAAGATGTTGAAACCCTGCTGTAGTCAACGACTGGTAGGGAGCATGTTTTCTGCAAATCCAGGATCAATGAGATTGTGATGTAAGTGTACACATGAACTCTACAAAGGTGTGCTGTCTCCAGTATGGAGTTTGGCACTAAGATAATGCCGAGGAAAGCCTGCCCAGTAACAGCCTTTGGATCGTTGCAGCAGTGGGTTATTGCTCTGCCTAAATAGTGCAAACTCAGGCTGTCAAAAACTTGCACTAAGTCACATGACTGAAACAAATTGCAAAACAAATGATCAAATGTCAAATATTAGTGGCCTGTACATAACGTCACTAGTGAAAACAGTAACCTGGAAAAACACTTGCCCTGACTTTGCCCAAACAGGCAAAAAATCCTGTAGGTTTTCAGCCCATGTGACTCATATCTAAACTGTCATGTTCACAATTCGATGTAAGGGTTTAAGAGCTAATGCTCGCTATTGGAAGCATCAGCTAAGAATTACATTCTGGGGAAGGACTCCTGAAAAGTTACTTTAATCCTCAAATCCAAAAACCACAGTCAGGCAAGCAAATATCTGTGGTTTCAGTGGGTAGTTACAAGTTGTGGCAGAAGATAGTCGGGATTTTATCCTTGGGAAGCATGTGCCAATAGAGTTGGGACACAGTGATAAAACCCCACCAACTGGCTCACCAATAAAGCAGTCCCACCTCCCAAGTGAGGCTTATAGGGACTTAGTCCTCATTACAAGACAACTTCCTTCCAATAGGCACAAGCCCAGAGAGAGATGAATATTCCCCATGTGTCTGTAGAAGGGGAACTACAACATGCAAGAAGCAGACACCATCCAGGACAGGGCAGCCCACTTCATGGGGACTGCATTCACCACCTCCTTTCAGGGTCCATTACCTACCAGGTCCCCTGCAGCACTCACCAAGGTTACTTCAACACATACCTTCCAAGCACATTCTACTCCTTGGAAGGGCACAGTCACATCACCACCGGGATAGAGGGGACATTTTGTTTTAGGTCAAGCTAAATGATATGGGAACAACCTCCATTTCTTCAATGTCACTGGGCTAATAGCCTCAGCACATTCCCGCAGCCCCAGTGTGGGGTGGGGTGGGGAGGAGAGGGGGCAGAGAGGGGATCCAACATTTCTCACACACGGCAGATCAACTCTCAGTAGGGACGGGATAGGCCACACCCACATCTTCAATAAATACAAGTAAAGCCAAGTCAGCCTCAATGAAGGAGATCCACATAAAATAGATACCAGTCACAGACTAGCCTCAGGTTTGTTCAGACTAACAAGGGCCACTGCAACAGGGAAGCTATTGTTATTGTCAGTGTTAAAAAAAATCAGCATGTTTGTTTAGGACCACCACAGAGATCAGGCAAATGAAGTCAGGAAACTTGTGTCAGAAAGAAAAAAAAAGCAAGAGGCTTTTACCCTCCAGATACCACTGAAGGCCAACTGGGACCTGAGTTAACATACATCAGTATCCTACACCATCGTGATAGTAACATCACCTCTATCCTGAACTGATATTTAGGTAGGAGCCACAAAACCTCAATCTACTAGATTGTCAGCTTCACTAGAGGCCAGGCAAAGAATTTACTTCAACAGAACAGATTTATATGTTTAACCCCGAGAGACAGCACTCACCAAAGACTGATAGAGATAGGAGGCAGTGAGCTCCACATTAATCTGCTTGTTGACAGCAGCTTCACAATCCTGGTGATAGTTCTGACTGATCTGGGAGGCCATCTTGTGACAATAAATTTCTTTTATTCTCCTCACCACCAAAATAACAAAATTAGGAAGAACAATCAACATCATTCCCGTGGGACTCGATTTATACCCCAGGGGCAGACCCTCTTTTTATGAAGCAGGAAATGACATCATCAGTGATGGCCAATCACTCTTGATGATCAGTTGATCAGCTGCCACGTCCAATCAGTGCAGGATGGGAACTGGATCCAGAAACGAAACACAGTTGACAACTGGTCGATGATGGAATTGCTGAATGAGCTTTGACCTCCTGTACAAGTGCACATTCTGTAAATGTATTTGCCAGAAAATGACAATAAAATATACTCTAAACCTTCACTTGTGTATCTGAGGTTGTGCGTTAAGACTCAGTCATCACAGATTTGCACAATTTCGTCGGATTGTTAATCTGAGGGAATAGTCGTCATAACTTTTGAACATTGGTGTTGGAGCCATAGAATATAGAACATAAAACATAGAACATTACAGCACAGTACAGGCCCTTCGGCCCTCGATGTTGTGCCGACCAGTCATACCGATATGAAGCCCATCTAACCTACACTATTCCATGTACGTCCAGATGCTCGTCCAATGACGACTCAAATGTACCTAAAGTTGGCGAATCTACGACCGTTGCAGGCAAAGCGTTCCATTCCCTCACTACTCTGAGTAGAGAAACTACCTCTGAAATCTGTCCTATATCGTTCACACCTCAATTTAAAGCAATGCCCCCTCGTGCTCGCTGTCACCATCCTAGGAAAAAGGCTCTCCTTATCCAACCCTCGAATTATTTCATATGTTTCAATTAAGTCACCTCTCAGCCTTCTTCTCTCGAATGAAAACAGCCTCAAGTCCCTCAGCATTTCCTCTTAAGACCTTCCCTCCATACCAGGCAACATCCTAGTAAATCTCCTCTGCACCCTTTCCAAAGCTTCTACATTCTTCTTATAATGGGGTGACCAGAACTGTACACAATACTCCAAGTGCGGCCTAACCAGAGTTTTGTACAGCTTCGCCATAACCTCTTGGTTCTGGAACTCAATCCCTCTATTAATAAAAGCCAAAACATTGTATGCCTTCTCAACCACCCTGTCAACCTGGGTGGCAACTTTCAAGGATCTGTGTACATGGACACCGAGATCTCTCTGCTCATCTACACCACCAAGAATCTTACCATTAGCCCTGTACTTTGCCTTCCAGTTACTCCTACAAAAGTGCATCACCTCACACCTGTCTGCATTAAACTCCATTTGCCACTTCTCAGCCCAGCTCTGCAGCTTATCTATGTCTCTCTGCGACCTACAGCTACCTTCGTCACTATCCACAACTCCACTGACCTTAGTGTCGTCTGCAAATTTACTAACCCATCCTTCTACAAACTCATCCAGGTCATTTATAAAAATGACAAACAGCAGTGGACCCAACACCGACCCTTGCAGTACACCACTAGTAACTGGTCTCCAGGATGAACATTTCCCATCAACTACCACCCTCTGTCTTCTTTCAGCAAGCCAATTTCCGATCCAAACTGCTATATCTCCCACAATTCCATTCCTCCGCATTTTGTACAATAGCCGACTGTGGCGAACCTAATCGAACGACTTGCTGAAATCCATATGCACCACATCAACCGGTTTACTCTCAAATACCTGTTTGCTCACCTTCTGAAAGAACTCAATAAGGTTTGTGAGGCACGACCTTCCCTTCACAAAACCGTGCTGACTATCCCTAACCAATTTATTCTTTTCTAGATAATTATAAATCCTATCCCTTATAACCTTTTTCAACACTTTCCCAACAACTGAGGTAAGGCTGACTGGTCTACAATTACCAGGGTTGTCTCTACTCCCCTTCTTGCACAGGGGAACCACATTTGCTATCCTCTGAACAGGGGAATGACATTTGCAATCCTCATCTTTGTAAAATGCCCTGATTTGGTTGATATGAACATTTTCCTATTTCTGTGCAGCGACAGAATAACGTGCTTTTGGATCGTCTGATACAGGCAACCGATGTCCTTTGTAGATCCATTCTGAATCTGCTGTGATCAGGGTGACTTAGGGTCGCATGAAGCCCAGTTTGAAAAGCAAGATGCTAAATGTGCTGAGTGCCTCTTATACACAGTAGGCCTCAGGGTTCTGTGTCTCAGCTGCTGCTAGAAATGTATCGCACGTTGAACATTTCTGTCTCCATGTTTGGTTTTACATTGTTGAAGTTGAATCAGCGCTTAACGCCAGCATGTTTCCAAGGTGACAGTATCTGTTACAGTTTTCATTGCATTCTGTAGAGTGAACAACTCAAAAATTGGGAAGTCAGAGGCAGGGAATTCTGTTGTGATTACGCAACTTCTAACTTTCCAAAGCCGGCCCACCATCAATAAGACTGAAGTTAGGAGTGAGTAATGCTGGAACAGTTTTCAATGTTCTGGCTGGAGGCAGCACCAACAACATGCAAGCAGCTCCATGTAAGTCTGTCACCATCCTGACTTGGGAAAATATTCCTGTTTGCGAATGAAAATCCCAGAAGCCCTTCCTCGGCAGCATTATCATTCCGGTCTCTCCTACACCAGGTGGACTGTAATGACCAGCTCATCACCACCTCCTGAAGTGTAACACTTGCTGAGCACTAAATGTGGCCTTGCCCTTGGCAGACTCACGATTGACTGCATACAGTAAGCATGCTGGGACAGGGTCGTGGAGTCCAAAACTAGGGGTGGTAGGGGTAATGTTTTCACACACAGGCATGTGGAGTTTGGGGGGGGGGGGAGGGGGGTGGAGAGGGAGGGAAGCTGAAGAACAGCTTTGCCCCACAGAAAATGGTTTATGTCAAGAATGAGTGGCTACATAAAGCACGAGAAGTAGGTGCAATTGCAGTTGTTAAAAGACATTTGGTGATTTCCAGGGAAAGGACTGGTTGAGGGATATGGGGCAAACACAACTAGTTCAGATTTGGAACACTGCTCGACCTGGACGGTTTGAGCCAAACAACCTGTATCTCTGCTGTAGGACTCTGACAGTATGCAACAGCATATTCCTTTGTTCGGTACTTTCGGGTGAGACAGTGTCTCAGTAGCGAACACTTACCTCACAGCGACATGGGATTTATTACAGCCTTAGGGCACCCTGGGGAGTTTGTACATTTACAGTGTCTGTTTGGTTTCCCACCCACCATCTGAACTATTTGCTGGTCAAGTGGATAGGCAATGCTAAGTTGGTGATATTGACAAGGGGCAAGCTGGATTAGCCATGGGGAAGACACAGGGTTAAAGGACTGGGGTGGGACTGAGCAGGATTCTGGTCAGAAGGTTGATGCTACCTGGGTCAAATGGCCTCTTGCCAGAGAGCAGGGATTCTATCACCAAGGATAGAGACTGGGCCAAACAACAACGATTTTTGTGATGGAACAAATCTATTCAGTACCTTAATGACCCACACTCTTCCTAAGGCTACAGTGTGCACTTGTGCCAAAACTCAAGATAATCTCCGGGCTGTCTCTGATCACACCCTCCCTAACCCATGATCAGACACCTTGAATGATCAAGGAAACAGCTGTAAGGCAAAGTCAGCATGTCCAGGCATCTTGACTGAAGGAGACAGCCCCCATCTTCCCCAGAAATCCCTGCTCCCTCACTGGGTCAAAAAAAATTTCATCAGCCCATGGAAAGGTTCCAAGAACCAAGGTAGCAGCTTTTTGTACAAACCCTTCAACAGCCAGAGGCCAGTTGTAGCTGCAAGCATAAACCAAATGTGAGTATTTTGAACCATGGGCAATCATCCAAGCCCCAGGTCACCAATCCTTGTATTTATGGTATAAAGAGCATCCACTATCAATCAAGTAGCCCCAGAGAATCTGGAGATGATTCTCTGGAATGTGACTGTTCAGAATGTTTGGGCTGAATTTCCCCCAGCTCAGGGCTGGTGGACTTCCAGTTATGGGGAGGGCCTGAGCCCTGGGCGGAGGAAAGAAAGCAACAAACTGAGGAAGCCACTTGAAGGAATTTTGGATTCCTTCTGGGGGAAAAACAAATCTATGCAGTGAACCAAGAAAGTTTAGAAAACCCAAGGTCCCCTGGGAGGAGCAGCAGACTTCAGTGACAAAGTGAACTGGTCAGCAGGGCCACCAGTTGATGGTTGTCATCAGGGTCAGTCACAGGCCCCATTTGAACCCCAACTGGCTCCCATAGGCCTGGAGTCTGTCCACAGGGGTTTGGGGAAAAGCAGTGGTGAAGTGAGGCAAGAAAGCTTGCTTGACCAAAGAGGTATCAGTGGTCTCAAAATGATGCACAGTAACTGAGATCAAGAGATCATTTTATTCATTTCCATTCGGCTGGTACAGCCATTACATTCTTTGCTCAAAGTCCTTTCTCCCTGGAGAGAGACAGATTGGCCAGGGTGAAGTGGGGAATGCATTCAGACAAGCAGACAGTACTCCAGGCCACACTAACTGCTGTCCTCCAGGGAGAGCCTGTCAAACAGGTACTCTCCCATCCCATTCTCAGGGGCTCCCAGGCGCTTCAGGTTGGTGATGTAGTCCCCAAGTTGCTTGATGATCCTCACCTCCTCATCCAAATAGTGGGTCTCCAGGAAGTCACACAGCTGCAACAGAGGAATATGACACTTGGTACATTAACACTATCCAAGAAAACGTCAGAATCCCCACTGAAAAACATGCATATGGAGGGAGATTGTCAGGGATGACTAGAGCCAACGCCTGGAGAAATTGTGCAAAGAGGACAACTGCTTTTTAGCTGCTTCATCTTGCTGTTTATTTACTGGAGCAGAGTTGACTTGTGATGGATAAAAGTCATTCCACTGCAGTGGCCCTGAATGAGAATTCAGTCACCAATATCGCCTCAGTCCTCCCCACAGGTTTACAAGTTAAAATACATACTTGGAGTCAACTGCTCAGCAATGATTTTGTAATCACTATGGATCTGAAGTGATCCATGTCATCTGCACAAAAACAAAGTCTAACTGAATTTCTAATCCACAAAAGACCAACCAATGAAGGTGTTGCCCTGAGGGCCTAGCAGTGAAGTCAATGAGGAGGTGAAGCTTACATGAGGGTCAGTCTGGGCTGTGGCGACTTGGTGTAGATCCAACAAACTCTGGTTCACATTCTTCTCCAGATCCAGGGCAACCTGCATTGCCTGCAGGCTGTTACCCCACTCATCCCTCTCTGGCTTCTGGAGGAGGGAAAAGAAGGACAGTTAAGCTTCAGAATCTCTACAACGTGGATCAGTCTGTAACTGCTCTGAAGAGGATCCCAACTCGTCCTTCTCCCACCCTATTCCTGTAACCCTGCATTTCAGATGGCCAATCCTCTTATACTATGAGGACACCAACGCAGACATGGGGAGGACATGTCAACACCAGTCCCTCACCAGAGGCCAGATCCAGACCTGCGTCCCTAGCACTGAGAACACTGCTAGCCCCTGAGGCAGCCCTGGAGCACAGCTGAAGAACAGTTCCTTCAGAATTGCTTTCACCTTGCCTGTCGGTCCTTGATCTGAAGGAGGAAGGTGAATAACAGGTCATTGTGGGGGATAATGACAAGATTTGCATCAGGGTCCATCTGATGGAATTGCGAGGATATTCACAAGTGAATCCTAAATGCTGTCATGGTACAGTGGTAGTGCCCCTGTCTCTGGCTGACAAGGCCAAGGTTCAAGTACCACTTGTGCTGGTGGCTTCATACATGCCTGAGCAGGATGATCAGAAACATCACGGCTATTTAATTCATCCAAGGGACAGCGAGGTGTTTGCAAAGTGTGTTGTGCTGCTAACAGTTAAGAAAGGCCCACAACCATAGATCCCTCAAAGTTCAGACAAGGTCAACAGGGTGTAACAGTGACAGAGGGCAAGCAACCTCTATTAGTTTGGTGGGGGTGGAACAGGAAGGGGACCAGTCTTCTCAGTTTGTTTTTCTGGTCACCACATTATTCCTCTTTGGCCTCACCAGTCACCTGGACAGGATGGCACTGCAGGGGGAAGCTGGTGAGGTTCCCCAGGCTGTTGCCCAAGATCCATTGATTGGAGGTTAGATAGGCTGGGATTTTCTGTGGAGCAGGAACGGCTGAGGGAGTGACCTGATGTAATTGAAGAATAGAGAGTGGCCAGTTGATGGAATGTCTTCCCCATGGCAGACACCAAGACAGGAGAGAAACCAGGTTTGTGGAGTAAGCAGGTTAGAGGGGATTGGAGGAAACTTCACCCCACCCCCACCCCTCTGAGGGGCTGTTTGAAATATGAGATGAACCACATAAAGGGTTGGATGGTGGTGGAGACTGCGACTCAAGATCAGTTTCGGGTCCAGCTGGACAAGTACTTAGTGCCAGGACAGTGGCCTGTGGACCAAGGGCAGGTAAGTGGGATTAATGTTGTTAGTGTTTGTGGGGTCAGCATAGGCATGGTGGGCCAAAGGGCTTCTTTCCACACTGGCTTCAAAAAGGAGATCAAACAGGCTGGACAAAGTTTTGACTCAAATGAAAACCTTGTCACTGACTTGAAACCACACCATAAGAGCAGCCATTACCATCCCATTCCCCACCCCACCCAACTCCAACCTTCACATCCTGGAGGAAGACTCCGCCTCCACGCTGATTCTGGAATTTCAGCAGCTTCTCTGCATGTTCCCGCTTCTCCTGAGACTGATGTTTGAAGAACTGGGAAAAATGGGGAAGGGCAACATCGTCCCGGTCAAAGTAGGACATCTGGAAGGGAGAACAAGGTAATGTCCATTAACAAGTCATGGGCCAATTTCAGTTCAGAACTACAGGGCTACTTGAGCATTCTCAAAATCAAACTGACAATAAGCTGTTAAGTACCTGATGCATTAACAATTCAGAACCCAGTTTTGAGCAATTGCTGTTGAATTGGAAAAATCAAAACAATCCCAGCTTCCTCCAGTAAGTTGTAAATACCATGTGTTTTATTTTGGTTTGAAACTCCTGGCAAATTGCCCAGGAGGGTCTGGCACAGCATTTGGTGAGAACAAGTGTGAATTGATGTTTTTACTGATTAACCTCCACCAGAAATGGGATAAATCTTTGATTGAATAGGGTTTCAAGAAATGCCAGGGGCTGGAGTGCAGGATGTACACCAATAGAACAGCTGCAGGGCACTGTATTGCTGCTTTGGCAAAGACCAGAAAACAGATCCTAGACACTGCAATTAACAGCTAGGAAGAAGCACATTTTCTGCTGAGTCAGGATCAATGCAATTGGATGCACTGTATCTATTAGTTTGACAAGAACTGCAGTATTGGGGTGGCTGGGGGGGGGGGGGCATGAGGAGATGAATGAAGGACGTTAGCTCCAAGAATCTGCCAAGGAAAACCTGCCGAAGGACAGCCTTTGGATTGTTACTGCAACAGTTTGTTGCTGCATCTAAAACAGCTGCACTGACTCAGACTGCTAGCAACTTGTACCATTACACATGAAAGAAAGACTGACAAAACAAACTGATCACATGACAAGTATGACAGTGATCTGCAGATCAACTACTCTCCAGACAAGATCCCTCATTAACCTGGAAAAACCACTGTTGACTTAATCCAACAGGCAAAGTCCTGTAGATTTCTAAACCAGAATGTTCACAATTCAATGTATTGAGGTTTAGCAGGTCTGCTATTGGAAGCAGCCAGTAACAAGCACATTCTTACAAATCCTGCTGAAAAAAGTTGCTTCAATTCTCAAATGCACACACAAGCACAATTTATCTTTGCGATTTAAATGTGCAGTTAGAAGATGTAGAATAGTAAGGATTTCATTCCTGGCACATGCTTACAAGGTGTGTTGGGACAATGGGTCAGTGATTAAAACCCAACTGCTGGCTCAATGAAAGCTGTTCCCCCTCCCGAAGTGGGGCTGACAGGGGCTTGATCCTCATCAGGAGGGGACTTCCTGCTGACAGGGACAAGCCCAGAGAGCACCCTGCAACAAACACTAAGGTTACATAAACACCTTCTACCCCTTGGAAGGGCACAAGCACCCCACCTGGGGAAAGAGGGTCCAGTTAGTTTAGAATCAGGCCAAATACAACAGGCATAAACTTTTTACCAGAGTCACTGGGTCAGTACCCTCAGTACATTCTCAGCCCCATGGCAGTGCTGTGCCTTTGAAAAGCTCCAACACTTGACATACAGACAGCCCACACCCACCTCATGAGTATGAAGAAAAGCAAGGTAGATCTCAAAAGGAGATCTGCTTAATCAGATAAGAGTCACAACCTCACCCAGTTTAATCTGAACATAGAACATAACAGCAAAGTGCAGGCCCTTCAGCCCTTGATGTTGTGCCGACTTGTCATACTGATCTCAAGCCCATCTAACCTACACTATTCCATGTATGCCCATTTGCTTATCCAATGATGACTTAAGTGTACCTAAAGTGGGCAAATCTACTACTATCACAGGTAAAGTATTGCATTCCCTTATTGAGTAAAGAAACTACCTCTGACATCTGTCCTATATTTATCAGCCCTCAATTTAAAGCTACCCCACCTCATGCTCACCATCACCATCTAGGAAAAAGGCTCTCTCTATCCAGCCCTCTGATTATTTTATTGTTTCAATTAAGTCACCTCTCAACCTTCTTCTCTCTAATGAAGAGAGCCTCAAGCCCCTCAGCCTTTCCTCATAAGATCTTCCCTCCATACCAGGCAACATCCTAGCAGATCTCCTCTACACCCTTTCCAAAGCTTCACATCCTTATAATGCAGTGACCAGAACTGTATGCACCAGAGTTTTGTACAGCTTCACCATAACCTCTTGGTTCCAGAACTCAATCCTCTTAATAAAAGACAAAACACTGCCTTAATTGCCCTGTCAACCTGGGTGGCAACTTTCAACATTCCGTGTCTACCTATCGACACAGATCTCTCTGCTCATCTACACTACCAAGAATCTTACCATTAGCCCTGTACTTTGCCTTCCGGTTACTCCTACCAAAGAGCATCACCTCACACTTGCCTGCATTAAACTCCATTTGCCACCTCTCGGCCCAGCTCTGTAGGGCTAGAACAAGCCTATTCTAAGCTGATTGCAATAGGAAATCAAGATTCTCAGTCACAATTGGCAGGTTTACTTCAGATCCCCACAAAATTCAAATAGAAACAAGGATACAAGAGGGAAAAGAAAAGCAGTGACTAGCTGATGGTGCTTCCATTCCCACAATGGTGAGTCCCAATTCATTTTTAAATTAGTTCCCTCAAGTTTCAAACAGCCACAGGAAGCTATAATTACCACCAGTCACAGCACCATCATGGGACAGGCAAGTAACTACAAGAACACTCCACCCTCCACATCTCACTGACAACCAACTGGGACCCAAGTTAGAGTAACATTCGGCACCAAACTATTGTTATAATAACATCACACTCATCCTGCATTGAGAAAGAGGTAGGAGCCGCAAAACTCAGTCTATAAGATAGACAACTTAATTACATCCAAGGGGAAGAGTTCACTTCAACAGAACAGAAGTATGTTTCACCCAACAGAGACACCACTCACCAAAGACTGATAGAGATAGGAGGCAGTGAGCTCCACATTAATCTGCTTGTTGACAGCAGCTTCACAATCCTGGTGATAGTTCTGACTGATCTTGGAGGCCATCTCGTAAAGGAAACACTTGCTTTATTTTCCTCCCCAGAAAAATGACAAAGTTAAGAGCAACAGTAAACATCCCTCCCGTGGGACTCTATTTATACTCCAGGAGCCAACACTCATTTTATGAAGCAGGAAATGAGATCATCAGTGATGGCCAAACACTCTTGTTAATCAATTGATCAGCTGCCACATCCAATCAGTGCAGGATGGGAATTGGGTCAAAAAACCAATCAGAATTGACAACTGGTTGATGATGAAATTGCTGAAATGACCTTTGACCTCCCGCACAAGGGCAAATTCTGGAAGGACATCTCCCTGAAAATGAGAATTTTCTCTAAAACTTCACGTCTGTATCTGAGGTTGTGCGTTAAGACACATTCATCACAGATTTGCAGAATTCTGTCGGATTGCTATTCTGAGGGATTAGTCGTCATAATTTTTGAACGTTGGTGTTGGAGCTCTTTGAAAAATGGCTCGATTTGGTTGATCAGAACATTTTCCTATTTCTGTGCAGCAACAGAAATAATGTGCTTTTGGATCATCTAAAACAGGCAACTGATGTACTTTGTGGATCCAATCTGCATCTGATGTGATCTCCCTGACCTTGACCTTGAAGCCCAGTTTGAAAAGCAAAACGCTAAATGTGCTGAGTGCCTCTTCTACACAGTAGGCCTCAGGCCTCTATGTTTCAGTTGCTGCTAGAAATGTATTGCACGTTGAACATTTCTGTCTCCCAGTTTCGTTTTTCGTTGTTTGAAGTAGAACTAGTGATTCACCCCAGCATGTTTCCAAGTGAAGAATTTCTGGTTCTGTTTACATTGCCTTCTCTAGATGGTACAGCTCAGAAACTGGGAATTCAGATGCTGGGAATTCTGTCAGGAAGTACTCAACTCCTGAGGTTCCAAAACCTGCCCACCCTCAATAAGGCTGAAGTTGGGAGTAGTGCTGGAATTAGTTTACAATGTTCTCGCTGGAGGCAGGACCAACGACACTCAAGCAGCTCCATGTAACTCTGTCACCATCCTGACTTGGAACAATATCCCTGTTTGTGAATGAAAATCCCAGGAGCCCCTCCTCAGCAACAGCAGCAGCATCAGCATCATTCCGGTCTCTCTGACACCAGGTGGACTGTAATAAGCAGCTCATCACCACCTCCTGAAGTGTAACAGTTGCTGAGCACTAAATGTAGCCTTGCCATTGGCACACTCAAGATTGACTGTATATAAAAAGCATGCTGGGACACGGTAGGGGGGGTCCAAAACTAGAGGGCACCGGTTTGAGGGGAGAGCGGCAAGATTTAAAAGGGGCGTGAGTGACAACATTGTCACACAGAGGGTGGTGCGTGTATGGAACGAGCTGCCAGAGGAAGTGGTCGAGGTGGATAGATTTACAACATTTAAGTGACATTTGGAGATTTACATGGAAAGGAACGGTTTAGAGAAAGATGGGCAAAACGTAGGCAAATGGCACTACACAGTTTATGAAAACCTGGTCTGCAAGTTCGGGCTGCGCTGCAGAGTCTATTCCCATGGCGTAGTTTGCCGCAGTGTATTCCTTTCCTTTGGTACTTTAGAATGTTTTGGCGGCTCAGTGCCAGGCACCCAGGTTCAATTCTACCCCTGGGTGATGGACTGCGTGGATTTCCTCCAGGTGCTTGAGTTTCCTCACACAGCCCAATGATTTGCAGATTGTCGATCGTGAGCACGGGCCTGCAGGCTAGGTCGATTAGCCGTGGGAAATGTGGAGTTAAGGCAAAGGGGTTGGGTCTAAGGAGGATGCTGTTCAGAAGGTCGATGCAGATTTAATGGGGCTAATGGTCCCTTCCTGCACTTGAGGGTTACTGTAGCCTAGACTTATTTTCACCAAAAATAAATTGCTTTATGTGGTGGAACAAATATGTTGAGCGCCTTTTGACTCTGCAGCACCCCCCCCCGCCAACCTTGATGAAGGCTGCAGTGTGCACTCGCTACAAAACTCCCTGGAACAATCCTCAGGATGTCTCTGATAGCCCCCTCACGAACCCATGATCTCTGACACCTTGAAAGATAAAAGAAGCAGCCGTAAAGGAAAGTCAGCATCTCCATGTCTCCTCTCCGAGCCACTTTGCTCCTTCAATGTGATTTCACCCAATCAACCTGCATCAGGAGTAATGTTCACCATGGGGGAAAGCTCAGAGGAACGAAGGGAGCAGCTTAGTGTGCTCAATGCTGGCTTTAGCAACAAGAGCCAATCAAACAGCAGCATTTAACCAGGTGCATTGCTGTGTTCTTCCCAGGTCCCTATTATCCTGCTGTAAGCAGCAATGAGGCCCTGCATTATAATCCAGTACAGTTCAGGTGAATGTCTTGAGCTGACTCCCAGGGAAAGGGGCTGTGGTGAATGTTTAGGCTGGTGGGGCACGTGGATAGAAAAGGTCGGGTGGGGGGAGGGCGGGGTGAGCGAAGTGAGGAGAAGCGGAAGAGAAAGAGCTCCAGCCACAGTTTGGGATGGTGAAACCAAAAGTAACAATACTGAGAATATAGTGTGTTTTGGTCAGGGTAGGGCCCAATGGGGGAAAAAAAAAGATATACCAGGCAGTCGAGATTGTTTCACACCTCTGCTGCTTCCGCCAGCTGGATTGAAATCAGAGCCTGCTGGGCCTCTTCCTTTAGACCTTTGTGATCAGGAAGCTGGGTCAGTAGATAAAGGGCTGTCTTCACTTTTTGTTGCTGTCATCATTCAGGCAATAATTGAGTACGCAGGATGGCTGAGGCGGGGAAGAGATTTCAAGGGAAATGTGCAATTGAACACCACTATCCCAAATTCTATCAGGCTGGGTAGAGAAGTCTCTTTGGACGGTGTGGGAACTTCCTGGCACCAGAGGAAGACAATTTCTTTGAGCTACAGTTGAACCCACCATATCCAGAAGCGCACTAATTGTCCTCTAGAAGAAAGCCAGTGCCACAATTGACAAATCCCAACCTTATCCTATTTGGAGGAGAAACACCTTCAATTTCCACAGGACTAACCAAAAAAACACTCCATCTAGTTACATTCTAATGTGGGGATAGTGAGCGATTCTGTGAAGGGTTGCCGAATCCAATTAGAAATTGGACCAATCAAATGACAGAAAACAAATTGGCTTCAAGCAAGAGCTATCACCCAAAGTATTCAGAGCTCTGAATGATGGACAATAAGCAAGATCAACACATCATTTTATTCATTTCCATTTAGCTGGTACAGCCATTACATTCTTTGCTACAAAAGTCCCTTCTCCTTGGAAGGAGACAGGTTGTCCAGGGTGAAGTGGGGAATGCATTCAGACCAAGCAGACAGTACTCCAGGCCACACTAACTGCTGTCCTCCAGGGAGAGCCTGTCAAACAGGTACTCTCCCATCCCATTCTCAGGGGCTCCCAGGCGCTTCAGGTTGGTGATGTAGTCCCCGAGTTGCTTGATGATCTCCACCTCCTCATCCAAATAGTGAGTCTCCAGGAAGTCACACAGCTGCAAGAATATGACAACTTGCTACATTAATGCTATCCAAGACAACCTCAGATTTCCTACTGCAAAACACTCAGCCATATGAGCTCGAGACTACCCTGAAAACCTAACACCTGGAGACTATGCCAGTGAGGACCATGTATTTCAACTGCTCTTGCAGTTTGTTAAGTGATGCTGTGTTGGATTATGATGGATAGTGATCATTCCACTGCAATAATCCTGGATGAGCATTCAGTGGCCAATATCACTTCATCACTCCTACTAGATTATAATCCAAATTCCCATTTTACTTGATTGCTGAGCTGATCAGATTATAAGCATTGGTACAGATCTGAAGAGATCCAAATGGTACTTGTCTGAGACAGCAGGCAACTTCTAATCCACAAAAGACCAACCATTGAAGGTGTTGCCCTGAGTGACCAGCAGTGAAGAGAATGAAGTGGTGAAGCTTACATGAGGGTCAGTCTGGGCTGTGGCAAGTTGGTGAAGATCCAGCAAACTCTGGTTCACATTCTTCTCCAGATCCAGGGCAACCTGCATCGCCTGCAGGCTGTTACCCCACTCATCCCTCTCTGGCTTCTGAGGATGGAAAGAAGGAAAGTGAAGCTTCAGAATCTCTACAACATCGATCAGTGCAGAACTGCTCTGAAATGCATCCCAGCTCATCCCACTCCCCCTCTATTCCTGTAACCCTGCATTTCAGATGGCCAATCCTCTTATACTATGAGGACACCAACGCAGACATGGGGAGGACATGTAAACACCAGTCCCTCACCAGAGGCCAGATCAAAACCTGCGTCCCTAGCACTGAGAACACTGCTAGCCCCTGAGGGAGCCCTGGAGCACAGCTGAAGAACAGTTCCTTCAGAATTGCTTTCACCTTGCCTGTCGGTCCTTGATCTGAAGGAGGAAGTTGAATAACAGGTCATTGTGGGGGATAATGACAAGATTTGCATCAGGGTCCATCTGATGGAATTGCGAGGATATTCACGAGTGAATCCTAAATGCTGTCATGGTACAGTGGTAGTGCCCCTGTCTCTGGCTGACAAGGCCAAGGTTCAAGTACCACTTGTGCTGGTGGCTTCATACATGCCTGAGCAGGATGATCAGAAACATCACGGCTATTTAATTCATCCAAGGGACAGCGAGGTGTTTGCAAAGTGTGTTGTGCTGCTAACAGTTAAGAAAGGCCCAAAACCATAGATCCCTCAAAGTTCAGACAAGGTCAACAGGGTGTAACAGTGACAGAGGGCAAGCAACCTCTATTAGTTGGGTGTGGTGGAACAGGAAGGGGGCCAGTCTTGTCACAGTTTGTTCTTCTAGTCACCACATTATTCCCTCTTTGGCCTCACCAGTCACAAGGACAGGATGGCACTGCAGGGGGAAGCTGGTGAGGTTCCCCAGGCTGTTGCCCAAGATCCATTGATTGGAGGTTAGATAGGCTGGGATTTTCTGTGGAGCAGGAACGGCTGAGGGAGTGACCTGATGTAACTATTGAAGAATAGAGAGTGGCCAGTTGATGGAATGTCTTCCCCATGGCAGACAGCAAGACCAGAGAGAAACCAGGTTTGTGGAGTAAGCAGGTTAGAGGGGATTGGAGGAAACGTTCTCTTCACCCTCCTCCGAGGGGGAGGTTAGAAATATGAGATGAACCACATAAAGGGTTGGATGGTGGTGGAGTCAGCTACTCCAGATCAGTTTAAGGTCCAGCTGGACAAGTACATAGTGCCAGGACAGTGGCCTGTGGACCAAGGGAAGATAAATGGGATTAATGTGCTTTAGTGTTTGGGGGGGTCAGCAAAGACATGGTGGGCCAAAGGGCTTCTTTCTACACTGGCTTCAAAAAGGAGATCAAACAGGCCGAACAAAGTTTTGACTCAAATGAAAATCTTGTCACTGACTTGAAACCACACCACAAGAGCAGCCATTACCATCCCAACCCCCACCCCACCCAACTCCAACCTTCACATCCTGGAGGAGGACCCGGCCTCCACGCTGATTCTGGAATTTCAGCAGCTTCTCTGCATGTTCCCGCTTCTCCTGGGACTGATGTTTGAAGAAGCGGGAGACATGGGGGAGGGCAACATCATCCCGGTCAAAGTAGGACATCTGGAAGGGAGATCAAGGTAAAGCCCATTAACAAGTCACGGGCCAATTTTAGTTCAGAGCTCCAGGGCTACTTGAGCATTCTAAAAATCAGACTGACAATAAGCTGTTAAGTACCTGATGCATTAACAATTCAGAACCCAGTTTTGAGCAGTTCCTGTTGAATTGGAAAAATCAAAACAATCCCAGCTTCCTCCAGGTAAGCTGTAAACACCATGTGTTTTATTTTGGTTTGAAACTCCTGGCAAATTGCTCAGTGGGTCTGGCACAGCATTGGGTGAGAACAAGTGTGAATTGATGTTTTTACTGATTAACCTCCACCAGAAATGGGATAAATTACTGATTGAATAGGGTTTCAAGAAATGCCAGAAGCTGGAATGCAGGATGTGCACCAATAGAACAGCTGCAGGGCACGCTATTGCTCCTTTGGCAAAGGCCAGAAAACAGATCCCATCACTGCAACTAACAGCTAGGAAGGAGCACATTTTCTGCTTAGTCAGGATCAATGCAATTGGATGCACTGTATTAGGTTGACAAGGGCTGCAGTAGTGGGGTGGCTGGGGTGAGGGGGAAGGGATGAATGAAGGACATGGGCACCAAGAATCTGCCAAGGAAAGCCTGCCTCGGGACAGTCTTTGGATTGTTCTAGATACAGTTTACTGCTGCAACTAAAACAGCTGTACTGAGACTGCTAGCAACTTGTACCATTACACATGAAACAATGATTGACAAAACAAACTGATCACATGACAAATATGACAGTGACCTGCAGATCACCTACTCTCTAGACAACATCACTTATTAAAACAGTAACGTGGAAATGCTACTGTTGACTTAATCCAACAGGCAAAGTCCTGTAGATTTCTAAACCAGGATGTTCACAATTCAATGTATTCAGGTTTACCAGGTCTGCTATTGGAAGCAGCTACTAAGACACACATTCTTGGGAATCCTGCTGAAAAAAGTTGCTTTAATTGTCAAATGCAAACACAAGCACAATTTATCATTGCCCATTTAAATGGGCAGTTAGAAGATGTAGAATAGTGGAGATTTTACTCTTGGGACATGCTTCCAAGTTGTGTTAGGAACATGGGTCAGCGATTAAAACTGAACTGGTGGCTCAATGAAAGCTGTTGCCACCTCCCAAAGTGGGGCTGACAGGGACTTGATCCTCATCATGACAGGACTTCCTGCTGACAAGCACAAGCCCAGAGAGCACCCGGCAACACTCACTAAGGTTACTTCTAACACCTTCTAAACACATTCTACCCCTTGGAAGGGCACAGGCACCCAACCACCTGGGGAAAGAGGGGCTAGTTAGAGTCAGGCCAAATACAACAGGAATAAGCTATTTTTTCCATATTCACTGGGTCAGTACCCTCCGCACATTCTCAGCCCCACGGCAGTGCCGTGCCTTGGAAAAGCTCCAACACTTCATATACAGACAGCCCACACCCACCTCATGAGTATGAAAAAAAGCAAAGTAGATCTCAAATGGAGATCTGCTTGATCAGATACCAGTCACAACCTCACCCAGTTTAATCTGAAACTAGAACATAACAGCACAGTACAGGCCCTAGATGTTGTGTCAACTTGTCATACTGATCTCAAGCCCATCTAACCTAGACTATTCCCTGTACGTCCATATGCTTGTCCAATGACGACTTAAATGTACCTAAAGTTGGCAAATCTACTACCGTCACAGGCAAAGCATTCCATTCCCTTACTACTGAGTAAAGAAACTACCTCAGACATCTGTCCTATATCTATCATCCCTCAATTTACAGCTATGCCCCCTCATGCTCACCGTCCGCAGAAAGAGGATTTCCCTTTCCAACCCTCAGAATATTATATGTTTCAATTAAGTCAACTCTCAACCTTCTCACCAATGAAGACAGCCTCAAGTCCCTCAGTCTTCCCTCATAAGAGCTTCCCTCGATACCAGGCAACATCCTAGTAAACCTCCTCTGCACTCTTGCCAAAGCTTCCACATCCTTATAATGCAGTGACCAGAACTGTATACAATACTACAAGTGCAGCCACACCAGAGTTTGGTACAGCTTCACCATAACCTCTTGGTTCCAGAACTCAATGCCTCTATTAATCAAAGAGAAAACACTGCCTTCTTAACCGCCCTGTCAACCTGGATGGCAACTTTCAAGGACCTGTTTACGTGGACACCGAGATCTCTCTGCTCATCTACATTACTAAGAATCTTACCATTAGCCTCGTGCTTTGCCTTCCGGTTACTCCTACCAAAGTGCATCACCTCACACTTGTCTGCATTAAACTCCATTTGCCACCTCTCAGCCCAGCTCTGTAGGGCTAGAACAAGCCTATTCTAAGCTGATTGCAATAGGAAATCAAGATTCTCAAGATTATTTGAGATGTTAAGTTGGGATCACCACAAAATTCAAATACAAGCAAGGATACAAGAAGGAAAAGAAGAGCAGTGACTAGCTGATGGTGCTTCCATTCCCACAATGGTTAGTCCCAATTCATTTTTAAATTAGTTCCCTCAAGTTTCAAACAGCCACAGGAAGCTATAATTACCACCAGTCACAGCACCATCATGGGACAGGCAAGTAACTACAAGAACACTCCACATCTCACTGACAACCAACTGGGACCCAAGTTAGAGTAACATTGGACACCAAACTATTGTTACAGTAACATCACACTCATCCTGCATTGAGAAAGAGGTAGGAGCCACAAAACTCAGTCTATAAGATAGACAACTTAATTACATCCAAGGGGTAGAGTTCACTTCAACAGAACAGAAGTATGTTTCACCCAACAGAGACTCCACTCACCAAAGACTGATAGAGATAGGAGGCAGTGAGCTCCACATTAATCTGCTTGTTGACAGCAGCTTCACAATCCTGGTGATAGTTCTGCATGATCTGGGATGCCATCATATAAAGGAAAAGCTTGCTTTAGTTTCCACACCACAAAAATAACAAAGTTAAGAACAACAATAAACATCCCTGCCCTGGGACTCTATTTATACCCGAGGAGCCAACACTCATTTTATGAAGCAGGAAATGAGATCATCAGTGATGGCCAAACACTCTTGTTAATCAATTGATCAGCTGCCACATCCAATCAGTGCAGGATGGGAATCGGGTCAAAAAACCAATCAGAATTGATGAGTGGTTGATGATGAAATTGCTGAAATGATCTTTGACCTCCTGAACAAGTGCAAATTCTGGGAGGACATCTCCCTGAAAATGAGAATAAAGTATGCTCTAAAACTTCACGTCTGTATCTGAAGTTGTGCGTTAAGACACATTCATCACAGATTTGCAGAATTCTGTCAGATTGTTATTCTGAGGGATTAGTCGTCATAATTTTTGAACATTGGTGTTGGAGCTCTTTGAAAAATGGCTCGATTTGGTTGATCTGAACATTTTCCTATTTCTGTGCCGCAACAGAAATAATGTGCTTTTGGATCATCTAAAACAGGCAACTGATGTACTTTGTGGATCCAATCTGCATCTGATGTGATCTCCCTGACCTTGACCTTGAAGGCCCAGTTTGAAAAGCAAAACGCTAAATGTGCTGAGTGCCTCTTCTACACAGTAGGCCTCAGGCCTCTATGTCTCAGTTGCTGCTAGAAATGTATCGCACGTTGAACATTTCTGTCTCCCAGTTTCGTTTTTCATTGTTTGAAGTAGAACTAGCGATTAACCCCAGCAGGTTTCCAAGTGAGGAATTTCTGGTCCTGTATACATTGCGTTCTGTAGATGGTACAGCTCAGAAACTGGGAATTCAGATGCTGGGAATTCTGTCAGGAAGTACTCAACTCCTGAGTTTCCAAAACCGGTCCACCGTCAATAAGGCTGAAGTTGGGAGTAGTGCTGGAATAGTTTACAATGTTCTCGCTTGAGGCAGCTCCGACGACACTCAAGCAGCTCCATGTAAATCTGTCACCATCCTGACTTGGAACACTATCCCTGTTTGTGAACGAAAATCCCAGAAGCCCCTCCTCAGCAGCAGCAGCAGCATCATTCCGGTCTCGCCGACACCAGGTGGATTGTAATAACCAGCTCATCACCACCTCCTGAAGTGGAACAGTTGCTGAGCACTAAATGTAGCCTTGCCATTGGCACACTCAAGATTGACTGTATATAAAAAGCATGCTGGGACAGGGTAGGGGGGTCCAAAACTAGAGGGCACCGGTTTGATGGGAGAGGGGGAAGGATTTAAAAGGGGCGTGAGGGACAACATTTTCACACAGAGGGTGGTACGTGCATGGAACGAGCTGCCAGAGGAAGTGGTCGAGGTGGATAGAATTACAACATTTAAGTGACATTTGGAGATTTACATGGAAAGGAACGGTTTAGAGAAAGATGGGCCAAATGTAGGCAAATGGCACTGCACAGTTTATGAAAACCTGGTCTGCAAGTTCGGGCTGGGCTGCAGAGTCTATTCCCATGACGTAGTTTGCCACAGTGCATTCCTTCCCTTTGGTACTTTAGAATGTTTTGGCGCCTCAGTGCCAGGGACCCAGGTTCGATTCTACCCCTGGCTGATGGCCTGCGTGGATTTCCTCCAGGTGCTTGAGTTTCTTCACACAGCCCAATGATTTGCAGGGTAGGTGGGTTGGTAATACTAAATAGCCCCATAGTGACAATGCGCATCCAAGGTAATTCGATTGTCCGTGGGGTTAAGCAAATGGGTTGGGTCTGAGCAGGATGTGGTTCAGTGGGTCGATGCAGATTTAATGGGCCTAATATCCTCTTGCTGCACTATTGGGATTCTCCAGCCAAGACTTCAATTTGCTGCAATTAAACTGCTCTCTGTGGAGGAACAAACACGCTCAGTGCCTTAAAGACCCACACCCTCATGCAGGCTGCAGTGTGCACTCGCTACAAAACTCCCTGGAACAATCCTCAGGATGTCTCTGATAGCCCCCTCCCTAACCCAGGATCTCTGACCCCTCGAAAGATAAGGGAAGCAGGGGGACAGGAAAATCAGCATCTCCAGGTCTCCTCTCCGAGTCACACTGCTCCTTCAATGTGATTTCACCCAATTAACCTGCATCAGGAGTAACGCTCACCGTGGGGGAAGCTCAGAGGAACCAAAGGAGCAGCTTAGTGCGCTCAATGCAGGCTTTAGCAGCAAGAGCCAATCAAATGGCAACATTTAACCAGGAGCGCTGCTGTGCTATGCTATGCTCAAGACACTGCCACTGTGGGTGGCATCAAGAGCAGGCATTATACGCCCATACAGCTCAGGTGAATGTGAGCTGACTGTCTGATAGAGGCTGCTGTGAAAATTTGGGCTGCACTTTCCCAGGTCTTGGGGGTGGTAGGCTTGAAAATTTTTCCTTGGATGAAGCGGTAGAGTAAGTGCAAGGATAGGGAAAGAAAGTGGAATAAGGGAGCCACATTCGGACAAATTGGGATTGCTTCTGCGCATACTGCCCCCAGCAACCATGGGCATTGACTCCTTTTGGAGCTGAAGTGGATATAAAATCCCCTGAAGTGTCACCGTGTGGTAACTCAGACTGAAGGAGGAATCAACTGGTGAGCATTGCCAACTGGTGGAGACGTGTAACAAGGGAAGGGTGAATGGGTTTTAGAGAGTGGCACGTGGCACCCCACCCCCCACCACCTTGACTGCTGGTCCTGGTTTGACCCTTTACCAGCACCCAACGCTGTTGGGCTGCACACATGGTTGTGGGGGAGGGGGGTGTAAAGAAAAAAGTAACAGAAACAAAGGAGACAACAATGCTGAGAACTGAGAATAGAATATACTCGTCACGTCATGTTAGGGCCCGAGTCACAATGAATAGCAGACCAGCTGAAGTGGTATCCTCTCCCAAAGAGCTGGTTCCTGCCCCTGGCAAGGAAACACATCCCGATATCTCACCTCCTTCGGCTGAGCTGATCCAGCCAGCAGATTAGTTAGTTTTGTCGTCAAATTGTGATTTCTGTCACTTGGAGTGTAAGGTACTGTTCAGGGAGGCTGATGAGGAAAGGTATTTAACGTTAATTTTTCCATGCCTTATCCATGTACAAGTTAAAATTTCCCTAATTTGCAGAATGTTGGGGCCTGGTCCTAGCTTTTGATAAAAGGTGTGGGAAGTTGCTTTTGCAAAAGGAATTCCACGTTCTGTTAACTACAATTGTGCACACCACATCCAACAGTATGCTAGTCATTGTCGAAAACGTTTTCTCGGCCAACAGCATCAAACCACAACCTCAAATTCTGGTGGGAGGGGAATATCTTGTTTCACACAAAGGAGGCACTCCATCTCATTATCCCTGACCAGTGAGGTGGGGAAATTGTCAAAAGACCCAGTGAATTAGTCTCATGTCCAATTGTAATTGGACCAGCCAATCAAACTACAGAAAGATTACAGGCTTCAAGCTCTCGAGAGACACCACCCAGTTCTCTGAATGATGGACAATAAGCAAGATCAACACATCATTTTATTCATTCCCATTCAGCTGGTACAGCCATTACATTCTTTGCTCCAAGTCCCTTCTCCTTGGAAGGAGACAGGTTGGCCAGGGTGAAGTGGGGCATGCATTCAGACCAAGTAGACAGTGCTCCAGGCCACACTAACTGCTGTCCTCCAGGGAGAGCCTGTCAAACAGGTACTCTTCCATCCCATTCTCAGGGGCTCCCAGGTGCTTCAGGTTGGTGATGTAGTCACCCAGTTGCTTGATGATCTCCACCTCCTCATCCAAATAGTGAGTCTCCAGGAAGTCTCAGCTGCAACAGAGGAAGATGACAACTGAGTGCATTAACACTGTCCAAGACAATTTCATAATTCCCACTGAAAAACCCTTAGCCATAACTAGCTCTAGACAGCCCTGAAAATCTAGCTACCAGGTGGAGAATTGATGCCAGTGACGACAACATTTCAGCTGATCCATCTCACCTTCTGAAAGAGCTCCAAGTTGTATTGTATAGTGCAACAATCCCCAATTCAGCAGCCAAAAATCACATCAGCATTCCCACTAGACTGTAATCCAAATTCCTATTTCAGTTCAGTGTTGAGCAGTTGTAACATTGTACCTTAATAACATAATTATGATGACAATGTAGCATCTGGACAGAGTTACGTCTGTGACTTTCCACTCCACAAAGATCAACCAATGAAGTTGAGGAGGCATGGCAGTGGTGAGAATGAAGAGGTGAAGCTTACATGAGGGTCAGTCTGGGCTGTGGCGAGTTGGGGTAGATCCAACAAACTCTGGTTCACGTTCTTCTCCAGATCCAGGAGAACTTGCATTGCCTGCAGGCTGTTACCCTACTCATCCCTCTCTGGCTTCTGGAGGGGGGAAAGAAGAACAGTTAAGCCTCAGAATCAGACTTCCTGCAGCATGGGAGCAGGCCATTCAGCCCATTGAGTCTGCAATCAACCTTCTGAAGCAGATCTCAGATTTACCTGATCCCATAGCCCTGCATTTCCCCCACAGCTACTTCACCCAGCCTGCCCATATTTGGACTGTAGGAAGAAACTGATCATGTCAGCACCAGTCACCAGAGGCCAGAGCTAAACCTGTGTCCCTGGCACTGAGGCAGCAGTGCTAACCACTGAGCAACTGTGCCACCCCTAAAACCCACATTGATGACTTGTAGGTGACTTCACTTTGCTCCATTTATCCTTGATCTGAAGCATGAAGTCATTGTGGGGACAGGGATTTATTTCACACAAAGTTAAACTGTTTGCACCAGTGCCCATTTGTCATTTAGATCAGGACATTCACACCTTAGTCTCAAGGGCTCTTGAGGTAGAGTACCAATCTGGACCTTGCAGGCCAGGCATCTATGTCTCACCTGTGCCAGTGGCTTCATACATGTCTGAGCAGGATGATCAGACATCACTGCTGTTTAATTCATTGAAGGGAGCAGCAATGTGCTTACAGTAAAAGGGACAAGCAACAAATGCCCAAGGCCATCCCTCAAGGTTCAGCAAAGGTAGACAGAGTGGGGAAGGGGCTGACATGATGCTGGTCTCCAGGAGTTGGGGATCAGTAAAAAGGATGAGTCTTGCCATAAACATGGCAGCATTGGCCAGACCAAAGATGGAATGTAGTGTGGTGACCAGAACCACAATCAGAGGGACAGGGTGACACTGGAGGGGGTACAGGTGAGGGTCATCAGGATGTTGGCCCAAGATGGGGGAAGAAAACTGACAAAAAAAACAATGATGAGAGGGAGGTTGGATAGACTGGGATGGTTATCTCATGGAAGTGTGGAAGATCAGGGAGCATGGACAATAGACAGTCCCTGTGGCAGACATGAAGACCAGATGGCACAGGTTTGAGGAGATTGGAGGATAATGGAGGGTGGGAGAGGTATGGGATGCATGACCTGAGGGGTCAGTGGAGGAAGTTACTCCAGCAACATTTAAGCCTAATCTCAACAACTTCTTCATGCCAGAAGATAGTAGGCTGGGGACTAAGTGCAAGGAAATTGTGTTAATGTAGTTTGAGGTTTGTGGGCAGCATAGACACGGTGGACAATAGGGCTAGTTTAGAAACTGCCTTCAAAAGAAATCAAACAGGGAAGCCAGGCCAAAAGAGGATTTTTACATCCCAACAGGAAACAGCACCACAAGAGCTGCCATTCTCTTCCCCACAGCTGCAACCCTCCCACACAACTCCAACCTTCACATCCTGGAGGAGGACTCAGCCTCTGCCTCCACGCTGATTCTGGAATTTCAGCAGCTTCTCTGCAGGTTCCTGCTTCACCTGGGACTGATCTTTGAAGAACTGGGAGAAGTGGGGGAGGGCCACATCATCCCAGTCAAAGTAGGTCATCTGGAAGGGAGAGAACATGTTAAAGCCCATTGAACACAGCACTGACTCCAAATTCTAGTTCAGCCTTCTGCAGCAAGCTACCTGCTCAGTTAGCTGTTAACTGCGTGGTATGTGAACATGGTTGAGAATCCGCTGATATCCAGCTGGCCAGCAGATCCTTCAACTGGGAACTAACAACAATCCCAATTTCCTATTGGAAACTGGCAAAAGTTTGGCTTAAAACAGTGAATTGCTCAGGCTGTCTGGCACAGCATTATAGCTCTTCTTGCATCCAGCCATGTTTTCACTCACTAACCTTCATTTGAATTGGACAAATTTAGAGCCTAAAAAACAGCTGAAACAAGCACCAGGAGCTGGAGTGCAGGCTATAGTTGAGTAGCGGAGCTGCAACACTATTGCTCCTTTGGGGCTGGCATGGAAATGCATGTTAGACACTGCTGTAACAATATAACTAGGAGGAAGCAAGGTTTCTGCAGCCTCAAAACCAGGGAGATAGTGTACGGTATATTTTATTACTACAAGATATAGTAGAGGCGAATGAGAGAAAGCGACAACAAGATAGTGCAAAGGAAAACCTACCCAGTAACAGCCTCTGGATTGTTGCAGCTATAGTTTATAGCACAGTAAAATTAGTGCACTCACATCCAGAAGGGGTCGGGGGGGGAGAAAACAAGGGTCACATGACCACAAGAGCACGCAGGGGGGAGAGGGAGAGGGGGAGCAGGCCAATGCGACATGTACCTCCAGATAACGGCTGATCTAACATCACTAGTTAACACAAAGCTGGACACCAGAGTTTGGCTTATTCCAGCAGGCAGCGTTCTGTTGTTTGTCCACCCATATGTGACTCACTTCCGAACCGAGATATTCACAATCCAATGCCTTGAGGTTTATGAAGGGCTATTCTTCTGATATTTGAAACAGGAGCTAAGGGTTTTGTTGTTGAGGAAACCTGGTGGGAAGTTACTTTCTTGAAGCAGAAGCAGTCAAACAAAATTTCTTGGCTGTTTAATTGGGGTAGGGACAAGCTGTGGCAGGAGAGAATAGGAAGGATTTTAGAATTGGCACACATGTTCCCCAAGGGAATTGGGACCCTGGTCAGGAATTAACACCCATCAACTAGCTCACCAATGAAAGCTGTACCCACCTCCCAAATGGAGTTTACACAGGCTTCATCCATCTGTCATGAGGCATCTTCTTTCTAAGAGAAAAAAGCCGAGTGTGATGAAGCTTCTCCATGTGTCTGTGGAGGTGGAGCTGCCACATGCAAGAAGCAGACACCATCCAGGACAGAGCAGCCCACTTGATGGGGACTGCATTCACCACCTCCTTTCAGGGTCCATTATCTACCAGGTCCCCTGCAGCACTCACCAAGGTTACTTCAACACAACTTCTAAACACACTCTACCCCTTGAGATACAATGATGTAGAGCTGAATGAACACATCAGGCCAAGCAAAGGAGCAGGAAAGCTGATGTTTTGGGCCTAGACACACCTTCAGAAGGGTCAAGCCCCAAAACATCAGCCATCCTGCTCAGCCTGCTGTGTAATCTTAGAGGGAATGACATCTACTGCCAATCAAAACTGGCAAATATCTCCAGGGACACTTAAACCTCCACATATCTCCAAATGCCAACTGGGACCCAGCTTCAGAGTACATCATTATCAAACCCCATTGGTATAGTAACATTGCCCTTATCCTGAATTAATATTTAGGAAAGGACCACAAAACTCAGTCGACCAGAGAGAGTGTCCAGTTATTTAAATTCAAGAGAAACCATTTACTGCAACTACA
Source organism: Stegostoma tigrinum (assembly GCF_030684315.1). Taxonomy (NCBI): domain Eukaryota; kingdom Metazoa; phylum Chordata; class Chondrichthyes; order Orectolobiformes; family Stegostomatidae; genus Stegostoma; species Stegostoma tigrinum. The sequence continues at coordinate 13,267,034 of NC_081391.1, read as the reverse complement.
TAGATCAAGTTTTAACCCCCTAGGGACAAGACTCACCAAAGACTGATAGAGATAGGAGGCAGTGAGCTCCACATGAATCTGCTTGTTGACAGCAGCTTCACAATCCTGGTGATAGTTCTGACTAATCTGGGAGGCCATCTTGTGATGGGGAGTTTGTTTTACTCTATTCACAACATAAGTGACCAATTTATAACCAACATCAGTGACCAATTTATAACCAACATCAACTAGACAAAAAAACATAACGTCCTTGGGGCATTACTTATACTCCAGGAGCAGACTCTCATTTTATGAAGCAGGAAATGACATCATCAGTGATGGCCAATCACTCTTGTTCATCAATTGATCAGCTGCCACGTCCAATCAGTGCAGGATGGGAACTGGATCCAGAAACGAATCACAGTTGACAACTGGTCGATGATGGAATTGCTGAATGACCTTTGACCTCCTGTACAAGTGCACATTCTGTAAATGTATTTGCCAGAAAATGACAATAAAATATACTCTAAACCTTCACTTGTGTATCTGAGGTTGTGCGTTAAGACTCAGTCATCACAGATTTGCACAATTTCGTCGGATTGTTAATCTGAGGGAATAGTCGTCATAACTTTTGAACGTTGGTGTTGGAGCCATAGAATATAGAACATAAAACATAGAACATTACAGCACAGTACAGGCCCTTCGGCCCTCGATGTTGTGCCGACCAGTCATACCGATATGGAGCCCATCTAACCGACACTATTCCATGTACGTCCATGTGCTCGTCCAATGACGACTCAAATGTACCTCAAGTTGGTGAATCTACTACCGTTGCAGGCAAAGCGTTCCATTCCCTCACTACTCTGAGTAGAGAAACTACCTCTGACATCTGTCCTATATCGTTCACACCTCAATTTCAAGCAATGCCCCCTCGTGCTCGCTGTCACCATCCGAGGAAAAAGGCTCTCCTTATCCAACCCTCGAATTATTTTAAATGTTTCAATTCAGTCACCTCTCAGCCTTCTTCTCTCGAATGAAAACAGCCTCAAGTCCCTCAGCCTTTCCTCGTAAGACCTTCCCTCCATACCAGGCAACATCCTAGTAAATCTCCTCTGCACCCTTTCCAAAGCTTCTACATCCTTCTTATAATGGGGTGACCAGAACTGTACACAATACTCCAAGTGCGGCCTAACCAGAGTTTTGTACAGCTTCGCCATAACCTCTTGGTTCTGGAGCTCAATCCCTCTATTAGTAAAAGCCAAAACATTGTATGCCTTCTAAACCACCCTGTCAACCTGGGTGGCAACTTTCAAGGATCTGTGTTCATGGACACCGAGATCTCTCTGCTCATCTACACCACCAAGAATCTTACCATTAGCCCTGTACTTTGCCTTCCAGTTACTCCTACAAAAGTGCATCACCTCACACCTGTCTGCATTAAACTCCATTTGCCACTTCTCAGCCCAGCTCTGCAGCTTATCTATGTCTCTCTGCGACCTACAGCTGCCTTCGTCACTATCCACAACTCCACTGACCTTAGTGTCGTCTGCAAATTTACTAACCCATCCTTCTACAAACTCATCCAGGTCATTTATAAAAATGCAGTGGACCCAACACCGACCCTTGCAGTACACCACTAGTAACTGGTCTCCAGGATGAACATTTCCCATCAACTACCACCCTCTGTCTTCTTTCAGCAAGCCAATTTCCGATCCAAACTGCTATATCTCCCACAATTCCATTCCTCCGCATTTTGTACAATAGCCTACTGTGGCGAATCTTATCGAACGACTTGCTGAAATCCATATGCACCACATCAACCGGTTTACTCTCAAATACCTGTTTGCTCACCTTCTGAAAGAACTCAATAAGGTTTGTGAGGCACGACCTTCCCTTCGCAAAACCGTGCTGACTATCCCTAACCAATTTATTCTTTGAGATAATTATAAATCCTATCCCTTATAACCGTTTTCAACACTTTACCAACAACTGAGGTAAGGCTGACTGGTCTACAATTACCAGGTTTGTCTCTACTCCCCTTCTTGCACAGGGGAACCACATTTGCTATCCTCTGAACAGGGTAATGACCTTTGCTATCCTCATCCTTGTAAAATGCCCTGATTTGGTTGATATGAACATTTTCCTATTTCTGTGCAGTGACAGAATAACGTGCTTTTGGATTGTCTGATACAAGCAACCGATGTCCTTTGTAGATCCATTCAGAATCTGCTGTGATCACCGTGACTTAGGGTCGCATGAAGCCCAGTTTGAAAAGCAAGATGCTAAATGTGCTGAGTGCCTCTTATACACAGTAGGCCTCAGGGTTCTGTGTCTCAGCTGCTGCTAGAAACGTATCGCACATTGAACATTTCTGTCTCCCTGTTTGGTTTTTCATTGTTGAAGTTGAATCAGCGCTTAACGCCAGCATGTTTCCAAGGTGACAGTATCTGTTACAGTTTTCATTGCATTCTGTAGAGTGAACAACTCAAAAATTGGGAAGTCAGAGGCAGGGAATTCTGTTGTGATTACGCAACTTCTAACTTTCCAAAGCCGGTCCACCCTCAATAAGACTGAAGTTAGGAGTGAGTAATGCTGGAACAGTTTTCAATGTTCTGGCTAGAGGCAGCACCAACAACACGCAATGGAGCTCCATGTAAGTCTGTCACCATCCTGACTTGGGAAAATATCCCTGTTTGTGAATGAAAATCCCAGAAGCCCCTCCTCAGCAGCATCATTCCAGTCTCTCCTACACCAGATGGACTGTAATGACCAGCTCATCACCACCTTCTGGAGTGTAACACTTGCTGTGCACTAAATGTAGCCTTGCCATTGGCACACTCACGATTGACTGCATACAGTAAGCATGCTGGGACAGGGTAGGGGAGTCCAAAAGTAGAGGAGGTAGGGGTAATGTTTTCACACACAGGCATGTGGGGTTGGTCGGCGGGGGGGGGGGGGGGGGGGGGGAAGAGAAAGAAGCTGAAGAAGAGCTTTTCCCACAGAAAATGGTTTGTCAAGAATGAGCTGCTACATGAAGCAGGAGAAGTGGGTGCAATTGCAGTTGTTAAAAGACATTTGGTGATTTCCAGGGAAAGGACTGGTTGAGGGATATGGGGCAAACACAACTAGTTCAGATTTGGAACACTGCTCGGCCTGGACGGTTTGAGCCAAACAACCTGTATCCCTGCTGTAGGACTCTGACAGAATGCAACAGCATATTCCTTTGTTCGGTACTTTAGGGTGAGACAGTGGCTCAGTAACAAGCACTTACCTCACAGCGACATGGGATTTATTACAGCCTTAGGGCACCCTGGGGAGTTTGTACATTTACAGTGTCTGTTTGGTTTCCCACCCACCATCTGAACTATTTGCTGGTCAAGTGGATAGGCAATGCTAAGTTGGAGATTTTGACAAGGGGCAAGCTGGATTAGCCATGGGGAAGACACAGGGTTAAAGGACTGGGGTGGGACTGAGCAGGATGCTGGTCAGAAGGTTGATGCTACCTGGGTCAAATGGCCTCTTGCCAGAGAGCAGGGGTTCTATCACCAAGGATAGAGACTGGGCCAAACAACAAGGATTTTTGTGATGGAACAAATATATTCAGTACCTTAATGACCCACACTCTTCTGAAGGCTACAGTGTGCACTCGTGCCAAAACAAGACAATCTCTGGGCTGTCTCTGATCACCCCCTCCCTAACCCATGATCAGACACCTTGAATGATCAAGGAAACAGCTGTACAGCAAAGTCAGCATGTCCAGGCATCTTGACTAAAGGAGACAGTCCCCACCTTCCCCAGAAATCCCTGCTCCCTCACTGGGTCAAAAAACTCAATCAGCCCATGGAAAGGTTCCAAGAAACAAGGCAGCAGCTTTTTGTACAAACCCTTCAGTCAGAGGCCTGTTGTAGCTGCAAGCATAAACCAAATGGGAGTATTTTGAACCATGGGCTATCATCCAAGCCCCAGGTCACCAATCCTTGTATTTATGGTATCAGGAGCATCCACTATCAATCAAGTAGCCCCAGAGAATCTGGAGATGATTCTCTGGAATGTGACTGTTGAGAATGTTTGGGCTGAAGTTGCCCAGCTCAGGGCTGGTGGACTTCCAGTTATGGGGAGGGCCTGAGCCCTGGGCGAAGGAAAGAAAGCAACAAACTGAGGAAGCCACTTGAAGGAATTTTGGATTCCTTCCGGGGAAAAAACAAATCTATGCAGTTGAACCAAGCAAGTTCAGAAAACCCAAGGTCCCCTGGGAGGAGCAGCAGACTTCAGTGACAAAGTGAACTGGTCAGCAGGGCCACCAGTTGATGGCTGTAGTAAGGGTCGGTCACAGGCCCCATTTGAACCCCAACTGGCTCCCATTGGCCTGCAGTCTGTCCATGGGGGTTGGGGAAAAGCAGTGGTGAAGTAAGGCAAGAAAGCTTGCTTGACCAAAGAGAGGTATCAATGGGCTCAAAATGATGCACAGGAACTGAGATCAAGAGATCATTTTATTCATTTCCATTCGGCTGGTACAGCCATTACGTTCTTTGCTACAAGCCCCTTCTCCCTGGAAGGAGACAGATTGGCCAGGGTGAAGTGGGGAATGCATTCAGACCAAGCAGTACTCCAGGCCACACTAACTGCTGTCCTCCAGGGAGAGCCTGTCAAACAGGTACTCTCCCATCCCATTCTCAGGGGCTCCCAGGCGCTTCAGGTTGGTGATGTCGTCCCCGAGTTGCTTGATGATCCTCACCTCCTCATCCAAATAGTCGGTCTCCAGGAAGTCACACAGCTGCAACAGAGGAATATGACACTTGGTACATTAACACTATCCAAGACAACTTCAGAATTCCCACTGAAAAACATGCATATGGAGGGAGATGGTCAGGGATGTCTCGAGCCAACGCCTGGAGAAATTGTGCAAAGAGGACAACTGCTTTTTAGCAGTTTCATCTTGCTGTTTATTTACTGGAGCAGAGTTAACTTGTGATGGATAAAAGTCATTCCACTGCAGTGGTCCTGAATGAGAATTCAGTGACCAATATCACCTCAGTCCTCCCCACAGGTTTACAGGTTAAAATACACACTTGGACTCAACTGCTCAGCAATGATTTTGTAATCACTATGGATCTGAAGTGATCCATGTCATCTGCACAAAAACAAAGTCTAACTGAATTTCTAATCCACAAAAGACCAACCAATGAACGTGTTGCCCTGAGGGCCTAGCAGTGAAGTCAATGAGGAGGTGAAGCTTACATGAGGGTCAGTCTGGGCTGTGGCGACTTGGTGTAGATCCAACAAACTCTGGTTCACATTCTTCTCCAGATCCAGGGCAACCTGCATTGCCTGCAGGCTGTTACCCCACTCATCCCTCTCTGGCTTCTGGAGGAAGGAAAGTTGGACAGTTAAGCTTCAGAATCTTTACAACGTGGATCAGTCTGTAACTGCTCTGAAGAGGATCCCAACTCGTCATTCTCCCACCCTATTCCTGTAACCCTGCATTTCAGATGGCCAATCCCCTTATCCTATGAGGACACCAATGCAGACATGGGGAGGACATGTAAACACCAGTCCCTCACCAGAGGCCAGATCCAGACCTGTGTCCCTAGCACTGAGAACACTGCTAGCCCCTGAGGCAGCCCTGGAGCACAGCTGAAGAACAGTTCCTTCGAATTGCTTTCACCTTGCCTGTCGGTCCTTGATCTGAAGGAGGAAGTTGAATAACAGGTCATTGTGGGGGATAATGACAAGATTTGCATCAGGGTCCATCTGATGGAATTGCGAGGATATTCACGAGTGAATCCTAAATGCTGTCATGGTACAGTGGTAGTGCCCCTGTCTCTGGCTGACAAGGCCAAGGTTCAAGTACCACTTGTGCTGGTGGCTTCATACATGCCTGAGCAGGATGATCAGAAACATCACGGCTATTTAATTCATCCAAGGGACAGCGAGGTGTTTGCAAAGTGTGTTGTGCTGCTAACAGTTAAGAAAGGCCCACAACCATAGATCCCTCAAAGTTCAGACAAGGTCAACAGGGTGTAACAGTGACAGAGGGCAAGCAACCTCTATTAGTTTGGTGGGGGTGGAACAGGAAGGGGACCAGTCTCCTCAGTTTGTTTTTCTGGTCACCACATTGCCTCTTTGGCCTAACCAGTCACAAGGACAGGATGGCAATGCAGGGGGGATGCTGGTGAGGTTCCCCAAGAGCCATTGATTGGATGTTAGGTAGGCTGGGGTTTTGAGGAGCAGGAAAGGCTGAGGGAGCGACCTGATGTAACTATTGAAGAATAGAGAGTGGCCAGTTGATGGAATGTCTTCCCCATGGCAGACACCAACACCGGAGAGAAACCAGGTTTGAGGAGTAAGCAGGTTAGAGGGGATTGGAGGAAACTTGACCCCACCCCCCACCCCTCTGAGGGGCTGTTTGAAATATATGAGATGAACCACATAAAGGGTTGGATGGTGGTGGAAACTGCGACTCAAGATCAGTTTAGGGTCCAGCTGGACAAGTACTTAGTGCCAGGACAGTGGCCTGTGGACCAAGGGCAGCTAAGTGGGATTAATGTTGTTTAGTGTTTGTGGGGTCAGCATAGACATGGTGGGCCAAAGGGCTTCTTTCCACACTGGCTTCAAAAAGGAGATCAATCAGGCTGAACAAAGTTTTGACTCAAATGAAAACCTTGTCACTGACTTGAAACCACACCACAAGAGCAGCCATTACCATCCCATTCCCCACCCCACCCAACTCCAACCTTCACATCTTGGAGGAGGACTCTGCCTCCACGCTGATTCTGGAATTTCAACAGCTTCTCTGCATGTTCCCGCTTCTCGTGAGACTGATGTTTGAAGAACTGGGAAAAATGGGGAAGGGCAACATCATCCCGGTCAAAGTAGGACATTTGGAAGGGAGAACACGGTAAAGTCCATTAACACGTCATGGTCCAATTTCAGTTCAGAACTACAGGGCTACTTGAGCATTCTCAAAATCAAACTGACAATAAGCTGTTAAGTACCTGATGCATTAACAATTCAGAACCCAGTTTGGAGCAGTTGCTGTTGAATTGGAAAAATCAAAACAATCTCAGCTTCCTCCAGGTAAGCTGTAAACACCATGTGTTTTATTTTGGTTTGAAACTCCTGGCAACTTGCCCAGGAGGGTCTGGCACAGCATTTGGTGAGAACAAGTGTGAATTGATGTTTTTACTGATTAACCTCCACCAGAAATGGGATAAAACTTTGATTGAACAGGGTTTCAAGAAGTGCCAGGGGCTGGAGCACAGGATGTACACCAATAGAACAGCTGCAGGGCACTGTATTGCTGCTTTGGCAAAGACCAGAAAACAGATCCTAGACACTGCAATTAACAGCTAGGAAGAAGCACATTTTCTGCTTAGTCAGGATCAATGCAATTGGATGCACTGTATCTATTAGTTTGACAAGAACTGCAGTATAGGGGTGCCTGCGGGTGCATGAGGAGATGAATGAAGGACGTTAGCTCCAAGAATCTGCCAAGGAAAGCCTGCCTAAGGACAGCCTTTGGATTGTTACTGCAACAGTTTACTGCTGCATCTAAAACAGCTGCACTGACTCAGACTGCTAGCAACTTGTACCATTACACATGAAAGAAAGACTGACAAAACAAACTGATCACATGACAAATATGACAGTGATCTGCAGATCAACTACTCTCCAGACAAGATCCCTCATTAACCTGGAAAAACCACTGTTGACTTAATCCAACAGGCAAAGTCCTGTAGATTTCTAAACCAGGATGTTCACAATTCAGTGTATTGAGGTTTAACGGGTCTGCTATTGGAAGCAGCCAGTAACAAGCACATTCTTACAAATCCTGCTGAAAAAAGTTGCTTCAATTCTCAAATGCACACACAAGCACAATTTATCTTTGCGATTTAAATGTGCAGTTAGAAGATGTAGAATAGTAAGGATTTCATTCCTGGCACATGCTTACAAGGTGTGTTGGGACAATGGGTCAGTGATTAAAACCCAACTGCTGGCTCAATGAAAGCTGTTCCCCCTCCCAAAGTGGGGCTGACAGGGGCTTGATCCTCATCAGGAGGGGACTTCCTGCTGACAGGGACAAGCCCAGAGAGCACCCTGCAACAAACACTAAGGTTACGTAAACACCTTCTAAACACATTCTACCCCTTGGAAGGGCACAAGCACCCCATCTGGGGAAAGAGGGGCCAGTTAGTTTAGAATCAGGCCAAATACAACGGGCATAAACTTTTTACCAGAGTCACTGGGTCAGTACATTCTCAGCCCCATGGCAGTGCTGTGCCTTTGAAAAGCTCCAACACTTGACATACAGACAGCCCACACCCACCTCATGAGTATGAAGAAAAGCAAGGTAGATTTCAAATGGAGATCTGCTTAATCAGATAAGAGTCACAACCTCACCCAGTTTAATCTGAGCATAGAACATAACAGCCAAGTGCAGGCCCTTCAGCCCTTGATGTTGTGCCGACTTGTCATACTGATCTCAAGCCCATCTAACCTACACTATTCCATGTACGCCCATTTGCTTATCCAATGATGACTTAAGTGTACCTAAAGTGGGCAAATCTACTACTGTCACAGGCAAAGCATTACATTCCCTTACTGAATAAAGAAACTACCTCTGACATCTGTCCTATATTTATCAGCCCTCAATTTAAAGCTACCCCACCTCATGCTCACCATCACCATCTAGGAAAAAGGCTCTCCCTATCCACCCTAACTAGCCCTCTCTGATTATTTTATATCTTTCAATTAAGTCACCTCTCAACCTTCTTCTCTCTAATGAAGAGAGCCTCAAGTCCCTCAGCCTTTCCTCATAAGATCTTCCCTCCATACCAGGCAACATCCTAGCAGATCTCCTCTACACCCTTTCCAAAGCTTCACATCCTTATAATGCAGTGACCAGAACTGTACGCAATACTCCAAGTGCAGCTGCACCAGAGTTTTGTACAGCTTCACCATAACCTCTTGGTTCCAGAACTCAGTCTTCTATTAATAGAAAACAAAACACTACCTTAATTGCCCTGTCAACCTGGGTGGCAACTTTCAACAATCCATGTCTATCTATCAACAGATCTCTCTGCTCATCTACACCACCAAGAATCTTACCCTTAGCGCTGTACTTAGCCTTCCAGTTACTCCTACCAAAGTGCATCACCTCACACTTAGCTGCATTAAACTCCATTTGCCACCTCTCGGCCCCGCTCTGTAGGGCTAGAACAAGCCTATTCTAAGCTGATTGCAATAGGAAACCAAGATTCTCAGTATCAATTGGCAGGTTTACTTCAGATCCCCACAAGATTCAAATAGAAACAAGGACACAAGAGGGAAAAGAAAAGCAGTGACTAGCTGATGGTGCTTCCGTTCCCACAATGGTGAGTCCCAATTCATTTTTAATTTTGTTCCCTCAAGTTTCAAACAAACAGTCACAGGAAGCGATAATTACCACCAGTCACAGCACCATCATGGGACAGGCAAGTAACTACAAGAACACTCCACCCTCCACATCTCACTGACAACCAACTGGGACCCAAGTTAGAGTAACATTAGACACCAAACTATTGTTACAGTAACATCACACTCATCCTGCATTGAGAAAGAGGTAGGAGCCACAAAACTCAGTCTAGAAGATAGACAACTTAATTACATCCAAGGGGAAGAGGTTACTTCAACAGAACAGAAGTATGTTTCACCCAACAGAGACACCACTCACCAAAGACTGATAGAGATAGGAGGCAGTGAGCTCCACATTGATCTGCTTGTTGACAGCAGCTTCACAATCCTGGTGATAGTTCTGACTGATCTGGGAGGCCATCTTATAAAGGAAACGCTTGCTTTATTTTCCTCACCACAAAAATGACAAAGTTAAAAGCAACAATAAACATCCCTCCCGTGGGACTCTATTTATACTCCAGGAGGCAACACTCATTTTATGAAGCAGGAAATGAGATCATCAGTGATGGCCAAACACTCTTGTTAATCACTTGATCAGCTGCCACATCCAATCAGTGCAGGATGGGAATCGGGTCAAAAAACCAATCAGAATTGACAACTGGTTGATGATGAAATTGCTGAAATGGCCTTTGACCTCCCGCACAAGTGCAAATTCTGGAAGGACATCTCCCTGAAAATGAGAATAAAATATACTCTAAAACTTCACGTCTGTATCTGAGGTTGTGCGTTAAGACACACTCATCACAGATTTGCAGAATTCTGTCGGATTGCTATTCTGAGGGATTAGTCGTCATAATTTTTGAACGTTGGTGTTGGAGCTCTTTGAAAAATGGCTCGATTTGGTTGATCTGAACATTTTCCTATTTCTGTGCAGCAACAGAAATAATGTGCTTTTGGATCGTCTAAAACAGGCAACTGATGTACTTTGTGGATCCAATCTGCATCTGATTTGATCTCCCTGACCTTGACCTTGAAGGCCCAGTTTGAAAAGCAAAACGCTAAATGTGCTGAGTGCCTCTTCTACACAGTAGGCCTCAGGCCTCTATGTCTCAGTTGCTGCTAGAAATGTATCGCACGTTGAACATTTCTGTCTCCCAGTTTCGTTTTTCGTTGGTTGAAGTAGAACTAGCGATTAACCCCAGCATGTTTCCAAGTGAGCAATTTCTGGTCCTGTTTACATTGCGTTCTGTAGATGGTACAGCTCAGAAACTGGGAATTCAGATGCTGGGAATTCTGTCAGGAAGTACTCAACTCCTGAGTTTCCAAAACCTGCCCACCCTCAATAAGGCTGAAATTGGGAGTAGTGCTGGAATAGTTTACAATGTTCTCGCTGGAGGCAGCACCAACGACACTCAAGCAGCTCCATGTAACTCTGTCACCATCCTGACTTGGAACAATATCCCTGTTTGTGAATGAAAATCCCAGAAGCCCCTCCTCAGCAACAGCAGCAGCATCATTCCGGTCTCTCCGACACCAGGTGGACTGTAATACGCAGCTCATTACCACCTCCTGAAGTGTAAGAGTTGCTGAGCACTAAATGTAGCCTTGCCATTGGCACACTCAAGATTGACTGTATATAAAAAGCATGCTGGGACAGGGTAGGGGGGGTCCAAAACTAGAGGGCATTGGTTTGAGGGGAGAGGGGCAAGATTTAAAAGGGGCGTGAGTGACAACATTTTCACACATAGTGTGGTGCGTGTGTGGAACGAGCTGCTAGAGGAAGTGGTAGAGGTGGATAGAATTACAACATTTAAGTGACATTTGGAGATTTACATGGAAAGGAACGGTTTAGAGAAAGATGGGCCAAATGTAGGCAAATGGCACTACACAGTTTATGAAAACCTGGTCTGCAAGTTCGGGCTGGGCTGCAGAGTCTATTCCCATGATGTAGTTTGCCGCAGTGTATTCCTTTCCTTTGGTACTTTAGAATGCTTTGGCGCCTCAGTGCCAGGGACCCAGGTTCGATTCTACCCATGGGTGATGGCCTGCGTGGATTACCTCCAGGTGCTTGAGTTTCCTCACACAGCCCAATGATTTGCAGATTGTCGATCGTGAGCAGGGGCCTGCAGACTAGGTCGATTCGCCGTGGGAAATGTGGAGTTAAGGCAAAGGGGTTGGGTCTAAAGAGGATGCTGTTCAGAAGGTCGATGCAGATTTAATGGGCCTAATGGTCCCTTCCTGCACTTGAGGGTTACTGTAGCCCAGACTTATTCACCGAAAATAAATTGCTTTATGTGGTGGAACAAATATGTTGAGTGCCTTTTGACTCTGCAGCAACCCCTCCCCCCCCGCCAACCTCTATGAAGGCTGCAGTGTGCACTCGCTACAAAACTCCCTGGAACAATCCTCAGGATGTCTCTGATAGCCCCCTCACGAACCCATGATCTCTGACACCTTGAAAGATAAAAGAAGCAGCCGTAAAGGAAAGTCAGCATCTCCATGTCTCCTCTCCGAGCCACTTTGCTCCTTCAATGTGATTTCACCCAATCAACCTGCATCAGGAATAATGTTCACCAAGGGAGCAGCTTAGTGCGCTCAATGCTGGCTTTAGCAACAAGAGCCAATCAAACAGCAGCATTTAACCAGGTGCATTGCTGTGTTATTCCCAGGTCCCTGTTATCCTGCTGTAAGCGGCAATGAGGCTCTACATGATAATCCAGTCCAGTTCAGGTGAATGTCTTGAGCTGACTCCCAGGGGAAGGGGCTGTGGTGAAGGTTAAGGCTGCTGGGGGCACGTGGAAAGAAAAGAAAGAAGAGGTTGGGTTGCGGGCGGGGGGAAAGAGAAGCGGGGAAGAGGCGGAAGAGAAGGAGCTCCAGCCACAGTTTGGGATGGTGAAACCAAAAAGTAACAATACTGAGAATATAGTGTGTTTTGGTCAGGGTAGGGCCCAATGGGGAAAAAAAAAAGAGATATACCAGGCCATCGAGATTGTTTCACAGCTCTGCTGCTTCCGCCAGCTGGATTGAAATCAGAGCCTGCTGGGCCTCTTCCTTTAGACCTTGGTGATCAGGCAGCTGGGTCAGTAGATAAAGGGCTGTCTTCACTTTTTGTTGCTGTCATCATTCAGGCAATAATTGAGTACGCAGGATGGCTGAGGCGGGGAAGAGATTTCAAGGGAAATGTGCAATTGAACACCACTATCCCAAATTCTATCAGGCTGGGTAGAGAAGTCTCTTTGGACGGTGTGGGAGCTTCCTGGCACCAGAGGAAGACAATTGCTTTGAGCTACAGTTGAACCCACCATATCCAGAAGCGCACTAATTGTCCTCTAGAAGAAAGCCAATGCCACAATTGACAAATCCCAACCTTATCCTATTTGGAGGAGAAGCACCTTCAATTTCCACAGGAATAACCAAAAAAACACTCCATCTAGTTACATTCTAATGTGGGGATAGTGAGTGATTCCGTGAAGGGTTGCCCAGTCCAATTAGACCAATCAAATTACAGAAGAGAACTGGCTTCAAGCAAGAGCTATCACCCAAAGTATTCAGAGCTCTGAATGATGGACAATAAGCAAGATCAATACATAATTTTATTCATTTCCATTTAGCTGGTACAGCTATTACATTCTTTGCTACACAAGTCCCTTCTCCTTGGAAGGAGACAGGTTGTCCAGGGTGAAGTGGGGAATGCATTCAGACCAAGCAGACAGTGCTCCAGGCCACACTAACTGCTGTCCTCCAGGGAGAGCCTGTCAAACAGGTACTCTCCCATCCCATTCTCAGGAGCTCCCAGGCGCTTCAGGTTGGTGATGTAGTCCCCGAGTTGCTTGATGATCTCCACCTCCTCATCCAAATAGTGAGTCTCCAGGAAGTCACACAGCTGTAACAGAGGAATATGACAACTGGGTGCATTAACACTATCCAAGACAATTTCAGAATTCCCACTGAAAAACAGGCTTTACCATACTAGTTCCATACAGCCCTGAAAATTTAGCTAACACCTGGAAAATCTGTGCCAGTGAGGACAATAGGATTTCAGCTGCTCCATCTTGCTGTTTGTGAAGTGGAGCTGAGTTGGATGGTGATGGACAATGATCATTCCACTGTAATGCTCCCAAGTGAGAATGGGAATTCAGTGGCCAATATCACTTCATCACTCCCAATCTCCCATTTCACTTCATTACTGATCACCATGTAACAACTGCTCAGCAGCATGGACCCAAAGTGATCAGTGCACACCTGTGAATTTCCAATCCACACAGACCAACCAATGAAGTGTTACCCTGAGGGTCTCGCAGAGATGAGAATGAGGAGGAGATGAAGCTTACATGAGGGTCAGTCTGGGCTGTGGAGAGTTGGTGTAGATGCAGCAAACTCTGGTTCACATTCTTCTCCAGATCCAGGGCAACCTGCATTGCCTGCAGACTGTTACCCCACTCATCCCTCTCTGGCTTCTGAGGATGCAAAGAAGGACAGGTAAGCCTCAGAAACAAAATCCCTGCAGCATGCATCAGGCCATTCTGCCCACTCATGACCATCTGAAGAGCATCCAACCTGGTCCTAGCCCCAGCCATGTAATCCTGCATTTTTCATGCCCTATCCTACCCTGCACATCTTTGGACTGTGGGAGGAAGCCGATGTAGAGATGTGGTGAACATGTCAACTCCAGAATTAAGCTTGTGCCCCAAGCACTGATGCAGTTGTGCTAACCACTGCCATCCCTGAAGCCCTATGGAAGAACAGATCAGTTATTTAACATTTCTTTCACTTAGCCCTATTTGCTTCTTCCGAAAGGAGAGTCAATTCACGACCAGGTCATAGTGGGGATAAGAGTTATGTTTGCACAGAATTGTCAGTGCCCATCTGATGGCATCCCAAGGAGGATATTCACAACTTAATCCCAGGGCTTGTTATGCAGTGGTACTGTCCCTAGGTTTGGAGCATAGGCCCAGGTTGAAGTCCCACTTGTGCTTATGGCTTCATCTCGGACTGACCTGAATGATCAAAAGCATCACTACTATTTAATTCATTGAAGGGACAGCAATATGTTGACAATAAAGGAACCAAGAGAACAAGACTAGAGATATTTCAAGGATCCATAAGTGTAGACAGGATGGGGAAGATGGCTTCCACAATGCCCTTCCCCATTTCTTGGGGCGCAGTACAGGGACTCCAGTCTTGTCACAAACTTTGCAGCATTGGCCATGCAAAGGTGGAATACTGTGTGGTGACCAGAGCCACAATGGCACTGGAAGGGGTCACCAGGACATTGCCCCAAGGCTGAAAAATCCATTAAAAGGAGAGATTAGATTTCTCACTCCAATCCTCAGAGTGAAGTCAGTTGAGATGTTTATGTGATGGCATTTGATTAGTGTGGAGTCTTGATAGTAGATGGGGAGTGTCTGCTATGAGGGGGTGGGGAGAAAGAGACATTAAGACCAGAGGGCACTGATGTGAGGAGTCAGCAGGTTAGAGGAATCCTTTGCCGAGAGGGTAGTGGAAAAATAATGCATGGGGTGGGGGCAGTGGGCAGGGACACGGGGGGGGGGGGGGGGGGGCAGTGTGGGAGGCATCTACTGCTGCAATATTTAAGCAGCTTCTAGACAACTACCAATGCCATGGGGGCTGTAGACCAAGTGCAGTAAATGGGATTAATGTGGTTTGGTGCTTGTCGGCTCAGCATGGGGTGGGGTGGGGTTGGGGAAGCAGCAGGTGGAGGGGAGCCAAGAGGCTTGTTTCTAGGATTTCTTTCCTTTTAGTCAAAAGGAGGGGAGCCAAACAAAACAGTTTTCACTTTCTTTCAGGACATGAAACCACACCGTAAGCAGCCATTTCTCACATCTCCTCCCCACTGCCTGCCTTCTCCAAATCCAACCTTCACAACATGAAAATCTTGTCACTAGTGACAGAAAACACCATGAGCTGCCATTCCTGCACACCACACCAGCACCCCCCTCCCCAACTCCAACCTTCACATCCTGGAGGAGGACTCTGCCTCCACGCTGATTCTGGAGTTTCAGCAGCTTCTCTGCATGTTCCTGTTTCTCCTGGGACTGATCTTTGAAGAACCGGGAGACATGGGCGAGGGCAACATCATCCCGGTCAAAGTAGGACATCTGGAAGGGAGAACAAAAGTTAAAGCCCATTAAACACATCATTGACCCCATTTCTCATGCTCAGAACTGGAGGACTGGTTCAGTCTAAAGCAAACTAATGATTCATTCAATCAGTTGAAAATTGTTGACACCTTACAATGTTCACTAATGGTGTTGCAAAATTAGCCAGCAGCTCCTTTAATTGGAGGAAACCAAACAACCCCAGCATCTTCCACGTAAGATGCAAATTCAGTGTTCTGGTTTGTAAACCCTGCTGAATTGTTTGGGGGTGTGGGTCTGGCACAGCCTAGATAGAAGAGCTGAATGCACATTTCTGTCATCTAGCCTCCAGCATTGGATGGAAGTGGGAACTGAATAGGGTTTAAACAAGTGCCAGGAGCTGGAATGCAGGATGTGCACAGGGTCAGGTAACTTCAAGTCATTACATGTCTCCCCTGGTGCTAGAGTAACATGCAGATGCTGGACATTAATATAGCGAATAGGTACAGGTCTTCTGCAACCAATTGGATCAGATGTACTGTATTTTATTAACCATAAAATCAGCTCTACAAGAGCAGCTGGTGGCAGTATGCAGGAGAATGAAGGCGATTAGGAGAATCTTGGTGCTAAAGGAGAGCCTGCCCAGTGACAGCCTTTGGCTTGTTGCAGCAATAGTTTATCACATTTGTTTATGCCATGCACTCAGGTTGCCAGAAGCTTGCAAAGCAAAGCATTAAAAAAATACACAACTGAAACAAGATCCAATGTTCAGGAGACCTAATGGTATCTGCAGGACTGTGTGACCTATAGATTATTGACTTGTTCAAAGCTGGAGAGCTCAATTTAGCTTATTCCAAGAGGCTAAACTATTGTTTTCCCCACTCACTTTTCAACTGAGATTCACAATCCAACAAGTTATTGCTGATTAGGAATAGTCTATTGACTTCAAAAGAAGAAGAAGTTGTTCCTGGGTAGAATCCAGGTGAGAAGTTAGTTTAATCCTCAAATACAAGCAAAAAGTTTAAAAAAGTGGTTTAATTGGGTAGTTAAGTTGTAGAATAGTGGGGATTTTATTATCAGCACACAAGATTCCCTATTGAGTTTGGACAGTGGTCAGTGACCAAAACCCAACAATTGGTTCACCAGTTAAAGCTATTCCCACCTCCCAAAAAGGTAGTTATAGGGACTTGATCCTCATGTGCCCAGAGAGGACTTCCTTCCAATAGGCACAAGCCCAGAGAGAGATGAATATTCTCCATGTGTCTGGAGAAGTGGAGCTGCAACGTGCAAGAAGTAGACACCATCCAGGACAGAGCAGCCCACTTCAAGGGGACTGTATTCACCACCTCCTTTCAGGGTCCATTATCTACCAGGTCCCCTGCAGCACTCACCAAGGGGACCTCAACACCTTCTGGACACATTCTACCCCTTGGAAGGGCACAGGGGCACCACCACCTGGTGGGAGGAGCCAGTTTGTTTTTTCTGGATAAAAGGTCAAGGAATAACATTCATTTCTGGGTCAAGAGCCTCAGCATGTTCTAGCAGCCCCCTTTGGGGGTGGGGGTGAGGGGGGGCAGGGGGCAGGCACCTATAACAAATCAACTTTCTACAGGTTGTGCAGTGATGGATCAAACCCACCTCACGATAGGGTACAGAAAGCCAAAACATAGGAGACCTACTTAAGCAGGGAGCAGCTTGTCTTACCTCAAGGACTTCAGTTCAGCTTAAAAAAAATCTGATTTGTCAAATTACCACAACACCTTATTGTAAATACCAAAACCAGTATGTTTGTTTATTTACATGCACAAAATTAAAGCAGATACATCAAGACAGATTTAAAAAGGTAGTTAGCCAATGGTTATCTTGATCCTTGAAACTTGACAGCAGTTTAGAAAATTATGGAGAGCCACAGCCAGTTATAAGCAATCACAGCCCTAAAAGGAATTGTAAGATAAATCACAAGATGCTTCACCCTCCATATATCATTGAGCCAACTGGGGCCTCAGTTGCTACATATCAGTATCATATCCCATTGTCATCACATTTACCCTGAATCAAGAAATAGGTAAGACATACAATAAAAAAAACAAACAAGTCTACAAGAGTGTTAATCTAGTTTGTTTTAAAAAAAACAGTTCACTTCATAACAGAAGTAACTCCAACCCCACAGGGACAGCACTCACCAAAGACTGATAGAGATAGGAGGCAGTGAGCTCCACATTAATCTGCTTGTTGACAGCAGCTTCACAATCCTGGTGATAGTTCTGATTGATCTGGGAGGCCATCTTGTGATAGAAACAGCTTTCCTTATCCACCAAAACCAAATTATAAATATAGAAAGAAAATCAGCTACACCTAAAATAGCAATTCCATTGGGGTCTATTTATACTCCAGGAGAAGACCCTCATTTTTTGAGCAGGAAATGACATCATCAGTGATGGCCAATCACTCTTGTTAATCAATTGATCAGTTGCCACGTCCAATCAGTGCAGGATGGGAATTGGATCCAGAAACCGATCAGAATTGACAACTGGTCGATGATGGTTTTGCTGAAATGACCTTTGACCTCCTGTGCAAGAATAAATTGTATAAGTTTATCAACCTGAAAATGAGAATAAAATAGACTCGAGAACTTCACTTTTGTATCTGCGTTTATGTGTTAAGACACGCTCTTCACAGATTTGCTGAATTCTGTCAGTTTGTTACTCTGAGGGATTCCTCTTTGTACCTTTTGAACGACAGTGTTGGAGCCCAGTGAGAAATGGCCAGATTTTGTTGACAGTAAACATTTTCCTATCGCTGTGCAGCAACAGAATTCCTGTGCTTCCGGACCATTTAATACAGGAAACTGATGTCCTTTAAGGATCCATTTTGAATCTGCCAGATTGTCATTGACGTTAGATCTCATGAAGCCTAGTTCGAAAATTAAAACTTTAAATATTCTGAGTGCCTCTGGCACACAGTAGGCCTCAGGCCTCTATATTTAAATGGCCCAGTTGTCAGCTGTTGGAAATATATTGGAGTTCAACATTTTTATCTCTGTATTCAGTTCTTAACAATTTCAAGGACAACTGGGACTTAACTCTAGCATGTTTTGAAGCAGAGAGTTTCTGCAGCTATTTACATTACATTCTGTGGAATGAACAGCTCAGAAACGGGGAAGTCATAGGCTGGGAATTCTGCTGTGAACTTCTCAACTCCTTCCTGACTGTCCAAAACCTGTCTGCGATCTTTAAGACCAGAGTTTGTAAGTATTAATTAATAGTGCTGGGATTGTTCACAATTATGGCTCAGTGCAGGCCCAGCAACACTCAAGCAGCTCCATGTAAATCTGTCTCCATCCTGACCTGGAACAATATCAGAGTTTGTGAATGAACATCCCAGAAGCCCCTCCTCAGCAGCAGCAGCAGCATCATTCCGGTCTCTCCTACACCAGGTGGACTGTAATAAGCAGCTCATCACCACCTCCTGAAGTGTAACAGTTGCTGAGCACTCAATGTAGCCTTGCCATTGGCAAACTCAAGATTGACTGTATATACAAAGCATGCTGGGACAGGGTAGGGGAACCAAAACTGGAGGGCATCGGTTTGAGGGGAGAGGGGCAAAAATTTAAAAGGGAGATGAGGGACCATGTTTTCACACAGAGGGTGGTGTGTGTGTATGGAACGAGCTGCCAGAAGAAGCGGTCGAGGTGCGTATAATTACCACTTTGATAAGACATTTGGACACTTATGGGGGAAAGGAATGGCTTAGAGGAAGATGGGCCAAATGGCACTACAGAGTTTTGGAAACCTGGTCTGTAGGGACTGTGTGGGCAGAAGAGTCTATTTCCATGATGTACGACTTGATGACTGTGCAACAGCTTCCCCCTTTTGTTTGGTACTTTTGGACGTGATGGGGGCTCAGTGGGTAACACTGTTACGTCACAGCCACAGGGACTCTGGTTCAATTCGAGCCTTTGGCAACATGAGTGGAGTTTGCACATTCTCCCTGTGTCTGCATGGATTTCCACCATCTGCTCCGACTGCTTCCCCTAGTCCCATGGCCTGCAGATCAGGTCGATTGGCAAAGATAATTGCTGACAGTGACAAGGGGCATTCGGATTTGTTAGATTAGCCATGGGAAATGTGGGATTAAGGGAATAGGGTGTCCCTGAGCAGGAGGTTGCTCAGTAGACCATTACAAATTGAATGAGCTGAATGGCATCTGCCCGCATTGAGGGATTCTACAGCAAAAACTACAACTTCCTGTTGTTAGCATCGAGAGCAGACATTGTAATCCAATACAGATCATGGGAATTCCAGCTGACCTCTTGGTAAGCGGCTTCTGTGAACGTTTGGGCTGAATTTTCCCAGATCTGGGCTGGGCAGCTTGTTGGAATAAATGCTGGGAGAGAAGGGGGGGGGTGTGGTGGAGAAAGGAGGAGGAAGAAGGGGAGGATGCCACATTAAAGACAATTTTGGATTGCTCTTGGGAAAAGCTCAGCCCCAGTGTGGACTGACTCCTTGGTGAGCAAAGATGGAGCGTGCTATGTTACTCAGATGGAAGAATGAAAAAGCCAACCTACAGTGAGTCCAGCCACCCTTCCTCAGAACTGGCAAGAGAAATTTAACCAGGCAGGGGGTGCAACTGCAGTTGGCTGGAACAAGAGATGGGGAGAAACAGAAGGTCACAGGCCTCCAGTGCTGGTCTTGCTTTGACCCATAACTGGCTCCAAGATCCCTTGGCTACATCCACAGGAGACCAAAAACAACAATGCTGAGAATAGAAAATATTGGTCATGGGAGGGCCTCACTGGGGAGGTTACACCAGATGAGTCAAGCCTGGGTCTTTCCTAACTTAGCTGGTTCCTGCAACTGGATTTAGAGCAGAACTTGATATATCTACTCCCGCCAGCATTTTGTCAACTGATCCAGCCTCCAGATCACAGGCTTGTCTTCCCATTAGATTAGTGTCCGAGTGACAAATCTCATTGCGCGTGGTGACTGAGGGGAGGCTGCAGGAAGGGAAACCTGGCATTGTACGTAGATATCCCAGATTCTATGGAATGGGCGTCTGGTTTATCCCTTAGAGAAGGTACAGGAACTTCCTGTCTCAAAAAGGAAGACAAGCTCTGAACTACAATTGAACCTACAGTATCTGCAAGTGTACTAATTGACATCTGGAAGATTTTCCACCCCACAATTGGGGAAAACACCAACCTCATCCTACTTAGAGGGGAAAGTCTTGAGTCTCCTGTGTCATGAGAAAAAGGAAGTCCATCTAGTTACTGTGCAATGATCGAGAGTGAGTAAATACATCCATTGAAAGGTTGTTTTCATGTCCAATTAGTAATTGGGTCAGCCAAATTACAGAAAGAGAACTGCCTTCAAGCTCAATAAGACATTTCCCAAAATATCCAGTGCTCTGAATGATGGACAATAAGATCATAAATGATTTTATTCATTTGCATTCAGCTGGTACAGCCATTATTCTTAGCTACAAGCCCCTTCTCCCTGGAAGAAGATAGGTTGCCCAGGGTGAAGTAGGGAATGCATTCAGACCAAGCAGACAGTACTCCAGGCCACACTAACTGCTGTCCTCCAGGGAGAGCCTGTCAAACAGGTACTCTCCCATCCCATTCTCAGGGGCTCCCAGGTGCTTCAGGTCAGTGATGTAGTCCCCAAGTTGCTTGATGATCTCCATCCCCAAGTTGCTTGATGATCTCCACCTCCTCATCCAAATAGTGAGTCTCCAGGAAGTCACAGCTGCAACAGAACATGAGAGAAATTGCAATCACTATTAAAGACAACTTCAGAATTCCCACTGCAAAACATTTCACCATACCCACTCAGTCCTAAAAAAACCAAGCCAGCACCTGGAGAATTTGTGCCAGTGAGGACACTTCAGCTGATCCATCTCACCTTCTTAAAGAGCTCCAAGTTGTATTGTATAGTGCAACAATCCCCAATTCAGCAGCCAAAAATCACATCAGCATTCCCACCAGACGGTAATCCAAATTCCTATTTCAGTTCAGTGTTGAGCAATTTAACATTGTCATCATAATTATGATGACAAAGGTACAATGTAGCATCTGGACAAAGTTACATCTACAAATTTTCACTCCACAAAGACCAGCCAATGAAGTTGAAGAGGCATGGCAGTGATGAGAATGAAGAGGTGACGCTTACATGAGGGTCAGTCTGGGCTGTGGTGAGTTGGTGTAGATCCAACAAACTCTGGTTCACATTCTTCTCCAGATCCAGGGCAACCTGCATTGCCTGCAGGCTGTTACCCCACTCATCCCTCTCTGGCTTCTGGGGATGTAGAGAAGGACAGGTAAGCTTCACAATCTCTGCAGCATGGGAACAGGCTATTTGACTCATGGTGACAATAACCAAGGTCACTGCATCATTTCATTCATCCCCAATCAGCAGGTCCAGCCACTATGTTTGTGGCTACAAGGCCCTTCTGTGAAGAATCCCACCTTATTCGTGTAACCCTGCATTTTAAATGGCAATCTTCTAACACACATCATTGAACTGTGAAGCCAATGTGGATGTGGCAAGAGCAAGTAAACTCAAGTCATTCACTGGAGCCTAGAACCAAGAACCAACTTGGATCCCTGGCACTGAGGCATGCATGGGAAACACTGAGTCACTGTGCCATCCCTGAGGAGCAGCCACTCTCTACCACCCAACTCCCCCCACCCCAAAATCCCAACTCCAACCTTCACATTCTGGAGGAAGACTTGGCCTCCACGCTGATTCTGGAATTTCAGCAGCTTCTCTGCATGTTCCTGCTTCACCTGGGACTGATTTTTGAAGAACCGGGAGGGTAACATCGTCCCGGTCAAAGTAGGACATCTGGGAGAAAACAAGTTACATCCATTAAATATCATACAATTGGTGCCAGACATGACTGGTTTCACCTTCAAATTGAGAAGTCAATAAATATTAAATACATCAAGTTGGAGGAGAACCATTGTCCAGTTAGCCAGTGGCTCCAGTTCAAGGATCATCAAAAACAACCCTCACCTCCTCCTGGTAACCAGACAAATACCCTGTTTTTTGAAATTCCTTTACAAAAACCTGTGAATTGACAAGGCCTGTTCTTGTCTGTAGAGAGAAGAACATTTCCACTCTCAGCACCATCAGAATTGGATGAAGTTCGTGACTGAACAGGGTTAAAGGAAATGCCATGAGCTGGAGTGCCACATGTAGTTGTGTGGAAGAGCAGCCAATACCTCCTACCACCTACCCACCTTGATCATGACTCCACTGCTGACCACCAAACCATCTCCTCGTCCATCCACAACCTCACTGGAAGTGACCTCCCACCCACAGCCTCCAACCTCCTCCATTCCCCATGGAGATGGCCTAATTCCCTCTGCTTCTCATCCTGCAGGCCTGACTGGTCCCCGTTCACCAACAACCTTGTCCACCTAGCAAACTCATCCTCACCCCCAACTTCTCCTTCAATTCCTCCCAACTCCTACAGAGGAAGTGGGTGGCCATGGGTACCTGCATGGGCACAAGCTGTGCCTGCTTCTTGGTAGGATATGTGGAACAATCCTTCTCCAGCGAGATGGGCCATAAACTCCACATCTTCCTCTATTACATCCCACAAAGAGCTTGAACAGTTCCTCTAATTCATTACAGCCTTCTACCTCAACCTTAAGTTGATCTATCAATCTTCGATATATCCTTTGATCTTTTTCAAACCTACTGACTCCTACAGCTACCTAGAATACACCTCACACACCTTCTTGTGGAAGGAAGGTGACATCTCCTAATCCAATTCCTTCAACTCCAGCCCTGAGGTGAGGCATTCTACTCCTGGGCATCCCAGATGTCCTCATTTTCCAAAGAAGTGTAACTTCCCTTCAGTTCAAGAAAAACACAACCTTGTCTTGCAACTTATCCCACACACAAGCCAAACAGAATCCTCTCATCCTTCAGTACCACCTCAATGCCTGGATCCAATGCATCATCCTCTGGCACTTCGACCATCTACAATCTGGCCAAGACATTTTTTACCTCCCCAACATTAGCTGCCTTCTGGAGAGACCACTGATTCCTTGTCCGTTCCAATTCCTCATCCTAGCCCCTCCAGCCAGGGCTTTAACTGCCACACAGAGTGCTACACCTCCCCCCATCCCAGGTCCCAAGGCCTTCCACATCAAGCAGATGTTCACCTACACATCTGCAGTGATGTATACTGTACCCACTGTTCCTAACGTGGCCTTCTCTACATCAGGAAAGCCGAGCAGAGGCTTGACACCACTTTGTGGAGCACCCATGCTTGGCTCGTGACCGGCAGCTGCACCTCCCAGTCACAAACTACTTCCCCTTCAGAGGAGCAGGAGGGGACAGTTGATGTCCATTCTGGGCCTCCAATGCCACCCAAAGGTTGCAGGAACAGCACCTTGTATTCTGCTTGGGAACCCTGCAGCCCAATGGTGTCAGCGTGGACTTAAGCTGAAAGATCTCCCTGCCCCCCAAATCACAGCCCAGCTGGTCCCCACCTCCCTAGCTTGTCCATCCTTCCTCCCACCTACTTCCCCACACCACCCCTACCTCAAAACCCATCCCCACCTCCCTGGACAAGCCTACCCAACTCATTTGGCCTTATTGGCTCCATCCTCACCTCAGACCTGTCTCCTCACCATCTGTTTCTTTATCCCTCATCCATCCACCTCCCCACCCCTTCCTATGTCAGGGACCCATTCCCCTCCCTATTTCTGAAGGGTCCAGGCCCAAAACATGAGCTTCCCTGATGCTGCTTGGCCCGCTGTGTTCATCCAGCTCTACACCTTGTTAGAGCAGGTTATCTAGTTCCTACTGATCAGGCTGAGAAGCTTTTGTCAAAAAAATACACAGTTGCATAAATTTCTCTGACTTTACTTGGGTAGCTGCATCTCACAGATGTACAATAGTACGTTGTTTGGGCACATGCTGCCCAATTGATGAGGGACACCACTGACAGTTAAGACCCAACAGGCTTATTGGTGATAGCTGTTCCCACCTGCTAAAGGGAAGGGTACAGGGATTTCATCCTGAAAGAATGGGAAGAGAATGCTTCCCAGGGTTAAGCCCCACAAGGGATGAATATTCTCCCCTTGTCCCAAGAAGTGGAGCTGGAACATGCACAAAGTAGACACTATGCAGGATAGAGCAGCCCACCTCATTGAAGGGAGTGAGTGAATGCACTCCTGGTGTCCACTACCTACTAGGTACCCAGAAGCCTTCAAAACCTGCTTCAACATTTCCAAACCATTACATCCTTCCATTTTGAAAGGGCATGGGCACAGTACTACCTGGAGAAAGGGGCCATTTCCCATTTCTTGATGTTTATTGAAATGAACACCTCAGGTTATTCTAGACACCCTGCACATGCACTCACAGGAGAGCATTGATCTGTTGGATGAATGGGCAACAAGTGACTTCCTGACCAGTAACAGTCCATTCATGAATGGAGAATGCAGAAAGCCAACTAGTCCACATCTGAGGCCTCCTCAATGCAAATTACAAGTGCATACGCTCAGAAGCCAGTCACCGCCATCATTCTCCATCACAGAATGGAAACTGGCATGATGTTTATTTCAGATCAGAGGACAAATAAAGTGTGATCAAGGTATATTAAAATGTTTCAGGATGACTAGCCAAGGGGTGCCTACAACTCCAAAACCATTACAACTATTTTTAGTAAAGGTTGGTCAATTCTGGGGAGGAAATAGACAGTTACCACCAGGCAAAGGCCTGGCAGTAAATTGTAAAATAATTCACAGAACAATTTTCCCTCCATCTATCACTCAATCCCAGCTGGTGAATTAGTTATTCTACATCAATATCAAAATCCATTGTCACCAAAGGGCTTCACATTTATCCCAACATGATTTTTAAGCTAAGAATTTAAACACCTCAAATCTACAGGACTATGAAGTTAGTTAGAAACAAGAGGATCAGCTCATTTTTGCAGAATAGATTAAATTTCAACTCCATCAAGACAGCACTCACCAAAGACTGATAGAGATAGGAGGCAGTGAGCTCCACATTAAGCTGCTTGTTGACGGCAGCTTGACAATCCTGGTGATAGTTCTGACTGATCTGGGAGGCCATTTTATGAAGAAAATAGCTTTCCTTCTCCTCTACAATCAAATAATAAACTTGGAAAGATAACCAACTACACCATAAACATCACTCTTGGGACATTTTTATACACGAGCAGCAACCCCTCGTTTTCTTGAGCAGGAAATGAGATCAGTGATGGCCAATCACTCATTCAGCAATTGATCAGCTGCCACATCCAATTTAATGAAGCCTAATCTCAACTTCTTCATGCCAGAAGATAGTAGGCTGTGGACCAAGTGCAGGGAAATGGTGTTAATGTAGTTTGAAGTTTGTGGGCAGCATAGACATGGTGGACAATAGGGCTTGTTTAGAAACTGCCTTCAAAAGAAATCAAACAGGGAAGCCAGGCCAAAAGAGGATTTTCACATCCCAACAGGAAGCAGCACCACAAGAGCTGCCATTCTCTTCCCCACGGCTGCAACCCTCCCACCCAACTCTAAACTTCACATCCTGGAGGAGGACTCAGCCTCCGCCTCCATGCTGATTCTAGAATTTCAGCAGCTTCTCTGCAGGTTCCTGCTTCGCCTGGGAAGGATCTTTGATGAACTGGGAGAAATGGGGGAGGGCAACATCATCCCGGTCAAAGTAGGACATCTGGAAGGGAGATAACATGTTAAAGCCCATTGAACACAGCACTGACTCCATATTCTAGTTCAGCCTTCTGCAGCAAGCTAACTGCTCAGTAAGCTGTTAACTGCCTGGTATGTGAACATGGTTGAGAACCCACTGATGTCCAGCTGGCCAGCAGATCCTTCAACTGGGAACTAACAACAATCCCAATTTCCTGTTGAAAACTGGCAAAGTTTGGCTTAAAACAGTGAATTGCTCAGGCTGTCTGGCACTGCATTATAGCTCTTGCATCCAGCCATGTTTTCACTCACTAACCTTCATTCGAATTGGACAAAATTCATGCCTAAAAACAGCTGAAACAAGCACCAGGAGCTGGAGTGCAGGCTATCGTTGAGTAGGGGAGCAGTAACACTATTGCTCCTTTGGAGCTGGCATGGAAATACATGTTAGACACTGCTGTAACAATATAGCCAAGAGGAAGCAAGGTTACTGCAGCCTCAAAACTAGGGAGATTGAATGTACAGTATGTTTTATTACTACAAGATATAATAGAGGCAAATGTGAGAAAGCGACAACAAGATAGTGCAAAGGAAAACCTAACCAGTAACAGCCTCTGGATTGTTGCAGCTGTAGTTTATAGCACACTAAAATTAGTGCACTCACATCCAGAAGGGGGAGAACAAGGGTCACATGAACAAAACAAATTGAATCAAACTGAGGGAAGGTCAAATATTGGAGAGAGAGAACCAATGTGACCTGTATCTACAGATAATGGCTGATCTAACATCACTAGTTAACAAAGCTGGACAACAAAGTTTGGCTTATCCCAGCAGGCAGCGTTCTGTTGTTTGTCCACCCATACATGACTCACATCCGAACCGAGTGATTCACAATCCAATGCCTTGAGGTTTATGAAGGGCTATTCTTCTGATATTTGAAACAGGAGCTAAGGTTTTGTTGTCGAGGAAACCTGGTGGGAAGTTATTTTCTTGAAGCAGAAGCAGTCAAACAAGGTTTCTTGGCTGTTTAATGGGGTAGGGACAAGCTGGGGCAGGAGAGAATAGGAAGGATTTTATAATTGGCACACGTGTTCCCCAAGGGAATTGGGACCCTGGTCAGTAATTAAAACCAGTCAACTGGCTCACCAATGAAAGCTGGACCCACCTGCCAAATGGAGTTTATACAGGCTTCATCCATCTGTCATGAGGCATCTTCTTTCGACCAGGCACAAGCCGAGAGTGATGAAGATTCTCCATGTGTCTGTGGAGGTGGAGCTACAACATGCAAGAAGCAGACACCATCCAGGACAGAGCAGCCCACTTCATGGGGACTGCATTCACCACCTCCTTTCAGGGAGGATTATCTACCAGGTCCCATGCAGCACTCACCAAGGTTACTTCAACACACACCTTCCAAACACATTCTACCCCTTGAGATAAGATGATGTAGAGCTGGATGAACACATCAGGCCAAGCAAAGGAGCAAGAAAGCTGATGTTTTGGGCCTAGACACACCTTCAGAAGGGTCAAGCCCCAAAACATCAGCCTTCCTGCTCAGCAGGCTGTGTAATCTTAGAGGGAATGACATCTACTGCCAATCAGAACTCAAAACTGACAAATATCTCCAGGGACACTTCATCCTCCACATATCTCTGAAGGCCAACTGGGACCCAGCTTCAGAGTACATCATTATCAAACCCCATTGGTATAGTAACATTGCCCTTATCCTGAATTAATATTTAGGAAAGGACTACAAAACTCAATCTACAAAGAGAGAGTGTCCAGTTATTTAAATTCAAAAGAAACCATTTACTGCAACTACATAGATCAAGTTTTAACCCCACAGGGACAGCACTCACCAAAGACTGATAGAGATAGGAGGCAGTGAGCTCCACATTAATCTGCTTGTTGACAGCAGCTTCACAATCCTGGTGATAGTTCTGACTGATCTGGGAGGCCATCTTGTGATGAGGAGTTTGTTTTACTCTCTACACAACAAAAGTGACCAATTCAGAACCAACTTCAACTAGACAAAAAAACATAACATCCTTGGGGCATTACTTATACTCCAGGAGCAGACTCTCATTTTATGAAGCAGGAAATGACATCATCAGTGATGGCCAATCACTCTTGTTCATCAATTGATCAGCTGCCACGTCCAATCAGTGCAGGATGGGAATTGGATCCAGAAAACGATCAGAATTGACAACTGGTCGATGATGGAATTGCTGAATGACCTTTGACCTCCTGCACAAGTGCAAATTCTTGAAATATTTCTATGAGAAAATGACAATAAAATATACTCTAAAAGTTCACGATTGTATCTGAGATTATATCTTAAGACACACTCATCACAGATTGGCAGAATTCTGTGAGTTTGTTACTCTAAGGGATTAGTCTTTGTACTTGTTGAATAACAGCGTTGGAGCCCATTGAAAAATGGCCAGATTTTGTTAACAGTAAACATTTTCTTATTGCTGTGCAGCGACAGAAACAATGTGCTTTTGGGTTATCTCATACAGGAAGCTCATTCCTTTGTGGATCCATTCTGAATCTGCTGTGATCTCCTTGACGTTGGGTTCATGAAGTGCAGTTTGAAAAGCAAGGTGCTCAATGTGCTGAGTGCCTCTCCTGCATAGTAGACCTCACACCTCCCTGTCTACATTGCTGCTGGAAATGTATAGCACATGCAAACTTTCTATCGCAAAGTTTGATTTTTAATTGTTTGAAGTAGATCGAGAGCTTAACTCCAGCATGTTTCCAAGTGGAGAGTTTCTGGTCCTGTTTACATTACATTCTGTAGAATGTATGGCTCAGCAACTGCGTTGAATGGAGCAGCCTCCCATGGACTGGTGGCCTGTGAGGCTTTGGGATTTGAGGATCCCCAATGAACGTTCGAGTATGATCACAGCACTGATGTTCAGACTGGTGGAAGCAAGTTACTTTTACTCAATATCTGCTTCAAATAGCAGGTTGCAGTCTAGTGCTATCTTTTAGCTTTGAATGACAAGTTTGAATATTATTCATGTGTTCAAAAAAGGGAATGGGGTAACCGTGGAAATTACAGGCCAGCTAGTCTTATGCCAGTGGTGGGCAAATTAATGGGAAGGACTCTAAGTAACAGAATTAATGATCACTTGGATTGGCACAGTATGATTTGTGATGGCCAGTGTGGATTTGTGAGGCGTACATCATGCCTCACAAATCTGATTGAATTCTTTGAAGGGATGACCAAACGTGTGGATGAAGGTAGATCAGTGAATGTGGGATACATGGATTGAAGTAAGGCTTTTGATAAGGTTCCCCATGGCAGGCTCAGGCAGAAAGTCAGGAGGCATGCGACGGGGGAAATGTGGCAGATTGGATTCAGAATTGGCTGACCCATAGAAGACATGGGTGACAGTTGACTGAAAATATTCAACATGGTGCTCAGTTACGAGTGGTGTACCTCAAGGGCCTGTTCGGGATCCTCTTCTATTTATGATATTGGTAAATGATTTGGATCTAGGAGTGGAATGGTGTATTAGTAAGTTTTTGGAAGATACGAAGGTGGTTTGAGTTGTGAGTAGTGTGGAGGGTTGTTCTAGGTTACGAAAGGACATTGATAGGATACAGAGCTGGGCTGAGAAGTGGCAGACGGAGTTGAACCCTGAAAAGCGTGAAGTGATTCATTTTGGAAGGACAAATTTTAAAGCAGAATACAGGGTTAACGGAATGATTCTTGGCAGTGTGGAGGAGCAGATGGATCTCGGGGTTCATGTCCACAGTTCCCTGAAAGCTGCCAGTCAGGTGAATAGAGTTGTTAAGAAGGCATGTGGTGTGTTAGCTTTCATTAACAGAGGGATTTATTTCAAGAGCTGTGAAGTTATGCTCCAGCTATACAAAAGCCTGGTTCGGCCACATCTGGAGTATTGTGTCCAGTTCTGGTCACCTCATTCCAGGAAAGATGTGGAAGCATTAGAAAAGGTGCAGAGGAGATTTACCAGGATGTTGCTTGGAATGGAAGGAAGGTCTTACGAGGAAAGGTTGAGAGAACGAGGGCTTTTCTCTTCAGAACAAAGGATGAGAGGTGACTTGATAGAGGTGTACAAAATGATCATAAGTATAGGCAGATTAGACAGCCAGAGACTTTTTCCTAGCATGGAGTTAGCTATTATGAGGGGGCATAGTTTTGAAGTGAGTGGAGGTAGATATAGAGGAGATGTCAGAGGTAGGTTCTTTACTCAGAGAGTGGCTGGGGCGTGGAATGCATTGCCAGAGAGTGTAGTGGAGTCGGCCTCGTTAGGGGCAATTAAGCGGCTATTAGATAAGCATATGGATGATAGTATAAGGTAGTGGAGGTGAGATAGGCCTTGGGTTTAGGATAAACGTTCGGCACATCATCGTGGGCTGAAGGGCGTGAACTGTGCTGTACTGTTCTAGGTTCTATTTTCTAAGAAACCATGGGCAGAGGTCAATCCTAATTAATGAGCTCATGGCTTTGAGACCAAGTCAGAGTCTGGGAATTCTGTTGTGAATAACTCTACTTCAGACTTTCCAGAGTCTGTCCACCATCGATAAGACTGAAGTTAGGAATAATGCTGGAGTAGTTTGCAATTTTCCAGCTCAATGCCGCCCCAGTGATACTGAAGCAGCTCCATGTCAGTCCGTCACCGTCCTGACTTGGAACAATATCCCTGTTTGTGAGTGAAAATCCCAGAAGCCCCTCCTCAGCAACAGCAGCAGCATCATTCCAGTCTCTCCTACACCAGGTGGACTGTAATAATCAGCTCATCACCACCTCCTGAAGTGTAACAGTTGCTGAGCACTAAATGTAGCCTTGCCGTTGGCACACTCAAGATTGACTGTATATAAAAAGCATGCTGGGACAGGGTAGGGGAGTCCAAAGCTAGAGGTCATCGGTTTGAGGGGAGAGGGGCAAGAGTTGATGGAGACATGAGAGGCATCATTTTCATGCAGAAAGTGGTGTGTATGTGTAGAATGAGCTGTCAGAGACAGTGGTGGAGGTAGTTAGAATTACAACATTTAAGTGACATTTGGAGATTTACATGGAAAGAAATAGTTTAGAAGGATATGGGCCACAGGCAGGCAAGTGGGACGATGTCAGGTTGGGACACCTCGTCAGCATGGGCGTGTAGGGCCGAAGGGTCTGTTGGCATAAGGAATGAGTCATTAACTCTAATTGTATGCAACCAGGTGTTCCTTTTTTTTGTTACTTTTGGATGGCAGGGTATTTTAATGGTTAGCATTACTGCCTCATAGTGCCAGGGACCTGGGGTCAATTCCAGTCACGTGTGGAGGCTGCACATCCTCCCCGTGCCTGTGTGGGCCTCCTCCCACAGTCCAAAGACATGCAGTTTATTTTGGAGTGGCCGTGGGAAAGATGGCGTAAGAAGGCAGGGTGTGTCTGAACAAGATGCTGTTCAGAGGATCAGTGCAGACTAAATGAGCTGAACAAACTCTTCCTGCACTACAGGGATTCTACAGCCAAGACTCAAGATTGTTTAAAATACAACTCTACGTGGTGGAACAAATACATTCAGTGCCTTAAAGACCCACACCCTCAGTGAAGGCTGCAGTGTGCACTCGCTACAAAACTCCCTGAAACATTCCCCAGGATGTCTCTGACAGCCCTCTCCCTAAACCACGATCTCTGACACCTCGAAAGATAAAGGAAGCAGCCATTCAGGAAAGTCAGCATCTGCAGGTCTCCTCCCTGAGTCACACTGCTCCTTCAATGTGATCGGGTGAAATCAACCTGCATCAGGAGTAACCCTCCCCGTGGGGGAAGCTCAGAGAGACCAGGGGAGCAGCTTAGTGGGCTCAATGCTGGCTTTAGCAGCAAGATCCAATCAAATGGCAGCATTTAACCAGGAGCGTTGCTGTGTCATTCCCAGGTCACTATTATCCTGTTGTAGATGCCGTTAAGTGCATCCAGTTCAGGTGAATTTTTTCACGCTGACTTGTGCTGAATATTCCCAGCTCTGGGCTGGCAGGCCTGAAGTTTATTACTAGGCGTGGTGGGGTTTTTGACCAAGACCTAGCAGAGAGCAAGAAAGTAAACGGAGCAAAGCCACATTAGGACAGCTTTGGATTACTCCTGGGAAACGGTTCCCCCAGTGGGAATTCTCTTGTCGAGCTACAATGGGTATTTAGTCCACATCCCCGGGGAGAGCAGCGCATGTTCCGCAGGCGAAGGAACAAATGAACTGGTCATTGTGAACAACTGCTGATGGCTGTCCTGAGGCAGGCAGTTGGTGGCAGTGGTCAGCAGGGCACACGGCTGGTCTTGGCTTGAACCTCAACTGGCTCACCGAGAATCTTAACTGCATGTGTATTCATCGTACCTGCTGTGAGATAATAGTACAAAGTGATTTTCCTCCCCACAGGCCCCAACCTCAAGTTCTAGGACACACTCTCAGGCAAAAGTAATAACAATGATTTGAGTAGAATAGACCAGGTGTGGCAGATCCCAGTTGCTAAGTTTAATATTTTTGTTCCCAGCATTGATGGTTCCTCACAAGGCGAGAGAGGGGACGCTGATGGATCTCTTCCCTTAAGCTCTTGTTGAGGCAAGCTGAGCCAGCTGGCACATAATTTATGTTGGCATCAACTTGTGATTTTAGTTGACTTTAGCATCAGTCTAGGTTGGTGGAGTTTGACAGGGAAGCTATTGCTATGCAAACTAGACATGAAAATAAAGCATCCAACAGCCCTGTTTCTCTGAGAGTGGGTGTCAAGTCTTTCTTTTGGACATGCAGGCGTGTTTTCTCTTTTGAAAGCAATAGAAATTTTAGCTGCACGTGTATTCATCATACCTGGGTGTTAGATAATAGTACAAAGTGAATTTACACCCCACAGGCCCCAAACTCAAGTTCAGGATGGAGGAATAACTTGGATTCATAACTTAGAGCAAGTTCCACGGGATTTCCGAGATTGGGGCGGGTGTGTGTTGGAGGGAAGACCAGGGAAATATTTTGTCAAATTAATAATTTCATTAGCCAAAATTACAGGCTTGAAGCTCTCAAATCTCTTGAGTATCAAGGGTCTCAATGATGGACAATAAGCAACATCAATACATTTTATTCATTCCCATTCAGCTGGTACAGCTATTACATGCTTTGCTACAAGCCCCTTTTCCCTGGAAGGAGCCAGATTGCATGGGGTGAAGTGGGGAATGCATTCAGACCAAGCAGACAGTACTCCAGGCCACGCTAACTGCTGTCCTCCAGGGAGAGCCTGTCAAACAGGTACTCTCCCATCCCATTCTCAGGGGCTCCCAGGCGCTTCAGGTTGGTGATGTCGTCCCCGAGTTGCTTGATGATCCTCACCTCCTCATCCAAATCGTGAGTCTCCAGGAAGTCACACAGCTGCAACAGAGGAATATGACACTTGGTACATTAACACTATCCAAGACAATTTCAGAATTCCCACTGCAAGACAGACTTAGCCATGACTAGCTCTGGACAGCCCTGAAAAGCGAGCTAACACCTGGAGAATTTGTGCCAGTGAGGACAACATGTCAGCTGCTCCATCTTGCTGTTTGTGAAATGGAGCTGAGTTGGATTGTGATGGACAATGATCATTCCACTGCAATGATACTAATGAAGAACTCAGTGGCCAACGTCATTTCAGCACTTCCACTAGATTATAGATCAAATTCCCCTTATACCTCATTGTAATCAGTATGATCCCAAGTGATCAATGTTACAATAGTTCAGGAAAGTAATGGATGGAAAGTGTTACATCAGTGAATTTCCAATCCACACTGACCAACCAATGAAACGTTACCCTGAGAGTCTAGCAGTGATGTGAATGAGGAGGTGAAGCTTACATGAGGGTCAGTCTGTGCTGTGGCGAGTTGGTGTAGATCCAGCAAACTCTGGTTCACATTCTTCTCCAGATCCAGGGCAACCTGCATTGCCTGCAGACTGTTACCCCACTCATCCCTCTCTGGCTTCTGGGGATGGAGAGAAGGACAGGTAAGCTTCAGAAACAGAATCCCTGCAGCATGGGAGCTGGCCATTCACCCCATTGAGACCATAACTGCTGAAGAGCATCCCAACTTGTCCCATTCCCACCCTGTTCGTGTAACCTGCATTTCAAGTTGCCAATCCTCTTTTCTACTGTGTGGGGAAGCCATGCTTTGGGATAACATTTAAATTCTCGTCACAGGCCAGAACCAAACTGGTGCCCCTGGCACTGTGTCAACAGTGCCAACCACTGAGCCACTGTGCCATCCCTGAAGTCCAGATAAAGAAAACATTAGCCACTTGGTGACTCCTTTCACCTTGCCCCATTTATCCTTGACCTGAAGCCGGAAGCTCAGGAACGTATCCTTGTACCACAGGGAATAAATATGTACCAGATTAGTCATTTGCACCAGTGTCCATCTGCTGGAGTCTTAAAAAGGATATTCAGGAGTGAATCCCAAGGGCTGTGGGGGAAGTAGCGGTTGTGTCCCAAGCTCCGGTTGACAAGGCTGATGTTCAAGTCTCACTTGTGCTTGTGGCCTCATACATGCCCGAGCAGCATGGTCAGAACCATCATTACTTGAATTCATTGTGGGGGGCAGTAATGTGCTTACAATAAACACAGGATCATCGATCCCTCAATGCTCACACAAGGCAAACTGTGTGTGAAAGGGGACATAGGCCAAGTAACATGTGTTAGTTTGGGGCAGGGTTGTGAGGAACAGCACAGGGACAAGTCCTTTGAACACATTTTATGAAAATTGTTCTTCCGGTCTCTGCTGTATTCTATCGTTGTCCTCACTAGTCAGAAGGACAGGATGGTACTGCAGGGGGTGCTGGTGAGGGTCCCCAGGTTGTTTCCCCGAGACAGAAAATCCATTGAGGAGAGAGATTGGATGGGCTGGGGGTTTTCCTTTGAGCAGGTGAGGCTGAGGTGATTGTTTGATGGAAGACAAGGAAGTCTGGACAGTAGATGGGGAAAATGTCTTCCCCATGGCAGACACTAAGACCAGAGGGCACAGGTTTGAGGAACTACGATAGAGGGGATTG
Source organism: Stegostoma tigrinum (assembly GCF_030684315.1). NCBI lineage: Eukaryota > Metazoa > Chordata > Chondrichthyes > Orectolobiformes > Stegostomatidae > Stegostoma > Stegostoma tigrinum. The sequence continues at coordinate 13,231,860 of NC_081391.1, read as the reverse complement.
GAGGAAATTTGGTGGGTGTGTTGGGGAACGGAGGAACGAAGTGCTGGAAATGGCAACTGCAGCACTGTTTAAAGGACTAGCTGGGCGAGTGCTAAACACTAGGGGAAAGTAGGGCCTGGACCAAGTACAGGGTGAGTACAGTTCGGTCTTTGTTGGGTCAGCATAGGCCTGGTGGACCAGAGGGCTTGCATAAATGCTGAAACACTGGAGATGGAGGAGAGCAAACAGGGAAGCCAAGCAAAAGAACTTCTCACACTCGCTCAGGATCTGAAAATCTTGTCACTGGAGATGACACCGCAAGAGCAGCCATTCCCCCCTGCACTCCCCCACCACCCAACCCCAACCTTCACATCCTGGAGGAGGACTCGGCCTCCACGCTGATTCTGGAATTTCAGCAGCTTTTCTGCACGTTCCCGCTTCTCCTGGGACTGATGTTTGAAGAACCGGGAGAAATGGGCGAGGGCAACATCGTCCTGGTCAAAGTAGGACATCTGGAAGATCAAGTTAAAACTACATCAGACATCACTGGCTCACTCCCCATTCCAGTTCTCAACTACAAGACGCAAGGCACTATGTTTTGCCTTTGGGGAAAACTGGAAAAAAGATGTTGAAACCCCGCTGTAGTCAACGACTAGTAGGGAGCATGTTTTCTGCAAACCCAGGATCAATGAGATTGGGATGTAAGTGTACACATGAACTCTACAAAGGTGTGCTGTCTCCAGTATGGAGTTTGGCACTAAGATAATGCCGAGGAAAGCCTGCCCAGTAACAGCCTTTGGATCGTTGCAGCAGTGGGTTATTGCTCTGCCTAAATAGTGCAAACTCAGGCTGTCAAAAACTTGCACCAAGTCACATGACTGAAACAAATTGCAAAACAAATGATCAAATGTCAAATATTAGTGGCCTGTAGATAACGTCACTAGTGAAAACAGTAACCTGGAAAAACACTTGCCCTGACTTTACCCAAACAGGCAAAAAATCCTGTAGGTTTTCAGCCCATGTGACTCATATCTAAACTGTCATGTTCACAATTCGATGTAAGGGTTTAAGAGCTAATGCTCGCTATTGGAAGCATCAGCTAAGAATTACATTCTGGGGAAGGACTCCTGTAAAGTTACTTTAATCCTCAAATCCAAAAACCACAGTCAGGCAAGCAAATATCTGTGGTTTCAGTGGGTAGTTACAAGTTGTGGCAGAAGATAGTCGGGATTTTATCCTTGGGAAGCATGTGCCAATAGAGTTGGGACACAGTGATTAAACCCCAACAACTGGCTCACCATTAAAGCGGTCCCACCTCCCAAGTGAGGCTTATAGGGACTTAGTCCTCATTACAAGACAACTTCCTTCCAATAGGCACAAGCCCAGAGAGAGATGAATATTCCCCGTGTGTCTGTAGAAGGGGAGCTACAACATGCAAGAAGCAGACACCATCCAGGACAGGGCAGCCCACTTCATGGGGACTGCATTCACCACCTCCTTTCAGGGTCCATTACCTACCAGGTCCCCTGCAGCACTCACCAAGGTTACTTCAACACATACCTTCCAAGCACATTCTACTCCTTGGAAGGGCACAGTCACATCACCACCGGGATAGAGGGGACATTTTGTTTTAGGTCAAGCTAAATGATATGGGAACAACCTCCATTTCTTCAATGTCACTGGGCTAATAGCCTCAGCACATTCCAGCAGCCCCAGCATGGGGTGGGGTGGAGAAGGGGCAGAGAGGGGATCCAACATTTCTCACACACGGCAGATCTACTCTCAGTAGGAACGGGATAGGCCACACCCACCTCTTGAATAAATGCAAGTAAAGCCAAGTCAGCCTCAATGAAGGAGATCCACATAAAATAGATACCAGTCACAGACTAGCCTCAGGTTTGTTCAGACTAACAAGGGCCACTGCAACAGGGAAGTTATTGTTATTGTCAGTGTTAAAAAAAATCAGCATGTTTGTTTCGGACCACCACAGAGATCAGGCAAATGAAGTCAGGAAACTTGTGTCAGAAAGAAAAAAAAAGCAAGAGGCTTTTACCCTCCAGATACCACTGAAGGCCAACTGGGACCTGAGTTAACATACATCAGTATCCTACACCATCGTGACAGTAACACCACCTCTATCCTGAACTGATATTTAGGTAGGAGCCACAAAACCTCAATCTACTAGATTGTCAGCTTCACTAGAGGCCAGGCAAAGAATTTACTTCAACAGAACAGATTTATATGTTTAACCCCGAGAGACAGCACTCACCAAAGACTGATAGAGATAGGAGGCAGTGAGCTCCACATTAATCTGCTTGTTGACAGCAGCTTCACAATCCTGGTGATAGTTCTGACTGATCTGGGAGGCCATCTTGTGACAATAAATTTCTTTTATTCTCCTCACCACCAAAATAACAAAATTAGGAAGAACAATCAACATCATTCCCGTGGGACTCTATTTATACCCCAGGGGCAGACCCTCTTTTTATGAAACAGGAAATGACATCATCAGTGATGGCCAATCACTCTTGGTAATCAGTTGATCAGCTGCCACGTCCAATCAGTGCAGGATGGGAACTGGATCCAGAAACGAAACACAGTTGACAACTGGTCGATGATGGAATTGCTGAATGACCTTTGACCTCCTGTACAACTGCACATTCTGTAAATGTATTTGCCAGAAAATGACAATAAAATATACTCTAAACCTTCACTTGTGTATCTGAGGTTGTGCGTTAAGACTCAGTCATCACAGATTTGCACAATTTCGTCGGATTGTTAATCTGAGGGAATAGTCGTCATAACTTTTGAACGTTGGTGTTGGAGCCATAGAATATAGAACATAAAACATAGAACATTACAGCACAGTACAGGCCCTTCGGCCCTCGATGTTGTGCTGACCAGTCATACCGATATGGAGCCCATCTAACCTACACTATTCCATGTACGTCCAGATGCTCGTCCAATGACGACTCAAATGTACCTAAAGTTGGCGAATCTCCTACCGTTGCAGGCAAAGCGTTCCATTCCCTCACTACTCTGAGTAGAGAAACTACCTCTGAAATCTGTCCTATATCGTTCACACCTCAATTTAAAGCCATGCCCCCTCGTGCTCGCTGTCATCATCCTAGGAAAAAGGCTCTCCTTATCCAACCCTCTAATTATTTTATATGTTTCAATTAAGTCACCTCTCAAGCTTCTTCTCTCGAATGAAAACAGCCTCAAGTCCCTCAGCATTTCCTCGTAAGACCTTCCCTCCATACCAGGCAACATCCTAGTAAATCTCCTCTGCACCCTTTCCAAAGCTTCTACATCCTTCTTATAATGGGGTGACCAGAACTGTACACAATACTCCAAGTGCGGCCTAACCAGAGTTTTGTACAGCTTCGCCATAACCTCTTGGTTCTGGAACTCAATCCCTCTATTAATAAAAGCCAAAACATTGTATGCCTTCTAAACCACCCTGTCAACCTGGGTGGCAACTTTCAAGAATCTGTGTACATGGACACCGTGATCTCTCTGCTCATCTACACCATCAAGAATCTTACCATTAGCCCTGTACTTTGCCTTCCAGTTACTCCTACAAAAGTGCATCACCTCACACCTGTCTGCATTAAACTCCATTTGCCACTTCTCAGCCCAGCTCTGCAGCTTATCTATGTCTCTCTGCGACCTACAGCTACCTTCGTCACTATCCACAACTCCACTGACCTTAGTGTCGTCTGCAAATTTACTAACCCATCCTTCTACAAACTCATCCAGGTCATTTATAAAAATGACAAACAGCAGTGGACCCAACACCGACCCTTGCAGTACACCACTAGTAACTGGTCTCCAGGATGAACATTTCCCATCAACGACCACCCTCTGTCTTCTTTCAGCAAGCCAATTTCCGATCCAAACTGCTATATCTCCCACAATTCCATTCCTCCGCATTTTGTACAATAGCCTACTGTGGCGAACCTTATCGAACGACTTGCTGAAATCCATATGCACCACATCAACCGGTTTACTCTCAAATACCTGTTTGCTCACCTTCTGAAAGAATTCAATAAGGTTTGTGAGGCACGACCTTCCCTTCACAAAACCATGCTGACTATCCCTAACCAATTTATTCTTTTCGAGATAATTATAAATCCTATCCCTTATCACCTTTTTCAACACTTTACCAACAACTGAGGTAAGGCTGACTGGTCTACAATTACCAGGGTTGTCTCTACTCCCCTTCTTGCACAGGGGAACCACATTTGCTATCCTCTGAACAGGGGAATGACCTTTGCTATCCTCATCTTTGTAAAATGCCCTGATTTGGTTGATATGAACATTTTCCTATTTCTGTGCAGTAACAGAATAACGTGCTTTTGGATCGTCTGCTACAGGCAACCGATGTCCTTTGTAGATCCATTCTGAATCTGCTGTGATCAGTGTGACTTAGGGTCGCATGAAGCCCAGTTTGAAAAGCAAGATGCTAAATGTGCTGAGTGCCTCTTATACACAGTAGGCCTCAGGGTTCTATGTCTCAGCTGCTGCTAGAAATGTATCGCACGTTGAACATTTCTGTCTCCATGTTTGGTTTTACATTGTTGAAGTTGAATCAGCGCTTAACGCCAGCATGTTTCCAAGGTGACAGTATCTGTTACAGTTTTCATTGCATTCTGTAGAGTGAACAGCTCAAAAACTGGGAAGTCAGAGGCAGGGAATTCTGTTGTGATTACGCAACTTCTAACTTTCCAAAGCCGGCCCACCATCAATAAGACTGAAGTTAGGAGTGAGTAATGCTGGAACAGTTTTCAAAGTTCTGGCTGGAGGCAGCACCAACAACACGCAAGCAGCTCCATTTAAGTCTGTCACCATCCTGACTTGGGAAAATATTCCTGTTTGTGAATGAAAATCCCAGAAGCCCCTCCTCAGCAGCATCATTCCGGTCTCTCCTACACCAGGTGGACTGTAATGACCAGCTCATCACCACCTCCTGAAGTGTAACACTTGGTGAGCACTAAATGTGGCCTTGCCATTGGCAGACTCACGATTGACTGTGTACAGTAAGCATGCTGGGACAGGGTAGGGGTGTCCCAAACTGGAGGTGGTAGGGGCAATGTTTTCACACACAGGCATGTGGGGTTGGTTGGTGGGGGTTGGGGGGGGGGGCGCGGAAGCTGAAGAAGAGCTTTTCCCACAGAAAATGGTTTAGGTCAAGAATGAGCTGCTATATGAAGCAGGAGAAGTGGGTGCAATTGCAGTTGTTAAAAGACATTTGGTGATTTCCAGGGAAAGGGCTGGTTGAGGGAAACGGGGCAAACACAACTAGTTCAGATTTGGAACACTGCTCGGCCTGGACGGTTTGAGCCAAACAACCTGTATCTCTGCTGTAGGACTCTGACAGAATGCAACAGCATATTCCTTTGTTCGGTAATTTAGGGTGAGACAGTGTCTCAGTAACGAACACTTACCTCACAGCGACATGGGATTTATTACAGCCTTAGGGCACCCTGGGGAGTTTGTACATTTACAGTGTCTGTTTGGTTTCCCACCCACCATCTGAACTATTTGCTGGTCAAGTGGATAGGCAATGCTAAGTTGGCGATATTGACAAGGGGCAAGCTGGATTAGCCATGGGGAAGACACAGGGTTAAAGGACTGGGGTGGGACTGAGCAGGATGCTGGTCAGAAGGTTGATGCTACCTGGGTCAAATGGCCTCATGCCAGAGAGCAGGGATTCTATCACGAATGATAGAGACTGGGCCAAACAACAAGGATTTTTGTGATGGAACAAATATATTCAGTACCTTAATGACCCACACTCTAAGGCTACAGTGTGCACTCACGCCAAAACAAGACAATCTCTGGGCTGTCTCTGATCACCCCCTCCCTAACCCATGATCAGACACCTTGAATGATCAAGAAAACAGTTGTACAGCAAAGTCAGCATGTCCAGGCATCTTGACTGAAGGAGACAGTCCCCAACTTCCCCAGAAATCCCTGCTCCCTCACTGGGTCAAAAAAAATTTCATCAGCCCATGGAAAGGTTCCAAGAAACAAGGCAGCAGCTTTTTGTACAAACCCTTGAACAGTCAGAGGCCAGTTGTAGCTGCAAGCATAAACCAAATGGGAGTATTTTGAACCATGGGCTATCATCCAAGCCCCAGGTCACCAATCCTTGTATTTATGGTATCAAGAGCATCCACTATCAATCAAGTAGCCCCAGATAATCTGGAGATGATTCTCTGGAATGTGACTGTTGAGAATGTTTGGGCTGAATTTCCCCAGCTCAGGGCTGGTGGACTTCCAGTTATGGAGGGCCTGAGCCCTGGGCGAAGGAAAGAAAGCAACAAACTGAGGAAGCCCCTTTAAGGAATTTTGGATTCCTTCCGGGGAAAAACAAATCTACGCAGTTGAACCAAGAAAGTTCAGAAAACCCAAGGGCCCCTGGGAGGAGCAGCAGACTTCAGTGACAAAGTGAACTGGTCAGCAGGGCCACCAGTTGATGGTTGTCGTAAGGGTAGGTCACAGGCCCCATTTGAACCCCAACTGGCTCCCATAGGCCTGGAGTCTGTCCAAAGGGGTTGGGGAGAAGCAGTGGTCAAGTGAGGCAAGAAAGCTTGATTGACCAAAGAGAGGTATCACTGGTCTCAAAATGATGCACAGGAACTGAGATCAAGAGATCATTTTATTCATTTCCATTTGGCTAGTACAGCCATTACATTCTTTGCTCCAAGCCCCTTCTCCCTGGAAGGAGACAGATTGTCCAGGGTGAAGTGGGGAATGCATTCAGACCAAGCAGACAGTACTCCAGGCCACACTAACTGCTGTCCTCCAGGGAGAGCCTGTCAAACAGGTACTCTCCCATCCCATTCTCAGGGGCTCCCAGGCGCTTCAGGTTGGTGATGTAGTCCCCAAATTGCTTGATGATCCTCACCTCCTCATCCAAATACTGAGTCTCCAGGAAGTCACACAGCTGCAACAGAGGAATATGACACTTGGTACATTAACACTATCCAAGACAACTTCAGAATCCCCACTGAAAAACGTGCATATGGAGGGAGATTGTCAGGGATGACTAGAGCCAACGCCTGGAGAAATTGTGCAAAGAGGACAACTGCTTTTTAGCTGCTTCATCTTGCTGTTTATTTACTGGAGCAGAGTTGACTTGATGGACAAAAGTCATTCCACTGCAGTGGTTCTGAATGAGAATTCAGTGACCAATATCCCCTCAGTCCTCCCCATAGGTTTACAAGTTAAAATACATACTTGGACTCAACTGCTCAGCAATGATTTTGTAATCACTATGGATCTGAAGTGATCCATGTCATCTGCACAAAAACAAAGTCTAACTGATTTTCTAATCCACAAAAGACCAACCAATGAAGGTGTTGCCCTGAGGGCCTAGCAGTGAAGTCAATGAGGAGGTGAAGCTTACATGAGGGTCAGTCTGGGCAGTGGCGACTTGGTGTAGATCCAGCAAACTCTGGTTCACATTCTTCTCCAGATCCAGGGCAACCTGCATTGCCTGCAGGCTGTTAGCCCACTCATCCCTCTCTGGCTTCTGAGGATGGAAAGAAGGACAGTTAAGCTTCAGAATCTCTACAACGTGGATCAGTCTGTAACTACTCTGAAGAGGATCCCAACTCGTCCTTCTCCCACCCTATTCCTGTAACCCTGCATTTCAGATGGCCAATCCTCTTTAATACTGTGATGAAACCAACGCAGACATGGGGTGGACATGTAAACACCAGTCCCTCACCAGAGGCCAGATCCAGACCTGTGTCCCTAGCACTGAGAACACTGCTAGCCCCTGAGGCAGCCCTGGAGCACAGCTGAAGAACAGTTCCTTCGAATTGCTTTCACCTTGCCTGTCGGTCCTTGATCTGAAGGAGGAAGGTGAATAACAGGTCATTGTGGGGGATAATGACAAGATTTGCATCAGGGTCCATCTGATGGAATTGTGAGGATATTCACGAGTGAATCCTAAATGCTGTCATGGTACAGTGGTAGTGCCCCTGTCTCTGGCTGACAAGGCCAAGGTTCAAGTACCACTTGTGCTGGTGGCTTCATACATGCCTGAGCAGGATGATCAGAAACATCACGGCTATTTAATTCATCCAAGGGACAGCGAGGTGTTTGCAAAGTGTGTTGTGCTGCTAACAGATAACAAAGGCCCACAACCATAGATCCCTCAAAGTTCAGACAAGGTCAACAGGGTGTAACAGTGACAGAGGGCAAGCAACCTCTATTAGTTGGGTGTGGTGGAACAGGAAGGGGACCAGTCTTGTTACAATTTGTTCTTCTAGTCACCACATTATTCCCTCTTTGGCCTCACCAGTCACCTGGACAGGATGGCACTGCAGGGGGAAGCTGGTGAGGTTCCCCAGGCTGTTGCCCAAGATCCATTGATTGGATGTTAGATAGGCTGGGATTTTCTGTGGAGCAGGAACGGCTGAGGGAGTAACCTGATGTAATTATTGAAGAATAGAGAGTGGCCAGTTGATGGAATGTCTTCCCCATGGCAGACACCAAGACCAGAGAGAAACCAGGTTTGTGGAGTAAGCAGGTTAGAGGGGATTGGAGGAAACTTTCTCTTCACCCTCCTCCGAGGGGTTGTTAGAAATATGAGATGAAGCACCTAAAATGTTTGAATGGTGGTGGAGTCAGCTACTCCAGATCAGTTTAAGGTCCAGCTGGACAAGTACTTAGTGCCAGGACAGTGGCCTGTGGACCAAGGGCAGGTAAGTGGGATTAATGTTGTTTAGTGTTTGTGGGGTCAGCATAGACATGGTGGGCGAAAGGGCTTCTTTCTACACTGGATTCAAAAAGGAGATCAAACAGGTTGAACAAAGTTTTGACTCAAATGAAAACCTTGTCACTGACTTGAAACCACACCACAAGAGCAGCCATGACCATCCCATTCCCCACCCAACTCCAACCTTCACATCCTGGAGGAAGACTCTGCCTCCACGCTGATTCGGGAATTTCAGCAGCTTCTCTGCATGTTCCCGCTTCTCCTGAGACTCATGTTTGAAGAACTGGGAAAAATGGGGAAGGGCAACATCGTCCCGGTCAAAGTAGGACATCTGGAAGGGAGAACAAGGTAAAGTCCATTAACAAGTCGTGGGCCAATTTCAGTTCAGAACTACAGGGCTACTTGAGCATTCTCAAAAATCAAACTGACAATAAGCTGTTAAGTACCTGATGCATTAACAATTCAGAACCCAGTTTTGAGCAGTTGCTGTTGAATTGGAAAAATCAAAACAATCCCAGCTTCCTCCAGGTAAGCTGTAAATACCATGTGTTTTATTTTGGTTTGAAACTCCTGGCAAATTGCCCAGGAGGGTCTGGCACAGCATTTGGTGAGAACAAGTGTGAATTGATGTTTTTACTGATTAACCTCCACCAGAAATGGGATAAATCTTTGATTGAATAGGGTTTCAAGAAATGCCAGGGGCTGGAGCGCAGGATTTACACCAATAGAACAGCTGCAGGTCACTGTATTGCTGCTTTGGCAAAGACCAGAAAACAGATCCGAGACACTGCAATTAACAGCTAGGAAGAAGCACATTTTCTGCTGAGTCAGGATCAATGCAATTGGATGCACTGTATCTATTAGTTTGACAAGAACTGCAGTATTGGGGTGGCTGGGGAGGCATGAGGAGATGAATGAAGGAGGTTAGCTCCAAGAATCTGCCAAGGAAAGCCTGCCGAAGGACAGCCTTTGGATTGTTACTGCAACAGTTTACTGCTGCATCTAAAACAGCTGCACTGACTCAGACTGCTAGCAACTTGTACCATTACACATGAAAGAAAGACTGACAAAACAAACTGATCACATGACAAATATGACAGTGATCTGCAGATCAACTACTCTCCAGACAAGATCCCTCATTAACCTGGAAAAACCACTGTTGACTTAATCCAACAGGCAAAGTCCTGTAGATTTCTAAACCAGGATGTTCACAATTCAATGTATTGAGGTTTAGCAGGTCTGCTATTGGAAGCAGCCAGTAACAAGCACATTCTTACGAATCCTGCTGAAAAAAGTTGCTTCAATTCTCAAATGCAAACACAAGCACAATTTATCTTTGCGATTTAAATGTGCAGTTAGAAGATGTAGAATAGTAAGGATTTCATTCCTGGCACATGCTTACAAGGTGTGTTGGGACAGTGGGTCAGTGATTAAAACCCAACTGCTGGCTCAATGAAAGCTGTTCCCCCTCCCAAAGTGGGGCTGACAGGGGCTTGATCCTCATCAGGAGGAGACTTCCTGCTGACAGGGACAAGCTCAGAGAGCACCCTAAAACACACACTAAGGTTACGTAAACACCTTCTAAACACATTCTACCCCTTGGAAGGGCACAAGCACCCCACCTGGGCAAAGAGGGGCCAGTTAGTTTAGAATCAGGCCAAATACAACAGGCATAAACTTTTTACCATAGTCACTGGGTCAGTACCCTTCGTCCATTCTCAGCCCCATGGCAGTGCTGTGCCTTTGAAAAGCTCCAACACTTGACATACAGACAGCCCACACCCACCTCATGAGTATGAAGAAAAGCAAGGTAGATCTCAAATGGAGATCTGCTGAATCAGATAAGAGTCACAACCTCACCCAGTTTAATCTGAACTTAAAACATAACAGCAAAGTGCAGGCCCTTCAGCCCTTGATGTTGTGTCGACTTGTCATACTGATCTCAAGCCCATCTAACCTACACTATTCCATGTACGCCCATTTGCTTATCCAATGATGACTTAAGTGTACCTAAAGTGGGCAAATCTACTACTGTCACAGGCAAAGCATTGCATTCCCTTACTGAGTAAAGAAACTACCTCTGACATCTGTCCTATATTTATCAGCCCTCAATTTAAAGCTACCCCACCTCATGCTCACCATCACCATCTAGGAAAAAGGCTCTCTCTATCCAGCCCTCTGATTATTTTATTGTTTCAATTAAGTCACCTCTCAACCTTCTTCTCTCTCATGAAGAGAGCCTCAAGTCCCTCAGCCTTTCCTCACAAGATCTTCCCTCCATACCAGGCAACATCCTAGTAGATCTCCTCTACACCCTTTGCAAAGCTTCACATCCTTATAATGCAGTGACCAGAACTGTACGCAATACTCCAAGTGCAGCTGCACCAGAGTTTTGTACAGCTTCACCATAACCTCTTGGTTCCAGAACTCAATCCTCTATTAATTAAAGACCAAACACTGCCTTAATTGCCCTGTCAACCTGGGTGGCAACTTTCAACAATCCGTGTCTATCGACACAGATCTCTCTGCTCATCTACACTACCAAGAATCTTACCATTAGCCCTGTACTTTGCCTTCCGGTTACTCCTACCAAAGTGCATCACCTCACACTTGTCTGCATTAAACTCCATTTGCCACCTCTCGGCCCAGCTCTGCAGGGCTAGAACAAGCCTATTCTAAGCTGATTGCAATAGGAAACCAAGATTCTCAGTATCAATTGGCAGGTTTACTTCAGATCCCCACAAGATTCAAATAGAAACAAGGATACAGGAGGGAAAAGAAAAGCAGTGACTAGCTGATGGTGCTTCCGTTCCCACAATGGTGAGTCCCAATTCATTTTTAATTTTGTTCCCTCAAGTTTCAAACAAACAGTCACAGGAAGCGATAATTACCACCAGTCACAGCACCATCATGGGACAGGCAAGTAACTACAAGAACACTCCACCCTCCACATCTCACTGACAACCAACTGGGACCCAAGTTACAGTAACATTAGACACCAAACTATTGTTACAGTAACATCACACTCATCCTGCATTGAGAAAGAGGTAGGAGCCACAAAACTCAGTCTATAAGATAGACAACTTAATTACATCCAAGGGGAAGAGTTCACTTCAACAGAACAGAAGTATGTTTCACCCAACAGAGACACCACTCACCAAAGACTGATAGAGATAGGAGGCAGTGAGCTCCACATTAATCTGCTTGTTGACAGCAGCTTCACAATCCTGGTGAAAGTTCTGACTGATCTGGGAGGCCATCTTATAAAGGAAACACTTGCTTTATTTTCCTCACCACAAAAATGACAAAGTTAAGAGCAACAGTAAACATCCCTGCCGTGGGACTCTATTTATCCTGCAGGAGCCAAGACTCATTTTATGAAGCAGGAAATGAGATCATCAGTGATGGCCTATCACTCTTGTTAATCAATTGATCAGCTGCCACATCCAATCAGTGCAGGATGGGAATCGGGTCAAAAAATCAATCAGAATTGACAACTGGTTGTTGATGAAATTGCTGAAATGACCTTTGACCTCCCGCACAAGTGCAAATTCTGGAAGGACATCTCCCTGAAAATGAGAATAAAATATACTCTAAAACTTCACGTCTGTATCTGAGGTTGTGCGTTAAGACACATTCATCACAGATTTGCAGAATTCTGTCGGATTGCTATTCTGAGGGATTAGTCGTCATAATTTTTGAACGTTAGTGTTGGAGCTCTTTGAAAAATGGCTCGATTTGGTTGATCTGAACATTTTCCTATTTCTGTGCAGCAACAGAAATAATGTGCTTTTGGATCATCTAATACAGGCAACTGATGTACTTTGTGGATCCATTCTGCATCTGATGTGATCTCCCTGACCTTGACCTTGAAGCCCAGTTTGAAAAGCAAAACGCTAAATGTGCTGAGTGCCTCTTCTACACAGTAGGCCTCAGGCCTCTATGTCTCAGTTGCTGCTAAAAATGTATCGCACGTTGAACATTTCTGTCTCCCAGTTTCGTTTTTCATTGTTTGAAGTAGAACTAGTGATTCACCCCAGCATGTTTCCAAGTGAGCAATTTCTGGTCCTGTTCACATTGCGTTCTGTAGATGGTACAGCTCAGAAACTGCGAATTCAGATGCTGGGAATTCTGTCAGGAAGTACTCAACTCCTGAGTTTCCAAAACCTCCCCACCCTCAATAAGGCGGAAGTTGGGAGTAGTGCTGGAATAGTTTACAATGTTCTTGCTGGAGGCAGCACCAACGACACTCAAGCAGCTCCATGTAACTCTGTCACCATCCTGACTTGGAACAATATCCCTGTTTGTGAATGAAAATCCCAGGAGCCCCTCCTCAGCAACAGCAGCAGCAGCAGCATCATTCCGGTCTCTCTGACACCAGGTGGACTGTAATAAGCAGCTCATCACCACCTCCTGAAGTGTAAGAGTTGCTGAGCACTAAATGTAGCCTTGCCATTGGCACACTCAAGATTGACTGTATATAAAAAGCATGCTGGGACAGGGTGGGGGGGGTCCAAAACTAGAGGGTATTGGTTTGAGGGGAGAGGGGCAAGATTTAAAAGGGGCGTGAGTGACAACATTTTCACACATAGTGTAGTGCGTGTGTGGAACGAGCTGCTAGAGGAAGTGGTAGAGGTGGATAGAATTACAACATTTAAGTGACATTTGGAGATTTACATGGAAAGGAACGGTTTAGAGAAAGATGGGCCAAATGTAGGCAAATGGCACTACACAGTTTATGAAAACCTGGTCTGCAAGTTCGGGCTGGGCTGCAGAGTCTATTCCCATGACGTAGTTTGCCGCAGTGTATTCCTTTCCTTTGGTACTTTAGAATGTTTTGGCGGCTCAGTGCCAGGGACCCAGGTTCGGTTCTACCCATGGGTGATGGCCTGCGTGGATTTCCTCCAGGTGCTTGAGTTTCCTCACACAGCCCAATGATTTACAGATTGTCGATCGTGAGCAGGGGCCTGCAGACTAGGTCGATTAGCCGTGGGAAATGTGGAGTTAAGGCAAAGGGGTTGGTTCTAAGGAGGATGCTGTTCAGAAGGTCGATGCAGATTTAATGGGCCTAATGGTCCCTTCCTGCACTTGAGGGTTACTGTAGCCAAGACTTATTTTCACCGAAAATAAATTGCTTTATGTGGTGGAACAAATATGTTGAGTGCTTTTTGACTCTGCAGCACCCCCCCCCCACCCCGCCAACCTCTATGAAGGCTGCAGTGTGCACTCGCTACAAAACTCCCTGGAACAATCCTCAGGATGTCTCTGAGAGCCCCCTCACGAACCCATGATCTCTGACACCTTGAAAGATAAAAGAAGCAGCCGTAAAGGAAAGTCAGCATCTCCATGTCTCCTCTCCGAGCCACTTTGCTCCTTCAATGTGTTTTCACCCAATCAACCTGCATCAGGAGTAATGTTCACCATGGGGGAAAGCTCAGAGGAACGAAGGGAGCAGCTTAGTGTGCTCAATGCTGGCTTTACCAACAAGAGCCAATCAAACAGCAGCATTTAACCAGGTGCATTGCTGTGTTCTTCCCAGGTCCCTGTTATCCTGCTGTAAGCAGCAATGAGGCCCTGCATTATAATCCAGTACAGTTCAGGTGAATGTCTTGAGCTGACTCGCAGGGAAAGGGGCTGTGGTGAATGTTTAGGCTGGTGGGGCACGTGGATAGAAAAGGTCGGGTGGGGGGAGGGCGGGGTGAGCGAAGTGAGGAGAAGCGGAAGAGAAAGAGCTCCAGCCACAGTTTGGGATGGTGAAACCAAAAGTAACAACACTGAGAATATAGTGTTTTATTTGTCAGGGTAGGGCCCAATGGGGAAAAAAAAAAAAAAGATATACCAGGCAGTCGAGATTGTTTCACACCTCTGCAGCTTCCGCCAGCTGGATTGAAATCAGAGCCTGCTGGGCCTCTTCCTTTAGACCTTTGTGATCAGGAAGCTGGGTCAGTAGATAAAGGGCTGTCTTCACTTTGTGTTGCTGTCATCATTCAGGCAATAATTGAGTACGCAGGATGGCTGAGGCGGGGAAGAGATTTCAAGGGAAATGTGCAATTGAACACCACTATCCCAAATTCTATCAGGCTGGGTAGAGAAGTCTCTTTGGACGGTGTGGGAACTTCCTGGCACCAGAGGAAGACAATTTCTTTGAGCTACAGTTGAACCCACCATATCCAGAAGCGCACTAATTGTCCTCTAGAAGAAAGCCAGTGCCACAATTGACAAATCCCAACCTTATCCTATTTGGAGGAGAAACACCTTCAATTTCCACAGGACTAACCAAAAAAAACACTCCATCTAGTTACATTCTAATGTGGGGATAGTGAGCGATTCTGTGAAGGGTTGCCTAATCCAATTAGAAATTGGACCAATCAAATGACAGAAAACAAATTGGCTTCAAGCAAGAGCTATCACCCAAAGTATTCAGAGCTCTGAATGATGGACAATAAGCAAGATCAACACATCATTTTATTCATTTCCATTTAGCTGGTACAGCCATTACATTCTTTGCTACAAAAGTCCCTTCTCCTTGGAAGGAGACAGGTTGTCCAGGGTGAAGTGGGGAATGCATTCAGACCAAGCAGACAGTACTCCAGGCCACACTAACTGCTGTCCTCCAGGGAGAGCCTGTCAAACAGGTACTCTCCCATCCCATTCTCAGGGGCTCCCAGGCGCTTCAGGTTGGTGATGTAGTCCCCGAGTTGCTTGATGATCTCCACCTCCTCATCCAAATAGTGAGTCTCCAGGAAGTCACACAGCTGCAAGAATATGACAACTTGCTACATTAATGCTATCCAAGACAACCTCAGATTTCCTACTGCAAAACACTCAGCCATATGAGCTCGAGACTACCCTGAAAACCTAACACCTGGAGACTATGCCAGTGAGGACCATGTATTTCAACTGCTCTTGCAGTTTGTTAAGTGATGCTGTGTTGGATTATGATGGATAGTGATCATTCCACTGCAATAATCCTGGATGAGCATTCAGTGGCCAATATCACTTCATCACTCCTACTAGATTATAATCCAAATTCCCATTTTACTTGATTGCTGAGCTGATCAGATTATAAGCATTGGTCCAGATCTGAAGAGATCCAAATTGTACTTGTCTGAGACAGCAGGCAACTTCTAATCCACAAAAGACCAACCATTGAAGGTGTTGCCCTGAGTGACCAGCAGTGAAGAGAATGAAGTGGTGAAGCTTACATGAGGGTCAGTCTGGGCTGTGGCAAGTTGGTGAAGATCCAGCAAACTCTGGTTCACATTCTTCTCCAGATCCAGGGCAACCTGCATTGCCTGGAGGCTGTTACCCCACTCATCCCTCTCTGGCTTCTGAGGATGGAAAGAAGGAAAGTGAAGCTTCAGAATCTCTACAACATCGATCAGTGCAGAACTGCTCTGAAATGCATCCCAGCTCATCCCACTCCCCCTCTATTCCTGTAACCCTGCATTTCAGATGGCCAATCCTCTTATACTATGAGGACACCAACGCAGACATGGGGAGGACATGGAAACACCAGTCCCTCACCAGAGGCCAGATCAAAACCTGTGTCCCTAGCACTGAGAACACTGCTAGCCCCTGAGGCAGCCCTGGAGCACAGCTGAAGAACAGTTCCTTCAGAATTGCTTTCACCTTGCCTGTCGGTCCTTGATCTGAAGGAGGAAGGTGAATAACAGGTCATTGTGGGGGATAATGACAAGATTTGCATCAGGGTCCATCTGATGGAATTGTGAGGATATTCACGAGTGAATCCTAAATGCTGTCATGGTACAGTGGTAGTGCCCCTGTCTCTGGCTGACAAGGCCAAGGTTCAAGTACCACTTGTGCTGGTGGCTTCATACATGCCTGAGCAGGATGATCAGAAACATCACGGCTATTTAATTCATCCAAGGGACAGCGAGGTGTTTGCAAAGTGTGTTGTGCTGCTAACAGTTAAGAAAGGCCCAAAACCATAGATCCCTCAAAGTTCAGACAAGGTCAACAGGGTGTAACAGTGACAGAGGGCAAGCAACCTCTATTAGTTGGGTGTGGTGGAACAGGAAGGGGGCCAGTCTTGTCACAGTTTGTTCTTCTAGTCACCACATTATTCCCTCTTTGGCCTCACCAGTCACAAGGACAGGATGGCACTGCAGGGGGAAGCTGGTGAGGTTGCCCAGGCTGTTGCCCAAGATCCATTGATTGGAGGTTAGATAGGCTGGGATTTTCTGTGGAGCAGGAACGGCTGAGGGAGTGACCTGATGTAACTATTGAAGAATAGAGAGTGGCCAGTTGATGGAATGTCTTCCCCATGGCAGACACCAAGACCAGAGAGAAACCAGGTTTGTGGAGTAAGCAGGTTAGAGGGGATTGGAGGAAACGTTCTCTTCACCCTCCTCCGAGGGGGAGGTTAGAAATATGAGATGAACCACATAAAGGGTTGGATGGTGGTGGAGTCAGCTACTCCAGATCAGTTTAAGGTCCAGCTGGACAAGTACATAGTGCCAGGACAGTGGCCTGTGGACCAAGGGAAGATAAATGGGATTAATGTGCTTTAGTGTTTGGGGGGGTCAGCAAAGACATGGTGGGCCAAAGGGCTTCTTTCTACACTGGCTTCAAAAAGGAGATCAAACAGGCCGAACAAAGATTTGACTCAAATGAAAACCTTGTCACTGACTTGAAACCACACCACAAGAGCAGCCATTACCATCCCAACCCCCACCCCACCCAACTCCAACCTTCACATCCTGGAGGAGGACCCGGCCTCCACGCTGATTCTGGAATTTCAGCAGCTTCTCTGCATGTTCCCGCTTCTCCTGGGACTGATGTTTGAAGAAGCGGGAGACATGGGGGAGGGCAACATCATCCCGGTCAAAGTAGGACATCTGGAAGGGAGATCAAGGTAAAGCCCATTAACAAGTCACGGGCCAATTTTAGTTCAGAGCTCCAGGGCTACTTGAGCATTCTAAAAATCAGACTGACAATAAGCTGTTAAGTACCTGATGCATTAACAATTCAGAACCCAGTTTTGAGCAGTTCCTGTTGAATTGGAAAAATCAAAACAATCCCAGCTTCCTCCAGGTAAGCTGTAAACACCATGTGTTTTATTTTGGTTTGAAACTCCTGGCAAATTGCTCAGTGGGTCTGGCACAGCATTGGGTGAGAACAAGTGTGAATTGATGTTTTTACTGATTAACCTCCACCAGAAATGGGATAAATTACTGATTGAATAGGGTTTCAAGAAATGCCAGAAGCTGGAATGCAGGATGTGCACCAATAGAACAGCTGCAGGGCACGCTATTGCTCCTTTGGCAAAGGCCAGAAAACAGATCCCATCACTGCAACTAACAGCTAGGAAGGAGCACATTTTCTGCTTAGTCAGGATCAATGCAATTGGATGCACTGTATTAGGTTGACAAGGGCTGCAGTAGTGGGGTGGCTGGGGTGAGGGGGAAGGGATGAATGAAGGACATGGGCACCAAGAATCTGCCAAGGAAAGCCTGCCTCGGGACAGTCTTTGGATTGTTCTAGATACAGTTTACTGCTGCAACTAAAACAGCTGTACTGAGACTGCTAGCAACTTGTACCATTACACATGAAACAATGATTGACAAAACAAACTGATCACATGACAAATATGACAGTGACCTGCAGATCACCTACTCTCTAGACAACATCACTTATTAAAACAGTAACGTGGAAATGCTACTGTTGACTTAATCCAACAGGCAAAGTCCTGTAGATTTCTAAACCAGGATGTTCACAATTCAATGTATTCAGGTTTACCAGGTCTGCTATTGGAAGCAGCTTCTAAGACACACATTCTTGGGAATCCTGCTGAAAAAAGTTGCTTTAATTGTCAAATGCAAACACAAGCACAATTTATCATTGCCCATTTAAATGGGCAGTTAGAAGATGTAGAATAGTGGAGATTTTACTCTTGGGACATGCTTCCAAGTTGTGTTAGGAACATGGGTCAGCGATTAAAACTGAACTGGTGGCTCAATGAAAGCTGTTGCCACCTCCCAAAGTGGGGCTGACAGGGACTTGATCCTCATCATGACAGGACTTCCTGCTGACAAGCACAAGCCCAGAGAGCACCCGGCAACACTCACTAAGGTTACTTCTAACACCTTCTAAACACATTCTACCCCTTGGAAGGGCACAGGCACCCAACCACCTGGGGAAAGAGGGGCTAGTTAGAGTCAGGCCAAATACAACAGGAATAAGCTATTTTTTCCATATTCACTGGGTCAGTACCCTCCGCACATTCTCAGCCCCACGGCAGTGCCGTGCCTTGGAAAAGCTCCAACACTTCATATACAGACAGCCCACACCCACCTCATGAGTATGAAAAAAAGCAAAGTAGATCTCAAATGGAGATCTGCTTGATCAGATACCAGTCACAACCTCACCCAGTTTAATCTGAAACTAGAACATAACAGCACAGTACAGGCCCTAGATGTTGTGTCAACTTGTCATACTGATCTCAAGCCCATCTAACCTAGACTATTCCCTGTACGTCCATATGCTTGTCCAATGACGACTTAAATGTACCTAAAGTTGGCAAATCTACTACCGTCACAGGCAAAGCATTCCATTCCCTTACTACTGAGTAAAGAAACTACCTCAGACATCTGTCCTATATCTATCATCCCTCAATTTACAGCTATGCCCCCTCATGCTCACCGTCCGCAGAAAGAGGATTTCCCTTTCCAACCCTCAGAATATTATATGTTTCAATTAAGTCAACTCTCAACCTTCTCACCAATGAAGACAGCCTCAAGTCCCTCAGTCTTCCCTCATAAGAGCTTCCCTCGATACCAGGCAACATCCTAGTAAACCTCCTCTGCACTCTTGCCAAAGCTTCCACATCCTTATAATGCAGTGACCAGAACTGTATACAATACTACAAGTGCAGCCACACCAGAGTTTGGTACAGCTTCACCATAACCTCTTGGTTCCAGAACTCAATGCCTCTATTAATCAAAGAGAAAACACTGCCTTCTTAACCGCCCTGTCAACCTGGATGGCAACTTTCAAGGACCTGTTTACGTGGACACCGAGATCTCTCTGCTCATCTACATTACTAAGAATCTTACCATTAGCCTCGTGCTTTGCCTTCCGGTTACTCCTACCAAAGTGCATCACCTCACACTTGTCTGCATTAAACTCCATTTGCCACCTCTCAGCCCAGCTCTGTAGGGCTAGAACAAGCCTATTCTAAGCTGATTGCAATAGGAAATCAAGATTCTCAAGGTTATTTGAGATGTTAAGTTGGGATCACCACAAAATTCAAATACAAGCAAGGATACAAGAAGGAAAAGAAGAGCAGTGACTAGCTGATGGTGCTTCCATTCCCACAATGGTTAGTCCCAATTCATTTTTAAATTAGTTCCCTCAAGTTTCAAACAGCCACAGGAAGCTATAATTACCACCACTCACAGCACCATCATGGGACAGGCAAGTAACTACAAGAACACTCCACCCTCCACATCTCACTGACAACCAACTGGGACCCAAGTTAGAGTAACATTGGACACCAAACTATTGTTACAGTAACATCACACTCATCCTGCATTGAGAAAGAGGTAGGAGCCACAAAACTCAGTCTATAAGATAGACAACTTAATTACATCCAAGGGGAAGAGTTCACTTCAACAGAACAGAAGTATGTTTCACCCAACAGAGACACCACTCACCAAAGACTGATAGAGATAGGAGGCAGTGAGCTCCACATTAATCTGCTTGTTGACAGCAGCTTCACAATCCTGGTGATAGTTCTGACTGATCTGGGAGGCCATCTTATAAAGGAAACACTTGCTTTATTTTCCTCACCACAAAAATGACAAAGTTAAGAACAACAATAAACATCCCTGCCCTGGGACTCTATTTATACTCCAGGAGCCAACACTCATTTTATGAAGCAGGAAATGAGATCATCAGTGATGGCCAAACACTCTTGTTAATCAATTGATCAGCTGCCACATCCAATCAGTGCAGGATGGGAATCGGGTCAAAAAACCAATCAGAATTGATGAGTGGTTGATGATGAAATTGCTGAAATGATCTTTGACCTCCTGAACAAGTGCAAATTCTGGGAGGACATCTCCCTGAAAATGAGAATAAAGTATGCTCTAAAACTTCACGTCTGTATCTGAAGTTGTGCGTTAAGACACATTCATCACAGATTTGCAGAATTCTGTCAGATTGTTATTCTGAGGGATTAGTCGTCATAATTTTTGAACATTGGTGTTGGAGCTCTTTGAAAAATGGCTCGATTTGGTTGATCTGAACATTTTCCTATTTCTGTGCCGCAACAGAAATAATGTGCTTTTGGATCATCTAAAACAGGCAACTGATGTACTTTGTGGATCCAATCTGCATCTGATGTGATCTCCCTGACCTTGACCTTGAAGGCCCAGTTTGAAAAGCAAAACGCTAAATGTGCTGAGTGCCTCTTCTACACAGTAGGCCTCAGGCCTCTATGTCTCAGTTGCTGCTAGAAATGTATCGCACGTTGAACATTTCTGTCTCCCAGTTTCGTTTTTCATTGTTTGAAGTAGAACTAGCGATTAACCCCAGCAGGTTTCCAAGTGAGGAATTTCTGGTCCTGGATACATTGCGTTCTGTAGATGGTACAGCTCAGAAACTGGGAATTCAGATGCTGGGAATTCTGTCAGGAAGTACTCAACTCCTGAGTTTCCAAAACCTGTCCACCGTCAATAAGGCTGAAGTTGGGAGTAGTGCTGGAATAGTTTACAATGTTCTCGCTTGAGGCAGCTCCGACGACACTCAAGCAGCTCCATGTAAATCTGTCACCATCCTGACTTGGAACACTATCCCTGTTTGTGAACGAAAATCCCAGAAGCCCCTCCTCAGCAGCAGCAGCAGCATCATTCCGGTCTCGCCGACACCAGGTGGACTGTAATAACCAGCTCATCACCACCTCCTGAAGTGGAACAGTTGCTGAGCACTAAATGTAGCCTTGCCATTGGCACACTCAAGATTGACTGTATATAAAAAGCATGCTGGGACAGGGTAGGGGGGTCCAAAACTAGAGGGCACCGGTTTGATGGGAGAGGGGGAAGGATTTAAAAGGGGCGTGAGGGACAACATTTTCACACAGAGGGTGGTACGTGCATGGAACGAGCTGCCAGAGGAAGTGGTCGAGGTGGATAGAATTACAACATTTAAGTGACATTTGGAGATTTACATGGAAAGGAACGGTTTAGAGAAAGATGGGCCAAATGTAGGCAAATGGCACTACACAGTTTATGAAAACCTGGTCTGCAAGTTCGGGCTGGGCTGCAGAGTCTATTCCCATGACGTAGTTTGCCGCAGTGCATTCCTTCCCTTTGGTACTTTAGAATGTTTTGGCGCCTCAGTGCCAGGGACCCAGGTTCGATTCTACCCCTGGCTGATGGCCTGCGTGGATTTCCTCCAGGTGCTTGAGTTTCTTCACACAGCCCAATGATTTGCAGGGTAGGTGGGTTGGTAATACTAAATAGCCCCATAGTGACAATGCGCATCCAAGGTAATTCGATTGTCCGTGGGGTTAAGCAAATGGGTTGGGTCTGAGCAGGATGTGGTTCAGTGGGTCGATGCAGATTTAATGGGCCTAATATCCTCTTGCTGCACTATTGGGATTCTCCAGCCAAGACTTCAATTTGCTGCAATTAAACTGCTCTCTGTGGAGGAACAAACACGCTCAGTGCCTTAAAGACCCACACCCTCATGCAGGCTGCAGTGTGCACTCGCTACAAAACTCCCTGGAACAATCCTCAGGATGTCTCTGATAGCCCCCTCCCTAACCCAGGATCTCTGACCCCTCGAAAGATAAGGGAAGCAGGGGGACAGGAAAATCAGCATCTCCAGGTCTCCTCTCCGAGTCACACTGCTCCTTCAATGTGATTTCACCCAATTAACCTGCATCAGGAGTAACGCTCACCGTGGGGGAGGCTCAGAGGAACCAAAGGAGCAGCTTAGTGCGCTCAATGCAGGCTTTAGCAGCAAGAGCCAATCAAATGGCAACATTTAACCAGGAGCGCTGCTGTGCTATGCTATGCTCAAGACACTGCCACTGTGGGTCGCATCAAGAGCAGGCATTATACGCCCATACAGCTCAGGTGAATGTGAGCTGACTGTCTGATAGAGGCTGCTGTGAAAATTTGGGCTGCACTTTCCCAGGTCTTGGGGGTGGTAGGCTTGAAAATTTTTGCTTGGATGAAGCGGTAGAGTAAGTGCAAGGATAGGGAAAGAAAGTGGAATAAGGGAGCCACATTCGGACAAATTGGGATTGCTTCTGCGCATACTGCCCCCAGCAACCATGGGCATTGACTCCTTTTGGAGCTGAAGTGGATATAAAATCCCCTGAAGTGTCACCGTGTGGTAACTCAGACTGAAGGAGGAATCAACTGGTGAGCATTGCCAACTGGTGGAGACATGTAACAAGGGAAGGGTGAATGGGTTTTAGAGAGTGGCACGTGGCACCCCACCCCCCACCACCTTGACTGCTGGTCCTGGTTTGACCCTTTACCAGCACCCAACGCTGTTGGGCTGCACACATGGTTGTGGGGGAGGGGGGTGTAAAGAAAAAAGTAACAGAAACAAAGGAGACAACAATGCTGAGAACTGAGAATAGAATATACTCGTCACGTCATGTTAGGGCCCGAGTCACAATGAATAGCAGACCAGCTGAAGTGGTATCCTCTCCCAATGAGCTGGTTCCTGCCCCTGGCAAGGAAACACATCCCGATATCTCACCTCCTTCGGCTGAGCTGATCCAGCCAGCAGATTAGTTAGTTTTGTCGTCAAATTGTGATTTCTGTCACTTGGAGTGTAAGGTACTGTTCAGGGAGGCTGATGAGGAAAGGTATTTAACGTTAATTTTTCCATGCCTTATCCATGGACAAGTTAAAATTTCCCTAATTTTCAGAATGTTGGGGCCTGGTCCCAGCTTTTGATAAAAGGTGTGGGAAGTTGCTTTTGCAAAAGGAATTCCACGTTCTGTTAACTACAATTGTGCACACCACATCCAACAGTATGCTAGTCATTGTCGAAAACGTTTTCTCGGCCAACAGCATCAAACCACAACCTCAAATTCTGGTGGGAGGGGAATATCTTGTTTCACACAAAGGAGGCACTCCATCTCATTATCCCTGACCAGTGAGGTGGGGAAATTGTCAAAAGACCCAGTGAATTAGTCTCATGTCCAATTGTAATTGGACCAGCCAATCAAACTACAGAAAGATTACAGGCTTCAAGCTCTCGAGAGACACCACCCAGTTCTCTGAATGATGGACAATAAGCAAGATCAACACATCATTTTGTTCATTCCCATTCAGCTGGTACAGCCATTACATTGTTTGCTACAAGTCCCTTCTCCTTGGAAGGAGACAGGTTGGCCAGGGTGAAGTGGGGCATGCATTCAGACCAAGTAGACAGTGCTCCAGGCCACACTAACTGCTGTCCTCCAGGGAGAGCCTGTCAAACAGGTACTCTTCCATCCCATTCTCAGGGGCTCCCAGGTGCTTCAGGTTGGTGATGTAGTCACCCAGTTGCTTGATGATCTCCACCTCCTCATCCAAATAGTGAGTCTCCAGGAAGTCTCAGCTGCAACAGAGGAAGATGACAACTGAGTGCATTAACACTGTCCAAGACAACTTCATAATTCCCACTGAAAAACCCTTAGCCATAACTAGCTCTAGACAGCCCTGAAAATCTAGCTACCAGGTGGAGAATTGATGCCAGTGACGACAACATTTCAGCTGATCCATCTCACCTTCTGAAAGAGCTCCAAGTTGTATTGTATAGTGCAACAATCTCCAATTCAGCAGCCAAAAATCACATCAGCATTCCCACTAGACTGTAATCCAAATTCCTATTTCAGTTCAGTGTTGAGCAGTTGTAACATTGTACCTTAATAACATAATTATGATGACAATGTAACATCGGGACAGAGTTACGTCTGTGACTTTCCACTCCACAAAGATCAACCAATGAAGTTGAGGAGGCATGGCAGTGGTGAGAATGAAGAGGTGAAGCTTACATGAGGGTCAGTCTGGGCTGTGGCGAGTTGGGGTAGATCCAACAAACTCTGGTTCACGTTCTTCTCCAGATCCAGGAGAACTTGCATTGCCTGCAGGCTGTTACCCTACTCATCCCTCTCTGGCTTCTGGAGGGGGGAAAGAAGAACAGTTAAGCCTCAGAATCAGACTTCCTGCAGCATGGGAGCAGGCCA
The DNA here is from genome assembly GCF_030684315.1 of Stegostoma tigrinum. NCBI lineage: Eukaryota > Metazoa > Chordata > Chondrichthyes > Orectolobiformes > Stegostomatidae > Stegostoma > Stegostoma tigrinum. Next base: position 13,206,925 of record NC_081391.1, on the reverse strand, counting down.
TTCAGCCCATTGAGTCTGCAAATCAACCTTCTGAAGCAGATCTCAGATTTACCTGATCCCATAGCCCTGCATTTCCCCCACAGCTACTTCACCCAGCCTGCCCATATTTGGACTGTAGGAAGAAAGTGATCATGTCAGCACCAGTCACCAGAGGCCAGAGCTAAACCTGTGTCCCTGGCACTGAGGCAGCAGTGCTAACCACTGAGCAACTGTGCCACCCCTAAAACCCACATTGATGACTTGTAGGTGACTTCACTTTGCTCCATTTATCCTTGATCTGAAGCATGAAGTCATTGTGGGGACAGGGATTTATTTCACACAAAGTTAAACTGTTTGCACCAGTGCCCATTTGTCATTTAGATCAGGACATTCACACCTTAGTCTCAAGGGCTCTTGAGGTAGAGTACCAATCTGGACCTTGCAGGCCAGGCATCTATGTCTCACCTGTGCCAGTGGCTTCATACATGTCTGAGCAGGATGATCAGACATCACTGCTGTTTAATTCATTGAAGGGAGCAGCAATGTGCTTACAGTAAAAGGGACAAGCAACAAATGCCCAAGGCCATCCCTCAAGGTTCAGCAAAGGTAGACAGAGTGGGGAAGAGGCTGACATGATGCTGGTCTCCAGGAGTTGGGGATCAGTAAAAAGGATGAGTCTTGCCATAAACATGGCAGCATTGGCCAGACCAAAGATGGAATGTAGTGTGGTGACCAGAACCACAATCAGAGGGACAGGGTGACACTGGAGGGGGTACAGGTGAGGGTCATCAGGATGTTGGCCCAAGATGGGGGAAGAAAACTGACAAAAAAACAATGATGAGAGGGAGGTTGGATAGACTGGGATGGTTATCTCATGGAAGTGTGGAAGATCAGGGAGCATGGACAATAGACAGTCCCTGTGGCAGACATGAAGACCAGATGGCACAGGTTTGAGGAGATTGGAGGATAATGGAGGGTGGGAGAGGTATGGGATGCATGACCTGAGGGGTCAGTGGAGGAAGTTACTCCAGCAACATTTAAGCCTAATCTCAACAACTTCTTCATACCAGAAGATAGTAGGCTGGGGACTAAGTGCAAGGAAATTGTGTTAATGTAGTTTGAGGTTTGTGGGCAGCATAGACACGGTGGACAATAGGGCTAGTTTAGAAACTGCCTTCAAAAGAAATCAAACAGGGAAGCCAGGCCAAAAGAGGATTTTTACATCCCAACAGGAAGCAGCACCACAAGAGCTGCCATTCTCTTCCCCACAGCTGCAACCCTCCCACACAACTCCAACCTTCACATCCTGGAGGAGGACTCAGCCTCTGCCTCCACGCTGATTCTGGAATTTCAGCAGCTTCTCTGCAGGTTCCTGCTTCACCTGGGACTGATCTTTGAAGAACTGGGAGAAGTGGGGGAGGGCCACATCATCCCAGTCAAAGTAGGTCATCTGGAAGGGAGAGAACATGTTAAAGCCCATTGAACACAGCACTGACTCCAAATTCTAGTTCAGCCTTCTGCAGCAAGCTAACTGCTCAGTTAGCTGTTAACTGCGTGGTATGTGAACATGGTTGAGAATCCGCTGATATCCAGCTGGCCAGCGGATCCTTCAACTGGGAACTAACAACAATCCCAATTTCCTATTGGAAACTGGCAAAAGTTTGGCTTAAAACAGTGAATTGCTCAGGCTGTCTGGCACAGCATTATAGCTCTTCTTGCATCCAGCCATGTTTTCACTCACTAACCTTCATTTGAATTGGACAAATTTAGAGCCTAAAAAACAGCTGAAACAAGCACCAGGAGCTGGAGTGCAGGCTATAGTTGAGTAGCGGAGCTGCAACACTATTGCTCCTTTGGGGCTGGCATGGAAATGCATGTTAGACACTGCTGTAACAATATAACCAGGAGGAAGCAAGGTTTCTGCAGCCTCAAAACCAGGGAGATAGTGTACGGTATATTTTATTACTACAAGATATAGTAGAGGCGAATGAGAGAAAGCGACAACAAGATAGTGCAAAGGAAAACCTACCCAGTAACAGCCTCTGGATTGTTGCAGCTATAGTTTATAGCACACTAAAATTAGTGCACTCACATCCAGAAGGGGTCGGGGGGGAGAAAACAAGGGTCACATGACCACAAGAGCACGCGGGGGGGAGAGGGAGAGAGGGAGCAGGCCAATGCGACATGTACCTCCAGATAATGGCTGATCTAACATCACTAGTTAACACAAAGCTGGACACCAGAGTTTGGCTTATTCCAGCAGGCAGCGTTCTGTTGTTTGTCCACCCATATGTGACTCACTTCCGAACCGAGATATTCACAATCCAATGCCTTGAGGTTTATGAAGGGCTATTCTTCTGATATTTGAAACAGGAGCTAAGGGTTTTGTTGTTGAGGAAACCTGGTGGGAAGTTACTTTCTTGAAGCAGAAGCAGTCAAACAAAATTTCTTGGCTGTTCAATTGGGGTAGGGACAAGCTGTGGCAGGAGAGAATAGGAAGGATTTTAGAATTGGCACACATGTTCCCCAAGGGAATTGGGACCCTGGTCAGGAATTAACACCCATCAACTAGCTCACCAATGAAAGCTGTACCCACCTCCCAAATGGAGTTTACACAGGCTTCATCCATCTGTCATGAGGCATCTTCTTTCTAAGAGAAAAAAGCTGAGTGTGATGAAGCTTCTCCATGTGTCTGTGGAGGTGGAGCTGCCACATGCAAGAAGCAGACACCATCCAGGACAGAGCAGCCCACTTGATGGGGACTGCATTCACCACCTCCTTTCAGGGTCCATTATCTACCAGGTCCCCTGCAGCACTCACCAAGGTTACTTCAACACAACTTCCAAACACACTCTACCCCTTGAGATAGAATGATGTAGAGCTGAATGAACACATCAGGCCAAGCAAAGGAGCAGGAAAGCTGATGTTTTGGGCCTAGACACACCTTCAGAAGGGCCAAGCCCCAAAACATCAGCCATCCTGCTCAGCCTGCTGTGTAATCTTAGAGGGAATGACATCTACTGCCAATCAAAACTGGCAAATATCTCCAGGGACACTTAAACCTCCACATATCTCCAAATGCCAACTGGGACCCAGCATCAGAGTACATCATTATCAAACCCCATTGGTATAGTAACATTGCCCTTATCCTGAATTAATATTTAGGAAAGGACCACAAAACTCAGTCGACCAGAGAGAGTGTCCAGTTATTTAAATTCAAGAGAAACCATTTACTGCAACTACATAGATCAAGTTTTAACCCCCTAGGGACAACACTCACCAAAGACTGATAGAGATAGGAGGCAGTGAGCTCCACATGAATCTGCTTGTTGACAGCAGCTTCACAATCCTGGTGATAGTTCTGACTAATCTGGGAGGCCATCTTGTGATGAGGAGTTTGTTTTACTCTATTCACAACATAAGTGACCAATTTAGAACCAACATCAACTAGACAAAAAAACATAACGTCCTTGGGGCATTACTTATACTCCAGGAGCAGACTCTCATTTTATGAAGCAGGAAATGACATCATCAGTGATGGCCAATCACTCTTGTTAATCAATTGATCAGCTGCCACGTCCAATCAGTGCAGGATGGGAATTGGATCCAGAAAACGATCAGAATTGACAACTGGTCGATGATGGAATTGCTGAATGACCTTTGACCTCCTGCACAAGTGCAAATTCTGGAAGTATTTCTATGTGAAAATGACAATAAAATATACTCTAAAAGTTCACAATTGTGTCTGAGATTATATCTTAAGACACACTCATCACAGATTGGCAGAATTCTGTGAGTTTGTTACTCTAAGGGATTAGTCTTTGTACTTGTTGAATAACAGCGTTGGAGCCCATTGAAAAATGGCCAGATTTTGTTAACAGTAAACATTTTCTTATTGCTGTGCAGCGACAGAAACAATGTGCTTTTGGGTTATCTCATACAGGAAGCTCATTCCTTTGTGGATCCATTCTGAATCTGCTGTGATCTCCTTGACGTTGGGTTCATGAAGTGCAGTTTGAAAAGCAAGGCGCTAAATGTGCTGAGTGCCTCTCCTGCATAGTAGACCTCACACCTCCCTGTCTACATTGCTGCTGGAAATGTATAGCACATGCAAACTTTCTATCGCAAAGTTTGATTTTTAATTGTTTGAAGTAGATCGAGAGCTTAAGTCCAGCATGTTTCCAAGTGGAGAGTTTCTGGTCCTGTTTACATTACATTCTGTAGAATGTATGGCTCAGCAACTGCGTTGAATGGAGCAGCCTCCCATGCACTGGTGGCCTGTGAGGCTTTGGGAATTGAGGATCCCCAATGATAGTTCGAGTATGATCACAGCACTGATGTACAGACTGGTGGAAGCAAGTTACTTTTACTCAATATCTGCTTCAAATAGCAGGTTGCAGTCTAGTGCTATCTTTTTGCTTTGAAGGACAAATGTGAATATTATTCATGTGTTCAAAAAAGGGAATCGGGGTAACCCTGGAAATTACAGGCCAGCTAGTCTTATGCCAGTGGTTGGCAAATTAATGGGAAGGACTCTAAGAAACAGAATTAATGATCACATCATGCCTCACAAATCTGATTGAATTCTTTGAAGTGATGACCAAACATGTGAATGAAGGTAGATCAGTGAATGTGGGATACATGGATTGAAGTAAGGCGTTTGATCAGGTTGCCCATGGCAGGCTCGGGCAGAAAGTCAGGAGGCATGCGACGGGGGAAATGAGGCAGATTGGATTCAGAATTGGCTGACCCATGGAAGACATGGGTGACAGTTGACTGAAAATATTCAACATGGTGCTCAGTTATGAGTGGTGTACCTCAAGGGTCTGTTCGGGGTCCTCTTCTATTTATGATTTTGGTAAATGATTCATTTTGGAAGGACAAATTTGAAAGCAGAATACAGGGTTAATGGAAAGATTCTTGGCAGTGTGGAGGAGCAGATGGATCTCAGGGTTCATGTCCACAGTTCCCTGAAAGCTGCCAGCCAGGTGGATAGAGTTGTTAAGAAGGCGTGTGGTGTGTTAGCTTTCATTCATAGAGGGATTGAGTTCAAGAGCTGTGAAGTTATGCTCCTGCTAGACAAAAGCCTGGTTCGGCCACATCTGGAGTATTGTGTCCAGTTCTGGTCACCTCATTCCAGCAAAGATGTGGAAGCGTTAGAAAAGGTGCAGAGGAGATTTACCAGGATGTTGCTTGGAATGGAGGGAAGGTCTTACGAGGAAAGGTTGAGAGAACGAGGGCTTTTCTCTTCAGAACAAAGGATGAGAGGTGACTTGATAGAGGTGTACAAAATGATCATAAGTATAGGCAGATTAGACAGCCAGAGACTTTTTCCTAAGATGGAGTTAGCTATTATGAGGGGGCATAGTTTTGAAGTGAGTGGAGGTAGATACAGAGGAGATGTCAGAGGTAGGTTCTTTACTCAGAGAGTGGCCGGGGCATGGATTGCATTTCCGGAGAGTGTAGTGGAGTCGGCCTCGTTAGGGGCATTTAAGCGGCTATTAGATAAGCATATGGATGATAGCATAAAGGAGTGGAGGTGAGACAGGCCTTGGGTTTAGGATAAACGTTCGGCACATCATCGTGGGCTGAAGGGCCTGAACTGTGCTGTACTGTTCTAGGTTCTATTTTCTAAGAAACCATGGGCAATTAATTAATGAGCTCATGGCTTTGAGACCAAGTCAGAGTCTGGGAATTCTGTTGTGAATAACTCTACATCAGACTTTTCAGAGTCTGTCCACCATCGATAAGACTGAAGTTAGGAATAATGCTGGAGTAGCCGAAGGGTCTGTTTGCATATGGAATGAGTCATTAACTCTAATTGTATGCAAACAGGGTATTTTAATGGTTAGCATCACTGAACCCTCGTGCCAGGGACCTGGGGTCAATTCCAGTCACGTGTAGAGGCTGCACATCCTCCCCGTGCCTGTGTGGACCTCCTCCCACAGTCCAAAGACATGCAGTTTATTTTGGACTGGCCATGGGAAAGATGGCGTAAGAAGGCAGGGTGTGTCTGAACAAGATGCTGTTCAGAGGATCAGTGCAGACGAAATGAGCTGAAAAACCTCTTCCTGCACGACAGGGATTCTACAGCCAAGACTCAAGATTGTTTAAAATAAAACACTTTATGTGGTGGAACAAATACATTCAGTGCCTTAAAGACCCACACCTCAGTGAAGGCTGCAGTGTGCACTCGCTACAAAACTCCCTGAAACATTCCCCAGGATGTCTCTGACAGCCCCCACCCTAAACCACGATCTCTGACACCTCGAAAGATAAAGGAAGCAGCCATTCAGGAAAGTCAGCATCTCCAGTTCTCCTCCCTGAGTCACACTGCTCCTTCAATGTGATCGGGTGAAATCAACCTGCATCAGGAGTAACCCTCCCCGTGGGGGAAGCTCAGAGGAACCAAGGGAGCAGCTTAGTGGGCTCAATGCTGGCTTTAGCAGCAAGAGCCAATCAAATGGCAGCATTTAACCAGGAGCGTTGCTGTGTTATTCCCAGGTCACTATTATCCTGCTGTAGGTGCCATTAAGTGCATCCAGCTCAGGTGAATTTTTTCAAGCAGACTTGTGCTGAATATTCCCAGCTCTGGGCTGGCCGGCCTGAAGTTTATTACTAGGCGTGGTGGGGTTTTTGACCAAGACTTGGCAGAGAGCAAGAAAGTAAATGGAGCAAAGCCACATTAGGACAGCTTTGGATTACTCATGGGAAACGGTTCCCCCCGTGTGAATTCTCTTGTCGAGCTACAATGGGTATTCAATCCACATCCCCGGGGAGAGCAGCACATATTCCTCAGGCGAAGGAACAAATGAACTGGTCACTGTGAGCAACTGCTGATGGCTGTCCTGAGGCAGGCAGTTGGTGGCGGTGGTCAGCAGGGCACACGGCTGGTCTTGGCTTGAACCTCAACTGGCTCACCGAGAATCTTAACTGCATGTGTATTCATTGTACGTGCTGTGAGATAATAGCAAAAAGTGATTTTCCTGCCCACAGGCCCCAACCTCAAGTTCTAGGATGCACTCTCAGCACAAAGTAATAAAAATGATTGGAGTAGAATAGACCAGGTGTGGCAGATCCCAGTTGCTAAGTTTAATATTATTGCTCCCAGCATTGCTGGCTCCTCCACAAGGCTAGAGAGGGGGTCGCTGATGGATCTCTTCCCTTAAGCTCTTGTTGAGGAAAGCTGAGCCAGCCCGCACATAATTTATGTTGGCATCAACTTGTGATTTCAGTTGACTTTAGCATCAGTCTAGGTTGGTGGAGGTTGACAGGGAAGCTATTGCTATGCAAGCTAGACATGAAAATAAGCATCCAACAGCCCTGTTTCTCTGAAAGTGGGTGTCAAGTCTTTCTTTTGCACATGCAGGCGTGTTTTCTCTTTTGAAAACAATACAAAATTTTAGCTGCACGTGTATTCATCATTCCTGGGTGTGAGATAATAGTACAAAGTGATTTTACACCCCACAGGCCCCAACCTCATGCTCTGGCTGGAGGAATAACTTTGATTCATAACAGAGGAAGTTCCTCGGGATTTCCGAGACTGAGGCGGGGGTGTGTTGGAGAGAAGACCAGGGAAATATTTTGTCAAATTATTGATAATTTCATTAGCCAAAATTACAGGCTTGAAGCTCTCAAAAGCTCTTTAATATCAAGGGTCTCAATGATGGACAATAAGCAACATCAATACATTTTATTCATTCCCATTCAGCTGGTACAGCCATTACATTGTTTGCTACAAGTCCCTTCTCCCTGGATGGAGCCAGATTGCCCAGGGTGAAGTGGGGAATGCATTCAGACCAAGCAGACAGTACTCCAGGCCACACTAACTGCTGTCCTCCAGGGAGAGCCTGTCAAACAGGTACTCTCCCATCCCATTCTCAGGGGCTCCCAGGCGCTTCAGGTTGGTGATGTAGTCCCCGAGTTGCTTGATGATCTCCACCTCCTCATCCAAATAGTGAGTCTCCAGGAAGTCACACAGCTGCAACAGAGGAATATGACACTTGGTACATTTATACTATCCAAGACAATTTCAGAATTCCCTCTGCAAGACAGACTTAGCCATGACTAGCTCTGGACAGCCCTGAAAAGCGAGCTAACACCCGGAGAATTTGTGCCAGTGAGGACAACATGTCAGCTGCTGCATCTTGCTGTTTGTGAAATGGAGCTGAGTTGGATTGTGATGGACAATGATCATTCCACTGCAATGATACTAATGAAGAACTCAGTGGCCAACGTCATTTCAGCACTTCCACTAGATTATAGATCAAATTCCCCTTATACCTCATTGATCACTTGGGATCATACTGATTACAATGTTACAATAGTTCAGGAAAGTAATGGATGGAAACTGTTACATCAGTGAATTTCCAATCCACACAGACCAACCAATGAAATGTTACCCTGAGAGTCTAGCAGTGATGTGAATGAGGAGGTGAAGCTTACATGAGGGTCAGTCTGGGCAGTGGCGAGTTGGTGTAGATCCAGCAAACTCTGGTTCAAATTCTTCTCCAGATTCAGGGCAACCTGCATTGCCTGCAGACTGTTACCCCACTCATCCCTCTCTGGCTTCTGGGGATGGAGAGAAGGACAGGTAAGCTTCAGAAACAGAATCCCTGCAGCATGGGAGCTGGCCATTCACCCCATTGAGACCATAACTGCTGAAGAGCATCCCATCTGGTCCCATTCCCACCCTGTTCATGTAACCTGCATTTCAAGTTGCCAATCCTCTTTTCTACTGTGTGGGGAAGCCATGCTTTGGGATAACGTTTAAATTCTTGTCACAGGCCAGAACCAAACTGGTGCCCCTGGCACTGAGTCAACAGTGCCAACCACTGAGCCACTGTGCCATCCCTGAAGTCCAGATAAAGAAAACATTAGCTACTTGGTGACTCCTTTCACCTTGCCCCATTTATCCTTGACCTGAAGCCGGAAGCTCAGGAACGTATCCTTGTACCACAGGGAATAAATATGTACCAGATTAGTCATTTGCACCAGTGTCCATCTGCTGGAGTCTTAAAAAGGATATTCAGGAGTGAATCCCAAGGGCTGTGGGGGAAGTAGCGGTCGTGTCCCAAGCTTCGGTTGACAAGGCTGAGGTTCAAGTCTCACTTGTGCTTGTGGCCTCATACATGCCCGAGCAGCATGGTCAGAACCATCATGACTTGAATTCATTGTGGGGGGCAGTAATGTGCTTACAATAAACACAGGATCATCGATCCCTCAATGCTCACACAAGGCAAACTGTGTGTGAAAGGGGACATAGGCCAATTAACATGTGTTAGTTTGGGGCAGGGTTGTGAGGAACAGCACAGGGACAAGTCCTTTGAACACATTTTATGAAAATTGTTCTTCCGGCCTCTGCTGCATTCTATCGTTGTCCTCACTAGTCAGAAGGACAGGATGGTACTGCAGGGGGTGCTGGTGAGGGTCCCCAGGTTGTTTCCCCAAGACAGAAAATCCATTGAGGAGAGAGATTGGATGGGCTGGGGGTTTTCCTTTGAGCAGGTGAGGCTGAGGTGGTTGTTTGATGGAAGACAAGGAAGTCTGGACAGTAGATGGGGAAAATGTCTTCCCCATGGCAGACACTCAGACCAGAGGGCACAGGTTTGAGGAAGCAGGATAGAGGGGATTGGAGGAAATTTGGTGGGTGTGTTGGGGAACAGAAGAACAAAGTGCTGGAAATGGCTACTGCAGCACTGTTTAAAGGACTAGCTGGGCGAGTGCAAAACACTAGGGTATAGTAGGGCCTGGACCAAGAACAGGGTGAGTACAGTTCGGTCTTTGCTGGGTCAGCATAGGCCTGGTGGACCAGAGGGCTTGCATAAATGCTGAAACACTGGAGATGGAGGAGAGCAAACAGGGAAGCCAAGCAAAAGAACTTCTCACACTCACTCAGGATCTGAAAATCTTGTCACTGGAGATGACACCGCAAGAGCAGCCATTCCCCCCTGCACTCCCCCACCACCCAACCCCAACCTTCACATCCTGGAGGAGGACTCGGCCTCCACGCTGATTCTGGAATTTCAGCAGCTTTTCTACATGTTCCCGCTTCTCCTGGGACTGATCTTTGAAGAACCGGGAGAAATGGGCGAGGGCAACATCGTCCCGGTCAAAGTAGGACATCTGGAAGATCAAGTTAAAATTACATCAGACATCACTGGCTCACTCCCCATTCCAGTTCTCAACTACAAGACGCAAGGTACTATGATTTGCCTTTGGGGAAAACTGGAAAAAAAGATGTTGAAACCCTGCTGTAGTCAACGACTAGTAGGGAGCATGTTTTCTGCAAACCCAGGATCAACGAGATTGTGATGTAAGTGTACACATGAACTCTACAAAGGTGTGCTGTCTCCAGTTTGGAGTTTGGCACTAAGATAATGCCGAGGAAAGCCTGCCCAGTAACAGCCTTTGGATCGTTGCAGCAGTGGGTTATTGCTCTGCCTAAATAGTGCAAACTCAGGCTGTCAAAAGCTTGCACCAAGTCACATGACTGAAACAAATTGCAAAACAAATGATCAAATGTCAACTATTAGTGGCCTGTAGATAACGTCACTAGTGAAAACAGTAACCTGGAAAAACACTTGCCCTGACTTTACCCAAACAGGCAAAAAATCCTGTAGGTTTTCAGCCCATGTGACTCATATCTAAACTGTCACGTTCACAATTCGATGTAAGGGTTTAAGAGCTAATGCTCGCTATTGGAAGCATCAGCTAAGAGTTATATTCTGGGGAAGGACTCCTGAAAAGTTACTTGAATCCTCAAATCCAAAAACCACACTCAGGCAAGCAAATATCTGTGGTTTCAGTGGGTAGTTACAAGTTGTGGCAGAAGATAGTCGGGATTTTATCCTTGGGAAGCATGTGCCAGTAGAGGTGGGACACAGTGATTAAACCCCAACAACTGGCTCACCAATAAAGCGGTCCCACCTCCCAAGTGAGGCTTATAGGGACTTAGTCCTCATTACAAGACAACTTCCTTCCAATAGGCACAAGCCCAGAGGGAGATGAATATTCCCCATGTGTCTGTAGAAGGGGAGCTACAACATGCAAGAAGCAGACACCATCCAGGACAGGGCAGCCCACTTCATGGGGACTGCATTCACCACCTCCTTTCAGGGTCCATTACCTACCAGGTCCCCTGCAGCACTCTTCAAGGTTACTTCAACACATACCTTCCAAGCACATTCTACTCCTTGGAAGGGCACAGTCACATCACCACCAGGATAGAGGGGACATTTTGTTTTAGGTCAAGCTAAATGATATGGGAACAACCTCCATTTCTTCAATGTCACTGGGCTCATAGCCTCAGCACATTCCTGCAGCCCCAGTGTGGGGTGGAGAGGGGGCAGAGAGGGGATCCAACATTTCTCACACACGGCAGATCCACTCTCAGTAGGGACGGGATAGGCCACACCCAAATCTTCAATAAATACAAGTAAAGCCAAGTCAGCCTCAATGAAGGAGATCCACATAAAATAGATACCAGTCACAGACTAGCCTCAGGTTTGTTCAGACTAACAAGGGCCACTGCAACAGGGAAGTTATTGTTATTGTCAGTGTTAAAAAAAATCAGCACGTTTGTTTAGGACCACCACAGAGATCAGGCAAATGAAGTCAGGAAACTTGTGTCAGAAAGAAAACAAAAGCAAGAGGCTTTTACCCTTCAGATACCACTGAAGGCCAACTGGGACCTGAGTTAACATACATCAGTATCCTACACCATCGTGATAGTAACACCACCTCTATCCTGAACTGATATTTAGGTAGGAGCCACAAAACCTCAATCTACTAGATTGTCAGCTTCACTAGAGGCCAGGCAAAGAATTTACTTCAACAGAACAGATTTATATGTTTAACCCCGAGAGACAGCACTCACCAAAGACTGATAGAGATAGGAGGCAGTGAGCTCCACATTAATCTGCTTGTTGACAGCAGCTTCACAATCCTGGTGATAGTTCTGACTGATCTGGGAGGCCATCTTGTGACAATAAATTTCTTTTATTTTCCTCACCACCAAAATAACAAAATTAGGAAGAACAATCAACATCATTCCCGTGGGACTCTATTTATATCCCAGGGGCAGACCCTCTTTTTATGGAGCAGGAAATGACATCATCAGTGATGGCCAATCACTCTTGTTGATCAATTGATCAGCTGCCACGTCCAATCAGTGCAGGATGGGAACTGGATCCAGAAACGAAACACAGTTGACAACTGGTCGATGATGGAATTGCTGAATGATCTTTGACCTCCTGTACAAGTGCACATTCTGTAAATGTATTTGCCAGAAAATGACAATAAAATATACTCTAAACCTTCACTTGTGTATCTGACGTTGTGCATTAAGACTCAGTCATCACAGATTTGCACAATTTCGTCGGATTGTTAATCTGAGGGAATAGTCGTCATAACTTTTGAACGTTGGTGTTGGAGCCATAGAATATAGAACATAAAACATAGAACATTACAGCACAGTACAGGCCCTTCGGCCCTCGATGTTGTGCCGACCAGTCATACCGATATGAAGCCCATCTAACCTACACTATTCCATGTACGTCCAGATGCTCGTCCAATGACGACTCAAATGTACCTAAAGTTGGCGAATCTACTACCGTTGCAGGCAAAGCGTTCCATTCCCTCACTACTCTGAGTAGAGAAACTACCTCTGAAATCTGTCCTATATCGTTCACACCTCAATTTAAAGCAATGCCCCCTCGTGCTCGCTGTCACCATCCTAGGAAAAAGGCTCTCCTTATCCAACCCTCGAATTATTTTATATGTTTCAATTAAGTCACCTCTCAGCCTTCTTCTCTCGAATGAAAACAGCCTCAAGTCCCTCAGCATTTCCTCTTAAGACCTTCCCTCCATACCAGGCAACATCCTAGTAAATCTCCTCTGCACCCTTTCCAAAGCTTCTACATCCTTCTTATAATGGGGTGACCAGAACTGTACACAATACTCCAAGTGCGGCCTAACCAGAGTTTTGTACAGCTTCGCCATAACCTCTTGGTTCTGGAACTCAAACCCTCTATTAATAAAAGCCAAAACATTGTATGCCTTCTCAACCACCCTGTCAACCTGGGTGGCAACTTTCAAGGATCTGTGTACATGGACACCGAGATCTCTCTGCTCATCTACACCACCAAGAATCTTACCATTAGCCCTGTACTTTGCCTTCCAGTTACTCCTACAAAAGTGCATCACCTCACACCTGTCTGCATTAAACTCCATTTGCCACTTCTCAGCCCAGCTCTGCAGCTTATCTATGTCTCTCTGCGACCTACAGCTGCCTTCGTCACTATCCACAACTCCACTGACCTTAGTGTCGTCTGCAAATTTACTAACCCATCCTTCTACAAACTCATCCAGGTCATTTATAAAAATGACAAACAGCAGTGGACCCAACACCGACCCTTGCAGTACACCACTAGTAACTGGTCTCCAGGATGAACATTTCCCATCAACTACCACCCTCTGTCTTCTTTCAGCAAGCCAATTTCCGATCCAAACTGCTATATCTCCCACAATTCCATTCCTCCGCATTTTGTACAACAGCCGACTGTGGCGAACCTAATCGAACGACTTGCTGAAATCCATATGCACCACATCAACCGGTTTACTCTCAAATACCTGTTTGATCACCTTCTGAAAGAATTCAATAAGGTTTGTGAGGCACGACCTTCCCTTCGCAAAACCATGCTGACTATCCCTAACCAATTTATTCTTTGAGATAATTATAAATCCTATCCCTTATAACCTTTTTCAACACTTTACCAACAACTGAGGTAAGGCTGACTGGTCTACAATTACCAGGGTTGTCTCTACTCCCCTTCTTGCACAGGGGAACCACATTTGCTATCCTCTGAACAGGGGAATGACCTTGGCTATCCTCATCTTTGTCAAATGCCCTGATTTGGTTGATATGAACATTTTCCTATTTCTGTGCAGTAACAGAATAACGTGCTTTTGGATCGTCTGCTACAGGCAACCGATGTCCTTTGTAGATCCATTCTGAATCTGCTGTGATCAGCGTGACTTAGGGTCGCATGAAGCCCAGTTTGAAAAGCAAGATGCTAAATGTGCTGAGTGCCTCTTATACACAGTAGGCCTCAGGGTTCTGTGTCTCAGCTGCTGCTAGAAACGTATCGCACGTTGAACATTTCTGTCTCCATGTTTGGTTTTACATTATTGAAGTTGAATCAGCGCTTAACGCCAGCATGTTTCCAAGGTGACAGTATCTGTTACAGTTTTCATTGCATTCTGTAGAGTGAACAACTCAAAAATTGGGAAGTCAGAGGCAGGGAATTCTGTTGTGATTACGCAACTTCTAACTTTCCAAAGCCGGTCCACCATCAATAAGACTGAAGTTAGGAGTGAGTAATGCTGGAACAGTTTTCAAAGTTCTGGCTGGAGGCAGCACCAACAACACGCAATGGAGCTCCATGTAAGTCTGTCACCATCCTGACTTGGGAAAATATCCCTATTTGTGAATGAAAATCCCAGAAGCCCCTCCTCAGCAGCAGCATCATTCCGGTCTCTCCTACACCAGATGGACTGTAATGACCAGCTCATCACCACCTCCTGAAGTGTAACACTTGCTGAGCACTAAATGTGGCCTTGCCCTTGGCAGACTCACGATTGACTGCATACAGTAAGCATGCTGGGACAGGGTAGGGGAGTCCAAAACTAGAGGTGGTAGGGGTAATGTTTTCACACTGAGGCATGTGGGGTTGGTTGGGGTGGGGGGGGGGCAGGGGAGAAGCTGAAGAAGAGCTTTTCCCACAGAAAATGGTTTATGTCAAGAATGAGTGGCTACATAAAGCAGGAGAAGTAGGTGCAATTGCAGTTGTTAAAAGACATTTGGTGATTTCCAGGGAAAGGAATGGTTGAGGGATATGGGGCAAACACAACTAGTTCAGATTTGGAACACTGCTCGACCTGGACGGTTTGAGCCAAACAACCTGTATCTCTGCTGTCGGACTGACAGTATGCAACAGCATATTCCTTTGTTCGGTACTTTAGGGTGAAACAGTGTCTCAGTAGCGAACACTTACCTCACAGCGGCATGGGATTTATTACAGCCTTAGGGCACCCTGGGGAGTTTGTACATTTACAGTGTCTGTTTGGTTTCCCACCCACCATCTGAACTATTTGCTGGTCAAGTGGATAGGCAATGCTAAGTTGGTGATATTGACAAGGGGCAAGCTGGATTAGCCATGGGGAAGACACAGGGTTAAAGGACTGGGGTGGGACTGAGCAGGATTCTGGTCAGAAGGTTGATGCTACCTGGGTCAAATGGCCTCTTGCCGGAGAGCAGGGATTCTATCACCAAGGATAGAGACTGGGCCAAACAACAACGATTTTTGTGATGGAACAAATCTATTCAGTACCTTCATGACCCACACTCTTCCTAAGGCTACAGTGTGCACTTGTGCCAAAACTCAAGATAATCTCTGGGCTGTCTCTGATCACCCCCTCCCTAACCCATGATCAGACACCTTGAATGATCAAGGAAACAGCTGTAAGGCAAAGTCAGCATGTCCAGGCATCTTGACTGAAGGAGACAGCCCCCATCTTCCCCAGAAATCCCTGCTCCCTCACTGGGTCAAAAAAAATTTCATCAGCCCATGGAAAGGTTCCAAGAACCAAGGCAGCAGCTTTTTGTACAAACCCTTCAACAGTCAGAGGCCAGTTGTAGCTGCAAGCTTAAACCAAATGTGAGTATTTTGAACCATGGGCAATCATCCAAGCCCCAGGTCACCAATCCTTGTATTTATGGTATCAAGAGCATCCACTATCAATCAAGTAGCCCCAGAGAATCTGGAGATGATTCTCTGGAATGTGACTGTTCATAATGTTAGGGCTGAATTTCCCCAGCTCAGGGAAAGTGGACTTCCAGTTATGGGGAGGGCCTGAGCCCTGGGCGGAGGAAAGAAAGCAACAAACTGAGGAAGCCACTTTAAGGAATTTTGGATTCCTTCTGGGGGAAAAACAAATCTATGCAGTTGAACCAAGAAAGTTCAGAAAACCCAAGGTCCCCTGGGAGGAGCAGCAGACTTCAGTGACAAAGTGAACTGGTCAGCAGGGCCACCAGTTGATGGTTGTCGTCAGGGTCGGTCACAGGCCCCATTTGAACCCCAACTGGCTCCCATAGGCCTAGAGTCTGTCCACAGGGGGTTGGGGAAAAGCAGTGGTGAAGTGAGGCAAGAAAGCTTGCTTGACCAAAGAGGTATCAGTGGTCTCAAAATGATGCACAGTAACTGAGATCAAGAGATCATTTTATTCATTTCCGTTCGGCTGGTACAGCCATTACATTCTTTGCTCAAAGTCCTTTCTCCCTGGAGAGAGACAGATTGGCCAGGGTGAAGTGGGGAATGCATTCAGACAAGCAGACAGTACTCCAGGCCACACTAACTGCTGTCCTCCAGGGAGAGCCTGTCAAACAGGTACTCTCCCATCCCATTCTCAGGGGCTCCCAGGCGCTTCAGGTTGGTGATGTAGTCCCCAAGTTGCTTGATGATCCTCACCTCCTCATCCAAATAGTGAGTCTCCAGGAAGTCACACAGCTGCAACAGAGGAATATGACACTTGGTACATTAACACTATCCAGGAAACTTCAGAATCCCCACTGAAAAACATGCATATGGAGGGAGATTGTCAGGGATGACTAGAGCCAACGCCTGGAGAAATTGTGCAAAGAGGACAACTGCTTTTTAGCTGCTTCATCTTGCTGTTTATTAACTGGAGCAGAGTTGACTTGTGATGGATAAAAGTCATTCCACTGCAGTGGCCCTGAATGAGAATTCAGTGACCAATATCCCCTCAGTCCTCCCCACAGGTTTACAAGTTAAAATACATACTTGGAGTCAACTGCTCAGCAATGATTTTGTAATCACTATGGATCTGAAGTGATCCATGTCATCTGCACAAAAACAAAGTCTAACTGAATTTCTAATCCACAAAAGACCAACCAATGAAGGTGTTGCCCTGAGGGCCTAGCAGTAAAGTCAATGAGGAGGTGAAGCTTACATGAGGGTCAGTCTGGGCTGTGGCGACTTGGTGTAGATCCAACAAACTCTGGTTCACATTCTTCTCCAGATCCAGGGCAACCTGCATTGCCTGCAGGCTGTTACCCCACTCATCCCTCTCTGGCTTCTGGAGGAGGGAAAGAAGGACAGTTAAGCTTCAGAATCTCTACAACGTGGATCAGTCTGTAACTGCTCTGAAGAGGATCCCAACTCGTCCTTCTCCCACCCTATTCCTGTCACCCTGCATTTCAGATGGCCAATCTTCTTATACTATGAGGACACCAACGCAGACATGGGGAGGACATGTAAACACCAGTCCCTCACCAGAGGCCAGATCCAGACCTGTGTCCCTAGCACTGAGAACACTGCTAGCCCCTGAGGCAGCCCTGGAGCACAGCTGAAGAACAGTTCCTTCAGAATTGCTTTCACCTTGCCTGTCAGTCCTTGATCTGAAGGAGGAAGTTGAATAACAGGTCATTGTGGGGGATAATGACAAGATTTGCATCAGGGTCCATCTGATGGAATTGTGAGGATATTCACAAGTGAATCCTAAATGCTGTCATGGTACAGTGGTAGTGCCCCTGTCTCTGGCTGACAAGGCCAAGGTTCAAGTACCACTTGTGCTGGTGGCTTCATACATGCCTGAGCAGGATGATCAGAAACATCACGGCTATTTAATTCATCAAAGGGACAGCGAGGTGTTTGCAAAGTGTGTTGTGCTGCTAACAGTGAAGAAAGGCCCAAAACCATAGATCCCTCAAAGTTCAGACAAGGTCAACAGGGTGTAACAGTGACAGAGGGCAAGCAACCTCTTAGTTTGGTGTGGTGGAACAGGAAGGGGACCAGTCTCCTCAGTTTGTTTTTCTGGTCACCACATTATTCCTCTTTGGCCTCACCAGTCACCTGGACAGGATGGCACTGCAGGGGGAAGCTGGTGAGGTTCCCCAGGCTGTTGCCCAAGATCCATTGATTGGAGGTTAGATAGGCTGGGATTTTCTGTGGAGCAGGAACGGCTGAGGGAGTGACCTGATGTAATTGAAGAATAGAGAGTGGCCAGTTGATGGAATGTCTTCCCCATGGCAGACACCAAGACAGGAGAGAAACCAGGTTTGAGGAGTAAGCAGGTTAGAGGGGATTGGAGGAAACTTCACCCCACCCCCACCCCTCTGAGGGGCTGTTTGAAATATGAGATGAACCACATAAAGGGTTGGATGGTGGTGGAGACAGCTACTCCAGATCAGTTTAGGGTCCAGCTGGACAAGTACTTAGTGCCAGGACAGTGGCCTGTGGACCAAGGGCAGGTAAGTGGGATTAATGTTGTTAGTGTTTGTGGGGTCAGCAGAGACATGGTGGGCCAAAGGGCTTCTTTCCACACTGGCTTCAAAAAGGAGATCAAACAGGCTGAACAAAGTTTTGACTCAAATGAAAACCTTGTCACTGACTTGAAACCACACCACAAGAGCAGCCATTACCATCCCATTCCCCACCCCACCCAACTCCAACCTTCACATCCTGGAGGAAGACTCCGCCTCCACGCTGATTCTGGAATTTCAGCAGCTTCTCTGCATGTTCCTGCTTCTCCTGAGACTGATGTTTGAAGAACTGGGAAAAATGGGGAAGGGCAACATCGTCCCGGTCAAAGTAGGACATCTGGAAGGGAGAACAAGGTAAAGTCCATTAACAAGTCATGGGCCAATTTCAGTTCAGAACTACAGGGCTACTTGAGCATTCTCAAAATCAAACTGACAATAAGCTGTTAAGTACCTGATGCATTAACAATTCAGAACCCAGTTTTGAGCAGTTGCTGTTGAATTGGAAAAATCAAAACAATCCCAGCTTCCTCCAGGAAGCTGTAAATACCATGTGTTTTATTTTGGTTTGAATCTCCTGGCAAATTGCCCAGGAGGGTCTGGCACAGCATTTGGTGAGAACAAGTGTGAATTGATGTTTTTACTGATTAACCTCCACCAGAAATGGGATAAATCTTTGATTGAATAGGGTTTCAAGAAATGCCAGGGGCTGGAGTGCAGGATGTACACCAATAGAACAGCTGCAGGGCACTGTATTGCTGCTTTGGCAAAGACCAGAAAACAGATCCTAGACACTGCAATTAACAGCTAGGAAGGAGCACATTTTCTGCTGAGTCAGGATCAATGCAATTGGATGCACTGTATCTATTAGTTTGACAAGAACTGCAGTATTGGGGTGGCTGGGGGGGGGGCATGAGGAGATGAATGAAGGATGTTAGCTCCAAGAATCTGCCAAGGAAAGCCTGCCTAAGGACAGCCTTTGGGTTGTTACTGCAACAGTTTACTGCTGCACTGACTCAGACTGCCAGCAACTTGTACCATTACACATGAAAGAAAGACTGACAAAACAAACTGATCACATGACAAATATGACAGTGATCTGCAGATCAACTACTCTCCAGACAAGATCCCTCATTAACCTGGAAAAACCACTGTTGACTTAATCCAACAGGCAAAGTCCTGTAGATTTCTAAACCAGGATGTTTACAATTCAGTGTATTGAGGTTTAGCAGGTCTGCTATTGGAAGCAGCCAGTAACAAGCACATTCTTACAAATCCTGCTGAAAAAAGTTGCTTCAATTCTCAAATGCAAACACAAGCACAATTTATCTTTGCGATTTAAATGTGCAGTTAGAAGATGTAGAATAGGAAGATTTCATTCCTGGCACATGCTTACAAGGTGTGTTGGGACAATGGGTCAGTGATTAAAACCCAACTGCTGGCTCAATGAAAGCTGTTCCCCCTCCCGAAGTGGGGCTGACAGGGGCTTGATCCTCATCAGGAGGGGACTTCCTGCTGACAGGGACAAGCCCAGAGAGCACCCTGCAACAAACACTAAGGTTACGTAAACACCTTCTACCCCTTGGAAGGGCACAAGCACCCCACCTGGGGAAAGAGGGTCCAGTTAGTTTAGAATCAGGCCAAATACAACAGGCATAAACTTTTTACCAGAGTCACTGGGTCAGAACCCTCAGTACATTCTCAGCCCCATGGCAGTGCTGTGCCTTTGAAAAGCTCCAACACTTGACATACAGACAGCCCACACCCACCTAATGGAGTATCAAGAAAAGCAAGGTAGATCTCAAAAGGAGATCTGCTTAATCAGATAAGAGTCACAACCTCACCCAGTTTAATCTGAACCTAGAACATAACAGCAAAGTGCAGGCCCTTCAACCCTTGATGTTGTGCCGACTTGTCATACTGATCTCAAGCCCATCTAACCTACACTATTCCATGTATGCCCATTTGCTTATCCAATGATGACGTAAGTGTACCTAAAGTGGGCAAATCTACTACTGTCACAGGCAAAGCATTGCATTCCCTTACTGAATAAAGAAACTACCTCTGACATCTGTCCTATATTTATCAGCCCTCAATTGAAAGCTACCCCACCTCATGCTCACCATCACCATCTTGGAAAAAGGCTCTCCCTATCCAGCCCTCTGATTATTTTATATCTTTCAATTAAGTCACCTCTCAACCTTCTTCTCTCTAATGAAGAGAGCCTCAAGTCCCTCAGCCTTTCCTCATAAGATCTTCCCTCCATACCAGGCAACATCCTAGTAGATCTCCTCTACACCCTTTCCAAAGCTTCACATCCTTATAATGCAGTGACCAGAACTGTATGCACCAGAGTTTTGTATAGCTTCACCATAACCTCTTGGTTCCAGAACTCAATCCTCTTAATAAAAGACAAAACACTGCCTTAATTGCCCTGTCAACCTGGGTGGCAACTTTCAACATTCTGTTTCTACCTATCGACACAGATCTCTCTGCTCATCTACACTACCAAGAATCTTACCATTAGCCCTGTACTTTGCTTTCCGGTTACTCCTACCAAAGTGCATCAGCTCACTTGTCTGCATTAAACTCCATTTGCCACCTCTCAGCCCAGCTCTGCAGGGCTAGAACAAGCCTATTCTAAGCTGATTGCAATAAGAAATCAAGATTCTCAGTATCAATTGGCAGGTTTACTTCAGATCCCCACAAGATTCAAATAGAAACAAGGATACAAGAGGGAAAAGAAAAGCAGTGACTAGCTGATGGTGCTTCCATTCCCACAATGGTGAGTCCCAATTCATTTTTAAATTAGTTCTATCAAGTTTCAAACAGCCACAGGAAGTGATAATTACCACCAGTCACAGCACCATCATGGGACAGGCAAGTAACTACAAGAACACTCCACCCTCCACATCTCACTGACAACCAACTGGGACCCAAGTTAGAGTACATTAGGCACCAAACTATTGTTATAATAACATCACACTCATCCTGCATTGAGAAACAGATAGGAGCCACAAAACTCAGTCTATAAGATAGACAACTTAATTACATCCAAGGGGAAGAGTTCACTTCAACAGAACAGAAGTATGTTTCACCCAACAGAGACACCACTCACCAAAGACTGATAGAGATAGGAGGCAGTGAGCTCCACATTAATCTGCTTGTTGACAGCAGCTTCACAATCCTGGTGATAGTTCTGACTGATCTGGGAGGCCATCTCATAAAGGAAACACTTGCTTTATTTTCCTCCCCAGAAAAATGACACAGCTAAAAGCAACAGTAAACATCCCTGCCCTGGGACTCTATTTATACTCCAGGAGCCAACACTCATTTTATGAAGCAGGAAATGAGATCATCAGTGATGGCCAAACACTCTTGTTAATCAATTGATCAGCTGCCACATCCAATCAGTGCAGGATGGGAATCGGGTCAAAAAACCAATCAGAATTGATGAGTGGTTGATGATGAAATTGCTGAAATGACCTTTGACCTCCCGCACAAGTGCAAATTCTGGAAGGACATCTCCCTGAAAATGAGAATAAAATATACTCTAAAACTTCACGTCTGTATCTGAGGTTGTGCGTTAAGACACATTCATCACAGATTTGCAGAATTCTGTCGGATTGCTATTCTGAGGGATTAGTCGTCATAATTTTTGAACGTTGGTGTTGGAGCTCTTTGAAAAATGGCTCGATTTGGTTGATCAGAACATTTTCCTATTTCTGTGCAGCAACACAAATAATGTGCTTTTGGATCATCTAAAACAGGCAACTGATGTACTTTGTGGATCCAATCTGCATCTGATGTGATCTCCCTGACCTTGACCTTGAAGCCCAGTTTGAAAAGCAAAACGCTAAATGTGCTGAGTGCCTCTTCTACACAGTAGGCCTCAGGCCTCTATGTTTCAGTTGCTGCTAGAAATGTATCGCACGTTGAACATTTCTGTCTCCCAGTTTCGTTTTTCGTTGTTTGAAGTAGAACTAGCGATTAACCCCAGCATGTTTCCAAGTGAAGAATTTCTGGTTCTGTTTACATTGCGTTCTCTCGATGGTACAGCTCAGAAACTGGGAATTCAGATGCTGGGAATTCTGTCAGGAAGTACTCAACTCCTGAGTTTCCAAAACCTGCCCACCCTCAATAAGGCTGAAGTTGGGAGTAGTGCTGGAATAGTTTACAATGTTCTCGCTTGAGGCAGCTCCGACGACACTCAAGCAGCTCCATGTAACTCTGTCACCATCCTGACTTGGAACAATATCCCTGTTTGTGAATGAAAATCCCAGGAGCCCCTCCTCAGCAACAGCAGCAGCAGCAGCAGCATCATTCCGGTCTCTCCGACACCAGGTGGACTGTAATAACCAGCTCATCACCACCTCCTGAAGTGGAACAGTTGCTGAGCACTAAATGTAGCCTTGCCATTGGCACACTCAAGATTGACTGTATATAAAAAGCATGCTGGGACAGGGTAGGGGGGGTCCAAAACTAGAGGGCATTGGTTTGAGGGGAGAGCGGCAAGATTTAAAAGGGGCGTGAGTGACAACATTGTCACACAGAGGGTGGTGCGTGTATGGAACGAGCTGCCAGAGGAAGTGGTCGAGGTGGATAGAATTACAACATTTAAGTGACATTTGGAGATTTACATGGAAAGGAACGGTTTAGAGAAAGATGGGCCAAACGTAGGCAAATGGCACTACACAGTTTATGAAAACCTGGTCTGCAAGTTCGGGCTGCGCTGCAGAGTCTATTCCCATGGCGTAGTTTGCCGCAGTGTATTCCTTTCCTTTGGTACTTTAGAATGTTTTGGCGCCTCAGTGCCAGGGACCCAGGTTCGATTCTACCCCTGGGTGATGGACTGCGTGGATTTCCTCCAGGTGCTTGAGTTTCCTCACACAGCCCAACGATTTGCAGATTGTCGATCGTGAGCAGGGGCCTGCAGGCTAGGTCGATTAGCCGTGGGAAATGTGGAGTTAAGGCAAAGGGGTTGGGTCTAAGGAGGATGCTGTTCAGAAGGTCGATGCAGATTTAATGGGCCTAATGGTCCCTTCCTGCACTTGAGGGTTACTGTAGCCAAGACTTATTGTCACCAAAAATAAATTGCTTTATGTGGTGGAACAAATATGTTGAGTGCCTTTTGACTCTGCAGCACCCCGCCCCACCCCAGCCAACCTCGATGAAGGCTGCAGTGTGCACTCGCTACAAAACTCCCTGGAACAATCCTCAGGATGTCTCTGATAGCCCCCTCACCAACCCATGATCTCTGACACCTTGAAAGATAAAGTAAGCAGCCGTAAAGGAAAGTCAGCATCTCCATGTCTCCTCTCCGAGCCACTTTGCTCCTTCAATGTGATTTCACCCAATCAACCTGCATCAGGAGTAATGTTCACCATGTGGGAAGCTCAGAGGAACGAAGGGAACAGCTTCGTGCGCTCAATGCTGGCTTTAGCAACAAGAGCCAATCAAACAGCAGCATTTAACCAGGTGCATTGCTGTGTTATTCCCAGGTCCCTGTTATCCTGCTGTAAGCGGCAATGAGGCCCTACATTATAATCCAGTACAGTTCAGGTGAACGTCTTGAGCTGACTCCCAGGGAAAGGGGCTGTGGTGAATGTTTAGGCTGGTGGGGCACGTGGATAGAAAAGGTCGGGTGGGGGGAGGGCGGGGTGAGAGAAGTGCGGAGAAGCGGAAGAGAAAGAGCTCCAGCCACAGTTTGGGATAGTGAAACCAAAAGTAACAATACTGAGAATGTAGTGTTTATTGGTCAGGGTAGGGCCCAATGGGGAAAAAAAAGAGATATACCAGGCAGTCGAGATTGTTTCACAGCTCTGCTGCTTCCGCCAGCTGGATTGAAATCAGAGCCTGCTGGGCCTCTTCCTTTAGACCTTGGTGATCAGGCAGCTGGGTCAGTAGATAAAGGGCTGTCTTCACTTTTTGTTGCTGTCATCATTCAGGCAATAATTGAGTACGCAGGATGGCTGAGGCGGGGAAGAGATTGTAAGGGAAATGTGCAATTGAACACCACTATCCCAAATTCTATCAGGCTGGGTAGAGAAGTCTATTTAGAAGGTGTGGGAACTTCCTGTCACCAGAGGAAGATAATTTCTTGGAGCTACAGTTGAACCCACCATATCCAGAAGTGCACTAATTGTCCTCTAGAAGAAAGCCAATGCCACAATTGACAAATTCCAACCTTATCCTATTTGGAGAAGAAACACCTTCAATTTCCACAGGACTAACCAAAAAAAAACACTCCATCGAGTTACATTCTAATGTGGGGATAGTGAGCGATTCTGTGAAGGGTTGCCTAATCCAATTAGAAATTGGACCAATCAAATGACAGAAAACGAATTGGCTTCAAGCAAGAGCTATCACCCAAAGTATTCAGAGCTCTGAATGATGGACAATAAGCAAGATCAACACATCATTTTATTCATTTCCATTTAGCTGGTATAGCCATTACATTCTTTGCTACAAAAGTCCCTTCTCCCTGGAAGGAGACAGGTTGGCCAGGGTGAAGTGGGGAATGCATTCAGACCAAGCAGACAGTACTCCAGGCCACACTAACTGCTGTCCTCCAGGGAGAGCCTGTCAAACAGGTACTCTCCCATCCCATTCTCAGGAGCTCCCAGGCGCTTCAGGTTGGTGATGTAGTCCCCGAGTTGCTTGATGATCTCCACCTCCTCATCCAAATAGTGAGTCTCCAGGAAGTCACACAGCTGCAACAGAGGAATATGACAACTGGGTGCATTAACACTATCCAAGACAATTTCAGAATTCCCACTGAAAAACAGGCTTTACCATACTAGTTCCATACAGCCCTGAAAATTTAGCTAACACCTGGAAAATCTGTGTCGGTGATGACAATAGGATTTCAGCTGCTCCATCTTGCTGTTTGTGAAGTGGAGCTGAGTTGGATGGTGATGGACAATGATCATTCCACTGTAATGCTCCCAAGTGAGAATGGGAATTCAATGGCCAATATCACTTCATCACTCCCAATGGATTGCCTTCCAAATTCCCATTTCACTTCATTACTGATCACCATGTAACAACTGCTCAGCAGCATGGACCCAAAGTGATCAGTGCACACCTGTGAATTTCCAATCCACACAGACCAACCAATGAAGTGTTGCCCTGAGGGTCTCGCAGTGATGAGAATGAAGTGGTGAAGCTTACATGAGGGTCAGTCTGGGCTGTGGAGAGTTGGTGTAGATCCAGCAATCTCTGGTTCACATTCTTCTCCAGATCCAGGGCAACCTGCAGCGCCTGCAGACTGTTACCCCACTCATCCCTCTCTGGCTTCTGAGGATGGAAAGAAGGACAGGTAAGCCTCAGAAACAACATCCCTGCAGCATGCATCAGGCCATTCTGCCCACTCATGACCATCTGAAGAGCATCCAACCTGGTCCTAGCTCCAGCTATGTAATCCTGCATTTTTCATGGCCTATCCTACCCTGCACATCTTTGGACTGTGGGAGGAAGCCTATGTAGAGATGTGGTGAACATGTCAACTCCAGAATTAAGCTTGTGCCCCAAGCACTGATGCAGTTGTGCTATCCACCGCCATCCCCGAAGTCCTTAGGAAGAACACATCAGTTATTTAAGGAATTGCTTTCACCTAGCCCTATTTGCTTCTTCCGAAAGGAGAGTCAATTCACAACCAGGTCATAGTGGGGATAAGAGTTATGTTTGCACAGAATTGTCAGTGCCCATCTGATGGCATCCCAAGGAGGATATTCACAACTTAATCCCAGGGCTCGTAATGCAGTGGTACTGTCCCTAGGTTTGGAGCATAGGCCCAGGTTGAAGTCCCACTTGTGCTTATGGCTTCATATAGGACTGACCTGAATGATCAAAAGCATCACTACTATTTAATTCATTGAAGGGACAGCAATATGTTGACAATAAAAGGAACCAAGAGAACAAGACTAGAGATATTTCAAGGATCCATAAGTGTAGACAGGATGGGGAAGTTGGCTTCCACAATGCCCTTCCCCATTTCTTGGGGCGCAGTACAGGGACTCCAGTCTTGTCACAAAGTTTGCAGCATTGGCCATGCAAAGGTGGAATACACAGTGTGGTGACCAGAGCCACAATGGCACTGGAAGGGTCACCAGGATGTTGCCCAAAGGCTGAAAAATCCATTAAAAGGAGAGATTAGATTTCTCACTCCAATCCTCAGAGTGAAGTCAGTTGAGATGTTTATGTGATGGCATTTGATTAGTGTGGAGTCTTGATAGTAGATGGGGAGTGTCTGCTATGAGGGGGTGGGGAGAAAGAGACATGAAGACCAGAGGGCACTGATGTGAGGAGTCAGCAGGTTAGAGGAATCCTTTGCCCAGAGGGTAGTGGAAAAATAATATGGGGGGGTGGGGCAGTGGGGGAGGCATCTACTGCTGCAATATTTAAGCAGCTTCTAGACAACTACCAATGCCATGGGGGCTGTAGACCAAGTGCAGTAAATGGGATTAATGTGGTTTGGTGTTTATCGGGTCAGCATGGGGTGGGGTGGGGTGGGGTGGGGTGGGGGGGGTGGAGAAGCAGCAGGTGGAGGGGAGCCAAGAGGCTTGTTTCTAGGATTTCTTGCCTTTTCATCAAAAGGAGGGGAGCCAAACAAAACAGTTTTCACTTTCTTTCAGGACATGAAACCACACCATAAGCAGCCATTTCTCACATCTCCTCCCCACTGCCTGCCTTCTCCAACTCCAACCTTCACATCCTTTACCACATGAAAATCTTGTCACTATTAACAGAAAACACCATGAGCTACCATTCCTGCACACCACACCATGCCCCCCTCCCAAACTCCAACCTTCACATCCTGGAGGAGGACTCTGCCTCCACGCTGATTCTGGAATTTCAGCAGCTTCTCTGCATGTTCCTGCTTCTCCTGGGACTGATCTTTGAAGAACCGGGAGACATGGGTGAGGGCAACATCATCCCGGTCAAAGTACGACATCTAGAAGGGAGATAACATGTTAAAGCCCATTAAACACATCATTGACCCCATTTCTCATGCTCAGAACTGGAGGACTGGTTTCGTCGAAAGCAAACTAATGATTCAATCAGCTGAAAATTGTTGACACCTTACAATGTTCACTAATGGTGTTGCAAAATTAGCCAGCAGCTCCTTTAATTGGAGGAAACCAAACAACCCCAGCTTCTTCCACGTAAGATGCAAATTCAGTGTTTTGGTTTGTAAACCCTGCTGAATTGTTTGGGGGGGGGGTGTCTGGCACAGCCTGGATAGAAAAGCTGAAA
This sequence comes from Stegostoma tigrinum, assembly GCF_030684315.1. Lineage (NCBI taxonomy): Eukaryota > Metazoa > Chordata > Chondrichthyes > Orectolobiformes > Stegostomatidae > Stegostoma > Stegostoma tigrinum. The sequence goes on along the minus strand of NC_081391.1, from coordinate 13,179,348 downwards.
GCACATTTCTACCATCTAGCCTCCAGAATTGGATGGAAGTGGTAACTGAATAGGGTTTAAACAAGTGCCAGGAGCTGGAATGCAGGATGTGCACAGGGTCAGGCAACTTCCAGTCATTACATGTCTCCCCTGGTGCTAGAGTAACATGCAGATGCTGGACATTAATATAGCTGGTAGGTACAGGTCTTCTGCAACCAATTGGATCAGATGTACTGTATTTTTTTTTTTTACATAAAGCAGCTCTACAAGAGATGCTGTTTGCAGTATGCAGGAGAATGAGGGCGATTAGGAGAATCTTGGTGCTAAAGGAGAGCCTGCCCAGTGACAGCCTTTGGCTTGTTGCAGCAATAGTTTATCACATTTGTTTATGCCATGCACTCAGGTTGCCAGAAGCTTGCAAAGCAAAGCATTAAAATTCACAACTGAAACAAGATCCAATGTTCAGGAGACCTAATGGTATCTGCAGGACTGTGTGACCTATAGATTATTGACTTGTTCAAAGCTGGAGAGCTCAATTTAGCTTATTCCAAGAGGCTAAACTATTGTTTTCCCCACTCATTTCACTCACTTTTCAACTGAGATTCACAATCCAACAAGTTACTGCTGATTAGGAACAGTCTATTGACATCAAAAGAAGAAGTTGTTCTTTGGTAGAATCCTGGTGAGAAGTTAGTTTAATCCTCAAATACAAACAAAAAGTTAAACAAGTGGTTTAATTGGGTAGTTAAGTTGTAGAAGGTGAAGAATAGTGGGGATTTTATTATCAGCACACAAGATTCCCGATTGAGTTGGGACAGTGGTCAGTGACTAAAACCCAACAATTGGTTCACTAGTTAAAGCTACTCCCACCTCCCAAAAAGGTAGTTATAGGGACTTTATCCTCATGTCCCTAGATAGGACTTCCTTCCAATAGGCACAAGCCCAGAGAGTGATGAATATTCTCCATGTGTCTGGAGAAGTGGAGCTGCAACGTGCAAGAAGCAGACACCATCCAGGACAGAGCAGCCCACTTCGTGGGGACTGCATTCACCACCTCCTTTCAGGGTCCATTATCTACCAGGTCCCCTGCAGCACTCACCAAGGGGACCTCAACACCTTCTGAACACATTCTACTCCTTGGAAGGGCACAGGGGCACCACCACATGGTGGGAGGAGCCAGTTTGTTTCTTTATCTGGTTAAATGGTAAAGGAAGAACATTTATTTCTTCACCTCTGGGTCAATAGCCTCAGCATGTTCTGTTCCAGCAGCCCCCTTTTGGGGGGGTCGGGGGGGGGTCGGGGGGCCGGGGGTCGGTGGGGGGGGGGGGGGGTGGGGGGCCGGGGGTCGGTGGGGGGGGGGGGGGGGTGGGGGTGGGGGTGGGGGGCCGGGGGTCGGTGGGGGGGGGGGGGGGTGGGGGTGGGGGTGGGGGTGGGGGGCCGGGGGTCGGTGGGGGGGGGGGGTGGGGGTGGGGGGCCGGGGGTCGGTGGGGGGGGGGGGTGGGGGTGGGGGGCCGGGGGTCGGTGGGGGGGGGGGTGGGGGTGGGGGTGGGGGGCCGGGGGTCGGTGGGGGGGGGGGTGGGGGTGGGGGTGGGGGTGGGGGGCCGGGGGTCGGTGGGGGGGGGGGGGGGGGTGGGGGTGGGGGTGGGGGTGGGGGGCCGGGGGTCGGTGGGGGGGGGGGGTGGGGGTGGGGGGCCGGGGGTCGGTGGGGGGGGGGGGTGGGGGTGGGGGGCCGGGGGTCGGTGGGGGGGTCGGTGGGGGGGTCGGTGGGGGGGTCGGTGGGGGGGGTGGGGGTGGGGGGCCGGGGGTCGGTGGGGGGGGTCGGTGGGGGGGGGGGGTGGGGGTGGGGGGCCGGGGGTCGGTGGGGGGGGGGGGTGGGGGTGGGGGGCCGGGGGTCGGTGGGGGGGTCGGTGGGGGGGGTGGGGGTGGGGGGCCGGGGGTCGGTGGGGGGGTCGGTGGGGGTGGGGGGCCGGGGGTCGGTGGGGGGGGGGTCGGTGGGGGGGGGGGTGGGGGTGGGGGGCCGGGGGGGTCGGTGGGGGGCCGGGGGGGGTGGGTGGGGGGCCGGGGGGGTCGGTGGGGGGCCGGGGGGGGTCGGTGGGGGGCCGGGGGGGTCGGTGGGGGGCCGGGGGGGGTCGGTGGGGGGCCGGGGGGGGGTGGGGGTGGGGGGTCGGTGGGGGGGGGGGGTGGGGGTGGGGGGCCGGTGGGGGGGGGGGGTGGGGTTGGGGGGCCGGGGGTCGGTGGGGGGGTCGGTGGGGGGGGTGGGGGTGGGGGGCCGGGGGGTCGGTGGGGGGGGGGGGCCGGGGGGGGGTGGGGGGGTCGGTGGGGGGTGGGGGGGTCGGTGGGGGGGGGGTGGGGGTGGGGGGCCGGGGGGGGGGGGGGTGGGGGGCCGGGGGGGGGGGGCCGGGGGGGGGGTGGGGGGCCGGGGGGGGGGGGCCGGGGGGGGGGTGGGGGGCCGGGGGGGGGGGTGGGGGGCCGGGTGGGGGGCCGGGGGCCGGGGGGGGGGTGGGGGTGGGGGGGCCGGTGGGGGGGTGGGGGTGGGGGGGCCGGGGGTCGGTGGGGGGGCCGGGGGTCGGTGGGGGGGTGGGGGGGCCGGGGGTCGGTGGGGGGGGTCGGTGGGGGGGGTGGGGGTGGGGGGCCGGGGGGTCGGTGGGGGGGGGGGGCCGGGGGGGGGTGGGGGGGTCGGTGGGGGGGGGGTGGGGGTGGGGGGCCGGGGGGGGGGGGGGGGTGGGGGGCCGGGGGGGGGGGGGGCCGGGGGGGGGGTGGGGGGGCCGGGGGGCCGGGGGGGGGGTGGGGGGCCGGGGGGCCGGGGGGGGGGTGGGGGGCCGGGGGGCCGGGGGGGGGGTGGGGGGCCGGGGGGGGGGTGGGGGGGGTGGGGGGCCGGGTGGGGGGCCGGGGGCCGGGGGGGGGGTGGGGGTGGGGGGGCCGGTGGGGGGGTGGGGGTGGGGGGGCCGGGGGTCGGTGGGGGGGCCGGGGGTCGGTGGGGGGGTGGGGGGGCCGGGGGTCGGTGGGGGGGGTCGGTGGGGGGGGTGGGGGTGGGGGGCCGGGGGGTCGGTGGGGGGGGGGGGCCGGGGGGTCGGTGGGGGGGGGGGGCCGGGGGGGGGTGGGGGGGTCGGTGGGGGGGGGGTGGGGGTGGGGGGCCGGGGGGGGGGGGGGGTGGGGGGCCGGGGGGGGGGGGGCCGGGGGGGGGGTGGGGGGCCGGGGGGCCGGGGGGGGGGTGGGGGGCCGGGGGGCCGGGGGGGGGGTGGGGGGCCGGGGGGCCGGGGGGGGGGTGGGGGGCCGGGGCCGGGGGGGGGGTGGGGGTGGGGGGGCCGGGGGTCGGTGGGGGGGCCGGGGGTCGGTGGGGGGGTGGGGGGGCCGGGGGTCGGTGGGGGGGTGGGGGGGCCGGGGGTCGGTGGGGGGGTGGGGGGGGTGGGGGTGGGGGGGCCGGGGGTCGGTGGGGGGGTGGGGGGGGGGGCAGGCACCTATAACAAGTCAACTTTCTATAGGTTGTTAAGTGATGGATCAAACCCACTTCATTATATAGAGCACAGAAAGCCAAAATAATATTGGAGACCTACTTAAGCAGGGAGCAGCTTGTCTTACCTCAAGGACTTGAGTTCAGCTTAAAAAAATCTGATTTGTCAAATTACTACAACACCTTATTGTAAATACCAAAACCAGTATGTTTGTTTATTTACATGCACAAAACTAAAGCAGATACATCAAGGCAGATTTAAAAAAGATAGTTAGCCAATGGTTATCTGGATCAAAGCTTGACAGTAGTTTAGAAAATTATGGAGAGCCACAGCCAGTTATAGGCAATCACAGCCCTAAAAGGAATTCTAAGATAAATCACAAGATGCTTCACCCTCCATATATCATTGAGACAACTGGGTCCTCAGTTGCTGCATATCAGTATCATATCCCATTATCACCACATTTACGCTGAATCAAGAAATAGCTAAGAGAGATACAAAAAAAACAAACAAGTCTACAAGAGTGTTAAAGATAATGGGAACTGCAGATGCTGGAGAATTCCAAGATAATAAAATGTGAGGCTGGATGAACACAGCAGGCCAAGCAGCATCTCAGGAGCACAAAAGCTAAATGTGTGCTCCTGAGATGCTGCTTGGCCTGCTGTGTTCATCCAGCCTCACATTTTATTATACAAGAGTATTAATCTAGTTTGTTTTAAAAAAAACAGTTCACTTCATAACAGAAGTAACTCCAACCCCACAGGGACAGCACTCACCAAAGACTGATAGAGATAGGAGGCAGTGAGCTCCACATTAATCTGCTTGTTGACAGCAGCTTCACAATCCTGGTGATAGTTCTGACTGATCTGGGAGGCCATTTTGTGATAGAAACAGCTTTCCTTATCCAACAAAACCAAATTATAACTATAGAAAGAAAATCAGCTACACCTAAAATAGCAATGCCATTGGGCTCTATTTATACTCCAGGAGAAGACCCTCATTTTTTGAGCAGGAAATGACATCATCAGTGATGGCCAATCACTCTTGTTAATCAATTGATCAGTTGCCACGTCCAATCAGTGCAGGATGGGAATTGGATCCAGAAACCAGAATTGACAACTGGTGGATGATGGAATTGCTGAATGACCTTTGACCTCCTGTGCAAGAACAAATTGTATAAGTTTATCAAGCTGAAAATGAGAATAAAATAGACGTATAATTACCACTTTGATAAGACATTTGGACACTTATGGGGGAAGGAATGGCTTCGAGGAAGATGGGCCAAATGGCACTACAGAGTTTTGGAAACCTGGTGTGTAGGGACTGTGTGGGCAGAAGAGTCTATTTCCATGATGTACGACTTGATGACTGTGCAACTGCCTCCCCCTTTTGTTTGGTACTTTTGGGCGTGATGGGGGCTCAGTGGTGAGCACTGATACGTCACAGCCACAGGGACTCTGGTTCAATTCGAGCCTTTGGCAACATGAGTGGAGTTTGCACATTCTCCCTGTGTCTGCATGGGTTTCCACCATCTGCTCCGACTCCCTCCCCTAATCCAGTGGCCTGCAGATTAGGTCGATTGGCAAAGATAATTGCTGACAGTGACAAGGGGCATTCGGATTTGTTAGATTAGCCATGGGAAATGTGGGATTAAGGGAATAGGGTGTCCCCCAGCAGGAGGTTGCTCAGTAGGTCATTACAAATTTAATGAGCTGAATGGCATCTGCCCGCATTGAGGGATTCTACAGCAAAAACTAAAACTTCCTGTTGTTAGCATCGAGAGCAGACATTGGAATCCCATACAGATCAGGGGAATTCCAGCTGACCTCTTGGTAAGTGGCTTCTGTGAACGGTTGGGCTGAATTTTCCCAGATCTGGGCTGGGCAGCTTGTTGGAGTGAATGCTGGGAGAGAAGTGGGGTGTGGTGGAGAAAGGAGGAGGAAGAAGGGGAGGATGCCACAGTAAAGACAATTTTGGATTGCTCTTGGGAAAAGCTCAGCCCCAGTGTGAACTGACTCCTTCTTGAGCAAAGATGGAGCGGTCTATGTTACTCAGATGGAGGAATGAAAAAGCCAACCCACAGTGAGTCCAGCCACCCTCCCTCAGAAATGTCAAGAGGGATTTAACCGGGTAGGGGGTGCAACTGCAGTTGGCTGGAACAAGAGATGGGGAGAAAGAGAAGGTCACAGGCCTCCAGTGCTGGTCCTGCTTTGATCCATAACCGGCTCCAAGATCCCTAGGCTACATCCACAGGAGACCAAAAACAACAATGCTGAGAATAGAAAATACTGGTCATGGTAGGGCCTCACTGGGGAGGTTACACCAGATGAGTCAAGCCTGTGTCTTTCCTAACTTAGCTGGTTCCTGCAACTGGATTTAGAGCAGAACTTGATATATCTACTTCCGCCAGCATTTTGTCAACTGATCCAGCCTCCAAATCACAGACTTGTCTTCCCATTAGATTAGTGTCCAAGTGACAAATCTCATTGCTCGTGGTGACTGAGGGGAGGCTGCAGGAAGGGAAACCTGGCATTGAACGTAGATATCCCACATCCTATGGAATGGGCGTCTGGTTTATCCCTTCGAGCAGGTACGGGAACTTCCTGTCTCAAAAAGGAAGACAAGTTCTGATCGACAATTGAACCTAGAGTATCCAGAAGTGTACTAATTGACCTCTGGAAGATTTTCCACCCCACAATTGGGGAAACACCAACCTCATCCTACTTAGAGGGGAAAGTCTCGAGTCTCCTGTGTCATGAGAAAAAGGAAGTCCGTCTAGTTACTGTGCAATGATCGAGAGTGAGTAAATACATCCATTGAAAGGTTGTTTTCATGTCCAATTAGTAATTGGGTCAGCCAAATTACAGAAAGAGAACTGCCTTCAAGCTCAATAAGACATTTCCCAAAATATCCAGTGCTCTGAATGATGGACAATAAGCAAGATCATAAATGATTTTATTCATTTGCATTCAGCTGGTACAGCCATTATTCTTTGCTACAAGCCTCTTCTCCCTGGAAGGAGACGGGTTGCCCAGGGTGAAGTGGGGAATGCATTCAGAACAAGCAGACAGTACTCCAGGCCACACTAACTGCTGTCCTCCAGGGAGAGCCTGTCAAACAGGTACTCTCCCATCCCATTCTCAGGGGCTCCCAGGCGCTTCAGGTTGGTGATGTAGTCCCCGAGTTGCTTGATGATCTCCACCTCCTCATCCAAATAGTGAGTCTCCAGGAAGTCACACAGCTGCAACAGAGGAATATGACACTTGGTACATTTATACTATCCAAGACAACTTCACAATTCCTACTGAAAAAGACTGAGCCATAGCTAGTTCTAGACATCCCTGAAAATCTAGCTAACAGGTGGAGAATTTGTGCCAGTGAGGACATTTCAGCTGCTTCATCTCACCTTCTTAAAGAGCTCCAAGTTGTCTTGTATAGTGCAACAATCCCCAATTCAGCAGCCAAAAATCACATCAGCATTCCCACTAGACTGTAATCCAAATTCCTATTTCAGTTCGGTGTTGAGCAGTTTAACATTGTCATCATAATTATGATGACAAAGGTACAATGTAGCATCTGGACAAAGTTACGTCTGTGAATTTCCACTCCACAAAGACCAACCAATGAAGTTGAGGAGGCATGGCAGTGATGAGAATGAAGAGGTGAAGCTTGCATGAGGGTCAGTCTGGGCTGTGGCGAGTTGGTGTAGATCCAGCAAACTCTGGTTCACATTCTTCTCCACATCCAGGGCAACCTGCATTGCCTGCAGACTGTTACCCCACTCATCCCTCTCAGGCTTCTGAGGATGGAAACAGGAACAGTTAAGCTTCAGAATCAGAGACTCGCCGCAGCATGGGAGCAGGCCATTCAGCCCATTGAGTCTGCAATCAACCTTCTGAAGAAGATCTCAGATTTACCTGAGCCATTCGCACTGCAATTCCCCCATGGCTACTTCACGCAGCCTGCCCATATTTGGACTGTAGGAAGAAACCTGAACATGTAAGCACCAGTCATCAGAGGCCAGAGCTAAACCTGTGTCCCTGGCACTGAGCAACTGTGCCACCCCTAAAACCCACATTCATTACTTGTGAAGTGACTTCACTTTGCTCCATTTATCCTTGATCTGAAGCATGAAGTCATTGTGGGCTAGGGATTTATTTCACACAAAGTTCAACTGTTTGCACCAGTGCCCATTTGGCGTTTAGATCAGGACATTGACACCTTAGTCTCAAGGGCTCTTGAGGTAGAGTACCAATCTGCACCTTGCAGGCCAGGCATCTATGTCTCACCTGTGCTGGTGGCTTCATCCATGTCTGAGCAGGATGATCAGACATCACTACTATTTAATTCATTGAAGGGAGCAATGTGCTTACAGTAAAAGGGACAAGCAACAAATGCCCAAGTCCATCCCTCAAGGTTCAGCAAAGGTAGACAGAGTGGGGAAGGGGCTGACATGATGCTGGTCTCCATGATTTGGGGCTCAGTAGAAAGGATGAGTCTTGCCACAAACATGGCAGCATTGGCCAGACCAAAGATGGAATGTAGTGTGGTGACCAGAACCACCATCAGAGGGACAAGGTGGCACTGCAGGGGGTACAGGTGAGGGTCATCAGGATGTTGGCCCAAGATGGAAGCAAAAAAAGACAACAAAAATACAATGATGAGAGGGAGGTTGGATAGCCTGGGATGGTGATCTGATGGAAGTGTGGAAGATCAGGGAGGATGGACAATACACAGTCCCCATGGCAGACATGAAGACCAGATGGCACAGGTTTGAGGAGATTGGAGGACCCACCCACCCAGTCGAGGGTGGGAGAGGTATGGGATGCATTACCTGTGGGGTCAGTGGAGGCAGTTACTCCAGCAACATTGAAGCCTAATCTCAACAACTTCTTCATGCCAGAAGATAGTCGGCTGTGGACTAAGTGCAGGAAATTGTGTTAATCTAGTTTGATGTTTGTGGGCAGCATAGACATGGTGGACAATAGGGCTTGTTTAGAAACTGCCTTCAAAAGAAATCAAACAGGGAAGCCAGGCCAAAATAGGATTTTCACATCCCAACAGGAAGCAGCACCACAAGAGCTGCCATTCTCTCCTCCACAGCTGCAACCCTCCCACCCAACTCCAACCTTCACATCCTGGAGGAGGACTCGGCCTCCACGCTGATTCTGGAATTTCAGCAGCTTCTCTGCATGTTCCTGCTTCTCCCGGGACTGATCTTTGAAGAACCTGGAGAAGTGGGGGAGGGCCACATCATCCCGGTCAAAGTAGGACATCTGGAAGGGAGATAACATGTTAAAGCCCATTAAACACAGCACTGACTCCAAATTCTAGTTCAGCCTTCTGCAGCAAACTAACTGCCTGGTATGTGAACATGTTTGAGAACCCAATGATGTCCAGCTGTCCAGCAGATCCTTCAACTGGGATCAAACAGAACAATCCCAATTTCCTGTTGGAAACTGGCAAAAGTTTGGCTTAAAACAAACAGTAAATTGCTCAGGCTGCCTGGCACAGCATTATAGCTCTTCTTGTATCCAGCCATGTTTGCACTCACGAACCTTCATTAGAATTGGACAATATTAGTGCCAAACAAACAGCTGAAACAAGCACCAGGAGCTGGAGTGCAGGCTATACTTGAGTAGGGGAGCTGTAACACTATTGCTCCTTTGGGGCTGGCATGGAAATACATGTTAGACACTGCTGTAACAATATAACCAGGAGGAAGCAAGGTTTCTGTGGCCTCAAAACCAGGGAGATTGAATGTACGGTATATTTTATGACTACAAGATATAATAGAGGCGAATGAGAGAAAGCGACAACAAGATAGTGCAAAGGAAAACCTACCCAGTAACTGCCTCTGGATTGTTGCAGTTATAGTTTATAGCACACTAAAATTAGTGCACTCACATCCAGAAGGGGGAGAACAAGGGTCACATGAACAAAACAAATTGAATCAAACTGAGGGAAGGTCAAACATTGGAGAGAAAGAACCAATGTGACCTGTATCTACAGATAATGGCTGATCTAACGTCACTAGTTAACACAAAGCTGGACAACAAAGTTTGGCTTATCCCAGCTGGCACCGTTCTGTTGTTTGTCCACCCACATGTGACTCACTTCCGAACCGAGATATTCACAATCCAATGCCTTGAGGTTTATGAAGGGCTATTCTTCTGATATTTGAAACAGGAGCTAAGAGTTTTGTTGTCGAGGAAGCCTGGTGGGAAGTTATTGTCTTCATGTAGAAGCAGTCAAACAAAATTTCTTGTCTGTTTAACGGGGTAGGAACAAGCTGTGGCAGGAGAGAATAGGAAGGATTTTATAATTGGCACACGTGTTCCCCAAGGGAATTGGGACCCTGGTCAGTAATTAAAACCCGTCAACTGGCTCACCAATGAAAGCTGTACCCACCTCCCAAATGGAGTTTATACGGGCTTCATCCATCTGTCATGAGGCATCTTCTTTCTAACAGACAAAAGCTGAGAGTGAAGAAGATTCTCCATGTGTCTGTGGAGGTGGAGCTACAACATTCAAGATGCAGACACCATCCAGGACAGAGCAGCCCACTTCATGGGGACTGCATTCACCACCTCCTTTCAGGGTCCATTATCTACCAGGTCCCCTGCAGCACTCACCAAGGTTACTTCAACACACACCTTCCAAACACATTCTACCCCTTGAGATACGATGATGTAGAGCTGGATGAACACATCAGGCCAAGCAGAGGAGCAGGAAGGCTGCTGTTTTGGGCCTAGGCCCACCTTCTGAAGGGTCATGCCCCAAGACATCAGCCTTCCTGCTCCTCTGATGCTGCTTGGCCTGCTGTGTTCATTCAGCTCTGCACCTTGTTATCTCAGATTCTCCAGCATCCGCTGTTCCTACTGTCTGAAACATTCTACCCATTGGAAAGTTACAGGTTCACTGCCACCTGGCTAAAGGGGACAGTTTGTTCCCTATCAGGATGGCATAGAGACTGGACCATGAATCTCAGACTCCAGCAGCTCGAGGGGATGCAGGGTGTGGGTGAGGGGGCAGGAGGCAAACATGGTTTGCAGAAGCTTCAACACGCCACACACTAAAGCAGATCAACTTTCTACAGGTTCAGGGATAGGCCACACCCATCTCATGATGAGAGTGCAAAATGCCAAGCAGGCCTCATCTGAGATCTACTTTAAAAAGTCAGATACCAGTCACTCACAGCCTAACCTCAAGTCGGTTTGCTCAGATTAGCCACAGCAGACTGCAATAGGGAATTATCATTGTCAATATCAGAATTGATATTTAAGTATCACCACAAAAGCAAGCAAATATAAAATCAGATACTTAAACCTGTCAGAAAGAGGGTAACTAGCCAGTGGGTGATTCTAGTCCCACAGTCTGATCAATATAATACCTTTCTGAAGTAACCCTACCAACATTTGGTAATCTTAGAGGGAATGACATCTACTGCCAATTCAAACACCAAACTGGCAAATTTCTCCAGGGACACTTCATCCTCCACATATCTCTGAAGCCCAACTGGGACCCAGCTTCAGAGTACATCATTATCAAACTCCATTGGTATAGTAACATTGCCCTTATCCTGAATTAATATTTAGGAAAGGACTACAAAACTCAATCTACAAAGAGAGAGGGTCCAGTTAATTAAATTCAAGAGAAACCATTTACTTCAACATCATAGATCAAGTTTTAACCCCACAGGGACAGCACTCACCAAAGACTGATAGAGATAGGAGGCAGTGAGCTCCACATTAATCTGCCTTTTGACAGCAGCTTCACAATCCTGGTGACAGTTCTGACTGATCTGGGAACTCATCTTATAAAGGAAAAGCTTGCTTTACTTTTCTCACCACCTGCTCCTGTTTTTGTTACTTTCAGTCATGGGCGACTCTGACGAGGCTGCACATCGTCCCCGTGTCTGTGTGGGTTCCTTTCCTCCCACAGTCCAGAGACATGCAGTTTACTTTGCAATGGCTGTGGGATAGAAAGATGGGGGCAAGAAGACAGGGTGTGTCTGAACAAGATGCTGTTCAGAGGACAGAGGATCAGTGCAGACTAAATGGGCTGAACAAACTCTTCCTGCACTGCACGGATTCACAGATTCTACAGCCAAGACTCAAGATTGTTTAAAATAAAACACTTTATGTGGTGGAACAAATACATTCAGTGCCTTAAAGACCCACACCTCAGTGAAGGCTGCAGTGTGCACTCGCTACAAAACTCCCTGAAACATTCCCCAGGATGTCTCTGACAGCCCCCACCCTAAACCACGATCTCTGACACCTCGAAAGATAAAGGAAGCAGCCATTCAGGAAAGTCAGCATCTCCAGTTCTCCTCCCTGAGTCACACTGCTCCTTCAATGTGATCGGGTGAAATCAACCTGCATCAGGAGTAACCCTCCCCGTGGGGGAAGCTCAGAGGAACCAAGGGAGCAGCTTAGTGGGCTCAATGCTGGCTTTAGCAGCAAGAGCCAATCAAATGGCAGCATTTAACCAGGAGCGTTGCTGTGTTATTCCCAGGTCACTATTATCCTGCTGTAGGTGCCATTAAGTGCATCCAGCTCAGGTGAATTTTTTCAAGCAGACTTGGGCTGAATATTCCCAGCTCTGGGCTGGCCGGCCTGAAGTTTATTACTAGGCGTGGTGGGGTTTTTGACCAAGACTTGGCAGAGAGCAAGGAAGTAAACTGAGCAAAGCCACATTAGGACAGCTTTGGATTACTCATGGGAAACGGTTCCCCCCGTGTGAATTCTCTTGTCGAGCTACAATGGGTATTTAATCCACATCCCCGGGGAGAGCAGCACATATTCCTCAGGCGAAGGAACAAATGAACTGGTCACTGTGAGCAACTGCTGATGGCTGTCCTGAGGCAGGCAGTTGGTGGCGGTGGTCAGCAGGGCACACGGCTGGTCTTGGCTTGAACCTCAACTGGCTCACCGAGAATCTTAACTGCATGTGTATTCATTGTACGTGCTGTGAGATAATAGCAAAAAGTGATTTTCCTGCCCACAGGCCCCAACCTCAAGTTCTAGGATGCACTCTCAGCACAAAGTAATAAAAATGATTGGAGTAGAACAGACCAGGTGTGGCAGATCCCAGTTGCTAAGTTTAATATTATTGCTCCCAGCATTGCTGGCTCCTCCACAAGGCTAGAGAGGGGGTCGCTGATGGATCTCTTCCCTTAAGCTCTTGTTGAGGAAAGCTGAGCCAGCCAGCACATAATTTATGTTGGCATCAACTTGTGATTTCAGTTGACTTCAGCATCAGTCTAGGTTGGTGGAGGTTGACAGGGAAGCTATTGCTATGCAAGCTAGACATGAAAATAAGCATCCAACAGCCCTGTTTCTCTGAAAGTGGGTGTCAAGTCTTTCTTTTGCACATGCAGGCGTGTTTTCTCTTTTGAAAACAATACAAAATTTTAGCTGCACGTGTATTCATCATTCCTGGGTGTGAGATAATAGTACAAAGTGATTTTACACCCCACAGGCCCCAACCTCATGCTCTGGCTGGAGGAATAACTTTGATTCATAACAGAGGAAGTTCCTCGGGATTTCCGAGACTGAGGCGGGGGTGTGTTGGAGAGAAGACCAGGGAAATATTTTGTCAAATTATTGATAATTTCATTAGCCAAAATTACAGGCTTGAAGCTCTCAAAAGCTCTTTAATATCAAGGGTCTCAATGATGGACAATAAGCAACATCAATACATTTGATTCATTCCCATTCAGCTGGTACAGCCATTACATTGTTTGCTACAAGTCCCTTCTCCCTGGATGGAGCCAGATTGCCCAGGGTGAAGTGGGGAATGCATTCAGACCAAGCAGACAGTACTCCAGGCCACACTAACTGCTGTCCTCCAGGGAGAGCCTGTCAAACAGGTACTCTCCCATCCCATTCTCAGGGGCTCCCAGGCGCTTCAGGTTGGTGATGTAGTCCCCGAGTTGCTTGATGATCTCCACCTCCTCATCCAAATAGTGAGTCTCCAGGAAGTCACACAGCTGCAACAGAGGAATATGACACTTGGTACATTTATACTATCCAAGACAATTTCAGAATTCCCTCTGCAAGACAGACTTAGCCATGACTAGCTCTGGACAGCCCTGAAAAGCGAGCTAACACCTGGTGAATTTGTGCCAGTGAGGACAACATGTCAGCTGCTGCATCTTGCTGTTTGTGAAATGGAGCTGAGTTGGATTGTGATGGACAATGATCATTCCACTGCAATGATACTAATGAAGAACTCAGTGGCCAACGTCATTTCAGCACTTCCACTAGATTATAGATCAAATTCCCCTTATACCTCATTGATCACTTGGGATCATACTGATTACAATGTTACAATAGTTCAGGAAAGTAATGGATGGAAAGTGTTACATCAGTGAATTTCCAATCCACACAGACCAACCGATGAAATGTTACCCTGAGGGTCTAGCAGTGATGTGAATGAGGAGGTGAAGCTTACATGAGGGTCAGTCTGTGCTGTGGCGAGTTGGTGTAGATCCAGCAAACTCTGGTTCACATTCTTCTCCAGATTCAGGGCAACCTGCATTGCCTGCAGACTGTTACCCCAGTCATCCCTCTCTGGCTTCTGGGGATGGAGAGAAGGACAGGTAAGCTTCAGAAACAGAATCCCTGCAGCATGGGAACTGGCCATTCACCCCATTGAGACCATAACTGCTGAAGAGCATCCCATCTGGTCCCATTCCCACCCTGTTCGTGTAACCTGCATTTCAAGTTGCCAATCCTCTTTTCTACTGTGTGGGGAAGCCATGCTTTGGGATAACGTTTAAATTCTTGTCACAGGCCAGAACCAAACTGGTGCCCCTGGCACTGAGTCAACAGTGCCAACCACTGAGCCAGTGTGCCATCCCTGAAGTCCAGATAAAGAAAACATTAGCTACTTGGTGACTCCTTTCACCTTGCCCCATTTATCCTTGACCTGAAGCCGGAAGCTCAGGAACATATCCTTGTACCACAGGGAATAAATATGTACCAGATTAGTCATTTGCACTAGTGTCCATCTGCTGGAGTCTTAAAAAGGATATTCAGGAGTGAATCCCAAGGGCTGTGGGGGAAGTAGCGGTCGTGTCCCAAGCTTCGGTTGACAAGGCTGAGGTTCAAGTCTCACTTGTGCTTGTGGCCTCATACATGCCCGAGCAGCATGGTCAGAACCATCATTACTTGAATTCATTGTGGGGGGCAGTAAAGTGCTTACAATAAACACAGGATCATCGATCCCTCAATGCTCACACAAGGCAAACTGTGTGTGAAAGGGGACATAGGCCAAGTAACATGTGTTAGTTTGGGGCAGGGTTGTGAGGAACAGCACAGGGACAAGTCCTTTGAACACATTTTATGAAAATTGTTCTTCCGGCCTCTGCTGCATTCTATCGTTGGCCTCACTGGTCAGAAGGACAGGATGGTACTGCAGGGGGTGCTGGTGAGGGTCCCCAGGTTGTTTCGCCAAGACAGAAAATCCATTGAGGAGAGAGATTGGATGGGCTGGGGGGTTTCCTTTGAGCAGGTGAGGCTGAGGTGGTTGTTTGATGGAAGACAAGGAAGTCTGGACAGTAGATGGGGAAAATGTCTTCCCCATGGCAGACACTAAGACCAGAGGGCACAGGTTTGAGGAAGCAGGATAGAGGGGATTGGAGGAAATTTGGTGGGTGAGTTGGGGATCGGAAGAACAAAGTGCTGGAAATGGCTACTGCAGCACTGTTTAAAGGACTAGCTGGGCGAGTGCTAAACACTAGGGTATAGTAGGGCCTGGACCAAGAACAGGGTGAGTACAGTTCGGTCTTTGCTGGGTCAGCATAGGCCTGGTGGACCAGAGGGCTTGCATAAATGCTGAAACACTGGAGATGGAGGAGAGCAAACAGGGAAGCCAAGCAAAAGAACTTCTCACACTCGCTCAGGATCTGAAAATCTTGTCACTGGAGATGACACCGCAAGAGCAGCCATTCCCCCCTGCACTCCCCCACCACCCAACCCCAACCTTCACATCCTGGAGGAGGACTCGGCCTCCACGCTGATTCTGGAATTTCAGCAGCTTTTCTACATGTTCCCGCTTCTCCTGGGACTGATCTTTGAAGAACCGGGAGAAATGGGCGAGGGCAACATCGTCCCGGTCAAAGTAGGACATCTGGAAGATCAAGTTAAAATTACATCAGACATCACTGGCTCACTCCCCATTCCAGTTCTCAACTACAAGACGCAAGGTACTATGTTTTGCCTTTGGGGAAAACTGGAAAAAAAGATGTTGAAACCCTGCTGTAGTCAACGACTAGTAGGGAGCATGTTTTCTGCAAACCCAGGATCAACGAGATTGGGATGTAAGTGTACACATGAACTCTACAAAGGTGTGCTGTCTCCAGTTTGGAGTTTGGCACTAAGATAATGCCGAGGAAAGCCTGCCCAGTAACAGCCTTTGGATCGTTGCAGCAGTGGGTTATTGCTCTGCCTAAATAGTGCAAACTCAGGCTGTCAAAAGCTTGCACCAAGTCACATGACTGAAACAAATTGCAAAACAAATGATCAAATGTCAACTATTAGTGGCCTGTAGATAACGTCACTAGTGAAAACAGTAACCTGGAAAAACACTTGCCCTGACTTTACCCAAACAGGCAAAAAATCCTGTAGGTTTTCAGCCCATGTGACTCATAGCTAAACTGTCACGTTCACAATTCGATGTAAGGGTTTAAGAGCTAATGCTCGCTATTGGAAGCATCAGCTAAGAGTTACATTCTGGGGAAGGACTCCTGAAAAGTTACTTGAATCCTCAAATCCAAATCCACACTCAGGCAAGCAAATATCTGTGGTTTCAGTGGGTAGTTACAAGTTGTGGCAGAAGATAGTCGGGATTTTATCCTTGGGAAGCATGTGCCAGTTGAGTTGGGACACAGTGATTAAACCCCAACAACTGGCTCACCAATAAAGCGGTCCCACCTCCCAAGTGAGGCTTATAGGGACTTAGTCCTCATTACAAGACAACTTCCTTCCAATAGGCACAAGCCCAGAGGGAGATAAATATTCCCCATGTGTCTGTAGAAGGGGAGCTACAACATGCAAGAAGCAGACACCATCCAGGACAGGGCAGCCCACTTCATGGGGACTGCATTCACCACCTCCTTTCAGGGTCCATTACCTACCAGGTCCCCTGCAGCACTCACCAAGGTTACTTCAACACATACCTTCCAAGCACATTCTACTCCTTGGAAGGGCACAGTCACATGACCAACAGGATAGCGGGGACATTTTGTTTTAGGTCAAGCTAAATGATATGGGAACAACCTCCATTTCTTCAATGTCACTGGGCTAATAGCCTCACCACATTCCCGCAGCCCCAGTGTGGGGTGGGGAGGAGAGGGGGCAGAGAGGGGATCCAACATTTCTCACACACGGCAGATCTACTCTCAGTAGGAACGGGATAGGCCACACCCACCTCTTGAATAAATGCAAGTAAAGCCAAGTCAGCCTCAATGAAGGAGATCTACATAAAATAGATACCAGTCACAGACTAGCCTCAGGTTTGTTCAGACTAACAAGGGCCACTGCAACAGGGAAGTTATTGTTATTGTCAGTGTTAAAAAAAATCAGCATGTTTGTTTAGGACCACCACAGAGATCAGGCAAATGAAGTCAGGAAACTTGTGTCAGAAAGAAAACAAAAGCAAGAGGCTTTTACCCTCCAGATACCACTGAAGGCCAACTGGGACCTGAGTTAACATACATCAGTATCCTACACCATCGTGATAGTAACACCACCTCTATCCTGAACTGATATTTAGGTAGGAGCCACAAAACCTCAATCTACTAGATTGTCAGCTTCACTAGAGGCCAGGCAAAGAATTTACTTCAACAGAACAGATTTATATGTTTAACCCCGAGAGACAGCACTCACCAAAGACTGATAGAGATAGGAGGCAGTGAGCTCCACATTAATCTGCTTGTTGACAGCAGCTTCACAATCCTGGTGATAGTTCTGACTGATCTGGGAGGCCATCTTGTGACAATAAATTTCTTTTATTCTCCTCACCACCAAAATAACAAAATTAGGAAGAACAATCAACATCATTCCCGTGGGACTCTATTTATACCCCAGGGGCAGCCCCTCTTTTTATGAAGCAGGAAATGACATCATCAGTGATGGCCAATCACTCTTGATGATCAGTTGATCAGCTGCCACGTCCAATCAGTGCAGGATGGGAACTGGATCCAGAAACGAATCACAGTTGACAACTGGTCGATGATGGAATTGCTGAATGACCTTTCACCTCCTCTACAAGTGCACATTCTGTAAATGTATTTGCCAGAAAATGACAATAAAATATACTCTAAACCTTCACTTGTGTATCTGAGGTTGTGCATTAAGACTCAGTCATCACAGATTTGCACAATTTCGTCGGATTGTTAATCTGAGGGAATAGTCGTCATAACTTTTGAACGTTGGTGTTGGAGCCATAGAATATAGAACATAAAACATAGAACATTACAGCACAGTACAGGCCCTTCGGCCCTCGATGTTGTGCCGACCAGTCATACCGATATGGAGCCCATCTAACCTACACTATTCCATGTACGTCCATATGCTCGTCCAATGACGACTGAAATGTACCTCAAGTTGGTGAATCTACTACCGTTGCAGGCAAAGCGTTCCATTCCCTCACTACTCTGAGTAGAGAAACTACCTCTGAAATCTGTCCTATATCGTTCACACCTCAATTTGAAGCAATGCCCCCTCGTGCTCGCTGTCACCATCCTAGGAAAAAGGCTCTCCTTATCCAACCCTCTAATTATTTCATATGTTTCAATTAAGTCACCTCTCAGCCTTCTTCTCTCGAATGAAAACAGCCTCAAGTCCCTCAGCATTTCCTCGTAAGACCTTCCCTCCATACCAGGCAACATCCTAGTAAATCTCCTCTGCACCCTTTCCAAAGCTTCTACATCCTTCTTATAATGGGGTGACCAGAACTGTACACAATACTCCAAGTGCGGCCTAACCAGAGTTTTGTACAGCTTCGCCATAACCTCTTGGTTCTGGAACTCAATCCCTCGATGAATAAAAGCCAAAACGTTGTATGCCTTCTAAACCACCCTGTCAACCTGGGTGGCAACTTTCAAGGATCTGTGTACATGGACACCGAGATCTCTCTGCTCATCCACACCACCAAGAATCTTACCATTAGCCCTGTACTTTGCCTTCCAGTTACTCCTACAAAAGTGCATCACCTCACACCTGTCTGCATTAAACTCCATTTGCCACTTCTCAGCCCAGCTCTGCAGCTTATCGATGTCTCTCTGCGACCTACAGCATCCTTCGTCACTGTCCACAACTCCACTGACCTTAGTGTCGTCTGCAAATTTACTAACCCATCCTTCTACAAACTCATCCAGGTCATTTATAAAAATGACAAACAGCAGTGGACCCAACACCGACCCTTGCAGTACACCACTAGTAACTGGTCTCCAGGATGAACATTTTCCATCAACTACCACCGTCTGTCTTTTTTCAGCAAGCCAATTTCCAATCCAAACTGCTATATCTCCCACAATTCCATTCCTCCGCATTTTGTACAATAGCCTACTGTGGCGAACCTTATCGAACGACTTGCTGAAATCCATATGCACCACATCAACCGGTTTACTCTCAAATACCTGTTTGCTCACCTTCTGAAAGAACTCAATAAGGTTTGTGAGGCACGACCTTCCCTTCACAAAACCGTGCTGACTATCCCTAACCAATTTATTCTTTTCTAGATAATTATAAATCCTATCCCTTATAACCTTTTTCAACACTTTACCAACAACTGAGGTAAGGCTGACTGGTCTACAATTACCAGGTTGTCTCTACTCCCCTTCTTGCACAGGGGAACCACATTTGCTATCCTCTGAACAGGGGAATGACCTTTGCTATCCTCATCTTTGTAAAATGCCCTGATTTGGTTGATATGAACATTTTCCTATTTCTGTGCAGCAACAGAATAACGTGCTTTTGGATCGTCTGATACAGGCAACCGATGTCCTTTGTAGATCCATTCTGAATCTGCTGTGATCAGCGTGACTTAGGGTCGCATGAAGCCCAGTTTGAAAAGCAAGATGCTAAATGTGCTGAGTGCCTCTTATACACAGTAGGCCTCAGGGTTCTAAGTCTCAGCTGCTGCTAGAAACGTATCGCACGTTGAACATTTCTGTCTCCATGTTTGGTTTTACATTGTTGAAGTTGAATCAGCGCTTAACGCCAGCATGTTTCCAAGGTGACAGTATCTGTTACAGTTTTCATTGCATTCTGTAGAGTGAACAACTCAAAAATTGGGAAGTCAGAGGCAGGGAATTCTGTTGTGATTACACAACTTGTAACTTTCCAAAGCCGGTCCACCATCAATAAGACTGAAGTTAGGAGTGAGTAATGCTGGAACAGTTTTCAATGTTCTGGCTGGAGGCAGCACCAACACCACGCAATGGAGCTCCATGTAAGTCTGTCACCATCCTGACTTGGGAAAATATTCCTGTTTGTGAATGAAAATCCCAGAAGCCCCCCCTCCTCAGCAGCATCATTCCGGTCTCTCCTACACCAGGTGGACTGTAATAACCAGCTCATCACCACCTCCTGAAGTGTAACAGTTGTGAGCACTAAATGTAGCCTTGCCATTGGCACACTCCAGATTGACTGTATATAAAAAGCATGCTGGGACATGGTAGGGGAGTCCAAAACTAGAGGTGGTAGGGGTAATGTTTTCACACACAGGCATGTGGGGTTGGGGGGGTGGAAGAGCTTTTCCCACAGAAAATGGTTTATGTAAAGAATGAGCTGTTATACGAAGCAGGAGAAGTGGGTGCAATTACAGTTGTTAAAAGACATTTGGTGATTTCCAGGGAAAGGCATGGTTGAGGGATATGGGGCAAACAAAACAAATATATTCAGCACCTTAATGACCCACACTCTCCCTAAAGGCTACAGTGTGCACTTGCGCGAAAACTCACGACAATCTCTGGGCTGTCTCTGATCACCCCCTCCCTAACCCATGATAGGACACCTTGAATGATCAAGGAAACAGCTGTACAGGAAAATCAGCATGTCCAGGCATCTTGACTGAAGGAGACAGTCCCCACCTTCGCCAGAAATCCCTGCTCCCTCACTGGGTCAAAAAAAATTTCATCAGCCCATAGAAAGGTTCCAAGAACCAAGGCAGCAGCTTTTTGTACAAACCCTTCAACAGTCAGAGGCCAGTTGTAGCTGCAAGCTTAAACCAAATGTGAGTATTTTGAACCGTGGGCTATCATCCAAGCCCCAGGTCACCAATCCTTGTATTTATGGTATCAAGAGCATCCACTGTCAATCAAGTAGCCCCAGAGAAACTGGAGAGGATTCTCTGGAATGTGACTGTTCAGAATGTTTGGGCTGAATTTCCCCAGCTCAGGGCTGGTGGACTTCCAGTTATGGGGAGGGACTGAGCCCGGGGCGAAGGAAAGAAAGCAAAAAACTGAGGAAGCCACTTGAAGGAATTTTGGATTCCTTCTGGGGAAAGACAAATCGATGCAGTTGAACCAAGATAGTTTAGAAAAACCCAAGGGCCCCTGGGAGGAGCAGCAGACTTCAGTGACAAAGTGAACTGGTCAGCAGGGCCACCAGTTGATGGCTGTACTAAGGGTAGGTCACAGGCCCCATTTGAACTCGAACTGGCTCCCATAGGCCTGGAGTCTGTCCACGGGGGTTGGGGAAAGCAGTGGTGAAGTGAGGCAAGAAAGCTTGCTTGACCAAAGAGAGGTATCAATGGGCTCAAAATGATGCACAGTAACTGAGATCAAGAGATCATTTTATTCATTTCCATTCAGCTGGTACAGCCATTACATTCTTTGCTTCAAGTCCTTTCTCCCTGGAAGGAGACAGATTGGCCAGGGTGAAGTGGGGAATGCATTCAGACCAGGCAGACAGTACTCCAGGCCACACTAACTGCTGTCCCCCAGGGAGAGCCTGTCAAACAGGTACTCTCCCATCCCATTCTCAGGGGCTCCCAGGCGCTTCAGGTTGGTGATGTAGTCCCCGAGTTGCTTGATGATCTCCACCTCCTCATCCAAATAGTGAGTCTCCAGGAAGTCACACAGCTGCAACAGAGGAACATGACACTTGGTACATCAACACTATCCAAGACAACTTCAGAATCCCCACTGAAAAACGTGCATATGAGGGAGATTGTCAGGGATGACTAGAGCCAATGCCTGGAGAAATTGTGCAATGAGGACAACTGCTTTTTAGCAGCTTCATCTTGCTGTTTATTTACTGGAGCAGAGTTGACTTGTGATGGATAAAAGTCATTCCACTGCAGTGGCCCTGAATGAGAATTCAGTGACCAATATCCCCTCAGTCCTCCCCACAGGTTTACAAGTTAAAATACACACTTGGACTCAACTGCTCAGCAATGATTTTGTAATCACTATGGATCTGAAGTGATCCATGTCATCTGCACAAAAACAAAGTCTAACTGAATTTCGAATCCACAAAAGACCAACCAATGAACGTGTTGCCCTGAGGGCCTAGCAGTGAAGTCAATGAGGAGGTGAAGCTTACATGAGGGTCAGTCTGGGCAGTGGCGACTTGGTGTAGATCCAGCAAACTCTGGTTCACATTCTTCTCCAGATCCAGGGCAACCTGCATTGCCTGCAGGCTGCTACCCCACTCATCCCTCTCTGGCTTCTGGAGGAGGGAAAGAAGGACAGTTAAGCTTCAGAATCTCTACAACGTGGATCAGTCTGTAACTGCTCTGAAGAGGATCCCAACTCGTCCTTCTCCCACCCTATTCCTGTAACCCTGCATTTCAGATGGCCAATCCTCTTATACTATGAGGACACCAACGCAGACATGGGGAGGACATGTAAACACCAGCCCCTCACCAGAGGCCAGATCCAGACCTGTGTCCCTAGCACTGAGAACACTGCTCGCCCCTGAGGCAGCCCTGGAGCACAGCTGAAGAACAGTTCCTTCAGAATTGCTTTCACCTTGCCTGTCGGTCCTTGATCTGAAGGAGGAAGTTGAATAACAGGTCATTGTGGGGGATAATGACAAGATTTGCATCAGGGTCCATCTGATGGAATTGTGAGGATATTCACAAGTGAAGCCTAAATGCTGTCATGGTACAGTGTTAGTGCCCCTGTCTCTGGCTGACAAGGCCAAGGTTCAAGTACCACTTGTGCTGGTGGCTTCATACATGCCTGAGCAGGATGATCAGAAACATCACGGCTATTTAATTCATCAAAGGGACAGCGAGGTGTTTGCAAAGTGTGTTGTGCTGCTAACAGTTAAGAAAGGCCCACAACCATAGATCCCTCAAAGTTCAGACAATGTCAACAGGGTGTAACAGTGACAGAGGGCAAGCAACCTCTATTAGTTTGGTGGGGTGGAACAGGAAGGGGACCAGTCTTCACAGTTTGTTTTTCTGGTCACCACATTATTCCCTCTTGGGCCTCAACAGTCACAAGGACAGGATGGCACTGCAGGGGGATGCTGGTGAGGTTGCCCAAGAGCCATTGATTGGAAGTTAGAAAGGCTGGGATTTTCTGTGGAGCAGGAAAGGCTGAGGGAGTGACCTGATGTAATTATTGGAGAGAGTGGCGAGTTGATGGAATGTCTTCCCCATGGCAGACAGCAAGACCAGAGAGAATACAGGTTTGTGGAGTAAGCAGGTTAGAGGGGATTGGAGGAAACTCTCTTCACCCTCCTCACCCACTCCGAGGGGGAGTTAGAAATATGAGACGAACCACATAAAGGTTTGGATGGTGGTGGAGACAGCCAGCTACTCCAGATCAGTTTAAGGCCTTGCTGGACATGTACTTAGTGCCAGGACAGTGGCCTGTGGACCAAGGGCAGGTAAATGGGATTAATGTGGTTTAGTGTTTGTGGGGTCAGTATAGACATGGTGGGCCAAAGGGCTTCTTTCTACACTGGCTTCAAAAAGGAGATCAAACAGGCTGAACAAAGTTTTGACTCAAATGAAAACCTTGTCACTGACTTGAAACCACACCACAAGAGCAGCCATGACCATCCCATCCCCCAGCCCAACCAACTCCAACCTTCACATCCTGCAGGAGGACTCCGCCTCCACGCTGATTCTGGAATTTCAGCAGCTTCTCTGCATGTTCCTGCTTCTCCTGGGACTGATGTTTGAAGAACCGGGAAAAATGGGGAAGGGCAACATCGTCCCGGTCAAAGTAGGACATCTTGAAGGGAGAACAAGGTAAAGCCCATTAACAAGTCATGGTCCAATTTCAGTTCAGAACTATAGGGCTACTTGAGCATTCTAAAAAAGTCAAACTGACAGTAAGCTGTTCAGTACCTGATGCATTAACAATTCAGAACCCAGTTTTGAACAGTTGCTGTTGAATTGGAAAAAATCAAAACAATCCCAGCTTCCTCTAGATAAGCTGTAAATACCATGTGTTTTATTTTGGTTTGAAACTCCTGGTAAATTGCTCAAGGGGGTCTAGCACAGCATTTGGTGAGAACAAATGTGAATTGATGTTTTTACTGATTAACCTCCACCAGAAACGGGATAAATTAGTGATTGAATAGGGTTTCAAGAAATGCCAGGAGCTGGAGTGCAGGATGTACACCAATAGAACAGCTGCAGGGCACTGTATTGCTCCTTTGACAAAGGCCAGAAAAGTCCAAAGGAAAGCCTGCCAAGGGACAGCCTTTGGATTGTTGCATCTAAAACAGCTGTACTGACTCAGACTGTTGGGAACTTGTACCATTACCCATGAAAGAAACAAACTGATCACATCACAAATATGACAGTGACCTGCAGATCAACTACTCTCCAGAGGAGATCACTCATTAAAACAATAACCTGGAAAAACCACTGTTGACTTAATCCAACAGGCAAAGTCCTGTAGATTTCTAAACTAGGATGTTCACAATTCAACATATTCAGGTTTAACAGGTCTGCTATTGGAAGCAGCCATTTAGAATCACATTCTTACGAATCCTGCTGAAAAAAGTTGCTTTAATTCTCAAATGCAAACACCCAAGCACAATTTATCATTGTCATTTAAATGGGCACTTGGAAGATGTAGAATGGTAGGGATTTCATTCCTGGCACATGCTTACAAGGTGTGTTAGGACAATGGGTCAGCGATTGAAACCCAACTGCTGGCTCAATGAAAGCCGTTCCCACCTCCCAAAGTGGGGCTGACAGGGACTTGATCCTCATCATGACAGGACTTCCTGCTGACAGGCACGAGCCCAGACAGCACCCTGCAACACTCACTTAGGTTACTTCTAACACCTTCTAAACACATTCTACCCCTTGGAAGGGCACAGGCACTCCACCACCTGGGGAAAAAGGGGCCAGTTAGTTTAGAGTCAGGCCAAACAACAGGGATAAGCTTCTTTCCATAGTCACTGGGTCAGTACCCTCAGCACATTCTCAGCCCCATGGCAGTGCTGTGCCTTTGAAAAGCTCCAACACTTGACATACAGACAGCCCACACCCACCCCATCAGTATGAAAAAAAGCAAAGTAGATCTGCTTAATCAGATACCAGTCACAACCTCACCCAGTTTGATCTGAACTTCAAACATAACAGCACAGTACAGGCCCTTCATGTTGCACCAACTTGTCATACCGATCAAGCCCATCTAACCTACACTATTCCATGTAAGTCCATATGCTAAAGTCAAATGACGACTTAAGTGTACCTAAAATTGGCAAATCTACTACTGTCGCAGGCAAAGCATTCCATTCCCTTGCTACCAAGTAAAGAAACTAACTCTGACATCTGTCCTATATCTATCACCCCTCAATTTAAAGCTATGACCCCTCATGCTCGCCATCACCATCCACAGAAAAGGCTCTCCCTATCTACCCCTCTGATTATTTTATATCTTTCAATTAAGTCACCTCTCAACCTTCTTCTCTCCAATGAAAACAGCCTCAAGTACCTCAGCCTTTCCTCATAAGGCCTTCCCTCCATACCAGGCAACATCCTAGTAGATCTCCTCTGCACCCTTTCCAAAGCTTCCACATCCTTATAATGCAGCAACGAGAACTGTACACAATACTCCAAGTGCTGCCACACCAGAGTTTTGTACAGCTTCACCATAACCTCTTGGTTAGAGAATTCAATCCCTCTGTTAATAAAAGCCAAAACACTGCCTTAACAGCCCTGTCAACCTGGGTGGCAACTTTCAAGGATCTGTGTACGTGGACACCAAGATCTCTCTGCTCAACTACACTACCAAGAATCTTACCATTAGCGCTGTACTTTGCCTTCCGGTTACTCCTACCAAAGAGCATCACCTCACTTGTCTGCATTAAACTCCATTTGCCACCTCTCAGCCCATCACTGTAGGGCTAGAACAAGCCTATTCTAAGCTGATTGCAATAGGAAACCAAGATTCTCATTATCAATTGGCAGGTTTACTTCAGATCCCCACAAAATTCAAATAGAAACAAGGATACAAGAGGGAAAAGAAAAGCAGTGACTAGCTGATGGTGCTTCCATTCCCACAATGGTGAGTCCCAATTCATTTTTAAATTAGTTCCCTCAAGTTTCAAACAGTCACAGGAAGCGATAATTACCACCAGTCACAGCACCATCATGGGACAGGCAAGTAACTACAAGAACACTCCACCCTCCACATCTCACTGACAACCAACTGGGACCCAAGTTAGAGTAACATTAGACACCAAACTATTGTTACAGTAACATCACACTCATCCTGCATTGAGAAAGAGGTAGGAGCCACAAAACTCAGTCTATAAGATAGACAACTTAATTACATCCAAGGGGAAGAGTTCACTTCAACAGAACAGAAGTATGTTTCACCCAACAGAGACTCCACTCACCAAAGACTGATAGAGATAGGAGGCAGTGAGCTCCACATTAATCTGCTTGTTGACAGCAGCTTCACAATCCTGGTGATAGTTCTGACTGATCTGGGAGGCCATCTTATGAAGGAAAAGCTTGCTTTATTTTCCTCACCACCAAAATAACAAAGCTAAGAGCAACAGTAAACATCCCTGCCGTGGGACTCTATTTATACTCCAGGAGCCAACACTCATTTTCTGAAGCAGGAAATGAGATCATCAGTGATGGCCAAACACTCTTGTTAATCACTTGATCAGCTGCCACATCCAATCAGTGCAGGATGGGAATTGGATCCAGAAACCGATCAGAATTGACAACTGGTCGATGATAGAATTGCTGCTTAACCTTTGACCTCCTGCACAAGTACAAATTCGGTAAGTATATCAACCTAAAAATGACAATAAAATATACTCTACAACTTCACTTGAGTATCTGAGGTTAACTATTAAGACACGCTCATCACAGATTTGCTGAATTCTGTCAGTTTGTTACTCTGAGGGATTTGTCTTCATATGTTTCGAATGACAGTGTTGGAGTCCATTGCAAAATGGCTAGATTTTGTTGACATTAAACATTTTCCTCCTGCTGTGCATCAACAGAATGAATGTGCTTTTGGGTCATCTAGTACGTGTAACTGATGTACTTTGTGGATCCATTCTGAACCTGCTGTGATCTCCTTGACATTGGGTCTCATGAAGCCCAGTTTGAAAGGCAATCGTTAAATGTGCTGAGTGTCTCCTTCTACACAGTAGGCCTTAGGCCTCCCTGTCTAAATTGCTGCTGGAAATGTGTAGCACAGGCAACCTTGACTGTGTTGCATGGAGCAGCCTCCCATGGACTGGTGGCCTGTGAGGCTTTGGGAATTGAAGATGTTGGGGTATGATCACAGCACTGATGTACAGACTGGTGGAAGCAAGTTACTTTGTCTCAATATCTGCTTCAAATGCCAGGTTGCAGTCTCGTCCTATTAGATTAACTTACAAGTATGAATATTATACATAAACCATGGTCTGAGATCACACCTTGTGAATCGTCATGGGTTTAAGAGCAAGTCAGATGCGAGGAATTCTGTTGTGAATAACTCAACTGCTGACTTTGCAAAGCCTGTCCATCATCGTCAAAACCACAGTTAGGAAGTGTTAATGAATACTTTACAATTTGCTGACTCAATGCAGCCCCAACATTGCTCAAGCAGCTCCATGTAAATCCGTCACCATCCTGACTTGGAACAATACCCCTGCTTGTGACTGAAAATCCCAGAAGCCCCTCCTCAGCAGCATCATTCCGGTCTCGCTGACACCAGGTGGACTGTAATAAGCAGCTCATCACCACCTCCTGAAGTGTAACAGTTGCTGAGCACTAAATGTAGCCTTGCCACTGGCACACTCAAGGTTGACGGTATGTAAAAAGCATGCTGGGACATGGTAGGGGAGTCCAAAACTAGAAGACATGGGTTTGAGGGGAAAGATGTGAAAGGGAACCAGAAGGCCAACTCTATCCTCACAGAGGGTGATCTGTATATGGAATACACTGTCAGAGGAAGTGGCATAATTAGAACATTTGAAAGCCATCTGCTGATTTACATGGAAAGGAATGGCATTAAAGGGAAATGGGCCAAACGTGGAAACCTCATCAGCAGGGGCAATGGGGTCTATTTCTGTAATGAATGTGTTTGCGACTCTCATCATATGCAACAGGGTGCTTCTGTTTTTGTTACTTTAGGTGGCATGGTTTCTTAATGACGAGCACTACTGCTGCATAGTGCCCGGGACCCACATGTCATTCCAGTCATGGGCAACTCTCAGGAGGCTGCACATCCTCCCCGTGTCTGTGGGGGTTCCTTCCCTCCCACAGTCCAGAGATATGCAGTTTATTTTGGAACGGCTGTGGGATAGAAAGATTGGGGGCAAGAAGACAGGGTGTGTTTGAACAAGATGCTGTTCAGAGGATCAGTGCAGACTAAAGGGGCTGAACAACCTCTTCCCGCACTGCGGGGATTCTACAGCCAAGACTCAGGATTGTTTGAAATAAAACACTTTATGTAGTGGAACAAATACATTCAGTGCCTGAACGACCCACACCTTCAGTGAAGGCTGCAGCGTGCACTCGCTACAAAACTCCCTGAAACAATCCTCAGGCTGTCTCCGATAACCCCCTCCTCAACCCATCATCTCTCTGACACCTCGAAAAGGTAAAGGAAGCAGCTGCACAGGAAAGTCAGCATCTCCAGTTCTCCTCCCTGAGTCACACTGTTCCTTCAATGTGATCGGTTGTAATCTACCTGCATCAGGAGTAACCCTCCCCGTAGGGGAAGCACAGAGGAACCAAGGGAGCAGCTTAGTGCACTCAATGCTGCTTTTAGCAGTAAGAGCCAATCAAATGGCAGCATTGAACCACGAGTGTTGCTGTGTTACTCCCAAAGACACACTGATCCTGCTGTAAGTGGTATTGAGTTCATACATGAGCATGTAACAGTTCAGGATAATTTCCTGAGCCAACTCCATGGAAAATGGGTGCTGTCAATGTTGGGGCTGAATTTTCCCAGCTGTCGACTGGCAGGGTGGAAGTTTATTGCTAGGAGTGGGGTGGTGGGAGGGGTGAGAAAAGGAATGAAGGTGTTGGAACAGGTCAGAGAAAGTAAACTGACAAAAGCCACATTAGGCCAGCTTCAGAATGCTCCTAGGAGAATTGACTCGAGGCTAAGGGTAATTACGCCAAGGTCCCTTCAGGGTAGCAGCATATTTAACTCCCATGAAAAGAGGAATGAACCGTTCAGTGCAATCAACTACAGTAGGCTGGAACAAGGCAGGGTAGGTCACAGCCCACCAGTACTGGCCTGGGTTTGAACCTTCACTCGCTCCCAGTAACTTTAGGCTGTGTCCACATGGGATAAAGGCAGCAAATGAAAAACAGAATATGCTGGTCATGTCAGGGCCCATTGGGAGGATACGAGTCAGGTTGAACTCATCTCAGTCCCAACTGAGCTGTTTCCTGCACCTGGGTAGAAAGCAGAGCCTGATATCTCTTCCCATAGGCCTATTGGTGAAAGCCGACAGCATCCAGCTGTCTGAATGATGGACAAGAACCAAGATAAACACATCATTTTATTCATTTGCATTCAGCTGGTACAGCCATTACATTCTTTGCTACAAGCCCCTTCTCCCTGGAAGGAGACAGGTTGTCCAGGGTGAAGTGGGGACTGCATTCAGACCAAGCAGACAGTACTCCAGGCCACACAAACTGCTGTCCTCCAGGGAGAGCCTGTCAAACAGGTACTCTCCCATCCCATTCTCAGGGGCTCCCAGGCGCTTCAGGTTGGTGATGTAGTCCCAAAGTTGCTTGATGATCTCCTCCTCCTCATCCAAATAGTGGGTCTCCAGGAAGTCACACAGCTGCAACAGAGGAATTATGGCAACTTGGTACATTTGCATGATCCAGGAAATTTTCAGAATTCCCACTGCGAAACAGACCCCACCATAACTGGCCCTCGACAGCTGGAAAAGCCACTGACATCTAGGAGATGTTGCGCCAGTGAGGACAGTAACGTTCCAGATGCACCTTCTTGTTTGTGAAATGGAGCTGAGCTGAACTGTGACAGACGATGATCATTCTAATGCAAGTGGCCCTGAGAGTGAATTCATTGGCCAACATCACTCCTGGTAGTGAATCCAAATTCCCATTTCAGCTCATAGCTGAGCTGCTTTGATGTTGATTAAATGAACATACTGTTCAGATATTACATTGTGATCCAAGTATCCGAGTGAATTTTAATCTACAAAAGACCAATGAGGTGTTGCCCTGAGGGCCCAGCAGTGATCAGAATGAGGTGGTGGGAAGGCTCACATGAGGGTCAGTCTGGGCTGTGGCGACTCGGTGCATATCCAGCCAACTCTGGTTCACATTCTTCTCCAGATCCAGGGCGACCTGCATTGCCTGCAGGCTGTTACCCCACTCATCCCTCTCTGGCTTCTGGGGATGGAGAGAGGACAGGTAAGCTTCACAATCTCTGCAGCATGGGAACAGGCTATTTGAGTCATGGTGACAATAACCAAGGTCACAACATCATTTTATTCATCCCCAATCGGCAGGTACAGCCACTACATTTGTCGCTACAAGTCCCTTCTTATTCGTGTAACCCTGCATTTTAAATGGCAATCCTTCTAACCCACACATCATTGAACCGTGAAGCCAATGTGGACATGGCAAGAGCAAGTAAACGTCAGTCATTCACTGGAGCCTAGAACCAAGAACCAAACTTGGATCCCTGGCACTGAGGCATGCATGGGAAACACTGAGTCACTGTGCCATCCCTGAGGAGCAGCCACTCTCTACCACCCAACTCCCCCCACCCCAAAAACCCAACACCAACCTTCACATCCTGGAGGAGGACTGCCTCCATGCTGATTCTGGAATTTCAGCAGCTTCTCTGCATGTTCCTGCTTCTCCTGGGACTGATCTTTGAAGAACTGGGAGACATGGGGGAGGGCAACATCATCCCGGTCAAAGTAGGACATCTGGGAGAAAACAAGTTACAACCATTAAACATCATACAATTGGTGCCAGACATGACTGGTTTAGCCTTCAATCAAATTGAGAAGTCAATAAACATGACTTTTTTGAATACATCAAGGTGGATGAGAACCATTGTCCAATGAGCCAGTGGCTCCAGTTCAAGGATCATCAAGAACAACCCTCGCCTCCTCCTGGTAACCAGGCAAACACTTTTTAAAATTCCTTGACAAAAACCTGAGGTGCCCAGGCCTGTTCTTGTCTGTAGAGAGAAGAACATTTCCACTCTAAGCACCATCAGAATTGGATGAAGTTCGTGACTGAACAGGGTTTAAGGAAATGCCAGGAGCTGGAGTTCCACATGTAGTTGTGTGGAAGAGCAGCCGATACCTCCTACCACCCCGCCCTTGATCATGACTCCACCCCTGACCACCAAACCATCTCCTCGTCCATCTACAACCTCACTGGAGATGACCTCCCACCCACAGCCTCCAACCTCATCCATTCCCCATGGAGATAGCCGAAGGCCCTCTGCTTCTCTCATCCTGCAGGCCTGACTGGTCCTCATTCACCAACAACCTTGTCCACTAGCCAACTCATCCTCACCCCTAACTTCTCCTTCAATTCCTCCCACCTCCTACAGAGGAAGGGGGTGGCCATAGGTACCTGCATGGGCCCAGGCTGTGCCTGCTTCTGTTAGGATATGTGGAACAATCCTTCTACAGGGAGATGGGCCATAAACTCCACATCTTCCTCCATTACATCCCACAAGGAGCTTGAACGGTTCCTCTAATTCATTAGAGCCTTCTACCTCAACCTTAAGTTTGTCGATCAATCTTTGATCTATTTCAAACCTACTGACTCCTACAGCTACCTAGAATACACCTTACCCACCTTCCTGTGGAAGGAAAACGCCATCCCCTAATCCAATTCCTTCACCTCCAGCCCTGAGGGGAGGCATTCTACTCCTGGGCATCCCAGATGTCCTCGTTTTCCGAGGGAGCGTAACTTCCCTTTAGTGGAAGAAAAACACAACCGGTCTTGCATCTTATCCCGCACACAACCAAAACAGAATCCTCTCATCCTTCAGTACCACCTCAATGACAGGATCCAGTGCAGCATCCTCTGGCACTTATCCCATCTACGATCTGACAAAGACATTTTTTTACCTCCCCAACCTTAGCTGCCTTCTGGAGAGACCACTGATTCCCTTGTCCATTCCACTAGCCAGGGCTTTTTTCCTGCCACACAGATTGTGCTACACCTCCCCTCATCCCAGGCCCCAAGACCTTCCACATCAAGAAGAAGTGGACCTACACATCTGCAGTGAGATATACTGTACCCACTGTTCCTAACGTGTCCTCCTCTACATCAGGAAAGCCGAGCAGAGGCTTGACACCACTTTGTGGAGTGCCTATGCTGGGCTCGTGATCAGCAGCTGCACCTCCCAGTCACAAACTACTTCCCCTCCAGAGGAGCAGGAGGGGACAGTTGATGTTCATTCTGGGCCTCCAATGCCACCCAAAGGTTGCAGGAACAGCACCTTGTATTCTGCTTGGGAACCCTGCAGCCCAATGGTATCAGTGAGGACTTAAGCTGAAAGATCTCCCTTCCCCCAGTCACAGCTCAGCTAGTCCCCACCTCCCTAACTTGTCCATCCTTCCTCCCACCTACTTCCCCACACCACCCCACCCCACCTCCCCCGCCACCTCAAACCCCATCCCCACCTCCCTGGACAGGCCTACCCAACTCACTTGACTTTATTGGCTCCATCCTTACCTCAGACCGGAGTCTCCTCACCACCTGTTTCTTGATCCCTCATCCATCCACCTCCCCACCCCTTGCTATTTCAGGGACCTCTTCCCCTCCCCATTTCTCAAGGGTCCAGGCCCAAAACATCAGCTTCCCTGCTCCCCCGATGCTGCTTGGCCTGCTGTGTTCATCCAGCTCTACACCTTGTTAGAGCAGGTTATCTAGTTCCTACTGATCAGGCTGAGAAGTTTCTTTTGTCTAAAAACAGTTATGCAACTTTCTCTGACTTTACTTGGGTAGCTGCATCTTACAGATGTACAATAGTGGGTTGTTTGGGCACATGCTGCCCAATTGATATGGGACACCACTGACAGTTAAGACCCAACAGGCTTATTGGTGATAGCTGTTCCCACCTGCTAAAGGGAAGGGTACAGGGATTTCATCCTGAAAGCGTGGGAAGAGAATGCTTCTCAGTGATAAGCCCCACGAGGGATGAATATTCTCCCTTTTTCCCCCCAAGAAGTGGAGCTGCAACATGCACAAAGCAGACACTATGCAGGACAGAGCAGCCCACCTCATTGAAGGGAGTGAGTGAATGCACTCCTAGTGTCCACTATCTACCAGGTACCTAGCAGCCTTCAAAAGCTGCTTCAACATTTCCAAACCATTATAGCCTGCCATTTTGAGAGGCCATAGGCACAGTGCTCCCTGGAGAAAGGCACCATTTCCCATACCGTGGGAATTTGAAACTCCAATTCTTCACCTTTTTTGGTGAAGTGAAGACCTCAGGTTATTCCAGACACCCTGTGCATGCACTCACAGGAGAGCATTGATGTATTGGAGGAATGGACAACAAGTGACTTCCTGACCACTAACAGTCCATTCATGAACTGAGAATGCAGAAAGCCAACTAGTCCACATCTGAGGCCTCCTCAATGCAAGTTACACGTGCATATGCTCAGAGAAGCCAGTCACTGCCATCATTCTCCATCACAGAATGGAAACTGGCATGATGTGTATTTAGGATCAGAGCACAAAGTAAGTGTGATCAAGGTATATTAAAATGTTACAGGATGACTAGCCAAGGGGTGCATACAACTCCCAACACCATTACATCTAATTTTAGTAAAGTCTGGTCAATTCTGGGGAGGAAAATGACAGTTACCACCAGGCAAAGGCCTGGCAGTAAATTGTAAAATAATTCACAGAACAATTTGCCCTCCATCTATCACTCAATCCCAGCTGGTGAATTAGATACTGTACATCAATATCAAAATCCATTGTTACCAAAGGGCATCACATTTATCCCAAAATGATTTTTAAAGGTGCAAACTGAAACACCTCAAATCTACAAGACTATGAAGTTAATTTGAAACAAGAGGATCAGCTCATTTTTGCAGAATAGATTTAATTTTAACTCCATCAAGACAAAACTCACCAAAGACTGATAGAGATAGGAGGCAGTGAGCTCCACATTAATCTGCTTGTTGACAGCAGCTTCACAATCCTGGTGATAGTTCTGACGAATCTGGGAGGCCATTTTATGAAGAAAATAGCTTTCCTTTTCCTCCAAAATCAAATAACAAACTTGGAAAGATAACCAACTACACCATAAACATCACTCTCTTGGGACATTTTTTTTACTCGAGCAGCAGCCCTTTATTTTCTTGAGCAGGAAATGAGATCATCAGTGATGGTCGATCACTCTCGTTCATCAATTGATCAGCTGCCACGTCCAATCAGTGCAGGATGGGAATTGGATCCAGAAAACGATCAGAATTGACAACGGGTCGATGATAGAATTGCTGACTGACCTTTGACCTCCTGCACAAGTGCAAATCCTGGAAATATTTCTCTGTGAAAATGACAATAAAATATACTCTAAAACTTCAAGATTGTATCTGAAATTATATCTTAAGACACACTCATCACAGATTGGCAGAATTCTGTCAGTTTGTTACTCTGAGGGATTAGTCTTTGTACTTGTTGAATAACAGCGTTGGAGCCCATTGAAAAATGGCCAGATTTTGTTAACAGTAAACATTTTCTTATTGCTGTGCCGCGACAGAAACAATGTGCTTTTGGGTTACCTCATACAGGAAGCTCATTCCTTTGTGGATCCATTCTGAATCTGCTGTGATCTCCTTGACGTTGGGTTCATGAAGTGCAGTTTGAAAAGCAAGGTGCTAAATGTGCTGAGTGCCTCTCCTGCATAGTAGACCTCACACCTCCCTGTCTACATTGCTGCTGGAAATGTATAGCACATGCAAACTTTCTTTCGCAAAGTTTGGTTTTTAATTGAATGAAGTAAATCGAGAGCTTAAGTCCAGCATGTTTCCAAGTGGAGAGTTGCTGGTCCTGTTTACATTACATTCTGTAGAATGTATGGCTCAGAAACTGCGTTGAATGGAGCAGCCTCCCATGGACTGGTGGTCTGTGAGGCTTTGGGAATTGAGGATCCCCAATGAACGTTCGAGTATGATCACAGCACTGATGTACAGATTGGTGGAAGCAAGTTACTTTCACTCAATATCTGCTTCAAAAAGCAGGATGCAATCTAGTGCTATCTTTTAGCTTTGAATGACAAGTTTGAATATTATTCATGTGTTCAAAAAAGGGAATGGGGTAACCCTGGAAATTACAGGCCAGCTAGTCTTATGCCAGTGGTGGGCAAATTAATGGGAAGGGCTCTAAGAAACAGAATTAATTATCACTTGCACAGGCACAGTATGATTTGTGACGGCCAGTGTGGATTTGTGAGGCGTACATCATGCCTCACAAATCTGATTGAATTCTTTGAAGGGATGACCAAACATGTGGATGAAGGTAGATCAGTGAATGTGGGATACATGGATTGAAGTAAGGCTTTTGATAAGGTTCCCCATGGCAGGCTCATGCAGAAAGTCAGGAGGCATGCGACGGGGGAAATGTGGCAGATTGGATTCAGAATTGGCTGACCCATAGAAGACATGGGTGACAGTTGACTGAAAATATTCAACATGGCGCTCAGTTACGAGTGGTGTACCTCAAGGGTCTGTTCGGGGTCCTCTTTTATTTATGATTTTGTTAAATGATTTGGATGTAGGAGTGGAATGGCGGATTAGTAAGTTTTTGGAAGATACGAAGGTGATTTGACTTGTGGATAGTGTGGAGGGCTGTTCTAGGTTACAAAAGGACATTGGTCGGGTATTGAGTGGGGCTGAGAAGTGGCAGATGGAGTTTAACCCTGAAAAGCGTGAAGTGATTCATTTTGGAAGGACAAATTTGAAAGCAGAACACAGGGTTAACGGAAAGATTCTTGGCAGTGTGGAGGAGCAGATGGATCTCGGGGTTCATGTCCACAGTTCCCTGAAAGCTGCCAGTCAGGTGGATAGAGTTGTTAAGAAGGCATGTGGTGTGTTAGCTTTCATTCATAGAGGGATTGAGTTCAAGAGCTGTGAAGTTATGCTCCAGTTATACAAAAGCCTAGTTTGGCCACATCTAGAGTATTGTGACCAGTTCTGGTCACCTCATTCTAGGAAAGATATGGAAGTGTTAGAAAAGGTGCAGAGGAGATTTACCAGGATGTTGCTTGGAATGGAGGGAAGATCTTACGAAGAAACGTTTAGAGAACGAGGGCTTTTCTCTTCAGAACAAAGGATGAGAGGTGACTTTATAGAGGTGTACAAAATGATCATAAGTATAGGCAGATTAGACAGCCAGGGACTTTTTCCTAGGATGGAGTTAGCTATTATGAGGGGGCATAGTTTTGAAGTGAGTGGAGGTAGATATAGGGTGGATGTCAGAGGCAGGTTCTTTACTCAGAGAGTGGCTGGGGCGTGGAATGCATTGCCAGAGAGTGTCGTGGAGTCGGCCTCGTTAGGGGCAATTAAGCGGCTATTAGATAAGCATATGGATGATAGTATAAGGTAGTGGAGGTGAGATAGGCCTTGGGTTTAGGATAAAAGTTCGAAACAACATCGTGGGCTGAAGGGCGTGAACTGTGCTGCACTGTTCTAGGTTCTATTTTCTAAGAAACCATGGGCAGAGGTCAGTCCTAATTCATGTGCTCATGGCTTTGAGACCAAGTCAGAGTCTGGGAATTCTGTTGTGAATAACTCTACTTCAGACTTTTCAGAGTCTGTCCACCATCGATAAGACTGAAGTTGGGAATAATGCTGGAGAAGCTTGCAATTTTCCAGCTCAATGCCGCCCCAGTGACACTGAAGCAGCTCCAAGTAAATCCGTCACCATCCTGACTTGGAATAATATCAGTGTTTGTGAGTGAAGATCCCAGAAGCCCCTCCTCAGCAACAGCAGCAGCATCATTCCGGTCTCTCCTACACCAGGTGGACTGTAATAAGCAGCTCATCACCACCTCCTGAAGTGTAACAGTTGCTGAGCACTAAATGTAGCCTTGCCGTTGGCACACTCAAGATTGACTGTATATAAAAAGCATGCTGGGACAGGGTCGGGGTGGGGGGGGCGTCCAAAATTAGAGGGCATCGGTTTGAGGGGAGAGGGGTAAGATTTGATGGGGACATGAGGGGCAACATTTTCATACAGAAGGTGGTGTGTATGTTTAGAACGAGCTGTCAGAGACAGTGGTGGATGTAGTTAGAATTACAACATTTAAGTGACATTTGGAGATTTACATGGAAAGGAATGGTTTAGAAGGATATGGGCCAAAGGCAGGCAAGTGGGACTATGTCAGGTTGGGAAACCCCGTCAGCATGGACGGGTAGGACCGAAGGGTCTGTTTCCGTAAGAAATGAGTCATTCACTCTAATTCTATGCAAAAGAGTGTTCCTGTTTTTTGTAACTTTTGGATGGCAGGGTATTTTAATGGTCAGCATTACTGCCTCATAGTGCCAGGGACCTGGGGTCAATTCCAGTCACGTGTGGAGGCTGCACATCCTCCCCGTGCCTGTGTGGGCCTCCTCCCACAGTCCAAAGACATGCAGTTTATTTTGGACTGGCCGTGGGAAAGATGGCGTAAGAAGGCAGTGTGTGTCTGAACAAGATGCTGTTCAGAGGATCAGTGCAGACTAAATGGGCTGAACAACCTCTTCAGAGGATCAGTGCAGACTAAATGAGCTGAACAACCTCTTCCCGCACTGCAGGGATTCTACACCCAAGACTCAAGATGGTTTAAAATAAAACTCTACGTGGTGGAACAAATACATTCTGTGCCTTAAAGACCCACACCCTCAGTGAAGGCTGCAGTGTGCAATCGCTACAAAACTCCCTGAAACATTCCCCAGGATGTCTCTTATAGCCCCCTCCCTAAACCACGATCTCTGACACCTCGAAAGATAAAGGAAGCAGCCATTCAGGAAAGTCAGCATCTGCAGGTCTCCTCCCTGAGTCACACTGCTCCTTCAATGTGATCGGGTGAAATCAACCTGCATCAGGAGTAACCCTCCCCGTGGGGGAAGCTCAGAGGAACAAGGGAGCAGCTGAGTGCGCTCAATGCAGGCTTCAGCAGCAAGAGCCAATCAAATGGCAGCATTTAACCAGGAGCGTTGCTGTGTCATTCCCAGGTCACTGTTATCCTGCTGTCGGTAGCATTAAGTGCATCCAGTTCAGGTGAATTTTTTCAAGCAGACTTGTGCTGAATATTCCCATCTCTGGGCTGGCTGGCCTGAAGTTTATTACTAGGCGTGGTGGTGTTTCTGACCAAGACCTGGCAGAGAGCAAGGAAGGAAATGGAGCAAAACCACATTAGGACAGCTTTGGATTACTCCTGGGAAATGGTTCCCCCCGTGTGAGCTTTCTTGTCGAGCGACAATGGGTATTTAATCCATATCCCCTGGGAGAGCAGCGCATGTTCCTCAGGCGAAGGAACAAATGAACTGGTCATTGTGAGCAACTGCTGATGGCTGTCCTGAGGCAGGCAGTTGGTGGTGGGGGGTCAGGAGGCCACAGGGCTGGTCTTGGCTTGAACCTCAACTGGGTCTCAGTGAATCTAGGATGCACTGTCCGGAGAAAGTAATAACATTGATTTGAATAGAATAGACCAGGTGTGTCAGATCCCCGTTGCTAAGTTTAAGTTTATTGCTCCCAGCATTGCTGGTTCCTCCACAAGGCTAGAGGGGGGACGCTGCTGGGTCTCTTCCCTTAAGCTCTTGTTGAGGCAAGCCGAGCCAGCTGGCACAGCATTTACGTTGGCATCAACTTGTGATTTGTGTGGACTTTAGCAATAAGTCTCAGTTGGTGGATGTTGACAGGGAAGCTATTGCTAAGCAAACTAGACATGAACATAAAGCATCCAACAGCCCTGTTTCAGTGAAAGTGGGTGTCAAGTCTTTCTTTCGGCCAAGCAGGGGTGTTTTCTCTTTTGAGAGCAATGAAAATTTTAGCTGCACGTGTATTCATCATACCTGGGTGTGAGATAATAGTACAAACTGATTTTACACCCCGCAGGCCCCAACCTCAAGTTCTGGCTGGGGGAATAACTTCGATTCATAACTTAGAGGAAGTTCCACGGGAATTCCGAGACTGATGCTGCGGTGGTGTTGGAGGGAAGACCAGGGAAATATTTTGTCAAATTAATAATTTCATTAGCCAAAATTACAGGCTTGAAGCTCTCAAAAGCTCTTTAATATCAAGGGTCTCAATGATGGACAAGAAGCAACATCAATACATTTCATTCATTCCCATTCAGCTGGTACAGCTATTACATGCTTTGCTACAAGCCCCTTTTCCCTGGAAGGAGCCAGATTGCATGGGGTGAAGTGGGGAATGCATTCAGACCAAGCAGACAGTACTCCAGGCCACACTAACTGCTGTCCTCCAGGGAGAGCCTGTCAAACAGGTACTCTCCCATCCCATTCTCAGGGGCTCCCAGGCGCTTCAGGTTGGTGATGTAGTCCCCAAGTTGCTTGATGATCTCCACCTCCTCATCCAAATAGTGAGTCTCCAGGAAGTCACACAGCTGCAACAGAGGAATATGACACTTGGTACATTTATACTATCCAAGACAATTTCAGAATTCCCTCTGCAAGACAGACTTAGCCATGACTAGCTCTGGACAGCCCTGAAAAGCGAGCTAACACCTGGAGAATTTGTGCCAGTGAGGACAACATGTCAGCTGCTCCATCTTGCTGTTTGTGAAATGGAGCTGAGTTGGATTGTGATGGACAATGATCATTCCACTGCAATGATACTAATGAAGAACTCAATGGCCAACGTCATTTCAGCACTTCCACTAGATTATAGATCAAATTCCCCTTATACCTCATTGTAATCAGTATGATCCCAAGTGATCAATGTTACAATAGTTCAGGAAAGTAATGGATGGAAAGTGTTACATCAGTGAATTTCCAATCCACACAGACCAACCAATGAAACATTACCCTGAGAGTCCAGCAGTGATGTGAATGAGGAGGTGAAGCTTACATGAGGGTCAGTCTGTGCTGTGGCGAGTTGGTGGAGATCCAGCAAACTCTGGTTCACATTCTTCTCCAGATCCAGGGCAACCTGCATTGCCTGCAGACTGTTACCCCACTCATCCCTCTCTGGCTTCTGGGGATGGAGAGAAGGACAGGTAAGCTTTAGAAACAGAATCCCTGCAGCATGGGAGCTGGCCATTCACCCCATTGAGACCATAACTGCTGAAGAGCATCCCATCTGGTCCCATTCCCACCCTGTTCGTGTAACCTGCATTTCAAGTTGCCAATCCTCTTTTCTACTGTGTGGGGAAGCCATGCTTTGGGATAACGTTTAAATTCTCGTCACAGGCCAGAACCAAACTGGTGCCCCTGGCACTGAGTCAACAGTGCCAACCACTGAGCCACTGTGCCATCCCTGAAGTCCAGGTAAAGAAAACATTAGCTACTTGGTGACTCCTTTCACCTTGCCCCATTTATCCTTGACCTGAAGCCGGAAGCTCAGGAACGTATTCTTGTACCACAGGGAATAAAAATGTACCAGATTAGTCATTTGCACCAGTGTCCATCTGCTGGAGTCTTAAAAAGGATATTCAGGAGTGAATCCCAAGGGCTGTGGGGGAAGTAGCGTTAGTGTCCCAAGCTCCGGTTGACAAGGCTGAGGTTCAAGTCTCACTTGTGCTTGTGGCCTCATACATGCCCGAGCAGCATGGTCAGAACCATCATGACTTGAATTCATTGTCGGGGGCAGTAATGTGCTTACAATAAACACAGGATCATCGATCCCTCAATGCTCACACAAGGCAAACTGTGTGTGAAAGGGGACATAGGCCAAGTAACATGTTAGTTTGGGGCAGGGTTGTGAGGAACAGCACAGGGACAAGTCCTTTGAACACATTTTATGAAAATTGTTCTTCCGGTCTCTGCTGCATTCTATCGTTGGCCTCACTGGTCAGAAGGACAGGATGCTACTGCAGGGGGTGCTGGTGAGGGTCCCCAGGTTGTTTCGCCAAGACAGAAAATCCATTGAGGAGAGTGATTGGATGGGCTGGGGGTTTTCCTTTGAGCAGGTGAGGCTGAGGTGGTTGTTTGATGGAAGACAAGGAAGTCTGGACAGTAGATGGGGAAAATGTCTTCCCCATGGCAGACACTAAGACCAGAGGGCACAGGTTTGAGGAAGCAGGATAGAGGGGATTGGAGGAAATTTGGTGGGTGTGTTGGGGAACGGAAGAACAAAGTGCTGGAAACGGCTACTGCAGCACTGTTTAAAGGACTAGCTGGGCGAGTGCTAAACACTAGGGTATAGTAGGGCCTGGACCAAGTACAGGGTGAGTACAGTTCGGTCTTTGCTGCGTCAGCATAGGCCTGGTGGACCAGAGGGCTTGCATAAATGCTGAAACACTGGAGATGGAGAAGAGCAAACAGGGAAGCCAAGCAAAAGAACTTCTCACACTCGCTCAGGATCTGAAAATCTTGTCACTGGAGATGACACCGCAAGAGCAGCCATTCCCCCCTGCACTTCCCCCACCACCCAACCCCAACCTTCACATCCTGGAGGAGGACTCGGCCTCCACGCTGATTCTGGAATTTCAGCAGCTTTTCTGCATGTTCCCGCTTCTCCTGGGACTGATCTTTGAAGAACCGGGAGAAATGGGCGAGGGCAACATCGTCCCGGTCAAAGTAGGACATCTGGAAGATCAAGTTAAAATTACATCAGACATCACTGGCTCACTCCCCATTCCAGTTCTCAACTACAAGACGCAAGGCACTATGTTTTGCCTTTGGGGAAAACTGGAAAAAAGATGTTGAAACCCTGCTGTAGTCAACGACTAGTAGGGAGCATGTTTTCTGCAAACCCAGGATCAATGAGATTGGGATGTAAGTGTACACATGAACTCTACAAAGGTGTGCTGTCTCCAGTATGGAGTTTGGCACTAAGATAATGCCGAGGAAAGCCTGCCCAGTAACAGCCTTTGGATCGTTGCAGCAGTGGGTTATTGCTCTGCCTAAATAGTGCAAACTCAGGCTGTCAGAAACTTGCACCAAGTCACATGACTGAAACAAATTGCAAAACAAATGATCAAATGTCAACTATTAGTGGCCTGTAGATAACGTCACTAGTGAAAACAGTAACCTGGAAAAACACTTGCCCTGACTTTACCCAAACAGGCAAAAAATCCTGTAGGTTTTCAGCCCATGTGACTCATATCTAAACTGTCATGTTCACAATTCGATGTAAGGGTTGAAGAGCTAATGCTCGCTATTGGAAGCATCAGCTAAGAATTACATTCTGGGGAAGGACTCCTGTAAAGTTACTTTAATCCTCAAATCCAAAAACCACAGTCAGGCAAGCAAATATCTGTGGTTTCAGTGGGTAGTTACAAGTTGTGGCAGAAGATAGTCGGGATTTTATCCTTGGGAAGCATGTGCCAATAGAGTTGGGACACAGTGATTAAACCCCAACAACTGGCTCACCATTAAAGCGGTCCCACCTCCCAAGTGAGGCTTATAGGGACTTAGTCCTCATTATAAGACAACTTCCTTCCAATAGGCACAAGCCCAGAGAGAGATGAATATTCCCCGTGTGTCTGTAGAAGGGGAGCTACAACATGCAAGAAGCAGACACCATCCAGGACAGGGCAGCCCACTTCATGGGGACTGCATTCACCACCTCCTTTCAGGGTCCATTACCTACCAGGTCCCCTGCAGCACTCACCAAGGTTACTTCAACACATAC
Organism: Stegostoma tigrinum; assembly: GCF_030684315.1. Classification (NCBI taxonomy): domain Eukaryota; kingdom Metazoa; phylum Chordata; class Chondrichthyes; order Orectolobiformes; family Stegostomatidae; genus Stegostoma; species Stegostoma tigrinum. Next base: position 13,136,689 of record NC_081391.1, on the reverse strand, counting down.
CTTCCAAGCACATTCTACTCTTTGGAAGGGCACAGTCACATCACCACCGGGATAGAGGGGACATTTTGTTTTAGGTCAAGCTAAATGATATGGGAACAACCTCCATTTCTTCAATGTCACTGGGCTCATAGCCTCAGCACATTCCTGCAGCCCCAGTGTGGGGTGGGGTGGGGAGGAGAGGGGGCAGAGAGGGGATCCAACATTTCTCACACACAGCAGATCAACTCTCAGTGGGGACGGGATAGGCCACACCCACCTCTTGAATAAATGCAAGTAAAGCCAAGTCAGCCTCAATGAAGGAGATCTACATAAAATAGATACCAGTCACAGACTAGCCTCAGGTTTGTTCAGACTAACAAGGGCCACTGCAACAGGGAAGTTCTTGTTATTGTCAGTGTTAAAAAAAATCAGCATGTTTGTTTAGGACCACCACAGAGATCAGGCAAATGAAGTCAGGAAACTTGTGTCAGAAAGAAAAAAAGCAAGAGGCTTTTACCCTCCAGATACCACTGAAGGCCAACTGGGACCTGAGTTAACATACATCAGTATCCTACACCATCGTGATAGTAACACCACCTCTATCCTGAACTGATATTTAGGTAGGAGCCACAAAACCTCAATCTACTAGATTGTCAGCTTCACTAGAGGCCAGGCAAAGAATTTACTTCAACAGAACAGATTTATATGTTTCACCCCGAGAGACAGCACTCACCAAAGACTGATAGAGATAGGAGGCAGTGAGCTCCACATTAATCTGCTTGTTGACAGCAGCTTCACAATCCTGGTGATAGTTCTGACTGATCTGGGAGGCCATCTTGTGACAATAAATTTCTTTTATTCTCCTCACCACCAAAATAACAAAATTAGGAAGAACAATCAACATCATTCCCGTGGGACTCTATTTATACCCCAGGGGCAGACCCTCTTTTTATGGAGCAGGAAATGACATCATCAGTGATGGCCAATCACTCTTGATGATCAGTTGATCAGCTGCCACGTCCAATCAGTGCAGGATGGGAACTGGATCCAGAAACGAATCACAGTTGACAACTGGTCGATGATGGAATTGCTGAATGACCTTTGACCTCCTGTACAAGTGCACATTCTGTAAATGTATTTGCCACAAAATGACAATAAAATATACTCTAAACCTTCACTTGTGTATCTGAGGTTGTGCGTTAAGACTCAGTCATCACAGATTTGCGGAATTCTGTCGGATTGTTAATCTGAGGGAATAGTCGTCATAACTTTAGAACGTTGGTGTTGGAGCCATAGAATATAGAACATAAAACATAGAACATTACAGCACAGTACAGGCCCTTCGGCCCTCGATGTTGTGCCGACCAGTCATACCGATATGGAGCCCATCTAACCTACACTATTCCATGTACGTCCATGTGCTCGTCCAATGACGACTCAAATGTACCTCAAGTTGGTGAATCTACTACCGTTGCAGGCAAAGCGTTCCATTCCCTCACTACTCTGAGTAGAGAAACTACCTCTGACATCTGTCCTATATCGTTCACACCTCAATTTAAAGCAATGCCCCCTCGTGCTCGCTGTCACCATCCGAGGAAAAAGGCTCTCCTTATCCAACCCTCGAATTATTTTATATGTTTCAATTAAGTCACCTCTCAGCCTTCTTCTCTTGAATGAAAACAGCCTCAAGTCCCTCAGCATTTCCTCGTAAGACCTTCCCTCCATACCAGGCAACATCCTAGTAAATCTCCTCTGCACCCTTTCCAAAGCTTCTACATCCTTCTTATAATGGGGTGACCAGAACTGTACACAATACTCCAAGTGCGGCCTAACCAGAGTTTTGTACAGCTTCACCATAACCTCTTTGTTCTGGAACTCAATCCTTCTATTAGTAAAAGCCAAAACATTGTATGCCTTCTAAACCACCCTGTCAACCTGGGTGGCAACTTTCAAGGATCTGTGTACATGGACACCGAGATCTCTCTGCTCATCTACACCACCAAGAATCTTACCATTAGCCCTGTACTTTGCCTTCCAGTTACTCCTACAAAAGTGCATCACCTCACACCTGTCTGCATTAAACTCCATTTGCCACTTCTCAGCCCAGCTCTGCAGCTTATCTATGTCTCTCTGCGACCTACAGCTGCCTTCGTCACTATCCACAACTCCACTGACCTTAGTGTCGTCTGCAAATTTACTAACCCATCCTTCTACAAACTCATCCAGGTCATTTATAAAAATGCAGTGGACCCAACACCGACCCTTGCAGTACACCACTAGTAACTGGTCTCCAGGATGAACATTTTCCATCAACTACCACCCTCTGTCTTCTTTCAGCAAGCCAATTTCCGATCCAAACTGCTATATCTCCCACAATTCCATTCCTCCGCATTTTGTACAATAGCCTACTGTGGCGAACCTTATCGAACGACTTGCTGAAATCCATATGCACCACATCAACCGGTTTACTCTCAAATACCTGTTTGCTCACCTTCTGAAAGAATTCAATAAGGTTTGTGAGGCACGACCTTCCCTTCGCAAAACCGTGCTGACTATCCCTAACCAATTTATTCTTTGAGATAATTATAAATCCTATCCCTTATAACCTTTTTCAACACTTTACCAACAACTGAGATAAGGCTGACTGGTCTACAATTACCAGGTTTGTCTCTACTCCCCTTCTTGCACAGGGGAACCACATTTGCTATCCTCTGAACAGGGGAATGACATTTGCAATCCTCATCTTTGTCAAATGCCCTGATTTGGTTGATATGAACATTTTCCTATTTCTGTGCAGCAACAGAATAATGTGCTTTTGGATCGTCTGATACAGGCAACCGATGTCCTTTGTAGATCCATTCTGAATCTGCTGTGATCACCGTGACTTAGGGTCGCATGAAGCCCAGTTTGAAAAGCAAGATGCTAAATGTGCCGAGTGCCTCTTATACACAGTAGGCCTCAGGGTTCTGTGTCTCAGCTGCTGCTAGAAACGTATCGCACGTTGAACATTTCTGTCTCCATGTTTGGTTTTTCATTGTTGAAGTTGAATCAGCGCTTAACGCCAGCATGTTTCCAAGGTGACAGTATCTGTTACAGTTTTCATTGCATTCTGTAGAGTGAACAGCTCAAAAATTGGGAAGTCAGAGGCAGGGAATTCTGTTGTGATTACGCAACTTGTAACTTTCCAAGGCCGGTCCACCATCAATAAGACTGAAGTTAGGAGTGAGTAATGCTGGAACAGTTTTCAATGTTCTGGCTGGAGGCGGCACCAACAACACGCAATGGAGCTCCATGTAAGTCTGTCACCATCCTGACTTGGGAAAATATCCCTGTTTGTGAATGAAAATCCCAGAAGCCCCTCCTCAGCAGCATCATTCCAGTCTCTCCTACACCAGGTGGACTGTAATGACCAGCTCATCACCACCTCCTGAAGTGTAACACTTGCTGAGCACTAAATGTGGCCTGGCCATTGGCACACTCACGATTGACTGCATACAGTAAGCATGCTGGGACAGGGTAGGGGAGTCCAAAACTAGAGGTGGTAGGGGTAATGTTTTCACACTGAGGCATGTGGGGTTGGTTGGGGGAGGGGGGGGGGGGGAGAGAAGCTGAAGAAGAGCTTTTCCCACAGAAAATGGTTTAGGTCAAGAATGAGCTGCTGTATGAAGCGGAGAAGTGGGTGCAATTGCAGTTGTTAAAAGACATTTGGTGATTTCCAGGGAAAGGACTGGTTGAGGGAAACGGGGCAAACACTGCTCAGCCTGGACGGTTTGAGCCAAACAACCTGTATCTCTGCTGTAGGACTCTGACAGTATGCAACAGCATATTCCTTTGTTCGGTACTTTAGGGTGAGACAGTGGCTCAGTAGCGAACACTTACCTCACAGCGACATGGGATTTATTACAGCCTTAGGGCACCCTGGGGAGTTTGTACATTTACAGTGTCTGTTTGGTGTCCCACCCACCATCTGAACTATTTGCTGGTCAAGTGGATAGGCAATGCTAAGTTGGTGATATTGACAAGGGGCAAGCTGGATTAGGCATGGGGAAGACATAGGGTTAAAGGACTGGGGTGGGACTGAGCAGGATGCTGGTCAGAAGGTTGATGCTACCTGGGTCAAATGGCCTCTTGCCGGAGAGCAGGGATTCTATCACCAAGGATAGAGACTGGGCCAAACAACAAGGATTCTTGTGATGGAACAAATATATTCAGTACCTTAATGACCCACACTCTAAGGCTACAGTGTGCACTCGCGCCAAAAGAAGACAATCTCTGGGCTGTCTCTGATCACCCCCTCCCTAACCCATGATCAGACACCTTGAATGATCAAGGAAACAGTTGTACAGCAAAGTCAGCATGTCCAGGCATCTTGACTGAAGGAGACAGTCCCCAACTTCCCCAGAAATCCCTGCTCCCTCACTGGGTCAAAAAAAAAATTTCATCAGCCCATGGAAAGGTTCCAAGAACCAAGGCAGCAGCTTTTTGTACAAACCCTTCAACAGTAAGAGGTCAGTTGTAGCTGCAAGCATAAACCAAATGTGAGTATTTTGAACCATGGGCAATCATCCAAGCCCCAGGTCACCAATCCTTGTATTTATGGTATCAAGAGCATCCACTATCAATCAAGTAGCCCCAGAGAATCTGGAGATGATTCTCTGGAATGTGACTGTTGAGAATGTTTGGGCTGAATTTCCCCAGCTCAGGGCTGGTGGACTTCCAGTTATGGGGAGGGCCTGAGCCCTGGGCGAAGGAAAGAAAGCAAAAAACTGAGGAAGCCCCTTTAAGGCATTTTGGATTCCTTCCGGGGAAAAACAAATCTATGCAGTTGAACCAAGAAAGTTCAGAAAACCCAAGGGCCCCTGGGAGGAGCAGCAGACTTCAGTGACAAAGTGAACTGGTCAGCAGGGCCACCAGTTGATGGCTGTACTAAGGGTAGGTCACAGGCCCCATTTGAACCCCAACTGGCTCCCATAGGCCTGGAGTCTGTCCAAAGGGGTTGGGGAAAAGCAGTGGTGAAGTAAGGCAAGAAAGCTTGCTTGACCAAAGAGAGGTATCAATGGGCTCAAAATGATGCACACGAACTGAGATCAAGAGATCATTTTATTCATTCCCATTCAGCTGGTACGGCCATTACATTCTTTGCTCCATGCCCCTTCTCCCTGGAAGGAGACAGATTGTCCAGGGTGAAGTGGGGAATGCATTCAGACCAGGCAGACAGTACTCCAGGCCACACTAACTGCTGTCCTCCAGGGAGAGCCTGTCAAACAGGTACTCTCCCATCCCATTCTCAGGGGCTCCCAGGCGCTTCAGGTTGGTGATGTAGTCCCCGAGTTGCTTGATGATCCTCACCTCCTCATCCAAATAGTGAGTCTCCAGGAAATCACACAGCTGCAACAGAGGAATATGACACTTGGTACATTAACACTACCCAAGACAACTTCAGAATCCCCACTGAAAAACGTGCATATGGAGGGAGATTGTCAGGGATGACTAGAGCCAACGCCTGGAGAAATTGTGCAAAGAGGACAACTGCTTTTTAGCTGCTTCATCTTGCTGTTTATTTACTGGAGCAGAGTTGACTTGTGATGGATAAAAGTCATTCCACTGCAGTGGTCCTGAATGAGAATTCAGTCACCAATATCCCCTCAGTCCTCCCCACAGGTTTACAAGTTAAAATACATAATTGGACTCAACTGCTCAGCAATGATTTTGTAATCACTATGGATCTGAAGTGATCCATGTCATCTGCACAAAAACAAAGTCTAACTGAATTTCTAATCCACAAAAGACCAACCAATGAAGGTGTTGCCCTGAGGGCCTAGCAGTGAAGTCAATGAGGAGGTGAAGCTTACATGAGGGTCAGTCTGGGCAGTGGCGAGTTGGTGTAGATCCAACAAACTCTGGTTCACATTCTTCTCCAGATCCAGGGCAACCTGCATTGCCTGCAGGCTGTTACCCCACTCATCCCTCTCTGGCTTCTGGAGGAAGGAAAGAAGGACAGTTAAGCTTCAGAATCTCTACAACGTGGATCAGTCTGTAACTGCTCTGAAGAGGAACCCAACCCATCCTTCTCCCACCCTATTCCTGTAACCCTGCGTTTCAGATGGCCAATCCTCTTATACTATGAGGACACCAACGCAGACATGGGGAGGACATGTAAACACCAGTCCCTCACCAGAGGCCAGATCAAAACCTGTGTCCCTAGCACTGAGAACACTGCTCACCCCTGAGGCAGCCCTGGAGCACAGCTGAAGAACAGTTCCTTCAGAATTGCTTTCACCTTGCCTGTCGGTCCTTGATCTGAAGGAGGAAGTTGAATAACAGGTCATTGTGGGGGATAATGACAAGATTTGCATCAGGGTCCATCTGATGGAATTGTGAGGATATTCACAAGTGAAGCCTAAATGCTGTCATGGTACAGTGGTAGTGCCCCTGTCTCTGGCTGACAAGGCCAAGGTTCAAGTACCACTTGTGCTGGTGGCTTCATACATGCCTGAGCAGGATGATCAGAAACATCACAGCTATTTAATTCATCAAAGGGACAGCGAGGTGTTTGCAAAGTGTGTTGTGCTGCTAACAGTTAAGAAAGGCCCACAACCATAGATCCCTCAAAGTTCAGACAAGGTCAACAGGGTGTAACAGTGACAGAGGGCAAGCAACCTCTATTAGTTTGGTGTGGTGGAACAGGAAGGGGACCAGTCTGGTCACAGTTTGTTCTTCTAGTCACCACATTATTCCCTCTTTGGCCTCACCAGTCACCTGGACAGGATGGCACTGCAGGGGGAAGCTGGTGAGGTTCCCCAGGCTGTTGCCCAAGATCCCTTGATTGGAGGTTAGATAGGCTGGGATTTTCTGTGGAGCAGGAACGGCTGAGGGAGTGACCTGATGTAATTATTGAAGAATAGAGAGTGGCCAGTTGATGGAATGTCTTCCCCATGGCAGACACCAAGCCCAGAGAGAAACCAGGTTTGTGGAGTAAGCAGGTTAGAGGGGATTGGAGGAAACTTTCTCTTCACCCTCCTCCGAGGGGTTGTTAGAAATGAGATGAACCACCTAAATGTTTGAATGGTGGTGGAGTCAGCTACTCCAGATCAGTTTTAGGTCCAGCTGGACAAGTACTTAGTGCCAGGACAGTGGCCTGTGGACCAAGGGCAGGTAAGTGGGATTAATGTTGTTTAGTGTTTGTGGGGTCAGCATAGACATGGTGGGCGAAAGGGCTTCTTTCTCCACTGGATTCAAAAAGGAGATCAAACAGGTTGAACAAAGTTTTGACTCAAATGAAAACCTTGTCACTGACTTGAAACCACACCACAAGAGCAGCCATTACCATCCCATTCCCCACCCAACTCCAACCTTCACATCCTGGAGGAAGACTCTGCCTCCACGCTGATTCTGGAATTTCAGCAGCTTCTCTGCATGTTCCCGCTTCTCCTGAGACTGATGTTTGAAGAACTGGTAAAAATGGGGAAGGGCAACATCGTCCCGGTCAAAGTAGGACATCTGGAAGGGAGAACAAGGTAAAGTCCATTAACAAGTCATGGGCCAATTTCAGTTCAGAACTACAGGGCTACTTGAGCATTCTCAAAATCAAACTGAGAATAAGCTGTTAAGTACCTGATGCATTAACAATTCAGAACCCAGTTTTGAGCAGTTGCTGTTGAATTGGAAAAATCAAAACAATCCCAGCTTCCTCCAGGTAAGCTGTAAATACCATGTGTTTTATTTTGGTTTGAAACTCCTGGCAACTTGCCCAGGAGGGTCTGGCACAGCATTTGGTGAGAACAAGTGTGAATTGATGTTTTTACTGATTAACCTCCGCCAGAAATGGGATAAATCTTTGATTGAATAGGGTTTCAAGAAATGCCAGGGGCTGGAGCACAGGATGTACACCAATAGAACAGCTGCAGGGCACTGTATTGCTGCTTTGGCAAAGACGAGAAAACAGATCCGAGACACTGCAATTAACAGCTAGGAAGGAGCACATTTTCTGCTTAGTCAGGATCAATGCAATTGGATGCACTGTATCTATTAGTTTGACAAGAACTGCAGTATTGGGGTGGCTGGGGGGGCATGAGGAGATGAATGAAGGACGTTAGCTCCAAGAATCTGCCAAGGAAAGCCTGCCGAAGGACAGCCTTTGGGTTGTTACTGCAACAGTTTATTGCTGCATCTAAAAACGCTGCACTGACTCAGACTGCTAGCAACTTGTACCATTACACATGAAAGAAAGACTGACAAAAGAAACTGATCACATGACAAATATGACAGTGATCTGCAGATCAACTACTCTCTAGACAAGATCCCTCATTAACCTGGAAAAACCACTGTTGACTTAATCCAACAGGCAAAGTCCTGTAGATTTCTAAACCAGGATGTTCACAATTCAATGTATTGACGTTTCACAGGTCTGCTATTGGAAGCAGCCAGTAACAAGCACATTGTTACGAATCCTGCTGAAAAAAGTTGCTTCAATTCTCAAATGCAAACACAAGCACAATTTATCTTTGCGATTTAAATGTGCAGTTAGAAGATGTAAAATAGTAAGGATTTCATTCCTGGCACATGCTTACAAGGTGTGTTGGGACAGTGGGTCAGTGATTAAAACCCAACTGCTGGCTCAATGAAAGCTGTTCCCCCTCCCAAAGTGGGGCTGACAGGGGCTTGATCCTCATCAGGAGGAGACTTCCTGTTGACAGGGACAAGCCCAGAGAGCACCCTGCAACAAACACTAAGGTTACGTAAACACCTTCCAAACACATTCTACCCCTTGGAAGGGCACAAGCACCCCACCTGGGCAACGAGGGGCCAGTTAGTTTAGAATCAGGCCAAATACAACGGGCATAAACTTTTTAACCATAGTCACTGGGTCAGTACCCTTCGTCCATTCTCAGCCCCATGGCAGTGCTGTGCCTTTGAAAAGCTCCAACACTTGACATACAGACAGCCCACACCCACCTCATGAGTATGAAGAAAAGCAAGGTAGATCTCAAATGGAGATCTGCTTAATCAGATAAGAGTCACAACCTCACCCAGTTTAATCTGAACTTAGAACATAACAGCAAAGTGCAGGCCCTTCAGCCCTTGATGTTGTGTCGACTTGTCATACTGATCTCAAGCCCATCTAACCTACACTGTTCCATGTACGCCCATTTGCTTATCCAATGATGACTTAAGTGTACCTAAAGTGGGCAAATCTACTACTGTCACAGGCAAAGCATTGCATTCCCTTACTGAGTAAAGAAACTACCTCTGACATCTGTCCTATATTTATCAGCCCTCAATTTAAAGCTACCCCACCTCATGCTCACCATCACCATCTAGGTGAAAGGCTCTCCCTATCCACCCTATCTAGCCCTCTCTGATTATTTTATATGTTTCAATCAAGTCACCTCTCAACCTTCTTCTCTCTAATGAAGAGAGCCTCAAGTCCCTCAGCCTTTCCTCATAAGATCTTCCCTCCATACCAGGAAACATCCTAGCAGATCTCCTCTACACCCTTTCCAAAGCTTCACATCCTTATAATGCAGTGACCAGAACTGTATGCAATACTCCAAGTGCGGCCTAACCAGAGTTTTGTACAGCTTCACCATAACCTCTTGGTTCCAGAACTCAATCCTCTATTAATAAAAGACAAAACACTGCCTTAATTGCCCTGTCAACCTGGGTGGCAACTTTCAACAATCCGTGTCTATCGACACAGATCTCACTGCTCATCTACACTACCAAGAATCTTACCATTAGCGCTGTACTTTGCCTTCCGGTTACTCCTAACACAGTGCATCAGCTCACACTTGTCTGCATTCAACTCCATTTGCCACCTCTCAGCCCAGCTCTGCAGGGCTAGAACAAGCCTATTCTAAGCTGATTGCAATAGGAAACCAAGATTCTCAGTATCAATTGGCAGGTTTACTTCAGATCCCCACAAAATTCAAATAGAAACAAGGATACAAGAGGGAAAAGAAAAGCAGTGACTAGCTGATGGTGCTTCCATTCCCACAATGGTGAGTCCCAATTCATTTTTAAATTAGTTCCCTCAAGTTTCAAACAGTCACAGGAAGCAATAATTACCACCAGTCACAACACCATCATGGGACAGGCAAGTAACTACAAGAACACTCCACATCTCACTGACAACCAACTGGGACCCAAGTTACAGTACATTAGACACCAAACTATTGTTACAGTAACATCACACTCATCCTGCATTGAGAGAGAGGGAGGAGCCACAAAACTCAGTCTATAAGATAGACAACTTAATTACATCCAAGGGGAAGAGGTTACTTCAACAGAACAGAAGTATGTTTCACCCAACAGAGACTCCACTCACCAAAGACTGATAGAGATAGGAGGCAGTGAGCTCCACATTAATCTGCTTGTTGACAGCAGCTTCACAATCCTGGTGATAGTTCTGACTAATCTGAGAGGCCATCTTATAAAGGAAACACTTGCTTTATTTTCCTCCCCAGAAAAATAACAAAGTTAAGAGCAACAGTAAACATGCCTCCCGTGGGACTCTATTTATACTCCAGGAGCCAACACTCATTTTATGAAGCAGGAAATGAGATCATCAGTGATGGCCTATCACTCTTGTTAATCAATTGATCAGCTGCCACATCCAATCAGTGCAGGATGGGAATCGGGTCAAAAAATCAATCAGAATTGACAACTGGTTGTTGATGAAATTGCTGAAATGACCTTTGACCTCCCGCACAAGTGCAAATTCTGGAAGGACATCTCCCTGAAAATGAGAATAAAATATACTCTAAAACTTCACTTTTCTATCTGAGGTTGTGCGTTAAGACACATTCATCACAGATTTGCAGAATTCTGTCGGATTGCTATTCTGAGGGATTAGTCGTCATAATTTTTGAACGTTAGTGTTGGAGCTCTTTGAAAAATGGCTCGATTTGGTTGATCTGAACATTTTCCTATTTCTGTGCAGCAACAGAAATAATGTGCTTTTGGATCATCTAATACAGGAAACTGATGTACTTTGTGGATCCATTCTGCATCTGATGTGATCTCCCTGACCTTGACCTTGAAGCCCAGTTTGAAAAGCAAAACGCTAAATGTGCTGAGTGCCTCTTCTACACAGTAGGCCTCAGGCCTCTATGTTTCAGTTGCTGCTAAAAATGTATCGCACGTTGAACATTTCTGTCTCCCAGTTTCGTTTTTCGTTGTTTGAAGTAGAACTAGTGATTCACCCCAGCAGGTTTCCAAGTGAGGAATTTCTGGTTCTGTTTACATTGCGTTCTGTAGATGGTACAGCTCAGAAACTGGGAATTCAGATGCTGGGAATTCTGTCAGGAAGTACTCAACTCCTGAGTTTCCAAAACCTCCCCACCCTCACTAAGGCTGAAGTTGGGAGTAGTGCTGGAATAGTTTACAATGTTCTTGCTGGAGGCAGCACCAACGACACTCAAGCAGCTCCATGTAACTCTGTCACCATCCTGACTTGGAACACTATCCCTGTTTGTGAATGAAAATCCCAGGAGCCCCTCCTCAGCAACAGCAGCAGCAGCAGCATCATTCCGGTCTCTCTGACACCAGGTGGACTGTAATAAGCAGCTCATCACCACCTCCTGGAGTGTAACAGTTGCTGAGCACTAAATGTAGCCTTGCCATTGGCACACTCAAGATTGACTGTATATAAAAAGCATGCTGGGACAGGGTGGGGGGGTCCAAAACTAGAGGGCACCGGTTTGAGGGGAGAGCGGCAAGATTTAAAAGGGGCGTGAGTGACAACATTTTCACACATAGTGTGGTGCGTGTGTGGAACGAGCTGCGAGAGGAAGTGGTCGAGGTGGATAGAATTACAACATTTAAGTGACATTTGGAGATTTACATGGAAAGGAACGGTTTAGAGAAAGATGGGCCAAATGTAGGCAAATGGCACTACACAGTTTATGAAAACCTGGTCTGCAAGTTCGGGCTGGGCTGCAGAGTCTATTCCCATGACGTAGTTTGCCGCAGTGTATTCCTTTCCTTTGGTACTTTAGAATGTTTTGGCGGCTCAGTGCCAGGGACCCATGTTCGGTTCTACCCATGGGTGATGGCCTGCGTGGATTTCCTCCAGGTGCTTGAGTTTCCTCACACAGCCCAATGATTTGCAGATTGTCGATCGTGAGCAGGGGCTTGCAGACTAGGTCGATTAGCCGTGGGAAATGTGGAGTTAAGGCAAAGGGGTTGGGTCTAAGGAGGATGCTGTTCAGAAGGTCGATGCAGATTTAATGGGCCTAATGGCCCCTTCCTGCACTTGAGGGTTACTGTAGCCAAGACTTATTTTCACCGAAAATAAATTGCTTTATGTGGTGGAACAAATATGTTGAGTGCCTTTTGACTCTGCAGCACCCCCCCCCCCGCCAACCTCGATGAAGGCTGCAGTGTGCACTCGCTACAAAACTCCCTGGAACAATCCTCAGGATGCCTCTGAGAGCCCCCTCAAGAACCCATGATCTCTGACACCTTGAAAGATAAAGGAAGCAGCCGTAAAGGAAAGTCAGCATCTCCATGTCTCCTCTCCCAGCCACTTTGCTCCTTCAATCTGATTTCACCCAATCAACCTGCATCAGGAGTCACGTTCACCATGTGGGAAGCTCAGAGGAACCAAGGGAGCAGCTTAGTGCGCTCAATGCTGGCTTTAGCAACAAGAGCCAATCAAACAGCAGCATTTAACCAGGTGCATTGCTGTGTTATTCCCAGGTCCCTGTTATCCTGCTGTAAGCGGCAATGAGGCCCTACATTATAATCCAGTCCAGTTCAGGTGAATGTCTTGAGCTGACTCCCAGGGAAAGGGGCTGTGGTGAATGTTTAGGCTGGTGGGGGCACGTGGAAAGCAAAGAAAGAAGAGGTTGGGTCGGGGGGGGGGAAGAAAGAAGAGAAGCGGGGAGATGCGGAAGAGAAAGAGCTCCAGCCACAGTTTGGGATGGTGAAACCAAAAGTAACAATACTGAGAATATACTGTTTATTGGTCAGGGTAGGGCCCAATGGGGGAAAAAAAAAGAGATATACCAGGCAGTTGAGATTGTTTCACACCTCTGCTGCTTCCGCCAGCTGGATTGAAATCAGAGCCTGCTGGGCCTCTACCTTTAGACCTTTGTGATCAGGCAGCTGGGTCAGTAGATAAAGGGCTGTCTTCACTTTGTGTTGCTGTCATCATTCAGGCAATAATTGAGTACGCAGGATGGCTGAGGCGGGGAAGAGATTTCAAGGGAAATGTGCAATTGAACACCACTATCCCAAATTCTATCAGGCTGGGTAGAGAAGTCTCTTTGGACGGTGTGGGAGCTTCCTGGCACCAGAGGAAGACAATTTCTTTGAGCTCCAGTTGAACCCACCATATCCAGAAGCGCACTAATTGTCCTCTAGAAGAAAGCCAATGCCACAATTGACAAATCCCAACCTTATCCTATTTGGAGGAGAAGCACCTTCAATTTCCACAGGAATAACCAAAAAAAACACTCCATCTAGTTACATTCTAATGTGGGGATAGTGAGCGATTCCGTGAAGGGTTGCCCAGTCCAATTAGAAATTGGACCAATCAAATTACAGAAGAGAACTGGCTTCAAGCAAGAGCTATCACCCAAAGTATTCAGAGCTCTGAATGATGGACAATAAGCAAGATCAATACATCATTTTATTCATTTCCATTTAGCTGGTACAGCCATTACATTCTTTGCTACAAAATTCCCTTCTCCTTGGAAGGAGACAGATTGTCCAGGGTGAAGTGGGGAATGCATTCAGACCAAGCAGACAGTACTCCAGGCCACACTAACTGCTGTCCTCCAGGGAGAGCCTGTCAAACAGGTACTCTCCCATCCCATTCTCAGGGGCTCCCAGGCGCTTCAGGTTGGTGATGTAGCCCCCGAGTTGCTTGATGATCTCCACCTCCTCATCCAAATAGTGAGTCTCCAGGAAGTCACACAGCTGCAACAGAGGAATATGACAACTGGGTGCATTAACACTATCCAAGACAATTTCAGAATTCCCACTGAAAAACATGCTTAACCATACTAGTTCCAGACAGCCCTGAAAATTTAGCTAACACCTGGAAAATCTGTGCCAGTGAGGACAATAGGATTTCAGCTGCTCCATCTTGCTGTTTGTGAAGTGGAGCTGAGTTGGATGGTGATGGACAATGATCATTCCACTGTAATGCTCCCAAGTGAGAATGGGAATTCAATGGCCAATATCACTTCATCACTCCCAATGGATTGCCTTCCAAATTCCCATTTCACTTCATTACTGATCACCATGTAACAACTGCTCAGCAGCATGGACCCAAAGTGATCAGTGCACACCTGTGAATTTCCAATCCACACAGACCAACCAATGAAGTGTTGCCCTGAGGGTCTCGCAGTGATGAGAATGAGGAGGAGATGAAGCTTACATGAGGGTCAGTCTGGGCTGTGGAGAGTTGGTGTAGATCCAGCAAACTCTGGTTCACATTCTTCTCCAGATCCAGGGCAACCTGCAGCGCCTGCAGACTGTTACCCCACTCATCCCTCTCTGGCTTCTGAGGATGGAAAGAAGGACAGGTAAGCCTCAGAAACAAAATCCCTGCAGCATGCATCAGGCCATTCTGCCCACTCATGACCATCTGAAGAGCATCCAACCTGGTCCTAGCCCCAGCCATGTAATCCTGCATTTTTCATGGCCTATCCTACCCTGCACATCTTTGGACTGTGGGAGGAAGCCTATGTGGAGATGTGGTGAACATGTCAACTCCCGAATTAAGCTTGTGCCCCAAGCACTGATGCAGTTGTGCTAACCACCGCCATCCCTGAAGCCCGATGGAAGAACAGATCAGTTATGTAACAATTGCTTTCACCTAGCCCTATTTGCTTCTTCCGAAAGGAGAGTCAATTCACAACCAGGTCATCGTGGGGATAAGAGTTATGTTTGCACAGAATTGTCAGTGCCCATCTGATGGCATCCCAAGGAGGATATTCACAACTTAATCCCAGGGCTCGTTATGCAGTGGTACTGTCCCTAGGTTTGGAGCATAGGCCCAGGTTGAAGTCCCACTTGTGCTTATGGCTTCATCTCGGACTGACCTGAATGATCAAAAGCATCACTACTATTTAATTCATTGAAGGGACAGCAATATGTTGACAATAAAGGAACCAAGAGAACAAGACTAGAGATATTTCAAGGATCCATAAGTGTAGACAGGATGGGGAAGATGGCTTCCACAATGCCCGTCCCCATTTCTTGGGGCGCAGGACAGGGACTCCAGTCTTGTCACAAGCTTTGCAGCATTGGCCATGCAAAGGTGGAATACAGTGTGGTGACCAGAGACACAATGGCACTGGAAGGGTCACCAGGATGTTGCCCAAAGGCTGAAAAATCCATTAAAAGGAGAGATTAGATTTCTCACTCCAATCCCCAGAGTGAAGTCAGTTGAGATGTTTATGTGATGGCATTTGATTAGTGTGGAGTCTTGATAGTAGATGGGGAGTGTCTGCTATGAGGGGGTGGGGAGAAAGAGACATTAAGACCAGAGGGCACTGATGTGAGGAGTAAGCAGGTTAGAGGAATCCTTTGCTGAGAGGGTAGTGGAAAAAATAATATGGGGGGGTGGGGCAGTGGGGGAGGCATCTACTGCTGCAATATTTAAGCAGCTTCTAGACAACTACCAATGCCATGGGGGCTGTAGACCAAGTGCAGTAAATGGGATTAATGTGGTTTGGTGTTTATCAGGTCAGCATGGGGTGGGGTGGGGTGGGGTGGGGTAGCAGCAGGTGGAGGGGAGCCAAGAGGCTGGTTTCTCGGATTTCTTTCCTTTTAGTCAAAAGGAGGGGAGCCAAACAAAACAGTTTTCACTTTCTTTCAGGACATGAAACCACACCATAAGCAGCCATTTCTCACATCTCCTCCCCACTGCCTGCCTTCTCCAACTCCAACCTTCACATCCTTTACCACATGAAAATCTTGTCACTAGTGACAGAAAACACCATGAGCTGCCATTCCTGCACACCACACCAGCACCCCCCTCCCCAACTCCAACCTTCACATCCTGGAGGAGGACTCTGCCTCCACGCTGATTCTGGAATTTCAGCAGCTTCTCTGCATGTTCCTGTTTCTCCTGGGACTGATCTTTGAAGAACCGGGAGACATGGGCGAGGGCCACGTCATCCCGGTCAAAGTCGGACATCTGGAAGGGAGAACAAAAGTTAAAGCCCATTAAACACATCATTGACCCCATTTCTCATGCTCAGAACTAGAGGACTGGTTTAGTCTAAAGCAAACTAATGATTCAATCAGCTGAAAATTGTTGACACCTTACAATGTTCACTAATGGTGTTGCAAAATTAGCCAGCAGCTCCTTTAATTGGAGGAAGCCAAACAACCCCAGCTTCTTCCATGTAAGATGCAAATTCAGTGTTTTGGTTTGTAAACCCTGCTGAATTGTTTGGGGGTGTGGGTCTGGCACAGCCTAGATAGAAGAGCTGAATGCACATTTCTACCATCTAGCCTCCAGAATTGGATGGAAGTGGGAACTGAATAGGGTTTAAACAAGTGCCAGGAGCTGGAATGCAGGATGTGCACAGGGTCAGGCAACTTCAAGTCATTACATGTCTCCCCTGGTGCTGGAGTAGCATGCAGATGCTGGACATTAATATAGCTAGTAGGTACAGGTCTTCTGCACCCAATTGGATCAGATGTACTGTATTTTTTTTTTTACATAAAGCAGCTCTACAAGAGATGCTGTTTGCAGTATGCAGGAGAATGAGGGCGATTAGGAGAATCTTGGTGCTAAAGGAGAGCCTGCCCAGTGACAGCCTTTGGCTTGTTGCAGCAATAGTTTATCACATTTGTTTATGCCATGCACTCAGGTTGCCAGAAGCTTGCAAAGCAAAGCATTAAAATTCACAACTGAAACAAGATCAAATGTTCAGGAGACCTAATGGTATCTGCAGGACTGTGTGACCTATAGATTATTGACTTGTTCAAAGCTGGAGAGCTCAATTTAGCTTATTCCAAGAGGCTAAACTATTGTTTTCCCCACTCATTTCACTCACTTTTCAACTGAGATTCACAATCCAACAAGTTACTGCTGATTAGGAACAGTCTATTGACATCAAAAGAAGAAGTTGTTCTTTGGTAGAATCCTGGTGAGAAGTTAGTTTAATCCTCAAATACAAACAAAAAGTTAAACAAGTGGTTTAATTGGGTAGTTAAGTTGTAGAAGGTGAAGAATAGTGGGGATTTTATCATCATCACACAAGATTCCCTATTGAGTTGGGACAGTGGTCAGTGACTAAAACCCAACAATTGGTTCACTATTTAAAGCTATTCCCACCTCCCAAAAAAGGTAATTATAGGGACTTGATCCTCATGTCCCCAGAGAGGACTTCCTTGCAACAGGCACAAGCCCAGAGAGAGATGAATATTCTCCATGTGTCTGGAGAACAGGAGCTACAACATGCAAGAAGTAGACACCATCCAGGACAGAGCTGCCCACTTCATGGGGACTGCATTCACCACCTCCTTTCAGGGTCTATTATCTACCAGGTCCCCTGCAGCACTCACCAAGGGGACCTCAACACCTTCTGGACACATTCTACCCCTTGGAAGGGCACAGGGGCACCACCACATGGTGGGAGGAGCCAGTTTGTTTTTTATCTGGATAAAAGGTCAAGGAATAACATTCATTTCTGGGTCAATAGCCTCAGCATGTTCTAACAGCCCCCTTTGGGGGTGGGGGTGAGGGGGGCAGGGGGCAGGCACCTATAACAAGTCAACTTTCTACAGGTTGTGAAGTGATGGATCAAACCCACCTCATGATAGGGTACAGAAAGCCAAAATAATATCGGAGACCTACTTAAGCAGGGAGCAGCTTGTCTTACCTCAAGGACTTCAGTTCAGCTTAAAAAAAATCTGATTTGTCAAATTACTACAACACCTTATTGTAAATACCAAAACCAGTATGTTTGTTTATTTACATGCACAAAATTAAAACAGATGCATCAAGGCAGATTTAAAGAGGTAGTTAGCCAATGGTTATCACTGATCATTGAAACTTGACAGCAGTTTAGAAAATTATGGAGAGCCACAGCCGGTTAGAGGCAATCACAGCCCTAAAAGGAATTGTAAGATAAATCACAAGATGCTTCACCCTCCATATGTCATTGAGCCAACTGGGGCCTCAGTTGCTGCATATCAGTATCATATCCCATTGTCACCACATTTACCCTGAATCAAGAAATAGGGAAGAGATACAAAAAAAAACAAACAAGTCTACAAGACTGTTAATCCAGTTTGTTTTAAAAAAAACAGTTCACTTCATAACAGAAGTAACTCCAACCCCACAGAGACACCACTCACCAAAGACTGATAGAGATAGGAGGCAGTGAGCTCCACATTAATCTGCTTGTTGACAGCAGCTTCACAATCCTGGTGATAGTTCTGACTGATCTGGGAGACCATCTTGTGATAGAAACAGCTTTCCTTATCCACCAAAATCAAATTATAACTATAGAAAGAAAATCAGCTACACCTAAAATAGCAATTCCATTGGGGTCTATTTATACTCCAGGAGAAGACCCTCATTTTTTGAGCAGGAAATGACATCATCAGTGATGGCCAATCGCTCTTGTTAATCAATTGATCAGTTGCCACGTCCAATCAGTGCAGGATGGGAATTGGATCCAGAAACCGATCAGAATTGACAACTGGTGGATGATGGAATTGCTGAATGACCTTTGACCTCCTGTGCAAGAACAAATTGTACAAGTTTTTCAACCTGAAAATGAGAATAAAATAGACTCGAGAACTTCACTTTTGTATCTGCGTTTATGTGTTAAGACACGCTCTTCACAGATTTGCTGAATTCTGTCAGTTTGTTACTCTGAGGGATTCCTCTTTGTACCTTTTGAACGACGGTGTTGGAGCCCAGTGAGAAATGGCCAGATTTGGTTGACAGTAAACATTTTCCTATCGCTGTGCAGCAACAGAATTCCTGTGCTTCCGGACCATTTAATACAGGAAACTGATGTCCTTTAAGGATCCATTTTGAATCTGCCAGATTGTCATTGACGTTAGATCTCAGAAAGCCTAGTTCGAAAATTAAAACTTGAAATATTCTGAGTGCCTCAGGCACACAGTAGGCCTCAGGCCTCTATATTTAAATGGCCCAGTTGTCAGCTGTTGGAAATATATTGTAGTTCAACATTTTTATCTCGGTATTCAGTTCTTAACAATTTCAAGGACAACTGGTACTTAACTCCAGCATGTTTTGAAGCAGAGAGTTTCTGCAGCTATTTACATTGCATTCTGTAGAACGAACAGCTCAGAAACTGGGAAGTCATAGGCTGGGAATTCTGCTGTGAACTTCCCAACTCCTTCCTGACTGTCCAAAACCTGTCTGCGATCTTTAAGACCAGAGTTAGGAAGTATTAATTAATAGTACTGGGATTGTTCACAATTATGGCTCAGTGCAGGCCCAGCAACACTCAAGCAGCTCCATGGAAATCTGTCTCCATCCTGACCTGGAACAATATCCCTGTTTGTGAATGAAAATCCCAGAAGCCCCTCCTCAGCAGCAGCAGCAGCATCATTCCGGTCTCTCCTACACCAGGTGGAATGTAATAAGCAGCTCATCACCACCTCCTGAAGTGTAACTGTTGCTGAGCACGAAATGTAGCCTTGCCATTGGCACACTCGAGATTGACTGTATATACAAGCAGCATGCTGGGACAGGGTAGGGGAACCAAAACTGGAGGGCATCGTTTTGCGGGGAGAGGGGCAAAAATTTAAAAGGGAGATGAGGGACCATGTTTTCACACAGAGGGTGGTGTGTGTGTATGGAACGAGCTGCCAGAAGAAGCGGGAGAGGTGCGTATAATTACCACGTTGATAAGACATTTGGACACTTATGTGGGAAGGAATGGCTAAGAGGAAGATGGGCCAAATGGCACTAGAGAGTTTTGGAAACCTGGTGTGTAGGGACTGTGTGGGCAGAAGAGTCTATTTCCATGATGTACGACTTGATGACTGTGCAACTGCCTCCCCCTTTTGTTTGGTACTTTTGGACGTGATGGGGGCTCAGTGGTGAGCACTGATACGTCACAGCCACAGGGACTCTGGTTCAATTCGAGCCTTTGGCAACATGAGTGGAGTTTGCACATTCTCCCTGCGTCTGCATGGATTTCCACCATCTGCTCCGACTCCCTCCCCTAGTCCAATGGGCTGCAGATTAGGTCGATTGGCAAAGATAATTGCTGACAGTGACAAGGGGCATTTGGATTTGTTAGATTAGCCATGGGAAATGTGGGATTAAGGGAATAGGGTGTCCCTGAGCAGGAGGTTGCTCAGTAGGCCATTACAAATTGAATGAGCTGAATGGCATCTGCCCGCATTGAGGGATTCTACAGCAAAAACTACAACTTCCTGTTGTTAGCATCGAGAGCAGACATTGTAATCCCATACAGATCAGGGGAATTCCAGCTGACCTCTTGGTAAGTGGCTTCTGTGAACGTTTGGGCTGAATTTTCCCAGATCTGGGCTGGGCAGCTTGTTGGAATGAAAGCTGGGAGAGAAGGGGGGTGTGGTGGAGAAAGGAGGAGGAGGAAGAAGGGGAGGATGCCACATTAAAGACAATTTTGGATTGCTCTTGGGAAAAGCTCAGCCCCAGTGTGGACTGACTCCTTGGTGAGCAAAGATGGAGCGGGCTATGTTACTCAGATGGAAGAATGAAAAAGCCAACCTACAGTGAGTCCAGCCACCCTTCCTCAGAACTGTCAAGAGGGATTGAACCAGGCAGGGGGTGCAACTGCAGTTGGCTGGAACAAGAGATGGGGAGAAAGAGAAGGTCACAGGCCTCCAGTGCTGGTCCTGCTTTGACCCATAACTGGCTCCAAGATCCCTAGGCTACATCCACAGGAGACCAAAAACAACAATGCTGAGAATAGAAAATACTGGTCAAAGGGAGGGCCTCACTGGGGAGATTACACCAGATGAGTCAAGCCTGTGTCTTTCCTAACTTAGCTGGTTCCTGCAACTGGATTTAGAGCAGAACTTGATATATCTACTCCCGCCAGCATTTTGTCAACTGATCCAGCCTCCAGATCACAGACTTGTCTTCCCATTAGATTAGTGTCCGAGAGACAAATCTCATTGCGCGTGGTGACTGAGGGGAGGCTGCAGGAAGGGAAACCTGGCATTGTACGTAGATATCCCAGATTCTATGGAATGGGCGTCTGGTTTATCCCTTAGAGAAGGTATGGGAACTTCCTGTCTCAAAAAGGAAGACAAGTTCTGAACTACAATTGAACCTACAGTATCCACAAGTGCACTAATTGACATCTGGAAGATTTTCCACCCGACAATGGGGGAAAACACCAACCTCATCCTACTTAGAGGGGAAAGTCTCGAGTCTCCTGTGTCATGAGAAAAAGGAAGTCCATCTAGTTACTGTGCAATGATCAAGAGTTAGTAAATACATCCATTGAAAAGTTGTTTTCATGTCCAATTAGTAATTGGGTCAGCCAAATTACAGAAAGAGAACTGCCTTCAAGCTCAATAAGACATTCCAAAATATCCAGTGCTCTGAATGATGGACAATAAGCAAGATCATAAATGATTTTATTCATTTGCATTCAGCTGGTACAGCCATTATTCTTAGCTACAAGCCCCTTCTCCGTGGAAGAAGATGGGTTGCCCAGGGTGAAGTGGGGAATGCATTCAAAACAAGCAGACAGTACTCCAGGCCACACTAACTGCTGTCCTCCAGGGAGAGCCTGTCAAACAGGTACTCTCCCATCCCATTCTCAGGGGCTCCCAGGCGCTTCAGGTTGGTGATGTAGTCCCCAAGTTGCTTGATGATCCTCACCTCCTCATCCAAATAGTGAGTCTCCAGGAAGTCACACAGCTGCAACAGAGGAATATGACACTTGGTATATTTATACTATCCAAGACAACTTCACAATTCCTACTGAAAAAGACTGAGCCATAACGAGCTCTAGACAGCCCTGAAAATCTAGCTAACAGGTAGAGAATTTGTGCCAGTGAGGACATTTCAGCTGATCCATCTCACCTTCTTAAAGAGCTCCAAGTTGTATTGTATAGTGCAACAATCCCCAATTCAGCAGTCAAAAAATCACATCAGCATTCCCACTAGACTGTAATCCAAATTCCTATTTCAGTTCGGTGTTGAGCAGTTTAACATTGTACCTTTGTCAGAATTATGATGACAATGTAGCATCTGGACAAAGTTACATCTGCGAATTTCCACTCCACAAAGACCAGCCAATGAAGTTGAGGAGGCATGGCAGTGATGAGAATGAAGAGGTGAAGCTTACATGAGGGTCAGTCTGGGCTGTGGCGAGTTGGTGTAGATCCAACAAACTCTGGTTCACATTCTTCTCCAAATCCAGGGCAACCTGCATTGCTTGCAGGCTGTTACCCCACTCATCCCTCTCTGGCTTCTGGGGTTGGAGAGAAGGACAGGTAAGCTTCACAATCTCTGCAGCATGGGAACAGGCTATTTGACTCATGGTGACAATAACCAAGGTCACTGCATCATTTCATTCATCCCCGATCAGCAGGTACAGCCACTACGTTTGTTGCTACAAGGCCCTTCTCCGTGAAGAATCCCACCTTATTCCTGTCACGCTGCATTTTAAATGGCAATCCTTCTAACACACATCATTGAACCGTGAAGCCAATGTGGACATGGCAAGAACAAGTAAACGTCAGTCATTCACTGGAGCCTAGAACCAAGAACCAACTTGGATCCCTGGCACTGAGGCATGCATGGGAAACACTGAGTCACTGTGCCATCCCTGAGGAGCAGCCACTCTCTACCACCCAACTCCCCCCACCCCAAAAACCCAACTCCAACCTTCACATCCTGGAGGAGGACTCTGCCTCCACGCTGATTCTGGAATTTCAGCAGCTTCTCTGCATGTTCCTGCTTTTCCTGGGACTGATCTTTGAAGAACCGGGAGACATGGGGGAGAGCAACATCATCCCGGTCAAAGTAGGACATCTGGGAGAAAACAAGTTACATCCATTAAATATCATACAATTGGTGCCAGACATGACTGGTTTCACCTTCAAATTGAGAAGTCAATAAATATTAAATACATCAAGTTGGAGGAGAACCATTGTCCAGTTAGCCAGTGGCTCCAGTTCAAGGATCATCAAAAACAACCCTCGCCTCCTCCTGGTAACCAGGCAAATACCCTGTTTTTTTTAAAATTCCTTTACAAAAACCTGTGAATTGACCAGGCCTGTTCTTGTCTGTAGAGAGAAGAACATTTCCACTCTAAGCACCATCAGAATTGGATGAAGTTCATGACTGAACAGGGTTAAAGGAAATGCCAGGAGCTGGAGTGCCACATGTAGTTGTGTGGAAGAGCAGCCGATACCTCCTACCACCTACTCACCTTGATCATGACTCCACCGCTGACCACCAAACCAGCTCCTAGTTCATCCACAACCTCACTGGAAGTGACCTCCCACCCACAGCCTCCAACCTCATCCATTCCCCATGGAGATGGCCTAATTCCCTCTGCTTCTCTCGTCCTACAGGCCTGACTGGCCCCCGTTCACCAACAACCTTGTCCACCTAGCAAACTCATCCTCACCCCCAACTTCTCCTTCAATTCCTCCCAACTCCTACAGAGGAAGGGGGTGGCCATGGGTACCTGCATGGGCACAAGCTGTGCCTGCTTCTTGGTAGGATATGTGGAACAATCCTTCTTCTACAGCAAGATGGGCCATAAACTGCACATCTTCCTCTATTACATCCCACAGAGCTTGAACAGTTCCTCTAATTCATTAGAACCTTCTACCTCAACCTTAAGTTGATCTATCAATCTTCGATATATATATCCTTCGATCTATTTCAAACCGACTGACTCCTACAGCTACCTCGAATACACCTCACCCACCTTCCTGCGGAAGGAAAGTGCCATCTCCTCATCCAATTTCTTCACCTCCAGCCCTGAGGGGAGGTATTCTACTCCTGGGCATCCCAGATGTCCTCATTTTCCAATGAAGTGTAACTTCCCTTCAGTTGAAGAAAAACACAACCGTGTCTTGCAACTTATCCCGCACACAACCGAAACAGAATCCTCTCATCCTTCAGTACCACCTCAATGCATCATCCTCTGGCACTTCGACCATCTGCGATCTGGCCAAGACATTTTTTACCTCCCCAACCTTAGCTGCCTTCTTGAGACACCACTGATTCCTTGCCTGTTCCACGAGCCCCTCCAGCCAGGGCTTTAACTGCCACACAGATAGTGCTACACCTCCCCTCCCCACCCCATCCCAGGCCCCAAGACCTTCCACATCAAGCAGATGTTCACCTACACATCTGCAGTGATGTATACTGTATCCACTGTTCCTAATGTGGCCTTCTCTACATCAGGAAAGCCGAGCAGAGGCTTGACTCCACTTTGTGGAGCACCCATGCTTGGCTCATGACCGGCAGCTGCACATCCCGGTCACAAACTACTTCCCCTTCAGGAGGGGCAGGAGGGGACAGTTGATGTCCATTCTGGGCCTCCAATGCCACCCAAAGGTTGCAGGAACAGCACCTTGTATTCTGCTTGGGAACCCTGCAGCCCAATGGTATCAGTGAGGACTTCAGCTGAAAGATCTCCCTGCCCCCAATCACAGCCCAGCTGGTCCCCACCCCCCTAGCTTGTCCATCCTTCCTCCCACCTACTTCCCCACACCACCCTTACCTCAAAACCCATCCCCACCTCCCTGGACAGGTCTACCCAACTCACTTGACTTTATTGGCTCCATCCTCACCACCTGTTTCTTCATCCATCCACCTCCCCACCCCTTCCTATGTCAGGGACCCATTCCCCTCCCCCTCCCCATTTCTGAAGGGTCCAGGCCGAAAACATCAGCTTCCCTGATGCTGCTTGGCCTGCTGTGTTCATCCAGCTCTACACCTTGTTCGAGCAGGTTATCTAGTTCCGACCCATCTGGCTGAGAAGCTTCTTTGGTCAAAAAAATACAGTTACGTAAATTTCTCTGGCTTTACTTGGGTAGCTGCATCTTACAGATGTAAGATAGTGGGTTGTTTGGGCACATGCTGCCCAATTGATGAGGGACACCACTGACAGTTAAGACCCAACAGGCTTATTGGTGATAGCTGTTCCCACCTGCTAAAGGGAAGGGTACAGGGATTTCATCCTGAAAGTGTGGGAAGAGAATGCTTCTCAGGGATAAGCCCCACAAGGGATGAATATTCTCCCCTTGTCCCAAGAAGTGGAGCTGCAACATGCACAAAGTAGACACTGTGCAGGACAGAGCAGCCCACCTCATTGAAGGGAGTGAGTGAATGCACTCCTGGTGCCCACTACATACTAGGTACCCAGAAGCCTTCAAAATCTGCTTCAACATTTCCAAACCATTACGTCCTTCCATTTTGGAAGGGCATGGGCACAGTACTACCTGGAGAAAGGGGCCATTTCCCATTTCTTCATATTTATTGAAATAAAAACCTCAGGTTATTCTAGACACCCTGTGCATGCACTCACAGGAGAGCATTGATCTGTTGGAGGAATGGACAACAAGTGACTTCCTGACCACTAACAGTCCATTCATGAACTGAGAATGCAGAAAGCCAACTAGTCCACATCTGAGGCCTCCTCAATGCAATTTACAAGTGCATACGCTCAGAAGCCAGTCACCGCCATCATTCTCCATCAGAATGGAAACCGGTATGATGTTTATTTAGGATCATAGGACAAATAAAGTGTGATCAAGGTATATTAAAATGTTTCAGGATGACTAGCCAAGGGGTGCCTACAACTCCCAAAACCATTACATCTATTTTCAGTAAAGGTTAGTCAGTTCTGGGGAGAAAATAGACAGTTACCACCAGGCAAAGGCCTGGCAATAAATTGTAAAATAATTCACAGAACAATTTGCCCTCCATCTAACACTTCATACCAGCTGGTGAATTAGTTATTCTACATCAATATAAAAATCCATTGTTACCAAACGGCATCACATTTATCCCAACATGCTTTTTAAGCTATGAACTTAAACACCTCAAATCTACAGGACAATGAAGTTAGTTAGAAACAAGAGGATCAGCTCATTTTTGCAGAATAGATTTAATTTTAACTCCATCAAGACAGCACTCACCAAAGACTGATAGAGATAGGAGGCAGTGAGCTCCACATTAACCTGCTTGTTGACAGCAGCTTCACAATCCTGGTGATAGTTCTGACTAATCTGGGAGGCCATTTTGTTGTGAGGAAAAAAAAAAGCTTTCCTTTTCCTCTACAATCAAATAATAAACTTGGAAAGATGATCAACAACACCATATACATCACACTCTTGGGACATTTTTTATACTCGAGCAGCAGCCCCATCGTTTTCTTGAGCAGGAAATGACATCATCAGTGATGGCCAACCACTCTTGTTCATCAATTGATCAGCTGCCACGTCCAATCAGTGCAGGATGGGAATTGGATCCAGAAACCGATCAGAATTGACAACTGGTCGATGATGGAATTGCTGAATGACCTTTGACCTCCTGCACAAGTGCAAATTCTGGAAATATTTCTACGTGAAAATGACAATAAAATATACTCTAAAAGTTCACGATTGTATCTGAGATTATATCTTAAGACACACTGATCACAGATTGGCAGAATTCTGTCAGTTTGTTACTCTGAGGGATTAGTCTTTGTACTTGTTGAATAACAGCGTTGGAGCCCATTGAAAAATGGCCAGATTTTGTTAACAGTAAACATTTTCTTATTGCTGTGCAGCGACAGAAACAATGTGCTTTTGGGTTACCTCATACAGGAAGCTCATTCCTTTGTGGATCCATTCTGAATCTGCTGTGATCTCCTTGACGTTGGGTTCATGAAGTGCAGTTTGAAAAGCAAGGTGCTAAATGTGCTGAGTGCGTCTCCTGCATAGTAGACCTCACACCTCCCTGTCTACATTGCTGCTGGAAATGTATAGCACATGCAAACTTTCGATCGCAAAGTTTGATTTTTAATTGTTTGAAGTAGATCGAGAGCTTAACTCCAGCATGTTTCCAAGTGGAGAGTTTCTGGTCCTGTTTACATTACATTCTGTAGAATGTATGGCTCAGCAACTGCATTGAATGGAGCAGCCTCCCATGGACTGGTGGACTGTGAGGCTTTGGGAATTGAGGATCCCCAATGAATGTTCAAGTATGATCACAGCACTGATGTACAGACTGGTGGAAGCAAGTTACTTTCACTCAATATCTGCTTCAAATAGCAGGTTGCAGTATAGTGCTATCTTTTAGCTTTGAATGACAAGTTTGAATATTATTCATGTGTTCAAAAAAGGGAATGGGGTAACCCTGGAAATTACAGGACAGCTAGTCTTATGCCAGTGGTGGGCAAATTAATGGGAAGGGCTCTAAGAAACAGAATTAATTATCACTTGCACAGGCACAGTATGATTTGTGATGGCCAGTGTGGATTTGTGAGGTGGATATCATGCCTCACAAATCTGATTGAATTCTTTGAAGGGATGACGAAACGTGTGGATGAAGGTAGATCAGTGAATGTGGGATACATGGATTGAAGTAAGGCGTTTGATAAGGTTCCCCATGGCAGGTTCATGCAGAAAGTCAGGAGGCATGCGACGGGGGAAATGTGGCAGATTGGATTCAGAATTGGCTGACCCATAGAAGACATGGGTGACAGTTGACTGAAAATATTCAACATGGTGCTCAGTAACGAGTGGTGTACCTCAAGGGTCTGTTCGGGGTCCTCTTCTATTTTATGATTTTGATAAATGATTTGGATCTAGGAGTGGAATGGTGAATTAGTCAGTTTTTGGAAGATACGAAGGTGGTTTGAGTTGTGGGTAGTGTGGAGGGTTGTTCTAGGTTACAAAAGGACATTGATAGGATACTGAGTGGGGCTCTGAAATGGAGTTTAACCCTGAAAAGCGTGAAGTGATTCATTTTGGAAGGACAAATTTGAAAGCAGAACACAGGGTTAACGGAAAGATTCTTGGCAGTGTGAAGGAGCAGAAGGATCTTGGGGTTCATGTTCACAGTTCCCTGAAAGCTGCCAGTCAGGTGGATAGAGTTGTTAAGAAGGCATGTGGTGTGTTAGCTTTCATTAATAGAGGGATTGATTTCAAGAGCTGTGAAGTTATGCTCCAGCTATACAAAAGCCTGGTTCGGCCACATCTGGAGTATTGCGTCCAGTTCTGGTCACCTCATTCCAGGAAAGATGTGGAAGCGTTAGAAAAGGTGCAGAGGAGATTTACCAGGACGTTCCTTGGAATGGAGGGAAGGTCTTACGAGGAAAGGTTGAGAGAACGAGGGCTTTTCTCTTCAGAACAAAGGATGAGAGGTGACTTGATAGAGGTGTACAAAATGATCATAAGTACAGGCAGATTAGACAGCCAGGGACTTTTTCCTAGGATGGAGTTAGCTATTATGAGGGGGCATAGTTTTGAAGTGAGTGGAGGTAGATATAGGGTGGATGTCAGAGGTAGGTTCTTTACTCAGAGAGTGGCTGGGGCATGGAATGCATTGCCGGAGAGTGTAGTGGAGTCGGCCTCGTTAGGGGCAATTAAGCGTCAATTAGATAAGCAGATGGATGATAGTATAAGGTCGTGGAGGTGAGAAAGGCCTTGGGTTTCGGATAAAAGTTTGAAACAACACCGTGGGCTGAAGGGCCTGAACTGTGCTGTACTGTTCTTGGTTCTATTTTCTAAGAAACCATGGGCAGTGGGCAATCCTAATTAATGAGCTCATGGCTTTGAGACCAAGTCAGAGTCTGGGAATTCTGTTGTGAATAATTCAACTTCAGACTTTCCAGAGTCTGTCCACCATCGATAAGACTGAAGTTAGGAATAATGTTGGAGTAGTTTGCAATTTTCCAGCTCAATGCCGCCCCAGTGATACTGAAGCAGCTCCATGTAAATCCGTCACCGTCCTGACTTGGAACAATATCAGTGGTTGTGAGTGAAGATCCCAGAAGCCCCTCCTCAGCGGCAGCAGCAGCATCATTCCGGTCTCTCCTACACCAGGTGGACTGTAATAAGCAGCTCATCACCACCTCCTGAAGTGTAACAGTTGCTGAGCACTAAACGTAGCCTTGCCATTGGCACACTCAAGATTGACTGTATACAAAAAGCATGCTGGGACAGGGTTGGGGAGTCCAAAGCTAGAGGGCACAGGGGCAATGTTTGCACAGAGGCATGTGGGGTGGTGGGGGGGGGGTGGAAGAGCTTTTCCCACAGAAGATGGCACATGTAAATAATGAGCTGCTCCACGAAGTGGTAGAAGTGGGTGCAATTACAGTTGTTAAAAGACATTTGGCGATTTTCTGCGAAAGTAACGGTTGAGGGGTATGGGCCAAACACAGGCAAACGGAACTAGTTCAGATTTGGAACACTGGTCGGCCTGGACGGATTGAGCCAAACAACCTGTATCTCTGCTGTAGGACTCTGACAGAATGCAACAGCATGTTCCTTTGTTCGGTACTTTAGGGTGAGACAGTGGCTCAGTAACGAACACTTACCTCACAGCGACATGGGGTTTATAACAGCCTGAGGGCACCCTGGGGAGTTTGTACATTTACAGTGTCTGTTTGGTTTCCCACCCACCATCTGAACTATTTGCTGGTCAAGTGGATAGGCAATGCTAAGTTGGTGATATTGACAAGGGGTGAGCTGGATTAGCCATGGGGAACACAGGGTTAAAGGACTGGGGTGGGACTGAGCAGGATGCTGGTCAGAAGGTTGATGCTACCTGGGTCAAATGGCCTCTTCCGGGGGAGCAGGGTTTCTATCACCAAGGATTGAGACTGGGCAAAACAACAAGGATTTTTGTGATGGAACAAATATATTCAGTACCTTAATGACCCACACTCTCCCTAAAGGCTACAGTGTGCACTTGCGCCAAAACTCAAGACAATCTCTGGGCTGTATCTGATCACCCCCTCCCTTACCCATGATCTGACACCTTGAATGATCAAGGAAACAGCTGTACAGGAAAATCAGCATGTCCAGGCATCTTGACTGAAGGAGACAGTCCCCACCTTCCCCAGAAATCCCTGCTCCCTCACTGGGTCAAATTGAAGTGTGTCTGAAAAAAAAAAATTTCTTCAGCACATGGAAAGGTTCCAAGAACCAAGGCAGCAGCTTTTTCTACAAACCCTTCAACAGTAAGAGGCCAGTTGTAGCTGCAAGCATAAACCACATGGGAGTATTTTTAACCGTGGGCTATCATCCAAGCCCCAGGTCACCAATCCTTGTATTTATGGTATCAAGAGCATCCACTATCAATCAGGTAGCCCCAGAGAATCTGGAGCTGATTCCCCGGATTGTGACCCGCTTCCAACACAAGTCCTCCTCCTGGACACCACCCCTCGGCCTCCTACCCTCCCTCGACCTCTTCATCTCCAACTGCCGTCGAGACATTAACCGCCACAACCTCTCCACCCATCTCACCCACTCCAACCTCTCCCCTGCAGAACGGGCAGCCCTCCGCTCCAACCCCAACCTCACCATCAAACCCGCAGACAAGGGTGGCGCAGTGGTAGTATGGCGCACTGACCTCTACATCGCCGAGGCCAGACGCCAACTCTCCGACACCACCTCCTACCGCCCCCTTGATCTTGACCTCACACCCGAGCACCAAACCATCATCTCCAACACCATTCGTGACCTCATCACCTCAGGGGACCTCCCACCCACAGCCTCCAAACTCATTGTTCCCCAACCCCGCATGGCCCGTTTCTATCTCCTTCCCAAAATCCACAAACCTGCCTGCCCTGGTCGACCCATCGTCTCAGCCTGTTCCTGCCCCACCGAACTCATCTCCACCTACCTGGACTCCATTTTCTCCCCTTTGGTTCAAGAACTCCCCACCGATGTCCGTGACACCACCCACGCCCACCACCTCCTCCAGGACTTCCAATTCCCTGGCCCCCAACACCTCATCTTCACCATGGACGTCCAGTCCCCATACACCTGCATTCCGCATGCAGATGGCCTCAAGGCCCTCCGCTTCTTCCTGTCCCGCAGGCCCGACCAGTCCCCCTCCACCGACACCCTCATCCGCCTATCCGAACTCGTCCTCACCCTCGACAACTTCTCTTTTGACTCCTCCCACTTCCTACAGACTAAGGGGGTAGCCATGGGCACCCGCATGGGCCCCAGCTATGCCTGCCTCTTTGTAGGTTATGTGGAACAGTCCCTCTTGCGCACCGACACAGGCCCCAAACCCCACCTCTTCCTCTGGTACATTGATGACTGTATCGGCGCCGCCTCTTGCTCCCCAGAGGAGCTCGAACAGTTCATCCACTTCACCAACACCTTCCAACCCAACCTTCAGTTCACCTGGGCCATCTCCAGCACATCCCTCACCTTCCTGGACCTCTCAGTCTCCATCTCAGGCAACCAGCTTGTAACTGATGTCCATTTCAAGCCCACCGAATCTCACAGCTACCTAGAATACACCTCATCCCACCCACCCTCCTGCACAAATTCCATCCCCTATTCCCAATTCCTCCGCCTCTGCCCCCACGATAAGACATTCCACTCCCGCACATCCCAGATGTCCAATTTCTTCAAGGACCGCAACTTTCCCCCCACAGTGATCGAGAATGCCCTTGACCGCATCTCCTGCATTTCCCGCAACACATCCCTCACACCCTGCCCCCGCCACAACCGCCCAAAGAGGATCCCCCTTGTTCTCACACACCACCCCACCAACCTCCGGATACAACGCATCATCCTCCGACACTTCCGCCATCTACAATCCGACCCCACCACCCAAGACATTTTTC
The DNA here is from genome assembly GCF_030684315.1 of Stegostoma tigrinum. Classification (NCBI taxonomy): domain Eukaryota; kingdom Metazoa; phylum Chordata; class Chondrichthyes; order Orectolobiformes; family Stegostomatidae; genus Stegostoma; species Stegostoma tigrinum. The sequence continues at coordinate 13,104,932 of NC_081391.1, read as the reverse complement.
CATTCCCACCCCTGTCTGCTTTCCGGAGAGACAACTCTCTCCGTGACTCCCTTCTTCGCTCCACACTGCCCTCCAACCCCACCACACCCGGCACCTTCCCCTGCACCCGCAGGAAATGCTACACTTGCCCTAACCCCTACTGCCTCACCCCCATCCCATGCCCCAAGATGACATTCCACATTGGCAGATGTGCAGGTGAACCTCTGCTTAATGTGATATACTGCATCCACTGTACCCCGTGTGGCTTCCTCTACATTGGGGAAACCAAGCGGAGGCTTGGAGACCGCTTTGCAGAACACCTCCGCTCGGTTTGCAACAAACAACTGCACCTCCCAGTCGTGAACCATTTCCACTCCCCCTCCCATTCTTTAGATGACATGTCCATCATGGGCCTCCTGCAGTGCCACAATGATGCCACCCGAAGGTTGCAGGAACAGCAACTCACATTCCGCTTGGGAACCCCGCAGCCCAAAGGTATCAATGTGGACTTCACCAGTTTCAAAATCTCCCCTTCCCCAACTGCATCCCTAAACCAGCCCAGCTCGTCCCCTCCACCCACTGCATCCCAAAACCAGTCCAACCTGTCTCTGCGTCCGTAACCTGTTCTTCCTCTCACCCATCCCTTCCTCCCACCCCAAGCCGCACCCCCATCTACCTACTAACCTCATCCCACCTCCCTGACCTGACCTATCCCCTCTCTAAATCCCCACCTATCTTCTTTTCTCTCCATCTTCGGTACGCCTCGCCCTCCCTCCCTCTTTATTCTAGAACCCTCACCCCATCCCCCCTCTCTGATGAGGGGTCTAGGCCCGAAACATCAGCTTTTATGCTCATGAGATGCTGCTTGGCATGCTGTGTTCATCCAGCCACACATTTTATTATTCGGAATTCTCCAGCATCGGCAGTTCCCATTATCCCTGGAATGTGACTGTTCTGAATGTTTGGGCAGAATTGCCCCAGCTCAGGGCTGGCAGACTTCAAGGTATGGGGAGGGCAGGGGGTGTGAGGGACTGAGCCCTGGATGAAGGAAAGAAAGCAAAAAAAAACTGAGGAAGGCACTTGAAAGACATTTTTGGATTCCTTCTGGGAGAAACATTTATGCAATTCAACCAAGATAGTTCAGAAAAACCCAAGGTCCCCTGGGAGGAGCAGCAGACTTCAGTGACAAAAAAGTGAACTGGTCAGTGGGGCCACCTGTTGATGGCTCTAGGAAAGGTAGGTCACAGGCCCCGATTTGAACCCGAACTGGCTCCCATAGGCCTAGAGTCTGTCCACAGGGGTTGGGGGGGGTGAAGTATGGCAGGAAAGCTTGATTGACCAAAGAGAGGTATCAATGGCCTCAAAACAATGCACAATATCTGAGATCAACATATCATTTTATTCATTCCCATTCGGCTGGTACAGCTATTACATTCTTTGCTACAAGCCCCTTCTCCTTGGAAGGAGACAGATTGTCCAGGGTGAAGTGGGGAAGGCATTCAGACCAAGCAGACAGTACTCCAGGCCACACTAACTGCTGTCCTCCAGGGAGAGCCTGTCAAACAGGTACTCTCCCATCCCATTCTCAGGGGCTCCCAGGCGCTTCAGGTTGGTGATGTAGTCCCCAAGTTGCTTGATGATCTCCACCTCCTCATCCAAATAGTGAGTCTCCAGGAAGTCACACAGCTGCAACAGAAGAATATGACACTTGGTACATTAACCCTATCCAAGACAATTTCAGAATTCCCGCTGAAAAACATGCATACAAGGGAGATTGTCAGGGATGACTGGAGCTAACGCCTGGAGAAATTGTGCAATGAGGACAACTGCTTTTTCGCTGCTTCATCTTGCTGTTTATTTACTGGAGCAGAGTTGACTTGTGATGGATAAAAGTCATTCCACTGCAGTGGCCCTGAATGAGAATTCAGTGACCAATATCACCTCAGTCCTCCCACGGGTTTACAAGTTAAAATACATACTTTGACTCAACTGCTCAGCAATGATCTTGTAATCACGATGGATCTGAAGTGATCCATGTCATCTGTACAAAAACAAAGTCTAACAGTGAATTGCTAATCCACAAAAGACCAACCAATGAGGTGTTGCCCTGACGGCCTAGCAGTGATAAGAATGAGGAGGTGGTGAAGCTTACCTGAGGGTCAGTCTGGGCAGTGGCGACTTGGTGTAGATCCAACAACCTCTGGTTCACATTCTTCTCCAGATCCAGGGCAACCTGCATTGCCTGCAGGCTGTTACCCCACTCATCCCTCTCTGGCTTCTGGAGGAGGGAAAGAAGGACAGTTAAGCTTCAGAATCTCTACAACGTGGATCAGTCTGTAACTGCTCTGAAGAGGATCCCAACTCGTCCTTCTCCCACCCTATTCCTGTAACCCTGCATTTCAGATGGCCAATCCTCTTATACTATGAGGACACCAACGCAGACATGGGGAGGACATGTAAACACCAGTCCCTCACCAGAGGCCAGATCCAGACCTGTGTCCCTAGCACTGAGAACACTGCTAGCCCCTGAGGCAGCCCTGGAGCACAGCTGAAGAACAGTTCCTTCAGAATTGCTTTCACCTTGCCTGTCGGTCCTTGATCTGAAGGAGGAAGTTGAATAACAGGTCATTGTGGGGGATAATGACAAGATTTGCATCAGGGTCCATCTGATGGAATTGTGAGGATATTCACAAGTGAATCCTAAATGCTGTCATGGTACAGTGGTAGTGCCCCTGTCTCTGGCTGACAAGGCCAAGGTTCAAGTACCACTTGTGCTGGTGGCTTCATACATGCCTGAGCAGGATGATCAGAAACATCACAGCTATTTAATTCATCAAAGGGACAGCGAGGTGTTTGCAAAGTGTGTTGTGCTGCTAACAGTTAAGAAAGGCCCACAACCATAGATCCCTCAAAGTTCAGACAAGGTCAACAGGGTGTAACAGTGACAGAGGGCAAGCAACCTCTATTAGTTGGGTGTGGTGGAACAGGAAGGGGGCCAGTCTTGTCACAGTTTGTTCTTCTAGTCACAACATTATTCCCTCTTTGGCCTCAACAGTCACAAGGACAGGATGGCACTGCAGGGGGATGCTGGTGAGGTTGCCCAAGAGCCATTGATTGGATGTTAGGTAGGCTGGGATTTTCTGTGGAGCAGGAAAGGCTGAGGGAGTAACCTGATGTAATTATTGGAGAGAGTGGCCAGTTGATGGAATGTCTTCCCCATGGCAGACAGCAAGACCAGAGAGAATACAGGTTTGTGGAGTAAGCAGGTTAGAGGGGATTGGAGGAAACTCTCTTCACCCTCCTCACCCACTCCGAGGGGGAGTTAGAAATATGAGACGAACCACATAAAGGTTTGGATGGTGGTGGAGACAGCCAGCTACTCCAGATCAGTTTAAGGCCTTGCTGGACATGTACTTAGTGCCAGGACAGTGGCCTGTGGACCAAGGGCAGGTAAATGGGATTAATGTGGTTTAGAGTTTGTGGGGTCAGTATAGACATGGTGGGCCAAAGGGCTTCTTTCTACACTGGCTTCAAAAAGGAGATCAATCAGGCTGAACAAAGTTTTGACTCAAATGAAAACCTTGTCACTGACTTGAAACCACACCACAAGAGCAGCCATGACCATCCCATCCCCCAGCCCAACCAACTCCAACCTTCACATCCTGCAGGAGGACTCCGCCTCCACGCTGATTCTGGAATTTCAGCAGCTTCTCTGCATGTTCCTGCTTCTCCTGGGACTGATGTTTGAAGAACCGGGAAAAATGGGGAAGGGCAACATCGTCCCGGTCAAAGTAGGACATCTTGAAGGGAGAACAAGGTAAAGCCCATTAACAAGTCATGGTCCAATTTCAGTTCAGAACTATAGGGCTACTTGAGCATTCTAAAAAAGTCAAACTGACAGTAAGCTGTTCAGTACCTGATGCATTAACAATTCAGAACCCAGTTTTGAACAGTTGCTGTTGAATCGGAAAAAAATCAAAACAATCCCAGCTTCCTCTAGATAAGCTGTAAATACCATGTGTTTTATTTTGGTTTGAAACTCCTGGTAAATTGCTCAAGGGGGTCTAGCACAGCATTTGGTGAGAACAAATGTGAATTGATGTTTTTACTGATTAACCTCCACCAGAAACGGGATAAATTAGTGATTGAATAGGGTTTCAAGAAATGCCAGGAGCTGGAGTGCAGGATGTGCACCAATAGAACAGCTGCAGGGCACTGTATTGCTCCTTTGACAAAGGCCAGAAAAGTCCAAAGGAAAGCCTGCCAAGGGACAGCCTTTGGATTGTTGCATCTAAAACAGCTGTACTGACTCAGACTGTTGGGAACTTGTACCATTACCCATGAAAGAAACAAACTGATCACATGACAAATATGACAGTGACCTGCAGATCAACTACTCTCCAGAGGAGAGCAGTCATTAAAACAATAACCTGGAAAAACCACTGTTGACTTAATCCAACAGGCAAAGTCCTGTAGATTTCTAAACTAGGATGTTCACAATTCAACATATTCAGGTTTAACAGGTCTGCTATTGGAAGCAGCCATTTAGAATCACATTCTTACGAATCCTGCTGAAAAAAGTTGCTTTAATTCTCAAATGCAAACACCCAAGCACAATTTATCATTGTCATTTAAATGGGCACTTGGAAGATGTAGAATGGTAGGGATTTCATTCCTGGCACATGCTTACAAGGTGTGTTAGGACAATGGGTCAGCGATTGAAACCCAACTGCTGGCTCAATGAAAGCCGTTCCCACCTCCCAAAGTGGGGCTGACAGGGACTTGATCCTCATCATGACAGGACTTCCTGCTGACAGGCACGAGCCCAGACAGCACCCTGCAACACTCACTAAGGTTACTTCTAACACCTTCTAAACACATTCTACCCCTTGGAAGGGCACAGGCACTCCACCACCTGGGGAAAAAGGGGCCAGTTAGTTTAGAGTCAGGCCAAACACAACAGGGATAAGCTTCTTTCCATAGTCACTGGGTCAGTACCCTCAGCACATTCTCAGCCCCATGGCAGTGCTGTGCCTTTGAAAAGCTCCAACACTTGACATACAGACAGCCCACACCCACCCCATCAGTGTGAAAAAAAGCAAAGTAGATCTGCTTAATCAGATACCAGTCACAACCTCACCCAGTTTGATCTGAACTTCAAACATAACAGCACAGTACAGGCCCTTCATGTTGCACCAACTTGTCATACCGATCAAGCCCATCTAACCTACACTATTCCATGTAAGTCCATATGCTAAAGTCAAATGACGACTTAAGTGTACCTAAAATTAGCAAATCTACTAGTGTCGCAGGCAAAGCATTCCATTCCCTTGCTACCAAGTAAAGAAACTAACTCTGACATCTGTCCTATATCTATCACCCCTCAATTTAAAGCTATGCCCCCTCATGCTCGCCATCACCATCCACAGAAAAGGCTCTCCCTATCTACCCCTCTGATTATTTTATATCTTTCAATTGAGTCACCTCTCAACCTTCTTCTCTCCAATGAAAACAGCCTCAAGTACCTCAGCCTTGCCTCATAAGGCCTTCCCTCCATACCAGGCAACATCCTAGTAGATCTCCTCTGCACCCTATCCAAAGCTTCCACATCCTTATAATGCAGCAACCAGAACTGTACACAATACTCCAAGTGCTACCACACCAGAGTTTTGTACAGCTTCACCATAACCTCTTGGTTCTAGAATTCAATCCCTCTCTTAATAAAAGCCAAAACACTGCCTTAACAGCCCTGTCAACCTGGGTGGCAACTTTCAAGGATCTGTGTACGTGGACACCAAGATCTCTCTGCTCAACTACACTACCAAGAATCTTACCATTAGCACTGTACTTTGCCTTCCGGTTACTCCTACCAAAGAGCATCACTTCACTTGTCTGCATTAAACTCCATTTGCCACCTCTCGGCCCAGCTCTGCAGGGCTAGAACAAGCCTATTCTAAGCTGATTGCAATAGGAAACCAAGATTCTCAGTATCAATTGGCAGGTTTACTTCAGATCCCCACAAAATTCAAATAGAAACAAGGATACAGGAGGGAAAAGAAAAGCAGTGACTAGCTGATGATGCTTCAAATCCCACAATGGTTAGTCCCAATTCATTTTTAAATTAGTTCCCTCAAGTTTCAAACAGTCACAGGAAGCGATAATTACCACCAGTCACAGCACCATCATGGGACAGGCAAGTAACTACAAGAACACTCCACCCTCCACATCTCACTGACAACCAACTGGGACCCAAGTTACAGTAACATTACACACCAAACTATTGTTATACTGACATCACACTCATCCTGCATTGAGAAAGGGGTAAGAACCACAAAACTCAGTCTATAAGATAGACAACTTAATTACATCCAAGGGGAAGAGTTCACTTCAACAGAACAGAAGTATGTTTCACCCAACAGAGACTCCACTCACCAAAGACTGATAGAGATAAGAGGCAGTGAGCTCCACATTAATCTGCTTGTTGACAGCAGCTTCACAATCCTGGTGATAGTTCTGACTGATCTGGGAGGCCATCTTATAAAGGAAAAGCTTGCTTTATTTTCCTCACCACCAAAATGACAAAGTTAAGAGCAACAGTAAACATCCCTGCCCTGGGACTCTATTTATACTCCAGGAGCCAACACTCATTTTATGAAGCAGGAAATGAGATCATCAGTGATGGCCAAACACTCTTGTTAATCACTTGATCAGCTGCCACATCCAATCAGTGCAGGATGGGAATTGGATCCAGAAACCGATCAGAATTGACAACTGGTCGATGATAGAATTGCTGCTTAACCTTTGACCTCCTGCACAAGTACAAATTCGGTAAGTATATCAACCTAAAAATGACAATAAAATATACTCTACAACTTCACTTGAGTATCTGAGGTTAACTATTAAGACACGCTCATCGCAGATTTGCTGAATTCTGTCAGTTTGTTACTCTGAGGGATTTGTCTTCATATGTTTCGAATGACAGTGTTGGAGTCCATTGCAAAATGGCTAGATTTTGTTGACATTAAACATTTTCCTACTGCTGTGCATCAACAGAATGAATGTGCTTTTGGGTCATCTAGTACGTGTAACTGATGTACTTTGTGGATCCATTCTGAACCTGCTCTGATCTCCTTGACATTGGGTCTCATGAAGCACAGTTTGAAAGGCAATCGTTAAATGTGCTGAGTGTCTCCTTCTACACAGTAGGCCTTAGGCCTCCCTGTCTAAATTGCTGCTGGAAATGTGTAGCACAGGCAACCTTGACTGTGTTGAATGGAGCAGCCTCCCATGGACTGGTGGCCTGTGAGGCTTTGGGAATTGAAGATGTTAGGGTATGATCACAGCACTGATGTACAGACTGGTGGAAGCAAGTTACTTTGTCTCAATATCTGCTTCAAATACCAGGTTGCAGTCTCGTCCTATTAGATTAACTTACAAGTATGAATATTATACATAAACCATGGTCTGAGATCACACCTTGTGAATCGTCATGGGTTTAAGAGCAAGTCAGATGCGAGGAATTCTGTTGTGAATAACTCACCTGCTGACTTTGCAAAGCCTGTCCATCATCTTCAAAACCACAGTTAGGAAGTGTTAATGAATACTTTACAATTTGCTGACTCAATGCAGCCCCAACATTGCTCAAGCAGCTCCATGTAAATCCGTCACCATCCTGACTTGGAACAATACCCCTGCTTGTGACTGAAAATCCCAGAAGCCCCTCCTCAGCAGCATCATTCCGGTCTCGCCGACACCAGGTGGACTGTAATAAGCAGCTCATCACCACCTCCTGAAGTGTAACAGTTGCTGAGCACTAAATGTAGCCTTGCCACTGGCACACTCAACGTTGACGGTATGTAAAAAGCATGCTGGGACATGGTAGGGGAGTCCAAAACTAGAAGACATGGGTTTGAGGGGAAAGATGTGAAAGGGAACCAGAAGGCCAACTCTATCGTCACAGAGGGTGATCTGTATATGGAATACACTGTCAGAGGAAGTGGCATAATTAGAACTTTTGAAAGCCATCTGCTGATTTACATGGAAAGGAATGGCATTAAAGGGAAATGGGCCAAACGTGGAAACCTCATCAGCAGGGGCAATGGGGTCTATTTCTGTAATGAATGTGTTTGCGACTCTCATCATATGCAACAGGGTGCTCCTGTTTTTGTTACTTTAGGTGGCATGGTTTCTTAATGACGAGCACTACTGCTGCATAGTGCCCGGGACCCACATGTCATTCCAGTCATGGGCAACTCTCAGGAGGCTGCACATCCTCCCCGTGTCTGTGGGGGTTCCTTCCCTCCCACAGTCCAGAGATATGCAGTTTATTTTGGAACGGCTGTGGGATAGAAAGATGGGGGCAAGAAGACAGGGTGTGTCTGAACAAGATGCTGTTCAGAGGATCAGTGCAGACTAAAGGGGCTGAACAACCTCTTCCCGCACTGCGGGGATTCTACAGCCAAGACTCAGGATTGTTTGAAATAAAACACTTTATGTAGTGGAACAAATACATTCAGTGCCTGAACGACCCACACCTTCAGTGAAGGCTGCAGCGTGCACTCGCTACAAAACTCCCTGAAACAATCCTCAGGCTGTCTCCCATAACCCCCTCCTCAACCCATCATCTCTCTGACACCTCGAAAAGGTAAAGGAAGCAGCTGTACAGGAAAGTCAGCATCTCCCGGTCGCCTCTCCCAGTCACACTGCTCCCTCAATTGTGATCGGGTGTATTCTACCTGCATCAGGAGTAACCCTCCCCGTGGGGGAAGCTCAGAGGAACCAAGGGAGCAGCTTAGTGTGCTCAATGCTGCTTTTAGCAGTAAGAGCCAATCAAATGGCAGCATTGAACCATGAGTGTTGCTGTGTTACTCCCAAAGACACAGTGATCCTGCTGTAAGTGGTATTGAGCTCATATATGAGCATGTAACAGTTCCGGATAATTTCCTGAGCCAACTCCATGGAAAATGGGTGCTGTCAATGTTGGGGCTGAATTTTCCCAGCTGTAGACTGGCAGGGTGGAAGTTTATTGCTAGGAGTGGGGTGGTGGGAGGGGTGAGAAAAGGAATGAAGGTGTTGGAACAGGTCAGAGAAAGTAAACTGACAAAAGCCACATTAGGCCAACTTCAGAATGCTCCTAGGAGAATTGACTCGAGGCTAAGGGTAATTACACCGAGGTCCCTTCAGGGTAGCAGCATATTTAACTCCCATGAAAAGAGGAATGAACTGTTCAGTGCTGTCAACTACAGTAGGCTGTAACAAGGCAGGGTAGGTCACAGCCCACCAGTACTGGCCTGGGTTTGAACCTTCACTCGCTCCCAGTAACTTTAGGCTGTGTCCACATGGGATAAAGGCAGCAAATGAAAAACAGAATATGCTGGTCATGTCAGGGCCCATTGGGAGGATACGAGTCAGGTTGAACTCATCTCAGTCCCAACTGAGCTGTTTCCTGCACCTGGGTAGAAAGCAGAGCCTGATATCTCTTCCCATAGGCCTATTGGTGAGAAGCTACAGCATCCAGCTCTCTGAATGATGGACAAGAACCAAGATAAACACATCATTTTATTCATTTGCATTCAGCTGGTACAGCCATTACATGCTTTGCTACAAGCCCCTTCTCCCTGGAAGGAGACAGGTTGTCCAGGGTGAAGTGGGGAATGCATTCAGACCAAGCAGACAGTACTCCAGGCCACACTAACTGCTGTCCTCCAGGGAGAGCCTGTCAAACAGGTACTCTCCCATCCCATTCTCAGGGGCTCCCAGGCGCTTCAGGTTGGTGATGTCGTCCCCAAGTTGCTTGATGATCGCCACCTCCTCATCCAAATAGTGAGTCTCCAGGAAGTCACACAGCTGCAACAGAGGAATTATGGCAACTTGGTACATTTGCATGATCTAGGAAAATTTCAGAATTCCCACTGCGAAACAGACCCCACCATAACTAGCTCTAGACAGCTGGAAAAGCCACTGAGATCTAGGAGATGTTGCGCCAGTGAGGACAGTAACGTTCCAGATGCACCTTCTTGTTTGTGAAATGGAGCTGAGCTGAACTGTGACAGACGATGATCATTCTAATGCAAGTGGCCCTGAAAGTGAATTCATTGGCCAACATCACTCCTGGTGGTGAATCCAAATTCCCATTTCAGCTCATAGCTGAGCTGCTTTGATGTTGATTAAATGAACATACTGTTCAGATATGATATTGTGATCCAAGTATCCCAGTGAATTTTAATCTACAAAAGACCAATGAGGTGTTGCCCTGAGGGCCTAGCAGTGATCAGAATGAGGTGGTGGGAAGGCTCACATGAGGGTCAGTCTGGGCTGTGGCGACTAGGTGCCTATCCAGCCAACTCTGGTTCACATTCTTCTCCAGATCCAGGGCGACCTGCATTGCCTGCAGGCTGTTACCCCACTCATCCCTCTCAGGCTTCTGCGGATGGAGAGAGGACAGGTAAGCTTCACAATCTCTGCAGCATGGGAACAGGCTATTTGAGTCATGGTGACAATAACCAAGGTCACGACATCATTTTATTCATCCCCAATCGGCAGGTACAGCCACTACATTCGTCGCTACAAGTCCCTTCTTATTCCTGTAACCCTGCATTTTAAATGGCAATGCTTCTAACCCACACGTCATTGAACCGTGAAGCCAATGTGGACATGGCAAGAATAAGTCAACTCCAGTCATTCACTGGAGCCTAGAACCAAGAACCAAACTTGGATCCCTGGCACTGAGGCATGCATGGGAAACACTGAGTCACTGTGCCATCCCTGAGGAGCAGCCACTCTCTACCACCCAACTCCCCCCACCCCAAAAACCCAACACCAACCTTCACATCCTGGAGGAGGACTGCCTCCATGCTGATTCTGGAATTTCAGCAGCTTCTCTGCATGTTCCTGCTTCTCCTGGGACTGATCTTTGAAGAACTGGGAGACATGGGGGAGGGCAACATCGTCCTGGTCAAAGTAGGACATCTGGGAGAAAACAAGTTATATCCATTAAGCATCATGCAATTGGTGCCAGACATGACTGGTTTAGCCTTCAATCAAATTGAGAAGTCAATAAACATGACTTTTTTGAATACATCAAGGTGGATGAGAACCATTGTCCAATGAGCCAGTGGCTCCAGTTCAAGGATCATCAAAAACAACCCTCGCCTCCTCCTGGTAACCAGGCAAACACTTTTTAAAATTCCTTGACAAAAACCTGAGGTGCCCAGGCCTGTTCTTGTCTGTAGAGAGAAGAACATTTCCACTCTAAGCACCATCAGAATTGGATGGAGTTTGTGACTGAACAGGGTTTAAGGAAATGCCAGGAGCTGGAGTGCCACATATACTTGTGTGGAAGAGCAGCCGATACCTCCTACCACCCCGCCCTTGATCATGACTCCACCCCTGACCACCAAACCATCTCCTAGTCCATGTACAACTTCACTGGAGATGACCTCCCACCCACAGCCTCCAACCTCATCCATTCCCCATGGAGATAGCCGAAGGCCCTCTGCTTCTCTCATCCTGCAGGTCTGACTGGTCCCCATTCACCAACAAGCTTGTCCACTAGCCAACTCATCCTCACCCCTAACTTCTCCTTCAATTCCTCCCACCTCCTACAGAGGAAGGGGGTGGCCATAGGTACCTGCATGGGCCCAGGCTGTGCCTGCTTCTGTTAGGATATGTGGAACAATCCTTCTACAGGGAGATGGGCCATAAACTCCACATCTTCCTCCATTACATCCCACAAGGAGCTTGAACGGTTCCTCTAATTCATTAGAACCTTCTACCTCAACCTTCAGTTTGTCGATCAATCTTTGATCTATTTCAAACCTACTGACTCCTACAGTGACCTAGATTACACCTCACCCACCTTCCTGTGGAAGGAAAACGCCATCCCCTAATCCAATTCCTTCACCTCCAGCCCCGAGGGGAGGCATTGTACTCCTGGGCATCCCAGATGTCCTCGTTTTCCGAGGGAGCGTAACTTCCCTTTAGTGGAAGAAAAACACAACCGGTCTTGCATCTTATCCCACACACAACCAAAACAGAATCCTCTCATCCTTCAGTACCACCTCAAATGACAGGATCCAGTGCATCATCCTCTGGCACTTATACAATCTACAATCTGACAAAGACATGTTTTACCTCCCCAACCTTAGCTGCCTTCTGGAGAGACCACTGATTCCCTTGTCCATTCCACTAGCCAGGGCTTTTTTCCTGCCACACAGATTGTGCTACACCTCCCCTCATCCCAGGCCCCAAGACCTTCCACATCAAGAAGAAGTGGACCTACACATCTGCAGTGAGGTATACTGTACCCACTGTTCCTAACGTGGCCTCCTCTACATCAGGAAAGCCGAGCAGAGGCTTGACACCACTTTGTGGAGTGCCTATGCTGGGCTCGTGATCAGCAGCTGCACCTCCCAGTCACAAACTACTTCCCCTCCAGAGGAGCAGGAGGGGACAGTTGATGTTCATTCTGGGCCTCCAATGCCACCCAAAGGTTGCAGGAACAGCACCTTGTATTCTGCTTGGGAACCCTGCAGCCCAATGGTATCAGTAAGAACTTAAGCTGAAAGATCTCCCTTCCCCCAATCACAGCCCAGCTAGTCCCCACCTCCCTAACTTGTCCATCCTTCCTCCCACCTACTTCCCCACACCACCCCACCCCATCTCCCCGCCCCCCCCAACCTCAAACCCCATCCCCACCTCCCTGGACAGGCCTACCCAACTCACTTGACTTTATTGGCTCCATCCTTACCTCAGACCGGAGTCTCCTCACCACCTGTTTCTTTATCCCTCATCCATCCACCTCCCCACCCCTTGCTATTTCAGGGGCCTCTTCCCCTCCCCATTTCTCAAGGGTCCAGGCCCAAAACATCAGCTTCCCTGCTCCCCCGATGCTGCTTGGCCTGCTGTGTTCATCCAGCTCTACACCTTGTTAGAGCAGGTTATCTAGTTCCTACTGATCAGGCTGAGAAGATTCTTTTGTCTAAAAACAGTTATGCAACTTTCTCTGACTTTACTTGGGTAGCTGCATCTTACAGATGTACAATAGTGGGTAGTTTGGGCACAAGCTGCCCAATTGATATGGGACACCACTGACAGTTAGGACCCAACAGGCTTATTGGTGATAGCTGTTCCCACCTGCTAAAGGGAAGGGTACAGGGATTTCATCCTGAAAGTGTGGGAAGAGAATGCTTCTCAGTGATAAGCCCCACGAGGGATGAATATTCTCCCTTTTTCCCCCCAAGAAGTGGAGCTGCAACATGCACAAAGCAGACACTATGCAGGACAGAGCAGCCCACCTCATTGAAGGGAGTGAGTGAATGCACTCCTAGTGTCCACTATCTACCAGGTACCTAGCAGCCTTCAAAAGCTGCTTCAACATTTCCAAACCATTATAGCCTGCCATTTTGAGAGGCCATAGGCACAGTGCTCCCTGGAGAAAGGCACCATTTCCCATACCATGGGAATTTGAAACTCCAATTCCTCACCTTTTTTGGTGAAGTGAAGACCTCAGGTTATTCCAGACACCCTGTGCATGCACTCACAGGAGAGCATTGATGTATTGGAGGAATGGACAACAAGTGACTTCCTGACCACTAACAGTCCATTCATGAACTGAGAATGCAGAAAGCCAACTAGTCCACTTCTGAGGCCTCCTCAATGCAAGTTACAAGTGCATATGCTCAGAGAAGCCAGTCACTGCCATCATTCTCCATCACAGAATGGAAACTGGCATGATGTGTATTTAGGATCAGAGCACAAAGTAAGTGTGATCAAGGTATATTAAAATGTTACAGGATGACTAGCCAAGGGGTGCATACAACTCCCAACACCATTACATCTAATTTTAGTAAAGGTTGGTCAATTCTGGGGAGGAAAATGACAGTTACCACCAGGCAAAGGCCTGGCAGTAAATTGTAAAATAATTCACTGAACAATTTGCCGTCCATCTATCACTCAATCCAGGCTGGTGAATTAGATACTGTACATCAATATCAAAATCCATTGTTACCAAAGGGCATTACATTTATCCCAAAATGATTTTTAAGGTAAAAAAAACTTAAACACCTCAAATCTACAAGACTATGAAGTTAATTAGAAACAAGAGGATCAGCTTATTTTTGCAGAATAGATTTAATTTTAACTCCATCAAGACAAAACTCACCAAAGACTGACAGAGATAGGAGGCAGTGAGCTCCACATTAATCTGCTTGTTGACAGCAGCTTCACAATCCTGGTGATAGTTCTGACTAATCTGAGAGGCCATTTTATTAAGAAAATAGCTTTCCTTTTCCTCCAAAATCAAATAACAAACTTGGAAAGATAACCAACTACACCATAAACATCACACTCTCGTGGACATTTTTTTAACTCGAGCAGCAGCCCTTTATTTTCTTGAGCAGGAAATGACATCATCAGTGATGGTCAATCACTCTCGTTCATCAATTGATCAGCTGCCACGTCCAATCAGTGCAGGATGGGAATTGGATCCAGAAAACGATCAGAATTGACACCTGGTCGATGATGGAATTGCTGAATGAGCTTTGACCTCCTGCACAAGTGCAAATTCTGGAAATATTTCTATGTGGGCTTTGGGAATTGAGGATCCCCAATGAACGTTCGAGTATGGTCACAGCACTGATGTACAGATTGGCGGAAGCAAGTTACTTTCACTCAATATCTGCTTCAAAAAGCAGGATGCAGTCTAGTGCTATCTTTTAGCTTTGAATGACAAGTTTGAATATTATTCATGTGTTCAAAAAAGGGAATGGGGTAACCCTGGAAATTACAGGCCAGCTAGTCTTATGCCAGTGGTGGGCAAATTAATGGGATGGGCTGTAAGAAACAGAATTAATGATCACTTGCACAGGCACAGTATGATTTGTGATGGCCAGTGTGGATTTGTGAGGCGTACATCATGCCTCACAAATCTGATTGAATTCTTTGAAGGGATGACCAAACGTGTGGATGAAGGTAGATCAGTGAATGTGGGATACATGGATTGATGTAAGGCGTTTGATAAGGTTCCCCATGGCAGGCTCATGCAGAAAGTCAGGAGGCATGCGACGGGGGAAACGTGGCAGATTGGATTCAGAATTGGCTGACCCATAGAAGACATGGGTGACAGTTGACTGAAAATATTCAACATGGCGCTCAGTTACGAGTGGTGTACCTCAAGGGTCTGTTCGGGGTCCTCTTTTATTTATGATTTTGGTAAATGATTTGGATGGAGGAGTGGAATGGCGGATTAGTAAGTTTTTGGAAGATACGAAGGTGATTTGACTTGTGGATAGTGTGGAGTGCTGTTCTAGGTGACAAAAGGACATTGATAGGGTACTGAGTGGGGCTGAGAAGTGGCAGATGGAGTTTAACCCTGAAAAGCGTGAAGTGATTCATTTTGGAAGGACAAATTTGAAAGCAGAACACAGGGTTAACGGAAAGATTCTTGGCAGTGTGGAGGAGGAGATGGATTTCGGATTTCATGTCCACAGTTCCCTGAAAGCTGCCAGTCAGGTGGATAGAGTTGTTAAGAAGGCATGTGGTGTGTTAGCTTTCATTAATAGAGGGATTGATTTCAAAAGCTGTGAAGCTATGCTCCAGCTGTACAAAAGCCTGGTTCGGCCACATCTGGAGTATTGTGTCCAGTTCTGGTCACCTCATTCCAGGAAAGATGTGGAAGTGTTAGAAAAGGTGCAGAGGAGATTTACCAGGATGTTGCTTGGAATGGAGGGAAGATCTTACAAAGAAACGTTGAGAGAACAATGGCTTTTCTCTTCAGAACAAAGGATGAGAGGTGACTTTATAGAGGTGTACAAAATGATCATAAGTATAGGCAGATTAGACAGCCAGGGACTTTTTCCTAGGATGGAGTTAGCTATTATGAGGGGGCATAGTTTTGAAGTGAGTGGAGGTAGATATAGGGTGGATGTCAGAGGTAGATTCTTTACTCAGAGAGTGGCTGGGGCGTGGAATGCATTGCCAGAGAGTGTCGTGGATTCGGCCTCGTTACGGGCAATTAAGCGGCTCTTAGATAAGCATATGGATGATAGTATAAGGTAGTGGAGGTGAGATAGGCCTTGGGTTTCGGATAAAAGTTTGAAACAACATCGTGGGCTGAAGGGCCTGAACTGTGCTGCACTGTTCTAGGTTCTATTTTCTAAGAAACCATGGGCAGAGGTCAGTCCTAATTCATGTGCTCATGGCTTTGAGACCAAGTCAGAGTCTGGGAATTCTGTTGTGAATAACTCTACTTCAGACTTTTCAGAGTCTGTCCACCATCGATAAGACTGAAGTTGGGAATAATGCTGGAGTAGTTTGCAATTTTCCAGCTCAATGCCGCCCCAGTGACACTGATGCAGCTCCAAGTAAATCCGTCACCATCCTGACTTGGAATAATATCAGTGTTTGTGAGTGAAGATCCCAGAAGCCCCTCCTCAGCAACAGCAGCAGCATCATTCCGGTCTCTCCTACACCAGGTGGACTGTAATAAGCAGCTCATCACCACCTCCTGAAGTGTAACAGTTGCTGAGCACTAAATGTAGCCTTGCCGTTGGCACACTCAAGATTGACTGTATATAAAAAGCATGCTGGGACAGGGTCGGGGGGGCGTCCAAAATTAGAGGGCATCGGTTTGAGGGGAGAGGGGTAAGATTTGATGGGGACATGAGGGGCAACATTTTCATACAGAAGGTGGTGTGTATGTTTAGAACGAGCTGTCAGAGACAGTGGTGGATGTAGTTAGAATTACAACATTTAAGTGACATTTGGAGATTTACATGGAAAGGCATGGTTTAGAAGGATATGGGCCAAAGGCAGGCAAGTGGGACTATGTCAGGTTGGGAAACCTCGTCAGCATGGACCGGTAGGACCGAAGGGTCTGTTTCCGTAAGAAATGAGTCATTCACTCTAATTCTATGCAACAGAGTGTTCCTGTTTTTTGTAACTTTTGGATGGCAGGGTATTTTAATGGTCAGCATTACTGCCTCATAGTGCCAGGGACCTGGGGTCAATTCCAGTCACGTGTGGAGGCTGCACATCCTCCCCGTGCCTGTGTGGGACTCCTCCCACAGTCCAAAGACATGCAGTTTATTTTGGACTGGCCGTGGGAAAGATGGCGTAAGAAGGCAGGGTGTGTCTGAACAAGATGCTGTTCAGAGGATCAGTGCAGACTAAATGGGCTGAACAACCTCTTCAGAGGATCAGTGCAGACTAAATGGGCTGAACAACCTCTTCCCGCACTGCAGGGATTCTACACCCAAGACTCAAGATGGTTTAAAATAAAACTCTACGTGGTGGAACAAATACATTCAGTGCCTTAAAGACCCACACCCTCAGTGAAGGCTGCAGTGTGCACTCGCTACAACACTCCCTGAAACATTCCCCAGGATGTCTCTGATAGCCCCCTCCCTAAACCACGATCTCTGACACCTCAAAAGATAAAGGAAGCAACCATTCAGGAAAGTCAGCATCTGCAGGTCTCCTCCCTGAGTCACACTGCTCCTTCAATGTGATCGGGTGAAATCAACCTGCATCAGGAGTAACGCTCCCCGTGGGGGAAGCTCAGAGGAACAAGGGAGCAGCTGAGTGCGCTCAATGCAGGCTTCAGCAGCAAGAGCCAATCAAATGGCAGCATTTAGCCATGAGCGTTGCTGTGTTATTCCCAGGTCACTGTTATCCTGCTGTCGGTGCCATTAAGCGCATCCAGTTCAGGTGAATTTTTTCAAGCAGACTTGTGCTGAATATTCCCATCTCTGGGCTAGCTGGCCTAAAGTTTATTACTAGGCGTGGTGGGGTTTTTGACCAAGACTTGGCAGAGAGCAAGAAAGTAAACGGAGCAAAGCCACATGAGGACAGCTTTGGATTACTCCTGGGAAATGGTTCCCCCAGTGTGAGCTTTCTTGTCGAGCTACAATGGGTATTGAATCCATATCGCCTGGGAGAGCAGCGCACGTTCCTCAGGCGAAGGAACAAATGAACTGGTCATTGTGAGCAACTGCTGATGGCTGTCCTGAGGCAGGCAGTTGGTGGTCGGGGTCAGGAGGCCACAGGGCTGGTCTGAGCTTGAACCTCAACTGGGTCTCAGTGAATCGAGGATGCACTGTCCGGAAAAAGTAATAACATTGATTTGAATAGAATAGATCAGGTTTGTCAGATCCCCGTTGCTCAGTTCAATTTTATTGCTCCCAGCATTGCTGGTTCCTCCACAAGGCTAGAGCGGGGACGCTGCTGGATCTCTTCCCTTAAGCTCTTGTTGAGGCAAGCTGAGCCAGCTGGCACAGAATTTACATTGGCATCAACTTGTGATTTGTGTGGACTGTAGCAATAAGTCTCGGTTGGTGGAGGTTGACAGGGAAGCTATTGCTAAGCAAACTCGACATGAACATAAAGCATCCAACAGCCCTGTTTCAGTGAAAGTGGGTGTCAAGTCTTTCTTTCGGCCAAGCAGGGGTGTTTTCTCTTTTGAGAGCAATGAAAATTTTAACAGCACATGTATTCATCATACCTGGGTGTGAGATAATAGTACAAACTGATTTTACACCCAACAGGCCCCAACCTCAAGTTCTGGCTGGAGGAATAACTTGGGTTCCTAACTTAGAGGAAGTTCCACAGGAATTCCGAGACTGATGCTGGGGTGGTGTTGGAGGGAAGACCAGGGAAATATTTTGTCAAATTAATAATTTCATTAGCCAAAATTACAGGCTTGAAGCTCTCAAAAGCTCTTTAATATCAAGGGTCTCAATGATGGACAATAAGCAACATCAACACATTTTATTCATTCCTATTCAGCTGGTACAGCCATTACATTGTTTGCTACAAGCCCCTTCTCCCTGGAAGGAGACAGATTGCATAGGGTGAAGTGAGGAATACATTCAGACCAAGCAGACAGTACTCCAGGCCACACTAACTGCTGTCCTCCAGGGAGAGCCTGTCAAACAGGTACTCTCCCATCCCATTCTCAGGGGTTCCCAGGCGCTTCAGGTTGGTGATGTAGTCCCCGAGTTGCTTGATGATCCTCACCTCCTCATCCAAATAGTGGGTCTCCAGGAAGTCACACAGCTGCAGCAGAGGAATATGACACTTGGTACATTAACACTATCCAAGACAATTTCAGAATTCCCACTGCAAGACAGACTTAGCCATGACTAGCTCTGGACAGCCCTGAAAAGCGAGCTAACACCTGGAGAATTTGTGCCAGTGAGGACAACATGTCAGCTGCTCCATCTTGCTGTTTGTGAAATGGAGCTGAGTTGGATTGTGATGGACAATGATCATTCCACTGCAATGATGCTAATGAAGAACTCAGTGGCCAACGTCATTTCAGCACTTCCACTAGATTATAGATCAAATTCCCCTTATCCCTCATTGTAATCAGTATGATCCCAAGTGATCAATGTGACAATAGTTCAGGAAAGTAATGGATGGAAAGTGTTACTTCAGTGAATTTCCAATCCACACAGACCAACCAATGAAACGTTACCCTGAGAGTCTAGCAGTGATGTGAATGAGGAGGTGAGGCTTACATGAGGGTCAGTCTGTGCTGTGGCGAGTTGGTGTAGATCCAGCAAACTCTGGTTCACATTCTTTTCCAGATCCAGGGCAACCTGCATTGCCTGCAGACTGTTACCCCAGTCATCCCTCTCTGGCTTCTGGGGATGGAGAGAAGGACAGGTAAGCTTCAGAAACAGAATCCCTGCAGCATGGGAGCTGGCCATTCACCCCATTGAGACCATAACTGCTGAAGAGCATCCCATCTGGTCCCATTCCCACCCTGTTCGTGTAACCTGCATTTCAAGTTGCCAATCCTCTTTTCTACTGTGTGGGGAAGCCATGCTTTGGGATAACGTTTAAATTCTCGTCACAGGCCAGAACCAAACTGGTGCCCCTGGCACTGAGTCAACAGTGCCAACCACTGAGCCACTGTGCCATCCCTGAAGTCCAGATAAAGAAAACATTAGCTACTTGGTGACTCCTTTCACCTTGCCCCATTTATCCTTGACCTGAAGCCGGAAGTTCAGGAACATATCCTTGTACCACAGGGAATAAATATGTACCAGATTAGTCATTTGCACCAGTGTCCATCTGCTGGAGTCTTAAAAAGGATATTCAGGAGTGAATCCCAAGGGCTGTGGGGAAAGTAGCGGTCGTGTCCCAAGCTTCGGTTGACAAGGCTGAGGTTCAAGTCTCACTTGTGCTTGTGGCCTCATACATGCCCGAGCAGCATGGTCAGAACCATCATTACTTGAATTCATTGTGGGGGGCAGTAATGTGCTTACAATAAACACAGGGTCATCGATCCCTCAATGCTCACACAAGGCAAACTGTGTGTGAAAGGGGACATAGGCCAAGTAACATGTGTTAGTTTGGGGCAGGGTTGTGAGGAACAGCACAGGGACAAGTCCTTTGAACACATTTTATGAAAATTGTTCTTCCGGTCTCTGCTGCATTCTATCGTTGGCTCACTGGTCAGAAGGACAGGATGGTACTGCAGGGGGTGCTGGTGAGGGTCCCCAGGTTGTTTCCCCAAGACAGAAAATCCATTGAGGAGAGAGATTGGATGGGCTGGGGGTTTTCCTTTAAGCAGGTGAGGCTGAGGTGGTTGTTTGATGGAAGACAAGGAAGTCTGGACAGTAGATGGGGAAAATGTCTTCCCCATGGCAGACACTAAGACCAGAGGGCACAGGTTTGAGGAAGCAGGATAGAGGGGATTGGAGGAAATTTGGTGGGTGTGTTGGGGAACGGAAGAACAAAGTGCTGGAAACGGCTACTGCAGCACTGTTTAAAAGGACTAGCTGGGCGAGTGCTAAACACTAGGGTATAGTAGGGCCTGGACCAAGTACAGGGTGAGTACAGTTCGGTCTTTGCTGCATCAGCATAGGCCTGGTGGACCAGAGGGCTTGCATAAATGCTGATGGATGAGAGCAAACAGGGAAGCCAAGCAAAAGAACTTCTCACACTCGCTCAGGATCTGAAAATCTTGTCACTGGAGATGACACCGCAAGAGCAGCCATTCCCCCCTGCACTCCCCCACCACCCAACCCCAACCTTCACATCCTGGAGGAGGACTCGGCCTCCACGCTGATTCTGGAATTTCAGCAGCTTTTCTACATGTTCCCGCTTCTCCTGGGACTGATCTTTGAAGAACCGGGAGAAATGGGCGAGGGCAACATCGTCCCGGTCAAAGTAGGACATCTGGAAGATCAAGTTAAAATTACATCAGACATCACTGGCTCACTCCCCATTCCAGTTCTCAACTACAAGACGCAAGGCACTATGTTTTGCCTTTGGGGAAAACTGGAAAAAAGATGTTGAAACCCTGCTGTAGTCAACGACTAGTAGGGAGCATGTTTTCTGCAAACCCAGGATCAATGAGATTGGGATGTAAGTGTACACATGAACTCTACAAAGGTGTGCTGTCTCCAGTATGGAGTTTGGCACTAAGATAATGCCGAGGAAAGCCTGCCCAGTAACAGCCTTTGGATCGTTGCAGCAGTGGGTTATTGCTCTGCCTAAATAGTGCAAACTCAGGCTGTCAAAAACTTGCACCAAGTCACATGACTGAAACAAATTGCAAGACAAATGATCAAATGTCAACTATTAGTGGCCTGTAGATAACGTCACTAGTGAAAACAGTAACCTGGAAAAACACTTGCCCTGACTTTACCCAAACAGGCAAAAAATCCTGTAGGTTTTCAGCCCATGTGACTCATATCTCAACTGTCATGTTCACAATTCGATGTTAGGGTTTAAGAGCTAATGCTCGCTATTGGAAGCATCAGCTAAGAATTACATTCTGGGGAAGGACTCCTGTAAAGTTACTTTAATCCTCAAATCCAAAAACCAGTCAGGCAAGCAAATATCTGTGGTTTCAGTGGGTAGTTACAAGTTGTGGCAGAAGATAGTCGGGATTTTATCCTTGGGAAACATGTGCCAATAGAGTTGGGACACAGTGATTAAACCCCAACAACTGGCTCACCAATAAAGCGGTCCCACCTCCCAAGTGAGGCTTATAGGGACTTAGTCCTCATTACAAGACAACTTCCTTCCAATAGGCACAAGCCCAGAGAGAGATGAATATTCCCCGTGTGTCTGTAGAAGGGGAACTACAACATGCAAGAAGCAGACACCATCCAGGACAGGGCAGCCCACTTCATGGGGACTGCATTCACCACCTCCTTTCACGGTCCATTACCTACCAGGTCCCCTGCAGCACTCACCAAGGTTACTTCAACACATACCTTCCAAGCACATTCTACTCTTTGGAAGGGCACAGTCACATCACCACCGGGATAGAGGGGACATTTTGTTTTAGGTCAAGCTAAATGATATGGGAACAACCTCCATTTCTTCAATGTCACTGGGCTCATAGCCTCAGCACATTCCCGCAGCCCCAGTGTGGGGTGGGGTGGGGAGGAGAGGGGGCAGAGAGGGGATCCAACATTTCTCACACACAGCAGATCAACTCTCAGTGGGGACGGGATAGGCCACACCCACCTCTTGAATAAATACAAGTAAAGCCAAGTCAGCCTCAATGAAGGAGATCCACATAAAATAGATACCAGTCACAGACTAGCCTCAGGTTTGTTCAGACTAACAAGGGCCACTGCAACAGGGAAGTTATTGTTATAGTCAGTGTTAAAAAAAATCAGCATGTTTGTTTAGGACCACCACAGAGATCAGGCAAATGAAGTCAGGAAACTTGTGTCAGAAAGAAAACAAAAGCAAGAGGCTTTTACCCTCCAGATACCACTGAAGGCCAACTGGGACCTGAGTTAACATACATCAGTATCCTACACCATCGTGATAGTAACACCACCTCTATCCTGAACTGATATTTAGGTAGGAGCCACAAAACCTCAATCTACTAGATTGTCAGCTTCACTAGAGGCCAGGCAAAGAATTTACTTCAACAGAACAGATTGATATGTTTAACCCCGAGAGACAGCACTCACCAAAGACTGATAGAGATAGGAGGCAGTGAGCTCCACATTAATCTGCTTGTTGACAGCAGCTTCACAATCCTGGTGATAGTTCTGACTGATCTGGGAGGCCATCTTGTGACAATAAATTTCTTTTATTTTCCTCACCACCAAAATAACAAAATTAGGAAGAACAATCAACATCATTCCCGTGGGACTCTATTTATACCCCAGGGGCAGACCCTCTTTTTATGAAGCAGGAAATGACATCATCAGTGATGGCCAATCACTCTTGATGATCAGTTGATCAGCTGCCACGTCCAATCAGTGCAGGATGGGAACTGGATCCAGAAACGAAACACAGTTGACAACTGGTCGATGATGGAATTGCTGAATGACCTTTGACCTCCTGTACAAGTGCACATTCTGTAAATGTATTTGCCACAAAATGACAATAAAATATACTCTAAACCTTCACTTGTGTATCTGAGGTTGTGCATTAAGACTCAGTCATCACAGATTTGCACAATTTCGTCGGATTGTTAATCTGAGGGAATAGTCGTCATAACTTTTGAACGTTGGTGTTGGAGCCATAGAATATAGAACATAAAACATAGAACATTACAGCACAGTACAGGCCCTTCGGCCCTCGATGTTGTGCCGACCAGTCATACCGATATGAAGCCCATCTAACCTACACTATTCCATGTACGTCCAGATGCTCGTCCAATGACGACTCAAATGTACCTAAAGTTGGCGAATCTACTACCGTTGCAGGCAAAGCGTTCCATTCCCTCACTACTCTGAGGAGAGAAACTACCTCTGAAATCTGTCCTATATCGTTCACACCTCAATTTAAAGCAATGCCCCCTCGTGCTCGCTGTCACCATCCTAGGAAAAAGGCTCTCCTTATCCAACCCTCTAATTATTTTATATGTTTCAATTAAGTCACCTCTCAAGCTTCTTCTCTCGAATGAAAACAGCCTCAAGTCCCTCAGCATTTCCTCGTAAGACCTTCCCTCCATACCAGGCAACATCCTAGTAAATCTCCTCTGCACCCTTTCCAAAGCTTCTACATCCTTCTTATAATGGGGTGACCAGAACTGTACACAATACTCCAAGTGCGGCCTAACCAGAGTTTTGTACAGCTTCACCATAACCTCTTGGTTCTGGAACTCAATCCCTCTATTAATAAAAGCCAAACCATTGTATGCCTTCTAAACCACCCTGTCAACCTGGGTGGCAACTTTCAAGAATCTGTGTACATGGACACCGTGATCTCTCTGCTCATCTACACCATCAAGAATCTTACCATTAGCCCTGTACTTTGCCTTCCAGTTACTCCTACAAAAGTGCATCACCTCACACCTGTCTGCATTAAACTCCATTTGCCACTTCTCAGCCCAGCTCTGCAGCTTATCTATGTCTCTCTGTGACCTACAGCATCCTTCGTCACTGTCCACAACTCCACTGACCTTAGTGTCGTCTGCAAATTTGCTAACCCATCCTTCTACAAACTCATCCAGGTCATTTATAAAAATGACAAACAGCAGTGGACCCAACACCGACCCTTGCAGTACACCACTAGTAACTGGTCTCCAGGATGAACATTTCCCATCAACGACCACCCTCTGTCTTCTTTCAGCAAGCCAATTTCCAATCCAAACTGCTATATCTCCCACAATTCCATTCCTCCGCATTTTGTACAATAGCCTACTGTGGCGAACCTTATCGAACGACTTGCTGAAATCCATATGCACCACATCAACCGGTTTACTCTCAAATACCTGTTTGCTCACCTTCTGAAAGAATTCAATAAGGTTTGTGAGGCACGACCTTCCCTTCACAAAACCATGCTGACTATCCCTAACCAATTTATTCTTTTCGAGATAATTATAAATCCTATCCCTTGTAACCTTTTTCAACACTTTACCAACAACTGAGGTAAGGCTGACTGGTCTACAATTACCAGGTTGTCTCTACTCCCCTTCTTGCACAGGGGAACCACATTTGCTATCCTCTGAACAGGGGAATGACCTTTGCTATCCTCATCTTTGTAAAATGCCCTGATTTGGTTGATATGAACATTTTCCTATTTCTGTGCAGTAACAGAATAACGTGCTTTTGGATCGTCTGCTACAGGCAACCGATGTCCTTTGTAGATCCATTCTGAATCTGCTGTGATCACCGTGACTTAGGGTCGCATGAAGCCCAGTTTGAAAAGCAAGATGCTAAATGTGCTGAGTGCCTCTTATACACAGTAGGCCTCAGGGTTCTGTGTCTCAGCTGCTGCTAGAAATGTATCGCACGTTGAACATTTCTGTCTCCATGTTTGGTTTTACATTGTTGAAGTTGAATCAGCGCTTAACGCCAGCATGTTTCCAAGGTGACAGTATCTGTTACAGTTTTCATTGCATTCTGTAGAGTGAACAGCTCAAAAACTGGGAAGTCAGAGGCAGGGAATTCTGTTGTGATTACACAACTTGTAACTTTCCAAAGCCGGTCCACCATCAATAAGACTGAAGTTAGGAGTGAGTAATGCTGGAACAGTTTTCAATGTTCTGGCTGGAGGCAGCACCAACAACACGCAATGGAGCTCCATGTAAGTCTGTCACCATCCTGACTTGGGAAAATATCCCTGTTTGTGAATGAAAATCCCAGAAGCCCCTCCTCAGCAGCATCATTCCGGTCTCTCCTACACCAGGTGGACTGTAATGACCAGCTCATCACCACCTCCTGAAGTGTAACACTTGCTGAGCACGAAATGTGGCCTTGCCCTTCGCAGACTCACGCTTGACTGTATACAGTAAGCATGCTGGGACAGGGTAGGGGAGTCCAAAACTAGAGGTGGTAGGGGCAATGTTTTCACACACAGGCATGTGGGGTTGGTTGGTGTGTGTGTGGGGGAGGGGGGGGGGGGGAAGCTGAAGAAGAGCTTTTCCCACAGAAAATGGTTTAGGTCAAGAATGAGCTGCTATATGAAGCAGGAGAAGTGGGTGCAATTGCAGTTGTTAAAAGACATTTGGTGATTTCCAGGGAAAGGGCTGGTTGAGGGAAACGGGGCAAACACAACTAGTTCAGATTTGGAACACTGCTCGGCCTGGACAGTTTGAGCCAAACAACCTGTATCTCTGCTGTAGGACTCTGACAGTATGCAACAGCATATTCCTTTGTTCGGTACTTTAGGGTGAGACAGTGTCTCAGTAACGAACACTTACCTCACAGCGACATGGGATTTATTACAGCCTTAGGGCACCCTGGGGAGTTTGTACATTTACAGTGTCTGTTTGGTTTCCCACCCACCATCTGAACTATTTGCTGGTCAAGTGGATAGGCAATGCTAAGTTGGCGATATTGACAAGGGGCAAGCTGGATTAGCCATGGGGAAGACACAGGGTTAAAGGACTGGGGTGGGACTGAGCAGGATGCTGGTCAGAAGGTTGATGCTACCTGGGTCAAATGGCCTCTTGCCAGAGAGCAGGGATTCTATCACGAATGATAGAGACTGGGCCAAACAACAAGGATTTTTGTGATGGAACAAATATATTCAGTACCTTAATGACCCACACTCTAAGGCTACAGTGTGCACTCACGCCAAAACAAGACAATCTCTGGGCTGTCTCTGATCACCCCCTCCCTAACCCATGATCAGACACCTTGAATGATCAAGAAAACAGTTGTACAGCAAAGTCAGCATGTCCAGGCATCTTGACTGAAGGAGACAGTCCCCAACTTCCCCAGAAATCCCTGCTCCCTCACTGGGTCAAAAAAAATTTCATCAGCCCATGGAAAGGTTCCAAGAAACAAGGCAGCAGCTTTTTGTACAAACCCTTCAACAGTCAGAGGCCAGTTGTAGCTGCAAGCTTAAACCAAATGTGAGTATTTTGAACCATGGGCTATCATCCAAGCCCCAGGTCACCAATCCTTGTATTTATGGTATCAAGAGCATCCACTATCAATCAAGTAGCCCCAGAGAATCTGGAGATGATTCTCTGGAATGTGACTGTTGAGAATGTTTGGGCTGAATTTCCCCAGCTCAGGGCTGGTGGACTTCCAGTTATGGGGAGGGCCTGAGCCCTGGGCGAAGGAAAGAAAGCTAAAAACTGAGGAAGCCCCTTTAAGGAATTTTGGATTCCTTCCGGGGAAAAACAAATCTACGCAGTTGAACCAAGAAAGTTCAGAAAACCCAAGGGCCCCTGGGAGGAGCAGCAGACTTCAGTGACAAAGTGAACTGGTCAGCAGGACCACCAGTTGATGGTTGTCGTAAGGGTAGGTCACAGGCCCCATTTGAACCACAACTGGCTCCCATAGGCCTGGAGTCTGTCCAAAGGGGTTGGGGAAAAGCAGTGGTCAAGTGAGGCAAGAAAGCTTGATTGACCAAAGAGAGGTATCACTGGTCTCAAAATGATGCACAGGAACGGAGATCAAGAGATCATTTTATTCATTTCCATTTGGCTAGTACAGCCATTACATTCTTTGCTCCAAGCCCCTTCTCCCTGGAAGGAGACAGATTGTCCAGGGTGAAGTGGGGAATGCATTCAGACCAAGCAGACAGTACTCCAGGCCACACTAACTGCTGTCCTCCAGGGAGAGCCTGTCAAACAGGTACTCTCCCATCCCATTCTCAGGGGCTCCCAGGCGCTTCAGGTTGGTGATGTAGTCCCCAAGTTGCTTGATGATCTCCACCTCCTCATCCAAATAGTGAGTCTCCAGGAAGTCACACAGCTGCAACAGAGGAATATGACACTTGGTACATTAACACTATCCAAGACAACTTCAGAATCCCCACTGAAAAACGTGCATATGGAGGGAGATTGTCAGGGATGACTAGAGCCAACGCCTGGAGAAATTGTGCAAAGAGGACAACTGCTTTTTAGCTGCTTCATCTTGCTGTTTATTTACTGGAGCAGAGTTGACTTGATGGACAAAAGTCATTCCACTGCAGTGGTTCTGAATGAGAATTCAGTGACCAATATCCCCTCAGTCCTCCCCATAGGTTTACAAGTTAAAATACATACTTGGACTCAACTGCTCAGCAATGATTTTGTAATCACTATGGATCTGAAGTGATCCATGTCATCTGCACAAAAACAAAGTCTAACTGATTTTCTAATCCACAAAAGACCAACCAATGAAGGTGTTGCCCTGAGGGCCTAGCAGTGAAGTCAATGAGGAGGTGAAGCTGACATGAGGGTCAGTCTGGGCAGTGGCGACTTGGTGTAGATCCAGCAAACTCTGGTTCACATTCTTCTCCAGATCCAGGGCAACCTGCATTGCCTGCAGGCTGTTACCCCACTCATCCCTCTCTGGCTTCTGGAGGAGGGAAAAGAAGGACAGTTAAGCTTCAGAATCTCTACAACGTGGATCAGTCTGTAACTGCTCTGAAGAGGATCCCAACTCGTCCTTCTCCCACCCTATTCCTGTAACCCTGCATTTCAGATGGCCAATCCTCTTATACTCTGAGGACACCAACGCAGACATGGGGAGGACATGTCAACACCAGTCCCTCACCAGAGGCCAGATCCAGACCTGTGTCCCTAGCACTGAGAACACTGCTAGCCCCTGAGGCAGCCCTGGAGCACAGCTGAAGAACAGTTCCTTCAGAATTGCTTTCACCTTGCCTGTCGGTCCTTGATCTGAAGGAGGAAGGTGAATAACAGGTCATTGTGGGGGATAATGACAAGATTTGCATCAGGGTCCATCTGATGGAATTGCGAGGATATTCACGAGTGAATCCTAAATGCTGTCATGGTACAGTGGTAGTGCCCCTGTCTCTGGCTGACAAGGCCAAGGTTCAAGTACCACTTGTGCTGGTGGCTTCATACATGCCTGAGCAGGATGATCAGAAACATCACGGCTATTTAATTCATCCAAGGGACAGCGAGGTGTTTGCAAAGTGTGTTGTGCTGCTAACAGTTAAGAAAGGCCCACAACCATAGATCCCTCAAAGTTCAGACAAGGTCAACAGGGTGTAACAGTGACAGAGGGCAAGCAACCTCTATTAGTTTGGTGGGGTGGAACAGGAAGGGGACCAGTCTTGTTACAATTTGTTCTTCTAGTCACCACATTATTCCCTCTTTGGCCTCACCAGTCACCTGGACAGGATGGCACTGCAGGGGGAAGCTGGTGAGGTTCCCCAGGCTGTTGCCCAAGATCCATTGATTGGATGTTAGATAGGCTGGGATTTTCTGTGGAGCAGGAACAGCTGAGGGAGTAACCTGATGTAATTATTGAAGAATAGAGAGTGGCCAGTTGATGGAATGTCTTCCCCATGGCAGACACCAAGACCAGAGAGAAACCAGGTTTGTGGAGTAAGCAGGTTAGAGGGGATTGGAGGAAACTTTCTCTTCACCCTCCTCCGAGGGGTTGTTAGAAATATGAGATGACCCACCTAAAATGTTTGAATGGTGGTGGAGTCAGCTACTCCAGATCAGTTTAAGGTCCAGCTGGACAAGTACTTAGTGCCAGGACAGTGGCCTGTGGACCAAGGGCAGGTAAGTGGGATTAATGTTGTTTAGTGTTTGTGCGGTCAGCATAGACATGGTGGGCGAAAGGGCTTCTTTCTACACTGGATTCAAAAAGGAGATCAAACAGGTTGAACAAAGTTTTGACTCAAATGAAAACCTTGTCACTGACTTGAAACCACACCACAAGAGCAGCCATGACCATCCCATTCCCCACCCAACTCCAACCTTCACATCCTGGAGGAAGACTCTGCCTCCACGCTGATTCGGGAATTTCAGCAGCTTCTCTGCATGTTCCCGCTTCTCCTGAGACTCATGTTTGAAGAACTGGGAAAAATGGGGAAGGGCAACATCGTCCCGGTCAAAGTAGGACATCTGGAAGGGAGAACAAGGTAAAGTCCATTAACAAGTCGTGGGCCAATTTCAGTTCAGAACTACAGGGCTACTTGAGCATTCTCAAAAAGTCAAACTGACAATAAGCTGTTAAGTACCTGATGCATTAACAATTCAGAACCCAGTTTTGAGCAGTTGCTGTTGAATTGGAAAAATCAAAACAATCCCAGCTTCCTCCAGGTAAGCTGTAAATACCATGTGTTTTATTTTGGTTTGAAACTCCTGGCAAATTGCCCAGGAGGGTCTGGCACAGCATTTGGTGAGAACAAGTGTGAATTGATGTTTTTACTGATTAACCTCCACTAGAAATGGGATAAATCTTTGATTGAATAGGGTTTCAAGAAATGCCAAGGGCTGGAGCGCAGGATTTACACCAATAGAACAGCTGCAGGGCACTGTATTGCTGCTTTGGCAAAGACCAGAAAACAGATCCTAGACACTGCAATTAACAGCTAGGAAGGAGCACATTTTCTGCTTAGTCAGGATCAATGCAATTGGATGCACTGTATCTATTAGTTTGACAAGAACTGCAGTATTGGGGTGGCTGGGGAGGCATGAGGAGATAATGAAGGAGGTTAGCTCCAAGAATCTGCCAAGGAAAGCCTGCCTAAGGACAGCCTTTGGATTGTTACTGCAACAGTTTACTGCTGCATCTAAAACAGCTGCACTGACTCAGACTGCTAGCAACTTGTACCATTACACATGAAAGAAAGACTGACAAAAGAAACTGATCACATGACAAATATGACAGTGATCTGCAGATCAACTACTCTCTAGACAAGATCCCTCATTAACCTGGAAAAACCACTGTTGACTTAATCCAACAGGCAAAGTCCTGTAGATTTCTAAACCAGGATGTTCACAATTCAATGTATTGAGGTTTAACAGGTCTGCTATTGGAAGCAGCCGGTAACAAGCACATTCTTACGAATCCTGCTGAAAAAAGTTGCTTCAATTCTCAAATGCAAACACAAGCACAATTTATCTTTGCGATTTAAATGTGCAGTTAGAAGATGTAGAATAGTAAGGATTTCATTCCTGGCACATGCTTACAAGGTGTGTTGGGACAGTGGGTCAGTGATTAAAACCCAACTGCTAGCTCAATGAAAGCTGTTCCCCCTCCCAAAGTGGGGCTGACAGGGGCTTGATCCTCATCAGGAGGAGACTTCCTGCTGACAGGGACAAGCTCAGAGAGCACCCTAAAACACACACTAAGGTTACGTAAACACCTTCTAAACACATTCTACCCCTTGGAAGGGCACAAGCACCCCACCTGGGCAAAGAGGGGCCAGTTAGTTTAGAATCAGGCCAAATACAACAGGCATAAACTTTTTACCATAGTCACTGGGTCAGTACCCTTCGTCCATTCTCAGCCCCATGGCAGTGCTGTGCCTTTGAAAAGCTCCAACACTTGACATACAGACAGCCCACACCCACCTCATGAGTATGAAGAAAAGCAAAGTAGATTTCAAATGGAGATCTGCTTAATCAGATAAGAGTCACAACCTCACCCAGTTTAATCTGAAACTAGAACATAACAGCAAAGTGCAGGCCCTTCAGCCCTTGATGTTGTGTCGACTTGTCATACTGATCTCAAGCCCATCTAACCTACACTATTCCATGTACGCCCATTTGCTTATCCAATGATGACTTAAGTGTACCTAAAGTGGGCAAATCTACTACTGTCACAGGCAAAGCATTGCATTCCCTTACTGAGTAAAGAAACTACCTCTGACATCTGTCCTATATTTATCAGCCCTCAATTTAAAGCTACCCCACCTCATGCTCACCATCACCATCTAGGAAAAAGGCTCTCCCTATCCACCCTATCTAGCCCTCTGATTATTTTATATGTTTCAATTAAGTCACCTCTCAACCTTCTTCTCTCTCATGAAGAGAGCCTCAAGTCCCTCAGCCTTTCCTCACAAGATCTTCCCTCCATACCAGGCAACATCCTAGTAGATCTCCTCTACACCCTTTGCAAAGCTTCACATCCTTATAATGCAGTGACCAGAACTGTACGCAATACTCCAAGTGCAACTGCACCAGAGTTTTGTACAGCTTCACCATAACCTCTTGGTTCCAGAACTCAATCCTCTATTAATTAAAGACCAAACACTGCCTTAATTGCCCTGTCAACCTGGGTGGCAACTTTCAACAATCCGTGTCTATCGACACAGATCTCTCTGCTCATCTACACTACCAAGAATCTTACCATTAGCCCTGTACTTTGCCTTCCGGTTACTCCTACCAAAGTGCATCACCTCACACTTGTCTGCATTAAACTCCATTTGCCACCTCTCGGCCCAGCTCTGCAGGGCTAGAACAAGCCTATTCTAAGCTGATTGCAATAGGAAACCAAGATTCTCAGTATCAATTGGCAGGTTTACTTCAGATCCCCACAAGATTCAAATAGAAACAAGGATACAGGAGGGAAAAGAAAAGCAGTGACTAGCTGATGGTGCTTCCGTTCCCACAATGGTGAGTCCCAATTCATTTTTAAATTAGTTCCCTCAAGTTTCAAACAAAGTCACAGGAAGCGATAATTACCACCAGTCACAGCACCATCATGGGACAGGCAAGTAACTACAAGAACACTCCACCCTCCACATCTCACTGACAACCAACTGGGACCCAAGTTACAGTAACATTAGACACCAAACTATTGTTACAGTAACATCACACTCATCCTGCATTGAGAAAGAGGTAGGAGCCACAAAACTCAGTCTAGAAGATAGACAACTTAATTACATCCAAGGGGAAGAGTTCACTTCAACAGAACAGAAGTATGTTTCACCCAACAGAGACACCACTCACCAAAGACTGATAGAGATAGGAGGCAGTGAGCTCCACATTAATCTGCTTGTTGACAGCAGCTTCACAATCCTCGTGAAAGTTCTGACTGATCTGGGAGGCCATCTTATAAAGGAAACACTTGCTTTATTTTCCTCACCACAAAAATGACAAAGTTAAGAGCAACAGTAAACATCCCTGCCGTGGGACTCTATTTATCCTGCAGGAGCCAAGACTCATTTTATGAAGCAGGAAATGAGATCATCAGTGATGGCCTATCACTCTTGTTAATCAATTGATCAGCTGCCACATCCAATCAGTGCAGGATGGGAATCGGGTCAAAAAATCAATCAGAATTGACAACTGGTTGTTGATGAAATTGCTGAAATGACCTTTGACCTCCCGCACAAGTGCAAATTCTGGAAGGACATCTCCCTGAAAATGAGAATAAAATATACTCTAAAACTTCACTTTTCTATCTGAGGTTGTGCGTTAAGACACATTCATCACAGATTTGCAGAATTCTGTCGGATTGCTATTCTGAGGGATTAGTCGTCATAATTTTTGAACGTTAGTGTTGGAGCTCTTTGAAAAATGGCTCGATTTGGTTGATCTGAACATTTTCCTATTTCTGTGCAGCAACAGAAATAATGTGCTTTTGGATCATCTAATACAGGCAACTGATGTACTTTGTGGATCCATTCTGCATCTGATGTGATCTCCCTGACCTTGACCTTGAAGCCCAGTTTGAAAAGCAAAACGCTAAATGTGCTGAGTGCCTCTTCTACACAGTAGGCCTCAGGCCTCTATGTCTCAGTTGCTGCTAAAAATGTATCGCACGTTGAACATTTCTGTCTCCCAGTTTCGTTTTTCATTGTTTGAAGTAGAACTAGTGATTCACCCCAGCATGTTTCCAAGTGAGCAATTTCTGGTCCTGTTCACATTGCGTTCTGTAGATGGTACAGCTCAGAAACTGCGAATTCAGATGCTGGGAATTCTGTCAGGAAGTACTCAACTCCTGAGTTTCCAAAACCTCCCCACCCTCAATAAGGCGGAAGTTGGGAGTAGTGCTGGAATAGTTTACAATGTTCTTGCTGGAGGCAGCACCAACGACACTCAAGCAGCTCCATGTAACTCTGTCACCATCCTGACTTGGAACAATATCCCTGTTTGTGAATGAAAATCCCAGGAGCCCCTCCTCAGCAACAGCAGCAGCAGCAGCATCATTCCGGTCTCTCTGACACCAGGTGGACTGTAATAAGCAGCTCATCACCACCTCCTGAAGTGTAAGAGTTGCTGAGCACTAAATGTAGCCTTGCCATTGGCACACTCAAGATTGACTGTATATAAAAAGCATGCTGGGACAGGGTGGGGGGGGTCCAAAACTAGAGGGTATTGGTTTGAGGGGAGAGGGGCAAGATTTAAAAGGGGCATGAGTGACAACATTTTCACACATAGTGTAGTGCGTGTGTGGAACGAGCTGCTAGAGGAAGTGGTAGAGGTGGATAGAATTACAACATTTAAGTGACATTTGGAGATTTACATGGAAAGGAACGGTTTCGAGAAAGATGGGCCAAATGTAGGCAAATGGCACTACACAGTTTATGAAAACCTGGTCTGCAAGTTCGGGCTGGGCTGCAGAGTCTATTCCCATGACGTAGTTTGCCGCAGTGTATTCCTTTCCTTTGGTACTTTAGAATGTTTTGGCGGCTCAGTGCCAGGGACCCAGGTTCGGTTCTACCCATGGGTGATGGCCTGCGTGGATTTCCTCCAGGTGCTTGAGTTTCCTCACACAGCCCAATGATTTACAGATTGTCGATCGTGAGCAGGGGCCTGCAGACTAGGTCGATTAGCCGTGGGAAATGTGGAGTTAAGGCAAAGGGGTTGGGTCTAAGGAGGATGCTGTTCAGAAGGTCGATGCAGATTTAATGGGCCTAATGGTCCCTTCCTGCACTTGAGGGTTACTGTAGCCAAGACTTATTTTCACCGAAAATAAATTGCTTTATGTGGTGGAACAAATATGTTGAGTGCTTTTTGACTCTGCAGCACCCCCCCCACCTCTATGAAGGCTGCAGTGTGCACTCGCTACAAAACTCCCTGGAACAATCCTCAGGATGTCTCTGAGAGCCCCCTCACGAACCCATGATCTCTGACACCTTGAAAGATAAAGGAAGCAGCCGTAAAGGAAAGTCAGCATCTCCATGTCTCCTCTCCGAGCCACTTTGCTCCTTCAATGTGATTTCACCCAATCAACCTGCATCAGGAGTAATGTTCACCATGTGGGAAGCTCAGAGGAACCAAGGGAGCAGCTTAGTGCGCTCAATGCTGGCATTAGCAACAAGAGCCAATCAAACAGCAGCACTTAACCAGCTGCATTGCTGTGTTATTCCCAGGTCCCTGTTATCCTGCTGTAAGCGGCAATGAAGCCCTGCATTATAATACAGTACAGTTCAGGTGAATGTCTTGTGCTGACTCCCAGGGGAAGGGGCTGTGGTGAATGTTTAGGCTGGTGGGGGCACGTGGAAAGAAAAGAACGAAGAGGTCGGGTCGGGGGGGGGGGGGTGGAAAAAAAAGAGAAGCGGGGAGAGGCGGAAGAGAAAGAGCTCCAGCCACAGTTTGGGATGGTGAAACCAAAAGTAACAATACTGAGAATATAGTGTGTTTTGGTCAGGGTAGGGCCCAATGGGGAAAAAAAAAAGATATACCAGGCAGTCGAGATTGTTTCACACCTCTGCTGCTTCCGCCAGCTGGATTGAAATCAGAGCCTGCTGGGCCTCTACCTTTAGAGGTTTGTGATTAGGCAGCTGGGTCAGTTGATAAAGGGCTGTCTTCACTTTTTGTTGCTGTCATCATTCAGGCAATAATTGAGTACGCAGGATGGCTGAGGCGGGGAAGAGATTTCAAGGGAAATGTGCAATTGAACACCACTATCCCAAATTCTATCAGGCTGGGTAGAGAAGTCTCTTTGGACGGTGTGGGAGCTTCCTGTCACCAGAGCAAGACAATTTCTTTGAGCTACAGTTGAACCCACCATATCCAGAAGCGCACTAATTGTCCTCTAGAAGAAAGCCAATGCCACAATTGACAAATCCCAACCTTATCCTATTTGGAGGAGAAGCACCTTCAATTTCCACAGGAATAACCAAAAAACACTCCATCTAGTTACGTTCTAATGTGGGGATAGTGAGCGATTCCGTGAAGGGTTGCCCAGTCCAATTAGAAATTGGACCAATCAAATGACAGAAGAGAACTGGCTTCAAGCAAGAGCTATCACCCAAAGTATTCAGAGCTCTGAATGATGGACAATAAGCAAGATCAATACATAATTTTATTCATTTCCATTTAGCTGGTATAGCCATTACATTCTTTGCTACAAAATTCCCTTCTCCTTGGAAGGAGACAGGTTGTCCAGGGTGAAGTGGGGAATGCATTCAGACCAAGCAGACAGTACTCCAGGCCACACTAACTGCTGTCCTCCAGGGAGAGCCTGTCAAACAGGTACTCTCCCATCCCATTCTCAGGGGCTCCCAGGCGCTTCAGGTTGGTGATGTAGTCCCCGAGTTGCTTGATGATCTCCACCTCCTCATCCAAATAGTGATTCTCCAGGAAGTCACACAGCTGCAACAGAGGAATATGACAACTGAGTGCATTAACACTATCCAAGACAATTTCAGAATTCCCACTGAAAAACAGGCTTTACCATACTAGTTCCATACAGCCCTGAAAATTTAGCTAACACCTGGAAAATCTGTGCCAGTGAGGACAATAGGATTTCAGCTGCTCCATCTTGCTGTTTGTGAAGTGGAGCTGAGTTGGATGGTGATGGACAATGATCATTCCACTGTAAGGCTCCCAAGTGAGAATGGGAATTCAATGGCCAATATCACTTCATCACTCCCAATGGATTGCCTTCCAAACTCCCATTTCACTTCATTACTGATCACCATGTAACAACTGCTCAGCAGCATGGACCCAAAGTGATCAGTGCACACCTGTGAATTTCCAATCCACACAGACCAACCAATGAAGTGTTACCCTGAGGGTCTCGCAGTGATGAGAATGAAGTGGTGAAGCTTACATGAGGGTCAGTCTGGGCTGTGGAGAGTTGGTGTAGATCCAGCAAACTCTGGTTCACATTCTTCTCCAGATCCAGGGCAACCCGCATTGCCTGCAGACTGTTACCCCACTCATCCCTCTCTGGCTTCTGAGGATGCAAAGAAGGACAGGTAAGCCTCAAACAAAATCCCTGCAGCATGCATCAGGCCATTCTGCCCACTCATGACCATCTGAAGAGCATCCAACCTGGTCCTAGCCCCAGCCATGTAATCCTGCATTTTTCATGCCCTATCCTACCCTGCACATCTTTGGACTGTGGGAGGAAGCCTATGTAGAGATGTGGTGAACATGTCAACTCCAGAATTAAGCTTGTGCCCCAAGCACTGATGCAGTTGTGCTAACTACTGCCATCCCTGAAGTCCTTAGGAAGAACAGATCAGTTATGTAACAATTGCTTTCACCTAGCCCTTATTGCTTCTTCCGAAAGGAGACTCAATTCACGACCAGGTCATAGTGGGGATAAGAGTTATGTTTGCACAGAATTGTCAGTGCCCATCTGATGGCATCCCAAGGAGGATATTCACAACTTAATCCCAGGGCTCGTTAAGCAGTGGTACTGTCCCTAGGTTTGGAGCATAGGCCCAGGTTGAAGTCCCACTTGTGCTTATGGCTTCATCTCGGACTGACCTGAATGATCAAAAGCATCACTACTATTTAATTCATTGAAGTGACAGCAATATGTTGACAATAAAGGAACCAAGAGAACAAGACTAGAGATATTTCAAGGATCCATAAGTGTAGACAGGATGGGGAAGTTGGCTTCCACAATGCCCTTCCCCATTTCTTGGGGCACAGTACAGGGACTCCAGTCTTGTCACAAACTTTGCAGCATTGGCCATGCAAAGGTGGAATACTGTGTGGTGACCGGAGCCACAATGGCACTGGAAGGGTCACCAGGACGTTGCCCCAAGGCTGAAAAATCCATTAAAAGGAGAGATTAGATCTCTCACTCCAATCCCCAGAGTGAAGTCAGTTGAGATGTTTATGTGATGGCATTTGATTAGTGTGGAGTCTTGATAGTAGATGGGGAGTGTCTGCTATGAGGGGGTGGGGAGAAAGAGACATTAAGACCAGAGGGCACTGATGTGAGGAGTCAGCAGGTTAGAGGAATCCTTTGCCAAGAGGCCAGTGGAAAAATAATATGGGGGGGTGGGGCAGTGGGGGAGCCATCTACTGCTGCAATATTTAAGCAGCTTCTAGACAACTACCAATGCCATGGGGGCTGTAGACCAAGTGCAGTAAATGGGATTAATGTGGTTTGGTGTTTATCAGGTCAGCATGGGGTGGGGAAGCAGCAGGTGGAGGGGAGCCAAGAGGCTTGTTTCTCAGATTTCTTTCCTTTTAGTCAAAAGGAGGGGAGCCAAACAAAACAGTTTTCACTTTCTTTCAGGACATGAAACCACACCATAAGCAGCCATTTCTCACATCTCCTCCCCACTGCCTGCCTTCTCCAACTCCAACCTTCACATCCTTTACCACATGAAAATCTTGTCACTATTAACAGAAAACACCATGAGCTGCCATTCCTGCACACCACACCAGCACCCCCCCTCCCCAACTCCAACCTTCACTTCCTGGAGGAGGACTCTGCCTCCACGCTGATTCTGGAATTTCAGCAGCTTCTCTGCATGTTCCTGCTTCTCCTGGGACTGATCTTTGAAGAACCGGGAGACATGGGCGAGGGCCACATCATCCCGGTCATAGTAGGACATCTGGAAGGGAGAACAAAAGTTAAAGCCCATTAAACACATCATTGACCCCATTTCTCATGCTCAGAACTGGAGGACTGGTTTAGTCTAAAGCAAACTAATGATTCAATCAGCTGAAAATTGTTGACACCTTACAATGTTCACTAATGGTGTTGCAAAGTTAGCCAGCAGCTCCTTTAATTGGAGGAAACCAAACAACCCTAGCTTCTTCCATGTAAGATGCAAATTCAGTGTTTTGGTTTGTAAACCCTGCTGAATTGTTTGGGGGCGTGGGTCTGGCACAGCCTAGATAGAAGAGCTGAATTCACCTTTCTACCATCTAGCCTCCAGAATTGG
Source organism: Stegostoma tigrinum (assembly GCF_030684315.1). Classification (NCBI taxonomy): domain Eukaryota; kingdom Metazoa; phylum Chordata; class Chondrichthyes; order Orectolobiformes; family Stegostomatidae; genus Stegostoma; species Stegostoma tigrinum. Next base: position 13,066,229 of record NC_081391.1, on the reverse strand, counting down.
ATGGAAGTGGTAACTGAATAGGGTTTAAACAAGTGCCAGGAGCTGGAATGCAGGATGTGCACAGGGTCAGGCAACTTCAAGTCATTACATGTCTCCCCTGGTGCTGGAGTAGCATGCAGATGCTGGACATGAATATAATGTAGCTAGTAGGTACAGGTCCTCTGCACCCAATTGGATCAGATGTACTGTATTTTTGTTTTACATAAAGCAGCTCTACAAGAGATGGTGTTTGCAGTATGCAGGAGAATGAGGGCGATTAGGAGAATCTTGGGGCTAAAGGAGAGCCTGCCCAGTGACAGCCTTTGGCTTGTTGCAGCAATAGTTTATCACATTTGTTTATGCCATGCACTCAGGTTGCCAGAAGCTTGCAAAGCAAAGCATTAAAATTCACAACTGAAACAAGATCAAATGTTCAGGAGACCTAATGGTATCTGCAGGACTGTGTGACCTATAGATTGACTTGTTCAAAGCTTGAGAGCTCCATTTAGCTTATTCCAAGAGGCTAAACTATTGTTTTCCCCACTCATTTCACTCACTTTTCAACTGAGATTCACAATCCAACAAGTTACTGCTGATTAGGAACAGTCTATTGACATCAAAAGAAGAAGTTGTTCTTTGGTAGAATCCTGGTGAGAAGTTAGTTTAATCCTCAAATACAAACAAAAAGTTTAAAAAAGTGGTTTAATTGGGTAGTTAAGTTGTAGAAGGTGAAGAATAGTGGGGATTTTATCATCATCACACAAGATTCCCTATTGAGTTGAGACAGTGGTCAGTGACTAAAACCCAACAATTGGTTCACTATTTAAAGCTATTCCCTCCTCCCAAAAAAGGTAGTTATAGGGACTTGATCCTCATGTCCCCAGAGAGGACTTCCTTGCAACAGGCACAAGCCCAGAGAGAGATGAATATTCTCCATGTGTCTGGAGAACGGGAGCTACAACATGCAAGAAGTAGACACCATCCAGGACAGAGCTGCCCACTTCATGGGGACTGCATTCACCACCTCCTTTCAGGGTCCATTATCTACCAGGTCCCCTGCAGCACTCACCAAGGGGACCTCAACACCTTCTGAACACATTCTACCCCTTGGAAGGGCACAGGGGCACCACCACCTGGTGGGAGGAGCCAGTTTGTTTTTTCTGGATAAAAGGTAAAGGAATAACATTCATTTCTGGGTCAATAGCCTCAGCATGTTCTAGCAGCCCCCTTTGGGGGTTGGGTTCAGGGGGGGCAGGGGGCAGGCACCTATAACAAGTCAACTTTCTACAGGTTGTGAAGTGATGGATCAAACCCACCTCATGATAGGGTACAGAAAGCCAAAACATAGGAGACCTACTTAAGCAGGGAGCAGCTTGTCTTACCTCAAGGACTTCAGTTCAGCTTAAAAAAATCTGATTTGTCAAATTACTACAACACCTTATTGTAAATACCCAAAATCAGTATGTTTGTTTATTTACATGCACAAAATTAAAACAGATGCATCAAGGCAGATTTAAAGAGGTAGTTAGCCAATGGTTATCACTGATCATTGAAACTTGACAGCAGTTTAGAAAATTATGGAGAGCCACAGCCAGTTATAGGCAATCACAGCCCTAAAAAGGAATTGTAAGATAAATCACAAGATGCTTCACCCTCCACATATCATTGAGACAACTGGGGCCTCAGTTGCTGCATATCAGTATCATATCCCATTGTCACCACATTTACCCTGAATCAAGGAATAGCTAAGAGAGATACAAAAAAAAACAAACAAGTCTACAAGAGTGTTAATCTAGTTTGTTAAAAAAAAACAGTTCACTTCATAACAGAAGTAACTCCAACCCCACAGGGACAGCACTCACCAAAGACTGATAGAGATAGGAGGCAGTGAGCTCCACATTAATCTGCTTGTTGACAGCAGCTTCACAATCCTGGTGATAGTTCTGACTGATCTGGGAGGCCATTTTGTGATAGAAACAGCTTTCCTTATCCAACAAAACCAAATTATAAATATAGAAAGAAAATCAGCTACACCTAAAATAGCAATTCCATTGGGGTCTATTTATACTCCAGGAGAAGACCCTCATTTTTTGAGCAGGAAATGACATCATCAGTGATGGCCAATCACTCTTGTTAATCAATTGATCAGTTGCCACGTCCAATCAGTGCAGGATGGGAATTGGATCCAGAAACCGATCAGAATTGACAACTGGTGGATGATGGAATTGCTGAATGACCTTTGACCTCCTGTGCAAGAACAAATTGTATAAGTTTTTCAACCTGAAAATGAGAATAAAATAGACTCGAGAACTTCACTTTTGTATCTGCGTTTATGTGTTAAGACACGCTCATCACAGATTTGCTGAATTCTGTCAGTTTGTTACTCTGAGGGATTCCTCTTTGTACCTTTTGAACGACGGTGTTGGAGCCCAGTGAGAAATGGCCAGATTTTGTTGACAGTAAACATTTTCCTATCGCTGTGCAGCAACAGAATTCCTGTGCTTCCGGACCATTTAATACAGGAAACTGATGTCCTTTAAGGATCCATTTTGAATCTGCCAGATTGTCATTGACGTTAGATCTCAGAAAGCCTAGTTCGAAAATTAAAACTTGAAATATTCTGAGTGCCTCAGGCACACAGTAGGCCTCAGGCCTCTATATTTAAATGGCCCAGTTGTCAGCTGTTGGAAATATATTGCAGTTCAACATTTTTATCTCTGTATTCAGTTCTTAACAATTTCAAGGACAACTGGTACTTAACTCCAGCATGTTTTGAAGCAGAGAGTTTCTGCAGCTATTTACATTACATTCTGTAGAACGAACAGCTCAGAAACTGGGAAGTCATAGGCTGGGAATTCTGCTGTGAACTTCTCAACTCCTCCTGACTGTCCAAAACCTGTCTGCGATCTTTAAGACCAGAGTTTGTAAGTATTAATTAATAGTGCTGGGATTGTTCACAATTATGGCTCAGTGCAGGCCCAGCAACACTCAAGCAGCTCCATGTAAATCTGTCTCCATCCTGGCCTGGAACAATATCCCTATTTGAGAATGAACATCCCAGAAGCCCCTCCTCAGCAGCAGCAGCAGCATCATTCCGGTCTCTGCTACACCAGGTGGACTGTAATAAGCAGCTCATCACCACCTCCTGAAGTGTAACAGTTGCTGAGCACTCAATGTAGCCTTGCCATTGGCACACTCGAGATTGACTGTATATAAAAAGCATGCTGGGACAGGGTAGGGGGGTCCAAAACTGGAGGGCATCGGTTTGAGGGGAGAGGGGCAAAAATTTAAAAGGGACGGGAGGGACCATGTTTTCACACAGAGGGTGGTGTGTGTGTGTATGGAACGAGCTGCCAGAAGAAGCGGGAGAGGTGCGTATAATTACCACTTTGATAAGACATTTGGACACTTATGTGGGAAGGAATGGCTAAGAGGAAGATGGGCCAAATGGCACTACAGAGTTTTGGAAACCTGGTCTGTAAGGACTGTGTGGGCAGAAGAGTCTATTTCCATGATGTACGACTTGATGACTGTGCAACTGCCTCCCCCTTTTGTTTGGTACTTTTGGACGTGATGGGGGCTCAGTGGTTAACACTGATACGTCACAGCCACAGGGACTCTGGTTCAATTCGAGCCTTTGGCAACATGAGTGGAGTTTGCACATTCTCCCTGTGTCTGCATGGATTTCCACCATCTGCTCCGACTGCTTCCCCTCGTCCAATGGGCTGCAGATTAGGTCGATTGTCAAAGATAATTGCTGACAGTGACAAGGGGCATTCGGATTTGTTAGATTAGCCATGGGAAATGTGGGATTAAGGGAATAGGGTGTCCCTGAGCAGGAGGTTGCTCAGTAGGTCATTACAAATTTAATTAGCTGAATGACATCTGCCCACATTGAGGGATTCTGCAGCAAAAACTACAACTTCCTGTTGTTAGCATCGAGAGCAGACATTGTAATCCCATACAGATCAGGGGAATTCCAGCTGACCTCTTGGTAAGTGGCTTCTGTGAACGGTTGGGCTGAATTTTCCCAGATCTGGGCTGGGCAGCTTGTTGGAGTGAATGCTGGGAGAGAAGGGGGGGTGTGGTGGAGAAAGGAGGAGGAAGAAGGGGAGGATGCCACAGTAAAGACAATTTTGGATTGCTCTTGGGAAAAGCTCAGCCCCAGTGTGAACTGACTCCTTCTTGAGCAAAGATGGAGCGGTCTATGTTACTCAGATGGTGGAATGAAAAAGCCAACCCACAGTGAGTCCAGCCACCCTCCCTCAGAAATGTCAAGAGGGATTTAACCGGGTAGGGGGTGCAACTGCAGTTGGCTGGAACAAGAGATGGGGAGAAACAGAAGGTCACAGGCCTCCAGTGCTGGTCCTGCTTTGATCCATAACCGGCTCCAAGATCCCTAGGCTACATCCACAGGAGACCAAAAACAACAATGCTGAGAATAGAAAATACTGGTCATGGTAGGGCCTCACTGGGGAGGTTACACCAGATGAGTCAAGCCTGTGTCTTTCCTAACTTAGCTGGTTCCTGCAACTGGATTTAGAGCAGAACTTGATATATCTACTCCCGCCAGCATTTTGTCAACTGATCCAGCCTCCAAATCACAGACTTGTCTTCCCATTAGATTATCGTCCGAGTGACAAATCTCATTGCTCGTGGTGACTGAGGGGAGGCTGTAGGAAGGGAAACCTGGCATTGAACGTAGATATCCCACATCCTATGGAATGGGCGTCTGGTTTATCCCTTCGAGAAGGTACGGGAACATCCTGTCTCAAAAAGGAAGACAAGTTCTGATCGACAATTGAACCTAGAGTATCCAGAAGTGTACTAATTGACCTCTGGAAGATTTTCCACCCCACAATTGGGGAAACACCAACCTCATCCTACTCAGAGGGGAAAGTCTTGAGTCTCCTGTGTCATGAGAAAAAGGAAGTCCATCTAGTTACTGTGCAATGATCGAGAGTTAGTAAATACATCCATTGAAAGGTTGTTTTCATGTCCAATTAGTAATTGGGTCAGCCAAATTACAGAAAGAGAACTGCCTTCAAGCTCAATAAGATATCTCCCAAAATATCCAGTGCTCTGAATGATGGACAATAAGCAAGATCAATACATGATTTTATTCATTTGCATTCAGCTGGTACAGCCATTACATTCTTTGCTACAAGCCCCTTCTCCCTGGAATGAGACGGGTTGCCCAGGGTGAAGTGGGGAATGCATTCAGAACAAGCAGACAGTACTCCAGGCCACACTAACTGCTGTCCTCCAGGGAGAGCCTGTCAAACAGGTACTCTCCCATCCCATTCTCAGGGGCTCCCAGGCGCTTCAGGTTGGTGATGTAGTCCCCGAGTTGCTTGATGATCTCCACCTCCTCATCCAAATAGTGAGTCTCCAGGAAGTCACACAGCTGCAACAGAGGAATATGACACTTGGTACATTTATACTATCCAAGACAACTTCACAATTCCTCCTGAAAAAGACTGAGCCATAGCTAGTTCTAGACATCCCTGAAAATCTAGCTAACAGGTGGAGAATTTGTGCCAGTGAGGACATTTCAGCTGCTCCATCTCACCTTCTTAAAGAGCTCCAAGTTGTATTGTATAGTGCAACAATCCCCAATTCAGCAGCCAAAAATCACATCAGCATTCCCACTGGACTGTAATCCAAATTCCTATTTCAGTTCGGTGTTGAGCAGTTGAACATTGTCATCATAATTATGATGACAAAGGTACAATGTAGCATCTGGACAAAGTTACGTCTGCGAATTTCCACTCCACAAAGACCAACCAATGAAGTTGAGGAGGCATGGCAGTGATGAGAATGAAGAGGTGAAGCTTGCATGAGGGTCAGTCTGGGCTGTGGCGAGTTGGTGTAGATCCAGCAAACTCTGGTTCACATTCTTCTCCACATCCAGGGCAACCTGCATTGCCTGCAGACTGTTACCCCACTCATCCCTCTCAGGCTTCTGAGGATGGAAACAGGAACAGTTAAGCTTCAGAATCAGAGACTCGCCGCAGCATGGGGGCAGGCCATTCAGCCCATTGAGTCTGCAATCAACCTTCTGAAGAAGATCTCAGATTTACCTGAGCCATTCGCACTGCAATTCCCCCATGGCTACTTCACCCAGCCAGCCCGTATTTGGACTGTAGGAAGAAACCTGAACATGTAAGCACCAGTCATCAGAGGCCAGAGCTAAACCTGTGTCCCTGGCACTGAGCAACTGTGCCACCCCTAAAACCCACATTCATTACTTGTGAAGTGACTTCACTTTGCTCCATTTATCCTTGATCTGAAGCATGAAGTCATTGTGGGGATAGGGATTTATTTCACACAAAGTTAAACTGTTTGCACCAGTGCCCATTTGGAGTTTAGATCAGGACATTGACACCTTAGTCTCAAGGGTTCTTGAGGTAGAGTACCAATCTGCACCTTGCAGGCCAGGCATCTATGTCTCACCTGTGCTGGTGGCTTCATACATGTCTGAGCAGGATGATCAGACATCACTACTATTTAATTCATTGAAGGGAGCAATGTGCTTACAGTAAAAGGGACAAGCAACAAATGCCCAAGACCATCCCTCAAGGTTCAGCAAAGGTAGACAGAGTGGGGAAGGGGCTGACATGATGCTGGTCTCCATGATTTGGGGCTCAGTAGAAAGGATGAGTCTTGCCACAAACATGGCAGCATTGGCCAGACCAAAGATGGAATGTAGTGTGGTGACCAGAACCACCATCAGAGGGACAAGGTGGCACTGCAGGGGGTACAGGTGAGGGTCATCAGGATGTTGGCCCAAGATGGAAGCAAAAAAAACAACAAAAATACAATGATGAGAGGGAGGTTGGATAGCCTGGGATGGTTATCTGATGGAAGTGTGGAAGATCAGGGAGGATGGACAATACACAGTCCCCATGGCAGACATGAAGACCAGATGGCACAGGTTTGAGGAGATTGGAGGACCCACCCACCCAATCGAGGGTGGGAGAGGTATGGGATGCATTACCTGAGGGGTCAGTGGAGGCAGTTACTCCAGCAACATTGAAGCCTAATCTCAACAACTTCTTCATGCCAGAAGATAGTCGGCTGTGGACTAAGTGCAGGAAATTGTGTTAATGTAGTTTGATGTTTGTGGGCAGCATAGACATGGTGGACAATTGGGCTTGTTTAGAAACTGCCTTCAAAAGAAATCAAACAGGGAAGCCAGGCCAAAATAGGATTTTCACATCCCAACAGGACGCAGCACCACAAGAGCTGCCATTCTCTCCTCCACAGCTGCAACCCTCCCACCCAACTCCAACCTTCACATCCTGGAGGAGGACTCGGCCTCCACGCTGATTCTGGAATTTCAGCAGCTTCTCTGCATGTTCCTGCTTCTCCCGGGACTGATCTTTGAAGAACCTGGAGAAGTGGGGGAGGGCCACATCATCCCGGTCAAAGTAGGACATCTGGAAGGGAGAGAACATGTTAAAGCCGATTAAACACAGCACTGACACCAAATTCTAGTTCAGCCTTCTGCAGCAAACTAACTGCCTGGTATGTGAACATGTTTGAGAACCCAATGATGTCCAGCTGTCCAGCAGATCCTTCAACTGGGATCAAACAGAACAATCCCAATTTCCTGTTGGAAACTGGCTAAAGTTTGGCTTAAAACAAACAGTAAATTGCTCAGATAATAAAATGTGAGGCTGGATGAACACAGCAGGCCAAGCAGCATCTCAGGAGCACAAAAGCTGACGTTTCGGGCCTAGACCCTTCATCAGAGAGGGGGATGGGGGGAGGGAACTGGAATAAATAGGGAGAGAGGGGGAGGCGGACCGAAGATGGAGAGCAAAGAAGATAGGTGGAGAGGGTGTAGGTGGGGAGGTAGGGAGGGGATAGGTCAGTCCAGGGAAGACGGACAGGTCAAGGAGGTGGGATGAGGTTAGTAGGTAGCTGGGGGTGCGGCTGGGGGTGGGAGGAAGGGATGGGTGAGAGGAAGAACCGGTTAGGGAGGCAGAGACAGGTTGGACTGGTTTTGGGATGCAGTGGGTGGGGGGGAAGAGCTGGGCTGGTTGTGTGGTGCAGTGGGGGGAGGGGACGAACTGGGCTGGTTTAGGGATGCAGTGGGGGAAGGGGAGATTTTGAAACTGGTGAAGTCCACATTGATACCATATGGCTGCAGGGTTCCCAGGCGGAATATGAGTTGCTGTTCCTGCAACCTTCGGGTGGCATCATTGTGGCAGTGCAGGAGGCCCATGATGGACATGTCATCAAGAGAATGGGAGGGGGAGTGGAAATGGTTTGCGACTGGGAGGTGCAGTTGTTTGTTGCGAACTGAGCGGAGGTGTTCTGCAAAGCGGTCCCCAAGCCTCCGCTTGGTTTCCCCAATGTAGAGGAAGCCGCACCGGGTACAGTGGATGCAGTATACCACATTGGCAGATGTGCAGGTGAACCTCTGCTTAATGTGGAATGTCATCTTGGGGCCTGGGATGGGGGTGAGGGAGGAGGTGTGGGGACAAGTGTAGCATTTCCTGCGGTTGCAGGGGAAGGTGCCGGGTGTGGTGGGGTTGGAGGGCAGTGTGGAGCGAACAAGGGAGTCACGGAGAGAGTGGTCTCTCCGGAAAGCAGACAGGGGAGGGGATGGAAAAATGTCTTGGGTGGTGGGGTCGGATTGTAAATGGCGGAAGTGTCGGAGGATAATGCGTTGTATCCGGAGGTTGGTAGGGTGGTGTGTGAGAACGAGGGGGATCCTCTTGGGGCGGTTGTGGCGGGGGCGGGGTGTGAGGGATGTGTCGCGGGAAATGCGGGAGACGCGGTCAAGGGCGTTCTCAATCACCGTGGGGGGAAAGTTGCGGTCCTTAAAGAACTTGGACATCTGGGATGTGCGGGAGTGGAATGTCTTATCGTGGGAGCAGATGCGGCGGAGGCGGAGGAATTGGGAATAGGGGATGGAATTTTTGCAGGAGGGTGGGTGGGAGGAGGTGTATTCTAGGTAGCTTGACCGCATCTCCCGCATTTCCCGCGACACATCCCTCACACCCCGCCCCCGCCACAACCGCCCCAAGAGGATCCCCCTCGTTCTCACACACCACCCTACCAACCTCCGGATACAACGCATTATCCTCCGACACTTCCGCCATTTACAATCCGACCCCACCACCCAAGACATTTTTCCATCCCCTCCCCTGTCTGCTTTCCGGAGAGACCACTCTCTCCGTGACTCCCTTGTTCGCTCCACACTGCCCTCCAACCCCACCACACCCGGCACCTTCCCCTGCAACCGCAGGAAATGCTACACTTGTCCCCACACCTCCTCCCTCACCCCCATCCCAGGCCCCAAGATGACATTCCACATTAAGCAGAGGTTCACCTGCACATCTGCCAATGTGGTATACTGCATCCACTGTACCCGGTGCGGCTTCCTCTACATTGGGGAAACCAAGCGGAGGCTTGGGGACCGCTTTGCAGAACACCTCCGCTCAGTTCGCAACAAACAACTGCACCTCCCAGTCGCAAACCATTTCCACTCCCCCTCCCATTCTCTTGATGACATGTCCATCATGGGCCTCCTGCACTGCCACAATGATGCCACCCGAAGGTTGCAGGAAGGCAACTCATATTCCGCCTGGGAACCCTGCAGCCATATGGTATCAATGTGGACTTCACCAGTTTCAAAATCTCCCCTTCCCCCACTGCATCCCTAAACCAGCCCAGTTCATCCCCTCCCCCCACTGCACCACACAACCAGCCCAGCTCTTCCCCCCCACCCACTGCATCCCAAAACCAGTCCAACCTGTCTCTGCCTCCCTAACCGGTTCTTCCTCTCACCCATCCCTTCCTCCCACCCCAAGCCGCACCCCCAGCTACCTACTAACCTCATCCCACCTCCTTGACCTGTCCGTCTTCCCTGGACTGACCTATCCCCTCCCTACCTCCCCACCTACACCCTCTCCACCTATCTTCTTTGCTCTCCATCTTCGGTCCGCCTCCCCCTCTCTCCCTATTTATTCCAGTTCCCTCCCCCCATCCCCCTCTCTGATGAAGGGTCTAGGCCCGAAACGTCAGCTTTTGTGCTCCTGAGATGCTGCTTGGCCTGCTGTGTTCATCCAGCCTCACATTTTATTATCTTGGAATCTCCAGCATCTGCAGTTCCCATTATCTCTGTAATAAGCAGCTCATCACCACCTCCTGAGGTGTAACAGTTGCTGAGCACTAAATGTAGCCTTGCCATTGGCCCACTCAAGATTGACTGTATATAAAAAGCATGCTGGGACAGGGTAGGGGGGTCCAAAACTAGAGGGCATCGGTTTGAGGGGAGAGGGGCAAAGATTTAATAGGGACAACTTTTTGACACAGAGGACAATATGTGTATGGAATGAGCTGCCAGTGACAGACCTATTGGGCTGAATGGCCACTTCCTCTACCATTGGATTCTACAGCCAAGACTTTCATTTGCTGAAAATAAAATATTTTACATGGTGGAACAAATCCATTCAGTGCCTTAATGACCCACACCCTCAGTGAAGGCTGCAGTGTGCTCTCACTACAAAACTCCCTGAAACAATCCCCAGAATGTCTCTGACAGCCCCCTCCCTAACCCACGATCTCTGACACCTCGAAAGATAAAGGAAGTAGCCATACAGGAAAGCCAGCATCTCCAGGTCTCCTCTCTGAGCCATACTACTCCTTCAATGTGATTGGGTGAGATCAACCTGCATCAGGAGCAACCCTCCCTGTGGGGAAGCTCAGAGGGACCAAGGGAGCAGCTCAGTGAGCTCAATGCTGGCTTCAGCAGCAAGAGCCAATCAAATGGCAGCATTTAACCACAAGCATTGCTGTGTCATTCCCAGGCCCGTTATCGGTGGCAATGAGACCCTACAGTATAATCCAGTACAGTTCAGGAGAATTTCTTGACCTGATTCTATCAAATGTGACCGTTGGATTGAATTTTCCCCAGTTTTGTGGTGACAAGCTTGAAGATTATTGGAGTGAGTGCAGGGGTGGTGTTGGAAGGCTGCCACTTTGGGACAACTGGGCATTGGTGCCACAAAAAGAACCCTCCCTCACTCCCCACCTGTCCTAGTGTGCATCCCCACCTTATCAAACTGGAAGAGGTGTTGTTTCAAAGAGAGCTGAATCTGAAGAAATTAATTCTTAATTTGCCCATCTGCTCATGGCTATGGCAACTGCCTTGCTGTAATCTCAGGCCCCAGTGTGGGCCTGAGCACCAACCAGCACCTTGGAATCCTAAGCCACATCCAGAGTTTTGGGGGTGGGAAGGAACAAAAGCAATGTTTAGAATTGATTAGGCTGGTCTTGTTAAATCCCCCTGAGAGCTATACCTGCTACATTGGAGATTGTACCACTCCCAGATTAGCTGGTCAGCAAGCATAGTCTTGTGGACCTCTTCCTTCAGAGGAGTGAACTGTTCCAATGCAGCAGACCAGCACTGGCTCCATTTTGGTTTACAGCCATTGTCAAATGTGTAATATTTGAGGGAAGGCCAAGGCAGAGCATGTAATGGAAAACCTGGAATCAGGGATGGGTGGCAATTGTGAAAGACAACCTTCAGTCTTCCCTTTGGATAAGGTAGTGGAATAACCTGTCATGCAAGGGAAACCAAAGTTCTTTTCAGTACAATTGTACTGATCACATCCAGAGATATACTAATCCTTGTAGAGACTGAAAACTCTAACTTCACATTCCAGTTGTGAGCAGCTTGAATTAAGAGGCAGAGTTACCCCTTTCCCATGAGGTGGGGGGGGTAGTAGATAGAAAAAGTAATTAATGGTTTCAAGCATTATGTGCCAACAGGAAGTAGATGTGCTCTGAATGATGGACAATAAGCAAGATCAATACATCATTTTATTCATTTCCATTTAGCCGGTACAGCCATTACATTCTTTGCTCCAAGTCCCTTCTCCCTGGAAGGAGACAGATTGGCCAGGGTGAAGTGGGGAATGCATTCAGACCAAGCAGACAGTACTCCAGGCCACACTAACTGCTGTCCTCCAGGGAGAGCCTGTCAAACAGGTACTCTCCCATCCCATTCTCAGGGGCTCCCAGGCGCTTCAGGTTGGTGATGTAGTCCCCAAGTTGCTTGATGATCTCCACCTCCTCATCCAAATAGTGATTCTCCAGGAAGTCACACAGCTGCAGAGGAATATGACAACCGAGTGCATTAATAGTATCCAAGTCAATTTCACAATTCCCACTGAAAAACATTTAGTCACAACTAGCTCTAGACAGCCCTGAAAATCTCACTAACACCTGGAAAATTTGCACTAGTGAATTCAGTAGCATTTCAGGTGATCCATCTTGCTGTGTGAAATGGAGCTGAGTTGGATTGTGATGGACAATGATCATTCTACTGCAATGTTCCTGCATGAGAATGGGAATTCAGTGGCCAACATCACTCCTAGTAGATTATCAAAATTCTCATTTTACCTCATTGCTCAGAAGTTGTAACATTATACCTGAAGTGATCATACTGATGATTAGTGTCATATCAGGACAGAGTGACCAATGAAGTGTTGCCCTGAGGGTCTAGCAGCAATGAGAATGAGGAGGTGATGAAGCTTACGTGAGGGTCAGTCTGGGCAGTGGCGAGTTGGTGTAGATCCAGCAAACTCTGGTTCACATTCTTCTCCAGATCCAGGGCAACCCGCATTGCCTGCAGGCTGTTACCCCACTCATCCCTCTCTGGCTTCTGAAGAAAGGGGAGAGAACAGTTAAGCTTCAGAAACAGAATCTCTGCAACATGGGATCAGGCCATCCAGCTCACTGAGTCCACACCTACCTTCTGCAGAGGATCCACCTATAAACATTAACCCTACATTCCAAAGTAGCCAATCCTCCTAAACTACACATTGTTGGGCTGTAGGTAAGCACCTGCTAACATGGTGTTAACATGTAACTTTAACTAGTCAGTAGAGGCCAGAACCAAACTTGCTGTGTCCCTGGCACTGAGCCAGCAATGGTCACCACTGTGCCATCCTGGAAGTAGAGATAACAGTTACTCAATTGTTTTCTGGCACCATTTATCCTTGATCTGCATTTGGACGTTAAAGAACAGGTCATTGTGGGACAAGGATTAAGTTTGCACCAGAAGAGTTGTTTGCTCTAAAGTCCATCAGATGAAATTCAGAGCAAGACATTCACACCTGAATCCCAAGGGCTGTTGTGGTAGTGTTCCTACCTCTGGAAGGGACAGCTGATGAAGACCCATCTGTTTGTGGTTTCATACCTGCCTGGGGTAGGATGATCACACATCACTACAGTTAAATTTATTGTAAACATGTGCTGTCTCCAATGAAGGAGAAAAGTAACAAATGCACAGGACCATCGATCTTTCAAGTTTCAAAAGACAACCAGGTAGTAAAGGTGACATACAAGTTGCGTGCCCTCATTACCTCGGGGGGGGGGGGGGAAATGGGCAACAGGAAAGGGGAAGCTAGTTCCAACTTTGAACCATTGTTCCTGTCACCACACTACTCCATCTTTGGGCTGGTCACTCAAAGACAGGATGGTGCTGCAGGTAGTGCTGTGAGGGTCACTAGTTTGTTGCCCGAGATGGAAAATTCATTACAAGGAGAGATTGGATAGACTGGGATTTTCCCTGGAGCAGAAGTGGTTGAGGCAGTTCTGAAGGAAGTATAGAAGATTGGAGATACTGCACAAAGTGGGGAGAAGGTCTTCCCCATGGAAAGCACTAAGAGCAGAGGGCACAGGCTTGAGGAGGAAGCAGGTTAGAGGGGATTGGAGGAAACTTTGACCAAGGGCAATAGAAATATGGATTGAACCACCTGGGGAATGGCAATGGATGTAGCTACTCCAACATTTAAGTAGCATCTGGACATGTACTTTGTTCTAGGGCATAGTAGACTGTGGACCAAGTACAAGTAAAGGGGATTAATGACATTTGGTGTTTGTTGGCCAACGGGCTTGGATCTATATCAGCTTCAAAGGAGATCAAACAAGAAGTCAAGCAAAAATAATTTGTCACTCACTCCCCTTTGAGTGACAATTCCATCACTGATGACTTGAAGCCACACCACAAATGCAGCCCATTGCCACCCACCCACCGCCCCAACTCCTACCTTCACATCCTGGAGGAGGACTCGGCCTCCACGCTGATTCTGGAATTTCAGCAGCTTCTCTGCATGTTCCCGCTTCTCCTGGGACTGATCTTTGAAGAACCGGGAGAAATGGGGGAGGGCAACATCGTCCCGGTCAAAGTAGGACATCTGGAAGGGATAACAAGTTAACATCCACACAAACACTGACCCCAATTGTAGTTCAGAACTCAGGGCTAGTTTAACCATCTAAAGCTACTCATGTTTGAATGAGCTGTTAATTGTCTGGGATATTAAAACATCCAAGAATCCAATGTTGTTCAAATAGCCAGCAGACCCTTCAACTGCAATATCATGTTTTTTATTGTGGTTTAAAATTGGTGATTTGCTTGGTGGGGGTGGAGGGAGTAAGAGCAAGAGCTGGCGCAGTATTTGGCAAGAGAAAAGCTGAATTCTTTCTACTCACTAACCTCCACTAGATTAGAGAAAATTAGTGATTAGGGTTTCAGGAACTGGAGTACAGGATCTACTCAGGGTAGGGCAGCTGTAAAGCACTGCATTTCTCCTTTGGAGAGAAAGTGGAAAGCAGATGTTGGACACTGCTATAACTAGCAAAGAGCATGTTTTCTGCAACAGGATTGTACATGCTATGTGTAGAACTGAAATATAACATGCTGTTTGCATTATGGAGAACATAGGAAGCTGGCACCAAGATTCTACAAAGGAAAGCCTACCCAGTGATGCCTTTGGATTGTTCTAGCAACTATTTAAACACACTTAGGCAGTGCCAGACTGCCAAAAGCTTGCAAACAAGCTTTGTGAACAACAAAGCAAGTTAAAAAATAAGCTGAGGAAAGAGCAAATATTGGAGACACCTGATATAAATTGTAGATCAACCACTATCTGCAGATAACATCACTAAAGCACAACAGTTACTGGGAAGAACACTCCATTGGCTTAATTCAACAGGTAAAAGCCTGCACAAAACAAAGTTGCTAGAAAAGCTCAGCAGGTTTGGCAGCATCTGTAGAGGAAAAAAGTTTAACATTTCAGTTCCAGTAACCCTTCCTCAGTTGGGAGGGTGGGTGTGTTACTACACTACAGATCAGCTTTCTGCAGGTTGAGGGGATAGACCACACCCACTTCATGTGGAGTACAACAAGTCAATTCAGCCTCAATTGTGTTCTTTTAAAACAAAAGATCAGTCACCATGACTAGGTTTGCTCAGATTGAGCAAAATTACAATAGGGAATTATTAGTATGATCAACATTAAAACCTACATCTTTTAGAGGCACCACAAAGTCAAGCAAATACAAGAGTCAGATACATTGAAAGATCCTGACTTTAGCTAGCCAATGGGTGCTTCCCTTCCTACTACTCAGTAGTCTTAATTCTTTTCTTAAGAAAGTCCAATCAGCATTTGACCATCCTGGTAAGGGATGGACAGTTACTCCTAATCACAACCACACAAATGAATTATATCACAACTCCAAGAACACTTCACCTTGCAGACTACCACTGGGGCCTCAGTGGGCACCAGCATCACACCCGTGTTGTTACTATAACATACATCCTGAATTGATATTTAGGCCAGAACCACAAAGCAATCTACAAAATCATCAATTTAATTAGAAGAAAAAGAATTTACTTGAATACAGTAAATTTAAACTAACTCCACAAAGACACCACTCACCAAAGACTGATAGAGATAGGAGGCAGTGAGCTCCACATTAATCTGCTTGTTGACAGCAGCTTCACAATCCTGGTGATAGTTCTGACTGATCTGGGAGGCCATCTTATAAAGGAAAAGCTTGCTTTATTTTCCTCCCCACAAAAATGACAAAGCTAAGAGCAACAGTAAACATCCCTGCCCTGGGACTCTATTTATACTCCAGGAGCCAACACTCATTTTATGAAGCAGGAAATGAGATCATCAGTGATGGCCAAACACTCTTGTTAATCAATTGATCAGCTGCCACATCCAATCAGTGCAGGATGGGAATCGGGTCAAAAAACCAATCAGAATTGACAACTGGTTGATGATGGAATTGCTGAAATGACCTTTGACCTCCCGCACAAGTGCAAATTCTGGAAGTACATCTCCCTGAAAATGAGAATAAAATACACTCTAAAACTTCACTTTTGTATCTGAGGCTATTTCTTAACAAACACTCATCACAGATTTGCTGAATTCTGTCAGTTTGTTACTCTGAGGGATTAGTCTTTGTACCTTTTGAACGACGGTGTTGGAGCCCAGTGAGAAATGGCTACATTTGATTGACAGTAAACATTGGCGCATTCTTCCCATGTCTGTGTGGGTTTCCTCCGGGTGCTCTGGTTTCCTCTCACAGTCCAAAAATGTGCAGGTTGTGTAAATTGTCCATGGGAAATTGCTCCATAGTTTTCAGGAATGTGTAGATTTAGGTGGTTTATAAGGGTATGGGTCTGGGTGGGATACTCCGAGTGTCCGTGTGGTCTTGTTGTGTTGAAAGTCCTGTTTCCACACTGTATGGATTCTATGATCCTATGATTTTCCTCTTGCTATACAGCAACAGAAATAATGTGCTTTTGGATAATCTATTACAGGTAACTGATGTGCTTTGTAGATCCATTCTGAATCTGCTGTGATCTCCCTGAAGTTGGGTATCAGGAAGCTCAGTTTGAAAACCAAAACACTAAATGTGCTGAGTGTCCCTTCTTAAAAGTAGGCCTCAGGCCTCCATGTATCAGTTGCTGCAGCAAACATTGAACATTTCTGTCTCCATGTTCAGTTTTTAATTGTTTGAAGTAAATCTAGAGCTTAACTCCAGCATGTTTCCAAGTGGAGAGTTTCTGTTACGGTTTGCATTGCAATCTGTAGAATGTACATCTTGGAAACTGGGAAGTCAGAGGCTGGGAATTCTGTTGTGAATTACTCAACTCCTGACTTTATAAAACCTGTCCACCATCGATAAGACTAAAGTTCGGAATAATGCTGGAATAATTTACAATTTTCTGGCTCAGTGCGGTCTCAACAACACTCAAGCAGCTCCATGTAAATCTATCACCGTCCTGACTTGGAACACAATCCCTGTTTGCGAATGAAAATCCCAGAAGCCCTTCCTCAGCAGCAGCAGCAGCATCATTCCGGTCTCTCCTACACCAGGTGGACTGTAATAACCAGCTCTTCACTACCTCCTGAAGTGTAACAGTTGCTGAGCACTAAATGTAGCCTTGCCACTGGCACACTCAAGATTGACTGTATATAAAAAGCATGCTGGGACAGGGTAGGGGAGTCCAAAACTAGAGGGCATTGGTTTGAGGGGAGAGGGGAAAGATTTGATGGGGACATGAGGGGCAACTTTTTCACACAGAGGGTAGTGTGTATATGGAATAGGCTGCCGGGGAAGTGGTAGAGATGGGTATAATTACAGCATTTAAAGGACATTTGGAGATTTACATGGAAAGGAATGGTTCAGAAGGGTTAGGTCCAAATGCAGGCAAGTGGGACTAGTCAGTTTTGGAAGCCTGGTCAGCATGAACCAGTTGGACCAAAGGGTCTGTTTCTATGGTGAATGGCTCTCTGACTCCAATAGTATGCAGCAGCGTATTCCTTTGTTTGGTACATTAGGGTGTGATAGTGGCTCAGTGGTTAGCACGGTTACCTCCCAGTGACAGGGACGGGTGTTCCATTACAGCCTTCGGGAACTGTCTGTCTGGAGTTTGCATATTGTCTCTTTGTCTGTTTGGGTTTCCTCCCACAGTCCAACAATTGGCAGGTTAGGTGGATTGGCCGTGCTAAATTGTCCATCATGACAAAGGGCATTCAGACTAGGTGGAGAAGCCATGGGAAATGTGGGGTGAATGGAATGGGATAAGTCTGAGCAGGATGCTGTTCACAGACTCAATGCAGATTTAATGGGCCTCCACTTCCGAGTTACTATGGCCAAGAATTCAAGTTGCTGAAAATAAAACTTTATGTGATGGAACAAATACATTCAGTGCCTTAAAGACCCACACCCTCCACGAAGGCTGCAGTGTGCACTCGCTACAAAACTCCCTGAAACAGGCTGTCTCTGATAGCCCCCTCCCTAACCCATCATCTCTCTGACACCTCAAAAGATAAAGGAAGCAGCCGTACAGGAAGGTCAGCATCTCCCGGTCTCCTCTCCAAGTCTCACTGCTCCTTCAATGTGATTGGGTGAAGTCAACCTGCATCAGGAGTAACCCTCAGCGTGTGGGAAGCTCAGAGGAACCAAGGGAGCAGCTTAGTGCACTCAATGCTGCTTTTAGCAGTAAGAGCCAATCAAATGGCAGCATTTAACCAGGAGCGTTGCTGTGCTATTCCCAGGTCCCTGTTATCCTGCTGTAGGTGGCAATGAGACACTGCATTATAATTGACTACATTTCAGGAGACACTGAGGTAACTTGTGAATGTTTAGTCTGAATTTTCCCAGCTCCGGGTTGGCAAGCATGAAGATCATTGAAGTAAGTGCAGGGGAAGCTGTTGGAAGTGAGCCCTAGGATCAGGAAACAAAATATAAGGAGTGAGTCACAGGGAAACAACTTGGCATTGCCTCCAGGAAAGTGTCACTTTGCTCTTGTCATGTGGATTGACTCCCCATTGATCCAGGACAGGTTTTGTAACAAGGAGCCTTATCACTTAAAATGAGAAGTGAACTGGAGAA
Organism: Stegostoma tigrinum; assembly: GCF_030684315.1. NCBI lineage: Eukaryota > Metazoa > Chordata > Chondrichthyes > Orectolobiformes > Stegostomatidae > Stegostoma > Stegostoma tigrinum. Next base: position 13,047,531 of record NC_081391.1, on the reverse strand, counting down.
CCACCCAATCACTGATGATCATGGTGGAGAAGGTGACAATCTCAAGCCCCACCCAGCTCCCTGGAGCCGTTGGCCAGGTCTAGAGGGGAAAAGAAAGGCAGCAGCAAACATTTAGCTTTGACTGTAGGAGTCACGTCAAAGTCCCAGTGAGAACCAGCCCTGTCAAGTTGATATCATATCATTCCCAGATTAGCTGGTTCTATCCCCTAATTTGAAACCTCTTCTCTTACATCTTGGGTAAAGGGAACTGATCCATGTTTTATTAAATTTGAAAAAAAAAGTCACAATTTTGAAGTCTACCTGCAAAAGCTTGTTCATGGAGGAAAGCTATTCAGAGGGAAACTAGTAGGACAGGTGTGGAGGGGGATGGTTCTGAAACTGCATGTCTTACCTTTACTCTCAAGAGAGGAAAAAAAATACAAGTTTCTTCTTACTGATGTAACTCATTTGGATTAACTATTTTCCATTACTACCTAGAAGGATTTGTATTTACTCAGTCACTTCCCAGAACCTTCCTCTAGTTATCCCTTTCCATTACAGGTGATGGTGGTGAGAACATGTGAAGTATTTCTTAGTCTGCTTTGCTGATCAAGTCATTAATCAATTGCAGAATAATTCCTGGCTTCAAAACATTATCTACTAAAGTGAAGTGTCCAGTGCTCTAATAAGGGACAATCAGCAAGATCAATGTCATTTTATTCATTCCATTCAGCTGGTACAGCCATTACATTCTTTGCTACAAGTCCCTTCTCCCAGGAAGGAGACAGATTGCCCAGGGTGAAGTGGGGAATGCATTCAGACCAAGCAGACAGTACTCCAGGCCACACTAACTGCTGTCCTCCAGGGAGAGCCTGTCAAACAGGTACTCTCCCATCCCATTCTCAGGGGCTCCCAGGCGCTTCAGGTTGGTGATGTAGTCCCCGAGTTGCTTGATGATCCTCACCTCATCCAAATAGTGAGTCTCCAGAAAGTCACACAGCTGCAACAGAGGAATATGACACTTGGTACATTTATACTATCCAAGACAATTTCAGAATTCCCACTGCAAGACAGGCTTAGCCATGACTAGCTCTGGACAGCCCTGAAAAGCGAGCTAACACCTGGAGAATTTGTGCCAGTGAGGACAACATGTCAGCTGCTCCATCTTGCTGTTTGTGAAATGGAGCTGAGTTGGACTGTGATGGACAATGATCATTCCACTGCAATGATACTAATGAAGAACTCAGTGGCCAACGTCATTTCAGCACTTCCACTAGATTATAGATCCAAATTCCCCTTTTACCTCATTGCTGAGGCAGTTATAACATTGTGACAATCAGTATTGATTTGAAGTGATCACAATGTCATGTCTGGACAGTGTGTTCCAGTGAATTTCCAATCCATGCAGACCAATCAATGAAGTGTTGCCCTGAGAGTCTAGCAGTGATGAGAATGAGGAGGTGGTGAAGCTTACGTGAGGGTCAGTCTGGGCAGTGGCGAGTTGGTGTAGATCCAGCAAACTCTGGTTCACATTCTTCTCCAGATCCAGGGCAACCTGCATTGCCTGCAGGCTGTTACCCCACTCATCCCTCTCTGGCTTCTGGGGATGGAGAAAAGGACAGGTAAGCTTCAGAAAGAATCTTTGCAGCGTGGGAGAAGGTAATTCAGCCCATTGAGTCCATAACTCTGAAGAGCATCCCAACTGGTCCCACTTCCACCGTATTCCTGTCACCCTGCATTTCAAAATGGCCAATATATCTAACCTGCACAACTTTGGACTGAGGGGAGCCAAGCAGACATGGGGGTAAAATGTAAACCCCAGTCAGAGGTCAGAACCAAACTTGAGTCCTGGCACTGAGGCAACAGTGCTAATTGCTGTGCAACTATTCCATTTCTGAAATCTAGAAGAATAAAATCAATTATTTGAGAATTGTTTTCACTTTGCCCCATTTATCCTTGATCTGAAGCTGGGAGTTCAGGAACATTTTGTTGCAGGGATGACATTTAAAATTGCACCAAGTCAATTGTTCACACTGTTGTCCACCTGATGGAAAGGATCAGGACAGTCACAAGTGAAGCCTAAGTGCTGTTGTGGTGTAGTGGTAGCGTCCCTAGCTCTGGCTGACAAGGGAGGTTAAAGTACCACCTGTGCTGGTGGCTTCATGCCTGAGGCATGGTCAGAAACATCACTATTTAATTGATTGAAGGGACAGCAAAGTGTTTACAACATAACATGTTACCAAATGCTCAAGACCATGGACCCCTCAAAGGTTCAGCAAGAGGCAACAGCATAGTAAAGGCGACACATGGGCAAGCAACGTGTATTTTTTGAGGGGGGGGGGTAGTGAGGGGAAGTGGTGAGGAACAGGAAAGGGTCAAGTCTTGTTACACTCATCAAAGTTGTTGTTGTGGTCACTAAGCTGTATCCCAGCTGTGCCCTATTTAATCAGAAGGACAGGATGGTACTGCAGATGGTGCTGGTGAGGGTCCCCAGGTTGTTGCCCAAGATGGAAAATCCATCATGAGGAGATTGGATAGACAGATTTTCATTGGAGGTAAAAACAGGCCAAGGCAGTTATCTGGTGGAAGTATAGCAGACTGGCTCTGGACAGTAGATGGTTATAATGTCTTCCCACGGCAGACACCAAGACCAGAGGGCACACGTTTGAGGAGGCAGCAGTTTGGAGGGGATTGGAGGAAACTTTTCCCCTTGAGGATGGTAGAAATATGGGATGCACCACCTGAAGGTGTTTGGTGGTGAAGATGTCTGTGGAGACAGCTATCTCCAGCAACATTTAAGCAGCATGTGGACATGTGCTTAATGCCAGGGCAGCATAGGCTGTGGACTGAGTGCAGGCAAAATGGGATTACTGTAGTTTGGTCAATATTGGCTTTGATGCAAGAAATCAAACAGGGGAACCAAGCCAACAAACTTGTCACACCCCCACCCAACTCCAACCTTCACATCCTGGAGGAGGACTTGGCCTCCACGCTGATTCTGGAATTTCAGCAGCTTCTCTGCATGTTCCTGCTTCTCCTGGGACTGACCTTTTGAAGAACCAGGAGAAATGGGGGAGAGCAACATCATCCCGGTCAAAGTAGGACATCTGGAAGAGAGAGAACAATTTACATGCCATTAAACACATCACTAGCCCCAATTCTAGTGCAGAAGTAGAGGACTAGTTTAGCCTTCTGAAGTAAACTGACAGAAAGCTAGTAAATGTCTGATATGTTGACATAGTTCGGAACCCAGTTTTGTTCAATTTGCCAGCACTTGGACAAAATCAGAACAACCCCAGCTGCCTCCAGGAAACATGCAAATACAATGTGTTTTATTTTGGTTTGAAACTGACGAATTGCACGGGGGTCTGGCGCAGCATTTGGGGGAAGAGAAAAACTGAATTTGTTTTGATTCATTAACCTCCATCAGATTTGGATAAATTAATGATTGGACAGGTTTTGATGAAATGCCAGGAGCTAGAGTGCAGGTTGTACTCTAGGTAGGGCAGCTACAAGGCATTACATTTCTCCTTTGAAAAAAACTGGGGAGCAGACGTTAGCTATTGCTGTAACTACTATAACCAAGAGCGACCATGTTTTCTACAACCTCAGGATCAATAGGATTGGATATACTGTATATTTCAGCTCTACACAACATGCTATCTTCAGTATGGAAGAGAATAAAGGAGGCTGGCACTAAGATTCTTCCAAGGAAAGCCTGCCCTGTGACAGCAACTGCTTATTGCTCTGCCTAAAGCAATGCATACTCAGATTGCCAGAAACTTGTAAATGGGCCACATGAATAAAATAAGTTGAAAAACAAACTGAGGAAAGGTCAAATCCGATCCAATGTGACTTGTAGATCAACTACTATCTGCAGACAATGTCACTAGTTAAAACATGAAAACGTTTCATTTGACTTAACCCAAACAAGCAAAAATCTAAGCTTTTTCAGGTCCATGAGACTCATTTCTAAACTGTCATGTTCACAATTCAATGCATTGAGGTTTATGAAGAGCTATTCTTCTGCTATTGGAAGCATCAGCTAATAAGGGTGACATTCTTAGGAAAGACTCCCACAGAAAAAAGTTCTCAGTTCAGAAATACAAACAGAAAAACAAAAATATCTTTGTTGTTCAGTTGGGTAGTTGCAAGTTGTCCCAGGTGTAGAATAGTGGGGATTTTGTTTTTGGCACACACACACACACACACACACACACACACACACACTTCCCTGTTGAGCTGGGACACTGGTCAGTGATTAAAACCAAACAACTAGCTCACCAATGAAAGCTGTTCCCACCTCCCAAAGGGGGCTCATAGGGACTTCATCCTCATATCACAAGACAGCTCCCTGCTGATAGGCACAAGCCCAGAGATGAATATTCTCCACATGTCTGGAGGGGGGGGAGGGGGCACCAACATTTCACGAAGATCAACTGTCTGTTGAAGAGGTGGGTCACACCCACCTCCCAAAAAGGAAGGCAAAAGTCAACTTGGGCATCAATCTCCTTCAGCAGATGCCAGTCACAGCCTCACCTGGAATAGGTTCAGATCAACAAGAGCTGATTGCTATAGGGCATTGTGATTGTCAATATCAAAAACCAGCATGTTTATTTAGGATCACCAGAAAACTAAGCAAATACAGCCGGGATACTGAAACACACAGAAAGAAAAGGGTGACTGACCAACACGTGCTTCCATTCACACAGGGTTTGTCCCAATTCATCTCAAAGGTTGTTCTATCAACTTTTGGCAGTCAGAGATAGAACACCTCAACAAACCTGTCGATGAACTGCACCATAACTTCAAAAACATTCACCCTCCATATCACTGAAGGCCAGCTGAGGCCTGTTATTGGAGGAGGAAATGACATCATCAGTGATAGCCAATTGCTTTTGTTAATCAATCAATCAGCTACCACATCCAATCAGTGCAGGATGGGAATTGGATCCAGAAGCCAATCAGAATTGACCATTTGTCAATGGTCAATTTGCGGAATGACCTATGATCTTTGACCTCCTGTACAAATACAAATTCCGTAAGTATATCTCCATGAAAATGACCATAATATATGCTCTAAAACTTCACTTTTGTATCTGAGGTAATGTGTTAAGACATGCTCATCATAGATTTGCAGAATTCTGTCTGTTTGTTATTCTGAGGGAATAGTTTTTGCACTTTTTGAAAGACATTGTCGGAGCCCGTTGAAAAATGGCTCGATTTTGTTGAGAGTAGATAATTTCCTACTGCTGTGCAGCAACAGAAATAATGTGCTTCTGAATCGTCTGATACAGGTAACTGATGTTCCTTGTGGTACTTTGACGTACTTTATATTCTGTATCTGCTGTGATCTCCTTGGCCTTGGGCATCAGGAAGCCCAGTGTGAAAACCAAAGAACTGAACGAGGTGAGTGCCTCTTTGACATAGTAGGCCTCAGGCCTCAGGCCTCTATGCCTCAGTTGCTGCTGAAAACATTGACCATTTCTGTCTCCATGTTTGGTTTTTAATTGTTTGAAGCAGATCTAGTGCTTAACTCCAGCATGTTTCTGGAGAGTTCTTGTTACTTTTTACATTGCATTCTGTAGAACGTACAGATCAGCAACTGGGAAGTCAGAAGCTGTGAATCCTGTAGTGAATTTCTCAACTCCTGACTTTCCAAAACCTGCCCACCATTGATAAAACTGAGGTTGGGAATCGTGCTGGAATAGTTTCAAATGTGCTGGATCATTGCAGCCCCTACATCACTCAAGCAGCTCCATGTAAATCTATCGCCATCCTGACTTGGAACACTATCCCTGTTTGCGAATGAAAATCCCAGAAGCCCCTCCTCAGCAACAGCAGCAGCATCATTCCGGTCTCTCCGACACCAGGTGGACTGTAATACGCAGCTCATCACCACCTCCTGAAGTGTAACAGTTGCTGAGCACTAAATGTAGCCTTGCCACTGGCACACTCAAGATTGACTGTATATAAAAAGCATGCTGGGACAGGGTAGGGGGGGTCCAAAACGAGAGGGCATCGGTTTGAGGGGAGAGGGGAAAGATTGAAAAGGGACGTGAGGGACAACTTTTTCACATAGAGGATGGTTGGTGTACAGAATGAGCTGCCAGAGGAAGTGTTCGAGGCGGGTGGAACTATAACATTTAAAAGTCATTTGGAGATTTACATGGAAAGGAATGGTTTAGAGGGATATTGGCCAAACACAGGCAAGTGGGATGGGTTAAGTGTGGTAAACATGGTCGGCATGGACCAGTTGAGCTGAAGGACTGGTTTCCGTAACACATGAATCTGAGTTTAATGGAATGCAACAGCATGTTCCTTTGTTTGGGACTTTAGCGTGTGATGGTGTCTCAGTGGTTAGCACGGTTACCTCCCAGTGACAAGGACCTGTGTTCCATTACAGCCTTTGGGGAACCGTCTGTGTGGAGTTTGTATGTTCTGCCTGTGTCTGTGTGAGTTCTGTCCTGGTGCTCTCTGATTTGCAGGAGATGTGGATTGGCAATTCTCAATCACTGATAGCGACAAGGGGCATACAGGCCTAGCTTGGTTAGACATGGGACACGCAGGGTTAGGGGAATGGGGTAGGTCTGACCCCCTGTTCAGATGATTGATGCTGACTTAACGGACCAATTGGGCAATGCCTGTACCATTGGATTGTATCGCCAAGACTTAAATTTGCTGAAAATAAAACACTGCGGTGGAACAAATATGCTCAATGCCTTAAAGACCCACACCCTCCATGAAGGCTGCAGTGTGCACTCGCTACAAAACTCCCTGAAACAGGATGTCTCTGATAGCCCCCTCCCTAACCCATGATCTCCAACACCTCGAAAGATAAAGGAAGCAGCCGTACAGGAAGGTCAGCATCTCCAGGTCTCCCCTCCAATTCTCACTGCTCCTTCAATGTGATCAGGTGAGATCAACCTGCATCAGCAGTAACCCGCACAGTGGAGGGAAGCTCAGAGGAACCAAGGGAGCAGCTTAGTGCACTCAATGCTGGCTTTAGCAGTAAGAGTCAATCAGATGGCAGCATTTAACCATGGGCTATGTAATTCCCAGGTCACGATTATCCTAGTGCAAGTGGCAATGAGACCCTGCCCCATAAACCAATACAGTTTCAGTAGAATTGGTTGCTCTGACTCCCAAGACTGTGCCTGTTGTAAGTGTTTGGGCTGGCAGATTATTGAAGAAAGTATAGAGGCTCAATTGGAAGTGAAGCCTAGCATAAGGAAACAGTAAAATGAGTGAGCTACAGTGACATAACTTGTTACTGCTTTCAACAAACTGTTTCCCCTTGCCCCCCCTACTGGATGGATTCCTTGTTTAACTGGTGTGCAGTGTGTACACAAATGAGAGAGGGAATGAATTCCTGCAAGTGCCCAATTGCTGATGGTGAAAACATGCATTTGTGCCCATCTGATCCTCAACCATCACCTTAGAATCTGATGCCATACCCAGAGAAAAACAAAAAAGGTAACATTTAGAATGGAAGATAGTGGCCACGTTAGCGTCCCTTGGAGCACTACACCTGCCATGTTGTGATTGTATCATTCCCTGCTTAGGTAGGAGCCACTGCCTGACTGACCTCCTCCATACTTTGGATGAGGAGAATTGACCCAAAAATCAGAAAGATGGTGTAGTTTGAGTTTGTGGCCACTAAAAGGAATACATTTTATTGAGGTTGAGGGTAAGCAATGTGATGGGAAACATGGAAGTGAATATAGAATTAGGGATGGGTGTCTAGTCTTCCCTTGTGACAAGGTAGAGGAAGGTCCTGTCACCCAAAAAGTAAAAGCAAATTATTTTGAGAGCAATCCTGCACATCACACCCAGAAATAAGCTAATCTTGGTATGCAGACTGTAAACTGAAACTTGACATTCCAGGTGGGAACAGTTTGTATTAACTCAGCCTAGTTAGCCATGACCCAACCTAATGGGAAGGGAAAGACTAACAACTGTCCAGTCAAGTGTCCTTGTTGGGTTGATTAGCTGTACAATGTCTTGATCAATGGTTTCAAGCATCATCTACCAACAGCAATGTGGTGTGAATGATGGACAATAAGCAAGATCAACACATTATTTTATTCATTCCCATTCGGCTGGTACAGCCATTACATTCTTAGCTACAAGTCCCTTCTCCCTGGAAGGAGACAGATTGCCCAGGGTGAAGTGGGGAATGCATTCAGACCAAGCACACAGTACTCCAGGCCACACTAACTGCTGTCCTCCAGGGAGAGCCTGTCAAACAGGTACTCTCCCATCCCATTCTCAGGGGCTCCCAGGCGCTTCAGGTTGGTGATGTAGTCCCCAAGTTGCTTGATGATCTCCACCTCCTCATCCAAATAGTGAGTCTCCAGGAAGTCACACAGCTGCAAAAGAGGAATATGACAACTGGGTGCATTAACACTATCCAAGACAATTTCAGGAATTCCTAATGTAAAATAGACTGAGCCCTAACTAGCTCTAAAAACACCTGGAGCTTTTGCACCAATGAGGACATAGCATTTTAGTTGCTCCATCTTGCAGTTAAAGAACTCCAAGTTGTATTTTACAGCAAAAGAGATCCCAAATCAGAATTCAGTAGTCAATATCACTAGACTGTTATCCAAATTCCTATTTCAGCTCATTTTAATGTGTAATATTAAAACAGCTCAGCATACTCATTAAATGTAATATCTGGACTAACCAATCCAGTCAATTACCTTTCTACAAGACCAACCAATGAGGTGTTGCCCTGAGGGTCTAGCAGCGATGAGAATGAGATGGTGGTGAAGCTTACATGAGGGTCAGTCTGGGCTGTGGCGAGTTGGTGTAGATCCAGCAAACTCTGGTTCACATTCTTCTCCAGATCCAGGGCAACTTGCATTGCCTGCAGGCTGTTACCCCACTCATCCCTCTCTGGCTTCTGAGGAGGAAACAAAGGCTATTTAAGCTTCAGAAACAGAAGCCCTGCAGCATGGGAGCAGGCCATTCAGCTCATCAAGTCAACACCTACCTACTGCAGAGAATCCCACCACCCTATTCCTTGAACCCCAGATTTTACATTGCCAATCTGCCCTACCTACACATCCTTGCACCATGAGGAAACCCATGTAGACAGTGACAATGTGAAGGCCAGAACCAAACTTGTGCCCCTGACATTGTGGCAGCAGTGCCAACCACTGCCATCCCTGAGGAGCAGACAGCCATTCTCCTCCATCCACCCCCTCAAACACCCAACTCTAACCTTCACATCCTGGAGGAGGACTGCCTCCACGCTGATTCTGGAATTTCAGCAGCTTCTCTGCATGTTCCTGCTTCTCCTGGGACTGATCTTTGAAGAACAGAGAAATGGGGGAGGGCAACATCATCCTGGTCAAAGTAGGACATCTGGAAGGGAGAACAAGTTAAAGCCCATTGAGCACTGATAATTGTGGCCATTCTCAGAATGGTAGGGTTAGTCTTGCAAAAATCAGACTGAAGGTTCAATAAGCTGTTAAACATCTTGTATAGCAATGTGGCTGAGAACTGCATGTTGTCCAATTAGCTAGCTGCTCCAGTTCAAGGATCTACTGGAACACCAGCCTCCTTTTAACATGCAAATACCTGTTTATTATGTTAATTGAAAACAGTCATGAATTGTTCAGGTCTACTGGTGCCTGAAGCAATCAAATGTGATTGTGTTTCCACTCAGGTAGCTCCATCAGAATCCAAAGAAATTAGTGATTGAACAGGGTTTGAACAAGTGCCAGGAGCTGGCATGTTGGATTAGTTGGGTAGGGCACCATTTTCCTTTTGAATGGAAGCTGGAAAGGCATATTGGGCACTGCTGTAACTAATAACTAGGAGGGAGCAAGTTTTCCCTCATCTTGCAGATCAGTGGGATTGGATATACCCTGAACATGAACAACATACTTCATTAGCTATCTGGAGTATTAGAAAAGAAGAGTGGCACCAGAAGTCTGCCAAGGAAAATCTGCCTAATGACAGCCTGTGGATGGGTGCAGAGTATCACAGGCCTGTGTATGCTGTGCATTCCCACCCAGAGGGAAGAGGAATAAGCATCCTAGTAAGTTAGGAGTGAAACTTGAACTTGTTTAAAGGTCAAATCCAGGACAGACCTAGTGTGACCCAAACCTAGAGCAATGATCTGTTGATAATGTCAACATCTTAAAAGAGACCATTGTAGATTTTTCATATTTAACTCAAACCTGGGAACTCATGTCCACAAGTAAACATGTTTGAAGGGGGTACCACTCACTGACTAGGAGTTGATTAGTCCATTCAGTTGCCAATTGCTTGAACATTGCTGACTAATATTCTTCTCAGATTTGGGGAAGGTTCCTTTGCCATGAAAGAAGGTATTAAGCAAATTTATTGTGGGTTAATTGGTAGTTACATGGTGTGGCAGGTGTAGAACAGTGGGGGATTTTATTGTTGACACAATATTCCAGTAGAGTTGGGACACTGCTCAGTGAAAGCAGTCCACACCTCCTAGAATAGAGGTTATTAGGCACTTCATCCTCATACCAGAGAGGTCCTCAAGTGTGAATTATGTCTGGATAACTGGAAATACAACATGCAAGAAGCACACCAGCTAGGTCAAATCAACATTTCATTGGTACTTTATTCACAGTCTACCAATCAGCCTTCAAGGGTGCTTCTAAACCAATAAATCCTACCCCATTTAGAAAGGCAATGGGCACACTCCTAGGAGAAATGGGCCATTTTCCATACCATCTTGATTTGAAACTCCATTTCTTCACCTTCATTAGAACAGAAGTCACAGGAAATTCCAGCCACCCAGTGCTTACACCAACAGGTCACAGGGTAAGCATTGGTTTGCTGAAAGCATAGAGAAGTGGCTTCCTGACCACTGACAATCTAGGAAGCTAAGTAGTCCACAACTGAGGCCTACTTAATGCATCAGGCTCACTGAATACATTCATACATAAGCCAAAGTTCTCTACTGCAGCATCAACAGCATTGTTTTTATTTAGGATCAGCAGAAGACCAAGTGTAATCAAGACACTTGAAACAATAATCCAAAGGTGTCTAGCCAATGGCTGATTGTATTTTTTGTAGGGAAAAGGAGTTACATTCTTGCCAATTCTGGCAAGAGAAGTAACAGCTTACACCAGGCTAAATAAACTGGGAAATAGCTCAACACTTCAAATCACTAAAGGCCAACTGGGGTTGGACTTATTGCACATCAGTATCATACACACTTATAACAGCATCACATTCAGCCCAGAGGGATTTTTAGGTAATAAAAACAGGCACAAAATCTACAAGAATGCCAACTTAATTAGAGACAAAGAAGGCAGTAAACTTCAGCATACTAGATTGAATTCTAAACCCACAGAAAACACTCACCAAAGCCTGATAGAGATAGGAGGCAGTGAGCTCCATATTAATCTGCTTGTTGACAGCAGCTTCACAATCCTGGTGATAGTTCTGACTGATCTGGGAGGCCATCTTGTGACCAATATTACTTTCCCCTTTTTTCCCAAAAGTTATACACAAAACAGCACATCCTTTGGTCTGTATTTATACTCCAGCAGCAGACCCTCATTTTATTGAGCAGGAAATGACATCATCAGTGATGGCCAATCACTCTTGTTAAATCAATTGATCAGCTGCCACGTCCAATCAGTGCAGGATGGGAATTGGATCGAGAAGCCGATCAGAATTGACAACTGGCCCATGATGGAATTGCTGAATGATCTTTGGCTTCCTGCACAAGTGCAAATTCTGTAAGTATATCAACCTAAAAATGAGAATAAAATAAACTCTTAAACTTCACGTTTGTATCTGAGGTTATGTCTTAAGACACGCTCGTCACAGTTTTGCTGGATTCTGTCAGTTTGTTACTCTGAGGGAATGGTCTTCACACCTTTTGAATGACAGTGTTGGAGCCCAGTGAGAAATGGACAGATTTTGTTAATAGATTTTGTTGACAGTAAATGTTTTCCTGTTGCTATACAGCCACAGAAATAATGTGCTTTTGGATCATCTAATGTAGGCAACAGATGTAGATACATTTTGAATCTGCTGTGATCTCCTTGACCTCGGGATTCATGAAGCCCAGTTTGAAAAGCAACATGTTAAACGTACTCTTCGACATAGTAGGCCTCAGGACTCTATGTCCAGGTTTCTGCTGGAAGCGTATTGCACAGTCAATGCTTCTGTCTCCATGTCCGGTTTTTCATCATTTGAAGTAGATCGAGAGCTTAACTACAGCATGGTTCCAAGTGCAGAGTTTCTGGTCCTGTTTACATTGCATCCCATAGAATGTATGGCTCAGCAACTGTGTTGAATGGAGCAGCCTCCCATGGACTGGTGGCCTGTGAGGCTTCGGGAATTGAAGATGTTAGGGTATGATCACAGCACGGACGTGCAGATGGGTGGAAGCAAGTTACTTTTACTCAATTTCTGCTTCAAATACCAGGCTGCAGTTTAGTTGTAATTTGTTGGTTCAAATGACAAGTTTGAATATTTTACGTAAACCATGGTCAGGGGTCAAACCTTATGAATATTCTTGGATATGAGACCAAGTTAGAGGCTTGGAATTCCGTTGCGAATTACTCAACTCCTGACTTGCCAAAGCCTGTCCATCATCTTCAAAACCAAAGTTAGGAAGTGTTAATGAATACTTTTACAATTTTCTGGCTCAATGCAGCCCCTACATCACTCAAGCAGCTCCACGTAAATCTGTCACCATCCTGACTTGGAAAATCATCCTGTTTGTGAATAAAAATCCCAGAAGCCCCTCCTCAGCAGCATCATTCCGGTCTCTCCTACACCAGGTGGACTGTAATAAGCAGCTCATCACCACCTCCTGAAGTGTAACAGTTGCTGAGCACTAAATGTAGCCTTGCCATTGGCACACTCCAGATTGACTGTATATAAAAAGCATTTTGGGACAGGGTAGGGGAGTCCAAAACTGGAGGGCATCGGTTTGAGGGGAGAGGGGGAAAATTTAAAAGGGACGTGAGGGACAATGTTTTCACACAGAGGGTGGTGTGTGCATGGAACGAGCTGCCAGAGGAAACGGTAAAAGTAGGTAGAATTATAACATGTAAGTGACATTTTGAGATTTACATGGGAAGGAATGGTTCAGATGGATATGTGCCAAATGCAGACAAGTGGGACTAGTTGAACGTAGAACATAAAACCGTACAGCACAGTACAGGCCCTTCGGCCCACAAAGTTGTGCTGAACTTTTACCCTGAACCTTAGGTCTATCTAACCTCCGACTGTAATTCAGTTTGGGCAACCTGGTTGGCGATGACCAGTTGGGCTGAAGGGCCTGTTCCCATGACATATTACTCTGTGACTCGAACAGCTGGCATCAGCACATTCCTTTGTTGGTACTTTAAGGTGTGATGGGGGGCTCAGTGGTTAGCACTGTTACCTCACAGTGACAGGGACCGATGTTCCATTACAGGCTTTGGGAACTGTCTGTGTGGAGTTTCTATGTTCTCCCTGTGTCTGTGTGAGTTTTGTCCTGGTGCTCTCTGATTTGCAGGAGATGTGGATTGACAATTCTCAATCACTGATAATGACAAGGGGTATACAGGCCTGGCTTGGTTAGACTTGGGACAGGCATGGTTAGGGGAATGGTGTGGGTCAGGCCCTCTGTTCAGACGGTCGACACAGACTTAATCGGCCAAATGACCACTTCCTGCAACGAGGGATTCTACAGCCAATACTTTCATTTGCTGAAAATGGAAGGGTTTCCATGTTGGAACAAATACATTCAGTGCCTTAAAGACCCACACCCTCAGTGAAGGCTGCAGTGTGCACTCGCTACAAAACTCCCTGAAACAATCCTCAGGAAGTCTCTGATAGCCCCCTCCCTAACCCACGATCTCTGACACCTCGAAAGATAAAGGAATCAGCCATTCAGGAAAGACAGCAGCTCCAGGTCTCCTCTCCGAGCCACACTGCTCCTCCAATGTGATTGGATGAAATCAACCTGCATCAGGAGCAACCCTCACCGTGGGAAGCTCAGAGGGACCAAGGGAGTAGCTTAGTACGCTCAATGCTGGCTTTTGCAGCAACAGCCAATCAAATGGCAGCATTTAACCAGGAGCGTTTGTGTCATTCCCAGGTCACTTATCTTGCTGTAGGTGGCAATGAGACACTGCATTTATAATCCAGTACAGTTCAGGAGAATGGCTTGAGCCGAATCCCTGTGAGAATGTTTGGGCTAGCAGATTATGGAACATGGTATTAGAAGTGAGTTTTTTGGATTGGGAAACATGATAAAATGAGTGAGCTATAGTGGGCTAACTTTGCTTCCAAGAAATTGTTCCCCCTACCACTGTGCAGATTGACTCCTTGTTGAACCAGAATGGATTCTGTCTCAAGGAGCAGTGTGTAGTTGAAATGAAGGAGGAATGAATTGTAAAAAGCACCCAGTGATTCATGGCTGTAACAAGGCAGTTATGATCTCAAGCTCCACTGCTGGTCTGAGAGCCAACCAGCTCCCTGAGGCTCAAGGTCACATTCCAAGGGAAACAAAGCAGCAATATTTAGAATGGACTATAGTGGCCATATTAAAGCCCCAGTGAGAGCTATACCTGCCCTGTGGGAATCCTATCATTCCTAGATTAGGTGGTTCCAGCTGCTGGGTAGATACCCCAAGACTCTTTGCCAAGGTCTTGGAAGGGAATTATTCAAACACAGATAGGTCATTTAGTATTAGCTTCATGGCCACTGTAGAAGGGATAAATTTGAAGCAGAGAGCAAGCTGTGGGATGGGAAGCTGGCAGGTGAGCATGGGTTCAGCAATGGGGAAAACACTTCTGAAAATGGATGGCCATTCCTTCCTTGAGAGAAGGAAGCAGGCTTTCTATTTACAGAAATGAAAGCCAAGGTTTTTTTGTGCAATTGTACCCATCACATCCAGAAGTATGCTAGCATTTCGATCCAGAGATTGCAGAGCTTAACATTACTTCATGGGAGGGGGACAAGTGGACCTATTAATTCATGGATTCACAACTGGAATCTAGAGTACTGGTTGGGAGATCTAATAAAAAAGTATTTCCAAGTTGGATTTTGATTTGCTGATCACATCACTATTGTAGAATAATCAATTGTTTTAAGCTGTCATGTGCTATCTACCCACAGTCTGAATGATGAACAATAACCAAGATCAATACATCATTTTATTCATTTCCATTCGACTGGTACAGCCATCACATTCTTTGCTCCAAGTCCCTTCTCCCTGGAAGGAGACAGATTGCCCAGGGTGAAGTGGGGAATGCATTCAGACCAAGCAGACACTACTCCAGGCCACACTAACTGCTGTCCTCCAGGGAGAGCCTGTCAAACAGGTACTCTCCCATCCCATTCTCAGGGGCTCCCAGGCGCTTCAGGTTGGTGATGTAGTCCCCAAGTTGCTTGATGATCGCCACCTCCTCATCCAAATAGAGAGTCTCCAGGAAGTCACAGCTGTAACAGAGGAATGTGACAACTGGGTGCATTAATATGCTCTATGTTGCATTGTCTGGTGCAATGATCTGAAATGGAAACTCAGTGGCCAATATTAGATCACTCATTAGCTTGTCATCCAAATAATATTTCAAACCACTGCTGAGCAGTAACATTTGAAGGTGCAAATGAACCCTGATTACAATGGTGTCTCAATGAAGTGTTACAGCAGTGAATTTCCAATCCACACAGACCAACCAATGAAACATTGCCCTGAGGGTCTAGCAGTGATGAAGCTTACATGAGGGTCAGTCTGGGCAGTGGCCAGTTGGTGTAGATCCAGTAAATTCCGGTTCACATTCTCCAGATCCAGGGCAACCTGCATTGCCTGCAGGCTGTTACCCCACTCATCCCTCTCTGGCTTCTGGGGATGGAAAGAAGGACAGGTAAGCTTCAAAAACAATCCCTGCAGCATGGAAGCAGGCCATTCAGCCCATGAGTGTAGAAAACCTGCTGCAGAGAATCCCACCACCCTATTCCTTTAGGCCTAGATTTCACATGTTAATCCTCCCAAACTAAACATCTGTGGATTGTGTGATGACACCAAGGCAGATGGTGTAAACTTGAGAACTAAAAGGGATTGTAGGAACCGCTCATGAGAGAGTTTGAAATAAAAAGTACAGCTGGTGGAACACAGCAGGCCAGGCAGCAGAGGATTGGGAAAGCAATGTTTCAAGCCTAAAGCATCTTCATAAAAATCAACTTTTTAGAAGTCCAGAACTAAACCTAGGTCCCTGGTACTGAGGCAGCATTGGTAACCACAGCCACAGCCATACTGCACCCTCCCCACCCCCCTAAACTCCAACCTTCACATCCTGGAGGAGGACCCAGCCTCCACGCTGATTCTGGAATTTCAGCAGCTTCTCTGCATGTTCCCGCTTCTGATGGAACTGATCTTTGAAGAACCTGGAGAAGTGGGGGGAGGGCTACATCATCCCAGTCAAAGTAGGACATCTGGAAGAGGCAACAAGTTAATATCCCATTAAATATCACTGATCATTGGCAGGGTTAGTTTAGTCTAAAAATCAAGCTGAAGATTCAATAAGCTGTTAAATATCTTTTATATTAAAATTGCTGCAAACTGCATGTTGTCTAGAGAGTCAGCTGCTCTTGTTCAAGGATTGACCAGCATAATCCCAGCCTCCTCCTGGCAGGAGGCATTCTCTGTGGCTTTAAACTAGTGGTGAATTGGACATCAGGACTGTTCTAGTCTGTAGAGAGAAGTGCTGATATCATGTTTCCTCTGAACTCCATCAGAATCAAGTGAAATTGGTGATTGAACAGGGTTTAATCAAATACCAGGAGCTGGAGTGTTGGATTAGGTGGGTCAGGGCACTTTTTTTCCTTTGGGTTGAAGCTGGAAAGGTTATATTGGAAACTGCTGTAAGTGAACAACCAGGAGGGAGCAAGTTTTCCTCCTCTTACTGAGGAGTGGGATTGGATCGATCCTACATGTTATTTGTCCAAGTGTGTTATTAAACACAAGTGTGAGAGCCATGAGTCTGCTGAGGAAAACCTGCCCAATGACAGCCTTTGGATTGTTGCAACAATGTATTACAGACCTGTGTATGCAGTTCACTCCCATCCAGGGAGGAAGAACAAGCATTTAAGTGAAATAACGTGAAACTCCATTAAGTAAAGGTCAAATCCAGGGCAAAAAAGTTTACCATGACCCAAGGCAATGATCTGCTGAGCATGTCACCAGCCTAGAAAGTAAAAACACCCTTGCTTTAACTTCAACCATTGCAGATTTTCTGCATGTTTAACTCCAACCTGGGAACTCACATTCACAGTTGAGAAAGTGTGATTTATGAAGGTGTACAATTCATTTCTAGTTGAAAAGTCTATTCTTTTGCTATTTGTTAATTGCTTTTAGATTAAAATCAGCTACATTCTTCAAGGAAACTTGGAAAAGTTCCTTTACCATGAAAAAACTAAACAGTTTATCTTTGTGGTTATATGGGTCATTACAAGTTGAGGCAAGCGTCAACCAGTGGGGATTTTATTCTTGGCAGACATGCTTCCCAACAGAGTTAAGACATTTGGGCAGTGATTAAAACCCACTGGCCCATCAACAAAAGCTGTCCTCACTTCAAATGAAACTGGGAGGGATTTCATGGTAATGTCTGGACTTCCTCAGGAAGCAAAGAGAGATGATATTGTGTCTGTTGTATTTCCACATCTCCATTCAAGCAGCACACCATCCAGATCAAAGCAACCCACTTCATTGCTACTGTATTCACTGTAATGAATACTATGTACCACACACTTCAGCAAAGTTATTTCACACATTCCCTACCATTTTGAAAGGCAACAGGCACATTCCCTACCATTTGTTTCCCATACCATCCTGATTTGAATTTCCATTTCTTAACCTTCATTTGACCCAATCTCAGGAAATTTCATCCATCTTGTGCAAAGATCAACAGCTCCATTCTATCAGCACAAACAGCTTCCTACCACAAACAAATCCACTCATGAAGTGAAAGCAGAAAGTCAAATAGCCAACAATCAAGGCCTACTTAATGTCAGTCACACTAACTAGTCATGGTCAGAGACATCAGCCACTGCTATGCTCACTGATACAGCATCAAAACCTACATGATGTTTATTTAGGATCAGAAGAAGAGCATAAATCACAACACTTCAAAATATCACAAAAGGTGACCAGCCATTAGGTGATTGCAACTCCTGACTTTCTACAGTCAGATCTACACATTCACTATTTCTGTCCACAGAATTGACAATTCCTGCCAGGCAAAGGCCTGTGAAGTGAATTGTGAAATACTTCAGAGCACTACACCTCTTATCACTGAAAGATAGGAGAGCATATTTTATTGTACATCAGTACCACACCCAACTGTTATCATAACATGACATTAACCTGAAGTGATTTTTAAGGTAGGAGCTACACATCTCAAATATCAGCTTAATTGGAAACAAGGAAAGCAGTACACTTTAGCAATATAGATTGAATTCTAAACCCACAGGGACACCACTCACCAAAGACTGATAGAGATAGGAGGCAGTGAGCTCCACATTAATCTGCTTGTTGACAGCAGCTTCACAATCCTGGTGATAGTTCTGACTAATCTGGGAACTCATTTTGTGATGAAAATTTTTGTCTTATCCTCCCCACAAGTAAAACCAACTGCACCTAAAACATCACCCTCTTAGGACATTATTTATACTCCAGGAGCAGACCCTCATTTTGTGAAGCAGGAAATGACATCATCAGTGATGGCCAATCACTCTTGATAATCAGTTGATCAGCTGCCACATCCAATCAGTGCAGGATGGGAATTGGATCCAGAAAACGATCAGAATTGACAACTGGTCGATGATGGAATTGCTGATTGACCTTTGACCTCCTGCACATGTGCAAATTCTCGCAGTATATCTACCTGAAAATGAGAATAAAATAAACTTCTAAAACTTTTGTATCTGAGGTGAAGTATTAAGACACGCTCATCACAGATTTGCTGATTTCTGTCAGTTTGTTACTCTGAGGGATTTGTCTTCATATGTTTTGTACATCAGCGTCGGAGCACATTGAAAAATGGCTAAATTTTGTTGACAATAAACGTTTTCCTACTGCTGTGCAGCAACAGAAATAATGTGCTTTTGGATCATCGAGTACAGGCAACCAATGTGGATCCATTCTGAATCTGCTGAGATCTCCGTGACCTCCGGTCTAATGAAGCCCAGTTTGAAAAGCAACATGTTAAAAGTGTGAAGTGACCCTTCTACACAGTAGGCCTCAGGCCTCTATGTCCAGTTTACTGCTGGAAGCGCATTGCACATTCAATTTTTCTGTCTCTGTGTTCGGTTTTAATTGTTTGAAGCAGAACTAGCTGTAAACTCCCAGCATGTTTCCAAGTGCAGAGTTTCTGGTCCTGTTTACATTGCATTCTGCAGAACGGACAGCTCAGCAACTGTGTTGAATGGAGCAACCTCCCATGGACTGGTGGCCTGTGAGGCTTCGGGAATTGAAGATGTTAGGGTACGATCACAGCACTGACGTGCAGATGGGTGGAAGCAAGTTACTTTTACTCAATGTCTACTTCAAATACCAGGCTGCAGTTTAGTTGTAACTTGTTGGTTCAAATGACAAGTTTGAATATTTTACGTAAACCATGGTCAGGGGTCAAACTTTATGAACATTCATGGCTATGAGAGCGAGTCAGAGGCTTGGAATTCTGTTGTGAATTACTCAACTCCTGACTTTCCAAAGCCTGTCCATCATCTACAAAACCACAGTTAGGAAGTGTTAATGAATACTTTACAATTTTCTGGCTCAGCGCAGTCCCAAAATCGCTCAAACAGCTCCGTGTAAATCTATCACCATCCTGACTTGGAACAATATCCCTGTTTGTGAATGAAAATCCCAGAAGCCCCTCCTCAGCAGCAGCAGCAGCATCATTCCGGTCTCTCCTACACCAGGTGGACTGTAATAAGCAGCTCATCACCACCTCCTGAAGTGTAACAGTTGCTGAGCACTAAATGTAGCCTTGCCATTGGCACACTCAAGGTTGACTGTATATAAAAAGCATGCTGGGACAGGGTAGGGGAGTCTAAAACAAGAGGGCATCGGGGACAGATTTAAAAGGGACAACATTTTCACACAGAGGATGGTGTGTGTATGGAATGAGCTGCCAGAGGAAGTGGTCGAGGCAGGTGGAATTGCAGCATTTAAAAAACATCTGGAGATTTACATGGAAAGGAATAGTTTACAGGGATATGGGCCAAAGGTAGGCAAGAAGTAATAGGTGAGTTTGGGGAAACCAGATGGGCATGAACCGGTTGGGGTGAAGGGTCTGTTTCTGTGCTGTATGACTCTATGACTCTCATGGTCTGCACCAACACATCGCTTTGTTTTAGGACTTTAGTGTGTGATGGTGTCTCAGTGGTTCGCACGGTTACCTCCCAGCGACAGGGGCCAGTGTTCCATTACAGCCTTTGGGGAACTGTCTGTGTGGAGTTTGTACGTTCTCCCTGTGTCTGTGAGAGTTCTGTCCTGGTGCTCTCTGATTTGCAGGAGATGTGGATTGGCATTTCTCAATCACTGATAGCGACAAGGGGCATACAGGCCTAGCTTGGTTAGACATGGGACATGCGGGGTTAGGGGGAATTGGGTAGGTCTGACCCCCTGTTCAGATGAATGATGCAGACTTAATGGACCAATTGCGCTATTCCTGTACCATTGGATTGTATGGCCAAGACTTAACTTTGCAGAAAATAAAACACTTTATTGTGGAACAAATACATTCAGTGCCTTAAAGACCCACACCCTCAGTGAAGGCTGCAGTGTGAACTCGCTACAAAACTCCCTGAAACATTACCCAGGATGTCTCTGACAGCCCCCTCCCTAAACCACGATCTCTGACACCTCGAAAGATAAAGGAAGCAGCCATTCAGGAAAGTCAGCATCTGCAGTTCTCCTCCCGGAGTCACACTGCTCCTTCAATGTGATCGGGTGAAATCAACCTGCATCAGGAGTAACCCTCCCCATGGGGGAAGCTCAGAGGGACCAAGGGAGCAGCTTAGTGCGCTCAATGCTGGCTTTAGCAGCAAGAGCCAATCAAATGGCAGCATTTAACCAGGAGCGTTGCTGTGTTATTCCCAGGTCCCTGTTATCCTCCTGGGGGGTGGCAATGAGATGCTGCATTATAGTCCAATACAGCTCAGGAGAATTTCTTGAGCTAATTCTCTGGAACATGCCTGTTGTGAGTGTTTTGTTGAATTTTCCCTCTGTTCTGGGCTGGCAGGCTTGAGGATTTCCTCAAAGAAAGTGCAGGGTTGGTGTTGGAAGTGAGTCCCAGGATAGGGAAACAAAAGTACAATGAGGGAAGATACAGTGGCTTTGCTTCCAGGAAACAAGTTAACTACACCCCCCACCTCCACCAACCCCCAACTTCACCCAACACTGTCGATGGGTTGCAGGAACAGCAACTCATATTCTGCCTGGGAACCCTGCAGCCCAATGGTATCAATGTGGACTTCACCAGTTTCAAAATCTCCCCTTCCCCCACTGCATCCCAAAACCAGCCCAGTTCGTCCCTTCCCCCCACTGCACCACACAACCAGCCCAGCTCTTCCCCCCCACCCACTGCATCCCAAAGCCAGTCCAACCTGTCTCTGCCTCCCTAACCTGTTCTTCCTCTCACCCATCCCTTCCTCCCACCCCAAGCCGCACCCCCATCTACCTACTAACCTCATCCCACCTCCTTGACCTGTCCGTCTTCCCTGGACTGACCTATCCCCTCCCTACCTCCCCACCTATACTCTCCTCTCCACCTATCCTCTTTTCTCTCCATCTTCGGTCCGCCTCCCCCTCTCTCCCTATTTATTCCAGTTCCCTCTCCCCATCCCCCTCTCTGATGAAGGGTCTAGGCCCGAAACGTCAGCTTTTGTGCTCCTGAGATGCTGCTTGTCCTGCTGTGTTCATCCAGCCTCACATTTTATTATCTTGGAATTCTCCAGCATCTGCAGTTCCCATTTTCACTGTGGATGGGTTCTTGGCTGAAGAAGAATTCAGTGTGCACTTAAACTTGAAGAGAAATGAATTGCTAAAAACTACCCGAATGCTGACGGGTATAGCACAGTAGTTATGACAAACTCAGGCCCAAGCAGCTTCCTGGAACGTTCCGTAGGGGAAAGAAAGCAGCAACATTTACAATGGGAGTTAGGGAGGGGAATGGGTCAATCCAGAGACGATGGACAGGTCAAGGGGTGGGACTTGACTAAGGACAGGTTAGGGACCAGGGATGAGCTGGGCTGGTTTTGGGATGCAGTAGGAGGAAAAGGGGGAAATATTTTGAAGTTGGTGAAGTCCACATTGATACCATTGGGCTGCCTGGTTCCTGCAACTTTTGGGTAGCATTATTGCGGGACCTCAGGAGGCCCAGGATGGACATGTTGTCTAAGCAATGGGACAATGCATTGAAATGATTCACAGCTTGGAGATACAGTTGTTTAGTGTGAACCAAGTGCAGGTGCTCCACAAAGTGGTCCCTAAGCCTCCGCCTGGCTTCCCCAATGTAGAGGCCACAATGGTTACAGCAGATACAGTCTATCACATTAGATGCGCAGTGAATGTATATTTGGCGTGGACTATCTGCAAGGGCTCTGGGATAGGAGGGGGGTGGGTGGTGTGGTGTATGTGCAGGGGCAGCTGTAACACTTCCTAGAGTTGGAGGGGAAAGTGCCAGGTATGTTGGGGCTAGAGGGGAGTGTGGAGCAGACATGGGAATCCTAGGGAGAGGTGTTTATAGAAAGCAGATAAGGGTGAGGAAGGAACCCTATGATCAATGGGGACTTCAACTTCAAGCTCTCCCCTCCCCCTACTGCATCCCCAAACCAACCCAACTTGTCCCACCTCCCTAACCTGTCCTCCTTTTCACCTATCCCATACTTGCACCTGAGGCCCCATCCCCAACCCTTATCAACTACCCCCTTGACTGTGTATCCTGTCTGGGTGGAGGAGCTCCCTCCCTAACTCTACACCTACACTCACCTTGACTGGCTTGCTCTATTCTGCCTCTGATCAGGGCCTCCTCTCCACTTCTCCCTATCTATTTCACAATCCCCTTCCCCGCTTGTCCATTTTTGAGGGACAGTCTAGGCCCAAAAATGTTAGCTTTCCTGCTCCTCTGCCTGCAATGTTCATCTAGCTCTACACCTGGTTATCTGCTTTCTAGTCTGATAGATTGGCTGATCAAGTCACTATTGTAAGGTGATTAATGGCTTCAAGTATTATCTACTAAGTGAAGCATCACTGCTCTGAATGATGGACAATAAACAAGATCACTACATCATTTTATTCATTTCCATTCAGCTGGTACAGCCATTACATTCTTTGCTACAAGCCCCTTCTCCCTGGAAGGAGACAGATTGGCCAGGGTGAAGTGGGGAATGCATTCAGACCAAGCAGACAGTACTCCAGGCCACACTAACTGCTGTCCTCCAGGGAGAGCCTGTCAAACAGGTACTCTCCCATCCCATTCTCAGGGGCTCCCAGGTGCTTCAGGTTGGTGATGTAGTCCCCAAGTTGCTTGATGATCTCCACCTCCTCATCCAAATAGTGGGTCTCCAGGAAGTCACACAGCTGCAACAGAGGAATATTACAACTTGGTGCATTTACACTACATAGGGCAATTTTAGAATTCCTACTGCAAAATAGACTTGGTCATACTAACTCTAGACACAGGCCTGAAAATCTAGCTAACACCTGGGAGAAATTTGTGCCAGTGAGGATAATAGCATTTTAGCTGATTCATCCTGCAGATTGTTCAATGGGGCTGAGTTAGATCATGATGGGCAATCATTCCATTGCAATGACCCTGAATGAGACTTCATTATTCCAATGAGATTGTGACCTAATTTCCTATTTTCTCATTACAATGTTGCAACAGCTCATCAATCATCCATATGGATCTGATGTGTCATATCTGGACCAAGTGTTACAATGAATTTCCAATCCACAAAGGCTAACCAATGAAGTTGAGGAGGCAGGACAGTGATGAGAATGAAGAGGTGAAGCTTACATGAGGGTCAGTCTGGGCTGTGGCGAGTTGGTGTAGACCCAGCAAAGTCTGGTTCACATTCTTCTCCAGATCCAGGGCAACCTGCATTGCCTGCAGGCTGTTACCCCACTCATCCCTCTCTGGCTTCTGGGGATGGAAAGAAGGACAGGTAAGCTCAAGAAACAGAATCCCTGCAACATGGGAGCAAGCCACTTGGCCCATTAAGTTCACACCAACCCTTTGAACAGCATACAGCCTGGATCCACCCTTGATTCTATTCCCATGGCCAATCCACCTCACTTGTCCATCTTTGATCTGTGGGCAAAAGCTGGATCACCTTGAGGAAACCCCATGCAGACATGAGAACATTAAACTCCAGTCAGTCACTAGTGGTGACCGCTTAACCTGGGGCCCTGGCCCTGAGGCAGCAGTGCTGACCACTGAGCCATCCCTAAAGCCCAGAAGAACAAATTACATTCAGTGTGTCCTTTTCTCCTGGATTTGAAGCAGGAAGTTAAGGAACAGGTCATTGTGGGCATAAGGTTTTAGTTTGCACTGGTGTCCATCTGATGAAATTTAGAACAGGACATTCACAACTTCATCCCAAGGGCTCATGGTGCCTTGGACATGCCAGTCTGGAGAAGAGGATCCAGGTTCAAGTTCCAGTGCTGGTGGCTTCATGTGAGCAGGTTGCTTAAGGATACCACACAAGGTCATCTAATTGTTTGTTAGAATTAAAGAGGTACCTTGGTGCACAAGATCATTGATTCAAGTCTTAGCAAAGGTCGGCAGGTTAGCGAAGGGCATGCAAGATGCTTGCCTTCATTAAAAAAGTGAGGACACAGTTTGTAACAAGATTTGTTCCTATGCTTTAGGGGACATTGATTAGGCCATAGATAGAGTATAGTGGTGACCAGAACCAGAAGGATGGGATGGCACTGGAGTGAGCACAGATGGAGGTTTGCCAGGATGTTCAAGGTGAAAAATCCATTGACAAGATTAGGGATTTCCTTGGTGGAAGCAAGTGGTTTAGGAGGGGTAGCGAGGAACTTGCGAGGGTTGTGGAAATATGGAATGCACTATTGGTTGGTTGGTTGGTTGGTTTGGGGGGGGGGTGGCGGGGGGGTGAAGGAGGAGATGAGGTGTGGTGGTGGTGTTGGTGATGGTAGAGGCAGCTACTCCTGCGACATTTAAACAACAGCTTGGTTAGTATACAACAATGGTATAGAAAGTGTAGGCTACAGACCAAGTGCAGGTAAGTGGGATTAATGCAACTTGGTAGTCAGCACACACTAGGCTGGGCTGCAGGACTTGGAGATAGAAATCAGTTGGGGAAGTCAACTAAGTGAACCCCCAGAATGTTGCAATCTTGTGATGAGATCAGCCATTTCTTCCTCCCACCCAACTCCAACCTTCACATCCTGGAGGAGGACTCAGCCTCCACGCTGATTCTGGAATTTCAGCAGCTTCTCTGCATGTTCCTGCTTCTCCTGGGACTGATCTTTGAAGAACCGGGAGACATGGGGGAGGGCAACATCATCCTGGTCAAAGTAGGACATCTGGACCAGAGAGAGAGAACAATTTACATCCCATTAAAACACACTGGCCCCAATTCTCGTTTAAACAAAAACCCTCTTCCCATTGTCTGAGGAAAGTGCTCTATTTGCAGTCAGGTATATTAACTGGTTTTCTCACTAGTCTTTTTCCGTACTCAGGATGGAAAAATTTAAAAATCAACAGAGAAGTGAGCTGATAAGTAGTTGACAATTTGTAGCTTCATAAAATTAGAGTGTTGGAGTTTAAGCCCAGTTTAAAAACAACTAGAATTTTGCAATGAGCCAGGAACAAAACAATTTATCATTTGTTCACAAGTGGTTAGGCATTAGAACGCCTGATCGCAAGTATGATTTGAGGAAGGATAAATAACAGTGACAAAGACTGTCAATTTAAGTGGAAATAAACTCGAAGTTAGGCTCATACAAGGCCTACTGGCCATTTAGTCAATCTTAGCGCAGTCCCCACTTGACAGACACTGGAGTTTAAGAGGAAAGCAGTGATGGGCCTGCACTTATACAAAGAACAAACCAGGCTGACTGAACACTAAACAAAACCTCAGCATAAAGCTAGTCCCTGGAAAAAAAAACCAAAGAGCTCAAAACCCATTAGTTCCCCAATGGAAAGCTACTGTTGTTGCCACATAAGGCAATGCCCAGTTCTATTCCCATAAAATGGCTGGTTTAAACACAAGCAAGTCACAGGAGAAAGAGAAAGAAAACGAGAATCCCTATTTGGAGCAACATTGACCTGTTCAATTCAAAACATTAGATAAGGTCAGTAGTTACATTAAGAGACAGTATTATAGATCAAACCCAGGGACACTCATTCTGTAATGAAGTCATTTGACCAACTGAATCAGTGATAATGGGAAGTGCTATCTTGGATTCTCCAGCATCTGCAAAGTGTGATCTGGATGAACACAGCAGGCCAAGCAGCATCTCAGGAGCACAAGAGCTGACATTTCAGGCCTAGACACTTCAAGGGGAAGGGGAAAGAGAAGAAGGGGAGAAATGGAGGTGCAGCTTGAGGTGGGAGGAAGGGATGGGTGAGAGGAAGAACAGGTTAGGCAAGGTGAGACAGGCTGGGCTGGTTTTGGGATGCACTGGGGGAGGAGGAGATTTTGAAGCTGGTGAAGTCCACATTGATACCATTGGGCTACAGGGTTCCCAAGTGGAATATGAGTTGCTGTTCCTGCAACCTTCAGGTGGCATCCTTGTGGCACTGCAGGAGGCCCATGATGGGCATGTCATCTGAGGAATGGGAGGGGGGAGTTGAAATGGTTCACAACTGGGAGGTGCAGTTGTTTATTACAAACCAAGCAGAGGTGTTCTGCAAAGCAGTCCCCAAGCCTCCGCTTGGTTTCCCCAATGTAGAGGGAGCCACACCAGGTACAATGGTTACAGTATACCACATTGGCAGATGTGCAGGTGAACATCTGCTTAATATGGAAGGTCACCTTAGGGCCTGGGATAGGGATGAGGGAGGTAGTGCGGGGGCAAGTGTAGTACTGCCTGTGGTTGCAGGAGAAGGTGCCGGGTGTGGTGGGGTTGGAGGGGAGTGTGGAGCAGACAAGGGAGTCGCAGAGAGAGTGGTCTCTCCAGAAGGCAGAGAAGGATGGGGATGGAAAAAATAGCTTGGGTGCTGGGGGTCAGATTGACTTGACCTAGCTCATCAGCTGATGAGGAGATGCCGTAGGGCCCTTGCAGTGATAACATCCCTAATGGGTTCAGATCCCAAGCTGCTCCTATACTGGAAGGAGTACGTTACAGCAGGTTGATTCCGAAAGTGGGTTAATAATAAGAAAAAACCCCCAAGCATAATATTGACATTTGTAGTTTCAATAACCAAAAATAAAAATTCCATGTATGAAGTTATTCAGATCAAACTAAAAGCTAACACTTTAACCCTAACAGGCATTTTATTTTAAAAATAGGAGGCAACACTCACCAAACACTGATAGAGATAGGAGGCAGTGAGCTCCACGTTAATCTGCTTGTTGACAGCAGCTTCACAATCCTGGTGATAGTTCTGACTGATCTGGGAGGCCATCTTATAAAGGAAAATCTTGAGTTGGGACACTGGCCATGATAGAAACCCAACTGGTACACTAATGAAAGCTGCTCCCACCTCCCAAAAGGGGGCTTTAGGGACTTCATCCTCATATCATTTAGAGACAACTTCCTTCCAATAGGCACAAGCCCAGAGAGTGATGAAGATTCTCCATGTGTCTGAAGAAGGGGAGCTACAACATGCAAGAAGCAGACACCATTCAGGACAGTGATAATAAAATGTGAGGCTGGATGAACACAGCAGGCGAAGCAGCATCTCAGGAGCACAAAACCATTCAGGACAGAGCAGCCCACTTCATGGGGACTGCATTCACCACCTCCTTTCAGGGTTCATTATCTACCAGGTCCCCTGCAGCACTCACCAAGGCTACTTCAACACAACTTCCAAACACATTCTACCCCTTAGAAGGGCACAGGCACCCCACCACCTGGGGAAAGGTCCAGTGTGTTTCAGACCAGGGGAGGTGCTTCAGAGTCAATAACTTCAGCACACTGCTGCAGCCCCAGGAGGCTCCAACATATCACACACTACAGCAGTTCACTTGTCTGTAGTTTGTCAAAGAATGGGTCACACCCACCTCATGGAGAGCCAAAAGCCAAACAGGCCTCACTGGAAGGCTATTTAAACAGGCAGGGAGTCACAGCCCAACCCTGGAGGCTGAGGCAAATCAGATTTGGTTATTTGGGACAGTCACTATGACACCTTTCCCCAACAAGAAAAGTAAACTTTTTTGTTTAGATGCATCACAAGATAAAGCAGATCCACCAGGACAGATTAAAACAGGAATCTAATTAACTAACAGTTATCCCAACTTCTTTCTAAGTTACTCAGAAGTAATGGGAACTGCAGATGCTGGAGAATCCCAGAAAATAAAGCATCAGGCTGGATGAACACAACAGGCCAAGCAGCATGAAGGGTCCAGGTCCAAAACATCAGCTTTTATGCTTCTGAGATGCTGCTTGGCCTGCTGTGGTCATCCAGCCTCATATTTTATTATGTTGGAATTCTCCAGCATCTGCTTGATTGATTGACCCATCTGATTGACCCACAAGTTTCAATAATGTGTACAAACCATGGTGAGAGGTCAAACGTTATGAATACCCATGGCTACGAGAGCAAGCCAGAGGCTAGGAATTCTGTTGTGAATTGCTGAACTCCTGACTTTCCAAAGCCTGTCCACTATCGAGTCGACTGAAGTTAGGAAGGGTGACGGAACGCTGTACAATTTTCTGCTTAATGCAGCCCAATGACGCTCAAGCAGCTCCATGTAAATCTGTCACCATCCTGACTTGGAACACTATCCCTGTTTGTGAATGAACATCCCAGAAGCCCCTCCTCAGCAGCAGCAGCAGCATCATTCCGGTCTCTCCCACACCAGGTGGACTGTAATAAGCAGCTCATCACCACCTCCTGAAGTGTAACAGTTGCTGAGCTCTAAATGTAGCCTTGCCGTTGGCACACTCAAGATTGACTGTATATAAAAAGCATGCTGGGACAGGGTAGGGGAGTCCAAAACTAGAGGGCATCAGTTTGAGAGGAGAGGGGAAAGATTCAAAAAGGAGAACTTGTTGAGGGACAACTTTTTCGCTGATAGGTTGATGTGTATATGGAACGAGCTGCCAGAGGAAGTGGTAGAAGTGGGTACAATTACAACATTGAAGAGACATTTAGAGATTTACATTTATAGGAATGGTTTCGAGGGATATGGGCTCAACGTGGGCAAGTGGGACTCATTCAGTTGTGGAAACGTGGTCGGCATGGACAGGTTGGGCTGAAGGGTCTGTTTTCAGGCTGTATGACTCAATGACTCTCATAGAATGCATCAGCATAACCCTTTGTTTGGTACATTAGGGTGTGATGGTAGCTCAGTGGTTCGCACGGTTACCTCCCAGCGCCAGGCGCCTGTGTTCCATTACAGCCTTTGGGAACTGTCTGTGTGGAGTTTGCATATTCTCCCCGTGTCTCCCATGTTCTTGTTTTCTCCCACAGTGCAACGATTTGCAGGTTAAGTGTTTAGGCAGTGCTAAATTGCTGACAGTGACAAGTGGCGAGCTGGATTAGCCGTGGGAAACACAGCGTTAAGAGAATTGGGTGGGTCTGAACAGGATGTGGTGTAGAGATTCAATGCTCCACGGGCCAAATGGCCTCATCCTGGACAACAGGCAAGGTCATGGTGATCATGGGGACTTCAATATGCAGGTTGACTGGGTGAATAATGTTGCCAGTGGATCCAAAGAAAGGGTCTTGGTGGAATGTTTGCAGGATGGCTTTTTGGAACAGCTTGTGATGGAGCCCACATGGGAGCAGGCTATTCTAGACTTAGTGCTATGTAATGAGCCAGACTTTATAAAAGACCTTAAAGTAAGGGAACACTTAGAAGGCAGCGATCATAATATGGTAGAGCTCAGCCTGCAGTTTGAAACAGAGAAGGCAAAATCGGATGTAATGGTGTTACAGTTAAATAAAGGTAATTACAGGGGCATGAGAGAGGAATTGACGAAAATTGACTGGAAGCAGAGCCGAGCGGGGAAGACAGCAGAGCAACAATGGCAGGTGTTTCTGGGTATAATTGAGGACACAGTACAGAGATTCATCCCAAAGAAAAGAAAGATTATCCGGGGTGGGATTAGACAGCCATGGCTGACAAAGGAAGTCAGGAAATATATCAAAGAAAAAGAGACAGCCCATAAAGTGGCCAAGAGCACTGGGAAATCAGAAGATTGGGAAGACTACAAAAACAGACAGAGGATAACAAAGAGAGCAAGAAGGAAGGAGAGGATGAAATATGAAGGTAGGCTAGCTAGTAATATTAGAAATGATAGTAAAAGCTTCTTTCAATACATAAGAAACAAACGAGAGGCAAAAGTAGATATTGGGCCGCTCCAAATTGTTGCTGGAAGCTAGTGATGGGAGATAAGGAAATAGCTGAAGAACTTAATAAGTACTTTGCGTCAGTCTTCACAGTGGAAGACATGAGTAGTATGCCAACAATTAGGGAGAGTCAGGGGGCAGAGTTGAGTATGGTAGGCATTACAAAAGAGAAAGTGCTAGAAAAGCTAAAAGGTCTAAACATTTATAAATCTCCTGGCCCCGATGGGCAACATCCTCGAGTTCTGAGGGAGGTGGCTGAGGAAATAGCGGAGGCTTTGGTCGTGATCTTTCAAAAGGTACTGGAGTCAGGGAAAGTCCAAGGTGATTGGAAAATTGCTGTTGTAACTCCCTTGTTTAAGAAAGGATCAAGGCAAAAGATGGAAAATCATAGGCCGATTAGCCTAACCTCGGTAGTTGGTAAAATTCTAGAACCCATTGTCAAGGATGAGATTTCTAAATTCCTGGAAGTGCAAGGTCAGATTAGTACAAGTCAGCTTGGATTTAGTAAGGGGAGGTCGTGCCTGACAAACCTGTTAGAATTCTTTTGAAGAGGTAACAAGTATGTTAGACCAGGGAAACCCAGTAGATGTTATCTGTGTAGACTTTGAAAAGGCCTTTGATATGGTGCCTCACGGGAGGCTGCTGAGCAAGGTGAGGGCCCATGGTGTTCGAGGTGAGCTACTGGCTTGGATTGATGGTTGGCTGTCTGACAGAAGGCAGAGACTTGGGACAAAAGGCTCTTTTTCGGAATGGCCACCGGTGACGAGTGGTGTCCTGCAGGGTTGAGTGTTGGTGCTACAACTGTTCACCTTGTATATTAATGATCTGGATGAAGGGACTGGGGGCATCCTGGTGAAGTTTGCCGATGATACGAAGATATGTGGACAGGCAGGTAGTCTGAGGAGGTGGGGGAAGCTGCAGAAAGATTTAGACAGTTTAGGAGAGCGTTCCAGGAAATGGTTGATGAAACTCAATGTGAGTAAAGGTGAGGTTTTGCACTTTCGAAAAAAAAATACAGGGATGGACGATTTTCTAAATGCTGAGAAAATTCGCAAAGCAGAAGTACAAAGGGATCTGGGAGTGTTGGTGTAGGATTCTCTGAAGGTTAACTTGCACGTAGAGTCCGTAATTAACAAAGTGAATGTAATGATGTCGTTTATCTTGAGGGTTGGAATATAAAAGCAGCAAAGTGCTTCTGAGGGTTTATAAACCTCTGGTTAGTCCCCATTTAGAGTACTGTGTCCAATTTTGGACCCCACACCTCAGGAAGGCCATACTGGCCCTGGAGAATGTCCAGCGGATATTGACACGGACAACCCCTGGAATGGTACGTTTAATGGATGATGGACGTCTAAGGATCCTGGGATTGTACTCATGGGAGCTTAGAAGGTTGAGGGGAGATCTAATAGAAACTTACAAGATAATGTATGGTTTAGAAGGAGCAGATGTTCGGAAGTTGTTTCCGTGAGGCGGGGAGACTAGGACCCGTGGGCACAGCCTTAAAATTAGAGGGGGTAAATTTAAAACTGAAATGAGACAACATTTCTTCAGCCAGAGAGTGGTGTGCTGGTGGAATTCATTGCCACAGAGTGCAGTGGAGGCAGGGACGTTGGATGCCTTCAAGGCAGAGATCGACAAATTCTTGATCTCAGAAGGAATCAAGGGCTACGGGGAGAGTGCAGGGAAGTGGTGTTGAAATGCCCATCAGCCATGATTAAAATGGGGAAGTGGTCTTACTGGGCTGTATGGCCTTACTTACACTCCTAGGACTTATATGGTCTAACAGGGACACCATCGCCAAGAACGAAGATTGGTCAAAATAAAAAAGGATTTCTGTGACGTAACAGATATGTTGAGTCACATTAGAGCCATGCCCCCTACAAAGGCTGTATTGCACAGGAGCTGCAAAATGCAGAGATAATCCCCAGAACGTCTCTGACAGCTCAAATGATGAAGTAAACAGCAGTACAGGATGGTATGCAGTTCCAGGTTTCCTCCCTCAGTCACACCATTCCCAAGTTGAACAGAAATCACTGCTCATTCTCCATCACTGGGTCAAGGCAACCTGCAGCACAGGGGAAGCTCAGAGGAACAAAGGGAGCAGCTGAACGCACTCAGTGCTGGCTTTAGCAGCAAGAGCCAATCAAACAGCAACATGTAACCATGAGCGTTGCTGTGTTACTCCCAGGCCACTCCTCTCCTGCTGTAGGTGGCAATGAGACAATGTGTTGATTCTGAAGTGAATCCTATAAACAGGCAAAGAAAAGAGGAATGCATAAGCCACATTAGGCCAACTTTGGGTTGCTTCTGGGAAACATGCCCCGACGGGGGATTGACTCCCTGATTGCAGTGGGTAGTGAATCAAAGCAACCAGTAGGACCAGCATATTTATCTCAGACGAAGGAGGCATGAGCTGGTCAACATGCCCAATTGCTAACAGCAGGATTAGGGGAGGCTCTGGTGGGTGAGTGGGGAGGGAAAGAGGGAGAAACCCACAACCAATAGTACATGTCCCAGGGCTGGTTTGACCCTTAGCTCTGCCTGAAGCTAAAATCTATAGGTGAATCCTAACAGTGCCAGGACAATTTATGTCATTGTATTCTCCCTGCCCAAGAAAGATGGCATTGTTGCCCAATGAGCTCATCCCACTACCTCCATGGTAAGGCCTTCAGTAACAGCAACTGTTGCAGTACCAGCTCACGAGGCTTTGTCTTCAAATTGGCATTTTCCTTTCACATCAGCAATAAATCTTTGCTTGTGGGGAGGGGGCGAAGCAAAAGCTCTTTGACAGACAAGGTGAACGTGGAAACAGGGTTGTCAGATATTCATGAGACTGGGTGTCTCCTCTTCCCTTGTGAAGAGCAGGAGAACTCCCTTTCCCTAAATGGAAAGTTTTTTTACCCCCCCCTCCCATTGTATGCATCACATCCTGAAATCTGATTTTATAAAAACACAACTGCTGAGAGCAAGTTCCACCTGACAATACCCCAATATCCTCAAGTTCTGCTTGGAGGAATATCATTGATTCACTGGCCAGAGGACCTTCCTCTTGTAATCCCTGTCTGACAGAGGACGGCGTGGGATGGAGGATAGAACCAATGAGATGTTTAGCCCAAATAGTAATTTGATCAGCAAATCAAACTGCAGAAAAATTAAATGCTTCAATCTCAGGATAACTACCAAAATTGTACAGTGCTCTGAATGATGGACAATAGGCAAGATCAACACATCATTTTATTCATTTCCATTCAGCTGGTACAGCCATTACATTCTTTGCTACAAGCCCCTTCTCCTTGGAAGGAGACAGATTGGCCAGGGTGAAGTGGGGAATGCATTCAGACCAAGCAGACAGTACTCCAGGCCACACTAACTGCTGTCCTCCAGGGAGAGCCTGTCAAACAGGTACTCTCCCATCCCATTCTCAGGGGCTCCCAGGCACTTCAGGTTGGTGATGTAGTCCCCAAGTTGCTTGATGATCTCCACCTCCTCATCCAAATAGAGAGTCTCCAGGAAGTCACACAGCTGCAACAAATGAGAAATTGCAATCACTATTAAAGACAACTTCAGAATTCCCACTGCAAAACATTTCACCATACCCACTTTCAACAGCCCTGAAAAAACTAGCCAGCACCTGTAGAATTTGCCAGTGAGGAGAATAGGATTTCAGCTGCTCCATCTTGCTGTTTGTGAAATGGAGTGGAGGTGGATTGTGATGGACAATGATACTAAACGAGAATTCAGTGGCCAGTATCAGTTCAACACTCCTTCGACATAATAATCCAAATTCTCATCTGACTTGATTTTTACAACCGCTGAACACAGATCCTCAGCATGGTCACTTCAGGTCCAATGTCAGCCAGACAGTGTTACAGCAGTGAATTTCCAAACCACAAAGACCAATCAATGAAGTGTTGCCCTGAGGGTCTAGCAGTGATGACAATGAAGAGGTGAAGCTTACATGAGGGTCAGTCTGGGCAGTGGCGAGTTGGTGTAGATCCAGCAAACTCTGGTTCACATTCTTCTCCAGATCCAGGGCAACCTGCATTGCCTGCAGGCTGTGACCTGACTCATCCCTCTCTGGCTTCTGAGGATGGAAAGAAGGACAGCTAAGCTCCAGGACAAACCTCCCTGTTTCCCATTACATACAGCACCCTTGTTCAACAATTGACCCTTGACCCTTCATGTAAAGGGAAACACTTACGTGAGGAATAAGAGAATGGTCAAAGAAAGAGTAGGGCCGATCAGGGATAGCATAGGGAACTTGTGTGTGGAGCCTGAGGAGGTAGGGGAAGCCCTAAATGAGTTTTTTGCTTCTGTCTTTACGAAAGAAACGACCTGTGTAGTGAATGAAACCTTTGAAGAGCAGGTGTGCATGCTGGAATGGATAGAGATAGAGGAAGCTGATGTACTGAAAATTTTGTCAAACATTAAGATTGACAAGTCGCCAGGCCCGGATCAGATTTGTCCTCGGCTGCTTTGGGAAGCGAGAAATGCAATTGCTTCGCCACTTGCGAAGATCTTTGCATCCTCGCTCTCCACTGGAGTCGTACCTGAGGACTGGAGAGAGGCAAATGTAATTCCTCTCTTCAAGAAAGGAAATAGGGAAATCCCCGGCAATTATAGACCGGTAAGTCTCACGTCTGTCGTCTGCAAGGTGTTAGAAAGGATTCTGAGGGATAAGATTATGACCATCTGGAAGAGCATGGCTTGATCAAATACAGTCAACACGGCTTTGTGAGGGGTAGGTCATGCCTTACAAACCTTATCGAGTTTTTTGAGGATGTGACTAGTAAGGTTGATGAGGGTCAAGCTGTGGATGTGGTGTATATGGACTTCAGTAAGGCATTTGATAAGGTTCCCCATGGAAGGCTCATTCAGAAGGTCAGGAGGAATGGGATACAGGGGAACTTAGCTGCTTGGATACAGAATTGGCTGGCCAACAGAAGACAGCGAGTGGTAGTAGAAGGAAAATATTCTGCCTGGAAGTCAGTGGTGAGTGGGGTTCCACAGGGCTCTGTCCTTGGGCCTCTACTGTTTGTAATTTTTATTAATGACTTGGACGAGGGAATTGAAGGATGGGTCAGCAAGTTTGCAGACGACACAAAGGTCGGAGGTGTCGTTGACAGTGTAGAGGGCTGTTGTAGGCTGCAGCGGGACATTGACAGGATGCAGAGATGGGCTGAGAGGTGGCAGATGGAGTTCAACCTGGATAAATGCGAGGTGATGCATTTTGGAAGGTCGAATTTGAAAGCTGAGTACAGGATTAAGGATAGGATTCTTGGCAGCGTGGAGGAACAGAGGGATCTTGGTGTGCAGATACATAGATCCCTTAAAATGGCCACCCAAGTGGACAGGGTTGTTAAGAAAGCATATGGTGTTTTGGCTTTCATTAACAGGGGGATTGAGTTTAAGAGTCGTGAGATCTTGTTGCAGCTCTATAAAACTTTGGTTAGACCGCACTTGGAATACTGCGTCCAGTTCTGGGCGCCCTATTATAGGAAAGATGTGGATGCTTTGGAGAGGGTTCAGAGGAGGTTTACCAGGATGCTGCCTGGACTGGAGGGCTTATCTTATGAAGAGAGGTTGACTGAGCTCGGTCTCTTTTCATTGGAGAAAAGGAGGAGGAGAGGGGACCTAATTGAGGTATACAAGATAATGAGAGGCATAGATAGAGTCGATAGCCAGAGACTATTTCCCAGGGCAGAAATGGCTAGCACGAGGGGTCATAGTTTTAAGCTGGTTGGTGGAAAGTATAGAGGGGATGTCAGAGGCAGGTTCTTTACGCAGAGAGTTGTGAGAGCATGGAATGCGTTGCCAGCAGCAGTTGTGGAAGCAAGGTCATTGGGGTCATTTAAGAGACTGCTGGACATGCATATGGTCACAGAAATTTGAGGGTGCATCCATGAGGATCAATGGTCGGCACAACATTGTGGGCTGAAGGGCCTGTTCTGTGCTGTACTGTTCTATGTTCTATGTTCTATGTTCTATGTTCTAAAGGGAAAGCAATCATTGTCGTCATGTCTAATGGTAGGAGCACACAGACACACAGATCTTGTCTGATTGTACTTGGTACAAACAGAACTGCTTTAAAACTAAAAGAGTCCAGCCACGTTATTAGCAGCAGACCTTGAACTTTCGACCCGAGTGTACGTTTGATTTCACCGAAGCCAGGAACAAAGGAACGTGTTTGAGCTTATCATGCAGAATTTAGACAGTATAGTTCTTGCACAAGATGAAGACAGAATGATGGGTGAAAGACAGAAGCACTTCACTTCCTGCACCTGCCTTCAGGATGTCATCATCCTGTTACTGATGGATGGAAGCCACACCCCAAGGGCAGCCATTTCTTCTCCCACTCAACTTTTGGCCACGTCAAAGAAGCAATGGTGTTCTGAACAGGACCACTATCAGAAGGACAGGAAGGTCCCTCAGGTGGAAAATCCATTGAGGTCTTGGATTGGCTGGGGTTTTCCCTGGAGGACAAACAGGCTGAGGCAGTTAGCAGAGGGAAGTTGGGACAGGAGATGGGGAGAAATGTGGGTCATGAGGAAGACAGACCAGAGAGCACAGGTTTGAGGAGTAAGCAGGTTATAGAGGGGAAAATTGGAGGGAACCACATTCCCAAAAAGGAGGCTGATCAAAATACGAGTTCAACCGTGGTCTGGGTGGGGACGGGAAGATATGGCAGTGGAGATAGCAACTCCAGCAGTATCTGGACATGTACTTAATGCCAGGGTATAGTCATCTGTGGACCAAGTGCAAGCAAGTCAGATTAGTATAGCTCTGTTTATGGGGCAAGCGGCTTTTCCCATACACTGCATTGACTTCGAGGAGATGAAACTTAGAAACCAAACTGAAAGAACTCTTCACTCTCCTGAAGAGAGGCAAGCGTCCTGCCACTGATGACTTGAAGCCACATGACAAGAGCAGCCATATATTCCAACTCCAACCTTCACATCCTGGAGGACTTGGCCTCCACACTGATTCTGGAATTTCAGCAGCTTCTCCTGGGACTGATGTTTGAAGAACCGGGAGAAATGGGGGAGGGCAACATCGTCCTGGTCAAAGTAGGACATCTGGAAGGGAGAACAGACAAAAGCCCATTAAACACATCACTGGCCACAGTTCAGTCTCAGTGGTGAGAAGAAGCAAGCCTTCCCGATCAGGCTGACTATTCAATAAAGGTGTTAAACCTCTGGTATATGGGGATGGGAGAGAAGCGAGTGTTGGTCAGTCAGTCATGCAGATGTAGATTTAAACTTGGTTCCATGATGAACATCAAGTTGGAGCTTGTGACAGTGACAGCTTCTACTCAGTTCCAAATAATTAGAGGCAATCCTGAGGACACTGGTTCATTTTTAAAGAAAGTTAAAAAGCCAAAGAAACAAAAACTGTTATCAGAACAAACAGGATTAGGCCACTCAGACCCTCAACCTTTGAGAAGGTGACCAAGCAGGTAGAGGAGTGTAAACCGGTTGATGTGGTGTATATGGATTTCAGCAAGGCGTTCAATAACATTCCCCACAATAGGCTATTGTACAAAATGCAGAGGAATGGGATTGTGGGAGATATAGCAGTTTGGATTGGAAATTGGCTTGCTGAAAGAAGCCAGAGGGTGGTAGTTGATGCGAAGTGTTCATCCTGGAGACCAGTTACTCGTCGTGTACTGCAAGGGTCAGTGCTGGGTGTCATTTTAAGACATGACCTGGATGAGGGCGTAGAAGGATGGGTTAATAAATTTGCAGACAACAGTAAGGTCGGTGGAGTTGTGGATCGTGATGAAGGATACTGTAGGTTGCAGAGACACAGATAAGCTGCAGAGCTGGGCTGAGAGGTGGCGAATGGAGTTTAATGCAGACAGGTGTGAGGTGATGCACTTTGTTGGACTAACCGGAAGGCAAAGTACTGGGCTAATGGTAAGATTCTTGGTGGTGTAGATGAGCAGAGAGATCTCGGTGTCCATGTACACAGGTCCTTGAAAGTTGCCACCCAGGTTGACAGGGCAGTTAAGGCGGCACAGTGTTTTAGCTTGTAATAATAGAGGGATTGTTTTCCGGAACCAAGAGGTTATGCTGCAGCTGTACAAAACTCTGGTGCAGCCGCACTGAGTATTGCGTACAGTTCTGGTCACTGCATTATCAGGAGGATGTGGAAGCTTTGGAAAGGGTGCAGAGGAGATTTACTGGGATGTTGCCTGGTATGGAGGGAACATCTTACAAGGAAAGGCAGAGGGGCTTGAGGCTGTTTTCAGAGAGAGAAGAACGTTGAGAGGAGACTTAAAATAATCAGAGGGTTAGATAGGGGGATCCTTTTTCCTAGGATGGTGACGGCAAGCACGAAGGGGCCTACCTTTAAACTGAGGGGTGGAAGATATAGGACAGATGTCAAAAGGTAGTTTCTTTACTGAGAGTAGGAAGGGAATGGAATGCTTTGCCTGCAACGATTGTAGATTCGTCACCTTGAGGTACATTTATGTCATCATTAGAAGAGCACATGGACACATGAAATAGTGGAGGTTAGATGGGCTTCAGATCGGTATGACAGGTCAGCACAACGGCGAGGGCTGAAGGGCCTGTACTGTTCGACAGTCAATCCTACTGGAGAATAAAAAACAAACATGAGGCAATCGCAAGGCATGATGTTTTCCCCTCA
This sequence comes from Stegostoma tigrinum, assembly GCF_030684315.1. Classification (NCBI taxonomy): domain Eukaryota; kingdom Metazoa; phylum Chordata; class Chondrichthyes; order Orectolobiformes; family Stegostomatidae; genus Stegostoma; species Stegostoma tigrinum. The sequence goes on along the minus strand of NC_081391.1, from coordinate 13,008,394 downwards.
CTGAAAAAAAGAATAACACCTTGCATACATAAATCCAAGATAACAAGGTTTAGAGCTGGAACAACACAGCCAGCCAAGTGGCCTCTTCAGATCAGGAAAGCTAATGTTTCGGGCCTAGACCCTTTAGTCCTGAAACAGGAGCTTTCCTGCTCCTAAGGTGCCACTTGGCCTGCTGTTATTCCAGCTCGACACCTTGTTATAAACAGATTCTCCTGCATCTGCACTTGCTATTATCTCTCACCTACAAATGCTACTATTTTTCAGGTGGTCACAGGCACAGCACCAACTGACAAAAGAGGCCAGTTTCAAATAGGGCCAGCATGAGAGCAGAATCTCCATTTCTTCACTTATGGAGTGAACAATCTCCAGACATTCCAGTAGCACCAATACACTAGACCACACGACCCCAGGAACAGGCCTAATAAACCTCCACTTTCAACAACCCTAATGAGGGAGTAACAGTTACTGCCAGTCACAACAGTCTAAGGGAGTCTGAGAACACCAAGAACACTTCACCTCAATGTGTCGCTGCAGGCCAAGTGGGGCATCAGTCCCATAGCCCATTGCTATGGAAACATCACATTCATCCTGAATTGCAGTTCACTTAAGAACAATTACAGTCAGTGTACAAGAATATCAGGTTAGTTAGAAACAAGGGAAACCAGTCACTTTGACATGATAGTTTAAATGTTAAACCCCTGAGAGGCAACACTCACCAAAGACTGATAGAGATAGGAGGCAGTGAGCTCCACATGAATCTGCTTGTTGACAGCAGCTTCACAATCCTGGTGGTAATTCTGACTAATCTGGGAGGCCATCTTGTGATGAGGAGTTTGTTTTACTCTCTTCACGACAAAAGTGACCAATTTAGAACCAACATCAACTAGACAAAAAAACATAACGTCCTTGGGGCATTACTTATACTCCAGGAGCAGACTCTCATTTTATGAAGCAGGAAATGGCATCATCAGTGATGGCCAATCACACTTGGTCATCAATTGATCAGCTGCCACGTCCAATCAGTGCAGGATGGGAATTGGATCCAGAAACCGATCAGAATTGACAACTGGTCGATGATGGAATTGCTGAATGACCTTTGACCTCCTGCATAAATACAAATTCTGGAAGGACATCTCCCTGAAAATGAGAACAAAATAGACTCTGAACCTTTACCTTTGTATCTGAGGTTATGTGTTAAGACACGCTCATCACAGATTTGCTGAATTCTGTCGGTTTGTTACTCTGAGGGATTACTCTTTGTACCTTTTGAATCACAGATTTGTAGCCCATTGAAAAATGACGAGGTTTTGTTAACAGTTAAATTTTCCCATTGCTGTGCATCAACGGAGCCCATATGCTTTTGGACCATTTAATACAGAAAAACAATCTACTTTGTGGATTCATTCTGTATCTACTGTGATCTGTTTGGACTTGGGTCTGAGGAAGCACGGTTTGAAAACCAAAATGCGAAATGTGCTGAGTGCTTCAGGCACACGGTAGGCCTCAGGCCTTCCCACTGAATTGCTGCAGGAAATGTATCGCACGTTGAACGCTTCGATCTCCATGTTCAGTTTTTAATTTTTCAAAACAGAACTCGCCCTCAATTGATCAGAGATAATGGGAACTGCAGATGCTGGCGGTTAATGTCTCGACGGCAGTTGGAGATGAAGAGGTCGAGGGAGGGTAGGAGGCCTGGGGGTGGTGTCCTTCCCCTGCAACCGCAGGAAATGCTACACTTGTCCCCACACCACCTCCCTCACCCCTATCCCAGGCCCCAAGATGACATTCCACATTAAGCAGAGGTTCACCTGCACATCTGCCAATGTGGTATACTGCATCCACTGTACCTGGTGTGGCTTCTTCTACATTGGGGAAACCAAGCGGAGGCTTGGGGACCGCTTTGCAGAACACCTCCGCTCAGTTCGCAACAAACAACTGCACCTCCCAGTCGCCAACCATTTCCACTCCCCCTCCCATTCTCTAGATGACATGTCCATCATGGGCCTCCTGCACTGCCACAATGATGCCACCCGAAGGTTGCAGGAACAGCAACTCATATTCCGCCTGGGAACCCTGCAGCCTAATGGTTTCAATGTGGACTTCACCAGTTTCAAAATCTCCCCTTCCCCTACTGCATCCCTAAACCAGCCCAGTTCGTCCCCTCCCCCCACTGCACCACACAACCAGCCCAGCTCTTCCCCCCCACCCACTGCATCCCAAAACCAGTCCAACCTGTCTCTGCCTCCCTAACCGGTTCTTCCTCTCACCCATCCCTTCCTCCCACCCCAAGCCGCACCCCCAGCCACCTACTAACCTCATCCCACCTCCTTGACCTGTCCGTCTTCCCTGGACTGACCTATCCCCTCCCTACCTCCCCACCTATACTCTCTCCACCTATCTTCTTTTCTCTCCATCTTCGGTCCGCCTCCCCCTCTCCCCATCCCCCTCTCTGATGAAGGGTCTAGGCCCGAAACGTCAGCTTTTGTGCTCCTGAGATGCTGCTTGGCCTGCTGTGTTCATCCAGCCTCACATTTTATTATCTCGCCCTCAATTGAAGCGTGTTTCCAAGTGAGAGTTTCTGGTTCTGTTTACATTGCATTGTCTAGATTGTGGAGCTGAGCAACTGGCCTCCCAGCTTCAAAAGCAGATTGCAATCTAGCACTATTTTATTGGATTGACTCACAGGTTTCAATGCTGATTTGAATTTCCCGAGGCTGGGAATTCTGTTGTGAATTGCTGAACTCCTGACTTTCCAAAGCCTGTCCACTATCGAGAAGTCTGAAGTTAGGAAGTGTGATGGAACACTGTACAATTTTCTGATTGCATGTCGACCCGGCAACAGTCAAACAGCTCCATGTAACTCTGTCACCATCCTGACTTGGAACAATATCAGTGTTTGCGAATGAAAATCCCAGAAGCCCCTCCTCAGCAGCAGCAGCAGCATCATTCCGGTCTCTCCTACACCAGGTGGATTGTAATAACCAGCTCATCACCGCCTCCTGAAGTGTAACAGTTGCTGAGCACCAAATGTAGCCTTGCCCTTGGCACACTCAAGATTGACGGTATATAAAAAGCATGCTGGGACAGGGTAGGGGAGTCCAAAACTAGACGGCATCGGGGAAAGGGGAGAGGGGAGAGGGTTAAAAGGGACACGAGGGACGACATTTTCACTGAGACAATGGTGTGTGTCTGGAATGAGCTGCCAGAGGAAGTGGCAGAAGTGTTTACAATTATAACATTGAAGAGACATTTAGATGTTTCCATTTACAGATTTGGTTTGGAGGAATATGGGCAAAACGTGGGCAAGTGGGACTTGTTCAGTAGTGGAAACGTGGTTGGCGTGGACAGGCTGGGCTGAAGGGCCTGTTTCCATGCTGTATGCCTCTGTGACTCTCATGGTCTGCAACAGCATATTCCTTTGTTTGGTACATTAGGGTGTGATAGCGGCTCAGTGGTGAGCACGGTTACCTCCCAGTGACAAGGTCCTACGTTCCATTACAGCCTTCGGGAACTGTCTGTCTGGAGTTTGCATTTTCTCCCGGTGTCTCCCAGGTACTCCAGTTTTCTCCCACGGTCCAACAATTTTCAGGTTAAGTGGATCAGCAACGCTAAATTGCTGAATGACAAGGGGCTAGCTGAATTAGCCATGGGAATCAGTGTTAAGGGAATGGAGTGGGTCTGAACAGGATGGGTGTAGAGTGTCGACGCTGCACTGGCCAAATGACCGCTTCCTGGACAATAGGGACTTATCGACAAGAATTAAGATTGCTCCAAATTAAAAGGATTTCTGTCATGTAACAGATATGTTGAGCTACGTAAGAGCCATACCCTCTACAAAGGCTGTATTGCACAGTAGCTACAAAACTCAGGTAATCCCCAGAACGTGTGACAGCTCGAATGATAAAGTAAACAGCCGTACAGGATGGTATGCAGCTCCAGGTTTCCTCCCTCAGTCACACCATTCCCAAGTTGAACAGAAATCGCTGCTCGTTCACCATCACTGGGTCAAGGCAACCTGCAGCACAGGGGAAGCTCAGAGGAACGTAGGGAGCAGCTGAGTGTGCTCAATGCTGGCTGTAGCAGCAAGAGCCAATCAAACAGCAGCATGTAACCATGAGCGTTGCTGTGTTATTCCCAGGCCACTCCTCTCCTGCTGTAGGTGGCAATGAGACAACGTTCTGATTCTGAAGTGGCTGGTTGTTGGAGAGAATCCTATAAACACGCAAAGTAAAAAAACATGAATAAGCCACATCAGGACAACTTCGGGTTGTTTATGGGAAACATGCCCCCACGGGGGGGGATTGACTCCCTGCTTGCAGTGGGTAGTGAATCAAAGCGACCAGTCGGACCAGCATATTTATCTCAGACGAAGGAGAAATGAGCTGGCCAACATGCCCAATTGCTAACGGCAGGATCAGAGGAGGCTCGGGTGGGTGAGCAGGGAAGGAAAAACCCCCACAACCAATAGTACATGTCCCAAGGTTGGTTTGAACCTTAGCTCATCCCAATAACCCGAAGCCACATCTACAGGTGAATATTAATGGTGCGAGTACCATTTAGTAGGGGAGGGGGTGAGCGAAAGCTCTTTGACAGACAAGCTGAATGTGGAAAGAGGACTGTCAGATAATCCCGAGACTGGGTGTCTCCTCTTCCCTTAGGCAGAGCAAGAGAACTCCCTTTCCCAAAGAGGGAGTTTCTTTCCTTCCATAGTATACATGGCATCCAGAAGTGTAATTTTTTTTGAAAAAAAACACAAAACAGTGAAGAGCAAGTTGCACCCGACAAACCCAATATCCTCAAGTTCCGTTTGGAGGAACATCATTGATTGATAGGTCAGAGCAACTTCCTCTTGGTATCCCTGTCTGACAGAGTATGGATTGGATTGAGCGTAGAAATAAAGAAATGTTTAGCCCAATTAGTAATTTGATCAACCAGTCAAACTGCAGAAAAATTAAGTGCTTCAATCTCTCAGGATAACTACCAAAATTATACAGGGCTCTGAATGATGGGCAATAAGCAAGATCAACACATGATTTTATTCATTTTCATTCAGCTGGTACAGCCATTACATTCTTTGCTCCAAGTCCCTTCTCCCTGGAAGGAGACAGATTGCCCAGGGTGAAGTGGGGAATGCATTCAGACCAAGCAGACAGTACTCCAGGCCACACTAACTGCTGTCCTCCAGGGAGAGCCTGTCAAACAGGTACTCTCCCATCCCATTCTCAGGGGCTCCCAGGCGCTTCAGGTTGGTGATGTAGTCCCCGAGTTGCTTGATGATCTCCACCTCCTCATCCAAATAGTGAGTCTCTAGGAAGTCACACAGCTGCAACAGAACATGTGAGAAATTGCAATCACTATTAAAGACAACTTCAGAATTCCCACTGCAAAACATTTCACCATACCCACTCAACAGTCCTAAAAAAACCAAGCCAGCACGTGGAGAATTTGTGCCAATGAGGACAATAGGATTTCAGCTGCTCCCTCTTGCTGTTGGTGAAATGGAGTAGAGGTGGATTGTGATGGACGATGATACTAAACGAGAATTCAGTGGCCAGTATCAGTTCAACACCCCTTCCAGATACTGATTCAAATTCCTATTTTTAACAACTGCTGAACACAGATCCTCAACATGATCACTACAGGCCCAATGTCAGACAGACAGTGTTACAGCAATGAATTTCCAAACCACAAAGACCAACCAATGAAGTGTTGCCCTGAGGGCGTAGCAGTGATGAGAAGGAGAGGTGGTGAAGCTTACATGAGGGTCAGTCTGGGCAGTGGCGAGTTGGTGTAGATCCAGCAAACTCTGGTTCACATTCTTCTCCAGATCCAGGGCAACCTGCATTGCCTGCAGGCTGTTACCCCACTCATCCCTCTCTGGCTTCTGGAGAAGGGAAAGAAGGACAGTTAAGCTTCAGCAACAGCATTCCTGCAGCATGGCCACAGGACATTCAGCCCATTGAGACCAATGACTAGCTCAGTAGTATCCCACCCAATTCCACTCACCTTTTTCATGTGGGTCTGCATTTCCCATATCCAGGTTTGAGTTGGCGATCATTGGACTGTGGGAGGTAACCCATGGAGGGTGTGTGTGTAAGTTCCAAACAGCCACCAGAGACCAGATCCAACCTGTGTCCCTGGCTCTGAGGCAGCAGTGCGAACCACTGAGCAACTATTCTGTCGCTGAAGCCCAGATGAGGAACAGTTATTTGAATTGCTTTCACTTTGCTGTTTATCCAGGATCTGAAGCATGAAGCTCAGGAACAGGTCATTGTGGGGAGAAGGATTAAATTGGCACAAAGTGGTTTGTACTGGTGTCCCTCTGATGGAATTCCAAGCGGGACAGTCACACCCTAATTCCCAAGGCCTTTTGTGGTACCGTGGTAATATCCCTGCATCTGGAGCACAAGGCCCAGGGTGAAGTCCCACCTGTGCTGATGGCAGCATTCCATGTCCCCTTTATTGGTGGGATTTGGAGAGGGCTTGCTGACCAGGCAACATGTATTGCCCATCCCTAATTCTGCAGAGGGCAATAAAGAGTCAACCACATTGCTGTGGGTGTGGACTCACATGTAGTTCAGACGAGATAAAATTTACTTCCCAAACAAGGATATTGAGCCTGATGAGTTTCTGACAATCAATGGATTCATGGTCATCATTCGGTTCTTATTTCCAGATTACTTAAGTGGAGTCAAAATTCCACCTGCTGTGGCAGGATTCAAACATGCGACTGGATAACATGGCCTGGGTCTGACTAGCAGTTCATCAATAATACTGCGACCCCATGTCCTCCTCCTCATGAGGAGGATGAGAAACATCACTGCAACTTAGTTCATTGAAGGGCCAGCAAGGCTTTTAGAATAAAAGGAACTAAGATAACGTCCAGACCATAGATAGCTCAAGGCTCAGTGAAGGTAGACTGGCTGGTGAAGGTGGCTGACATGATGCTTGTCCCCTTCAGTTGGGGCACAGTATAGAGCTCAGTCTTGTTACAAGCTTTGCAACGTGAGCCAGGCCAAGGATGGAATGCAGGGTGGTGACCAGAACCGCAAATCAGAGGGACAGGATGGCACTGGAGGGGCCGCAGGTGAGGAATACTAGGATGTTGCCTCAAGACTGAAAATCCATTGAAGACAGGTTCCAGAAGCTGGGATTTTCCTTGGAGCAGGTGAGGCTGAGGCAGTTGGAAGATGGAAGGACAGAGGTCTTTGCCATGGCAGGCACCAAGACCAGAGGGCACAGGTTTGAGGAAGTGTCCTCCCTCACCCCTGCCCCAAACCCAACCAGAGGATGGTAGAAATATGGACGAGACAGCCACTCCAGCAACATCTAGCCAAGTACTTCATGCCAGGGCAGAGTAGCCTGTAGACCAAGTGCAGCAAAATGTCATTTGGTGGGTCAGCATAGACATGGTGGGCAAATGGCTTGTTCCTGTGATTTGTTGCATTCAGAGTCAGGACACAGGGGACCCAAACAGAAGAACATTTGTCCCTTCCCATTAGGAAGTGAAGTCCTCACCACTGACTTGAAACCTCACCATGAGAGCTGCCATTTTTCACCTGTCACCACCCACCCTCACCCAAACCAAACTCCAACCTTCACATCCTGGAGGAGGACTCGGCCTCCACGCTGATTCTGGAATTTCAGCAGCTTTTCTGCATGTTCCCGCTTCTCCTGGGACTGATCTTTGAAGAATTGCGAGAAATGGGGGAGGGCAACATCATCCTGGTCAAAATAGGACATCTGGAAGAGAGAACATGTCAAATCCCATTAAATGCTCCACTGGGGCCAATTGTAGATCTCAGAAATTGATGACCGGTTGAGAATTGTCAGTTTGCTCCAGAATGCCACGAGCTGTTATGTTCTGGTACATGACTGTGGTCATGAACCCAGTGTTGTCCAATTAGCCAGACGATCCTTTAACTGGCTCAATGTGAACAAACCCAGCTTCCTCCAGGGAGGATGCGCATACCATGTGTTTTGGTTTAAGATACCTAATGTGATGCTCAAGGGGTCTGGCACAGCATTGAGGGGGAAAAATTGAATTCATGTTTCCTTTGTTGAACACTCATCAGGATTGAATGAAACTAGGGATGGACTAACATTTTAACCTAGTGCCAGGAGCTGATATGCAGAATGGACTCAGGGTGGGGCAGCTGCAAGGCACTGCATTTCTCCTTTGGGGAGAAGGTGGCAAACAAATGTTAGCCCATAGTGTCAGATTTCCTGTTTGGCCTGCTGTGTTCATCCATCTCCCGACCTTGCTTTCTCTTAATAGAAATGTTGAGCACTACTCTAACAGGACAACCAGGAGGAAGCAAGTTGTGCAACCACAAGACTAATGGCATTAGATGTACCATATATTTTAGTGCTACAGGACATGCTGTCTGCAGCATGGAGGAGAAAGTGGCACCAAGATTCTGGTGAGGAAAGCCTGCCCAGTAACAGCCTTTGGATCGTTGCCGCAGAAGGCTATTACACACCTGTTTATTGAGTGCACTCACATCCAGAAGCTTGCAAACAAGAATCACACCGATCAAACAAATTGTCAAAACAAACTGAAAAGTCAAATGTTGGAGACAGACAATTGATCTCTACATCAACTCTTGTTCTATGGATAATGTCACCAGTAAACACACTGCTGGAAACCTGGTGGGAAAAGCTACTTCAACCCTCAAATACAAAGTGAGGCAAAAAAGTATGGTTTAATTGGGTAGCTCCAAGTTGCAGAAGACAGAATAGTGGGGACTTATTGATTGGTACATAATTCCCTGTTGTGCTGGGACACTGGCCAGTGATTAAACCCCAACTGGTTCACCAGTAAAAGCTGTTCCCACCTCCGGAATGGAGGTTATACTGACTCCATCCTTACATCAGGGCAACTTCCTTCCCATAGGCACAAGCCCAGAGAGAGATGAAGATTCTCCGTGTGTCTGTAAAAGGGGAGCTACAACATGCAAGAAGCAGACACCATCCAAGACAGAGCAGCCCACTTCATGGGGACTGCATTCACCACCTCCTTTCAGGGTCCATTATCTACCAGGTCCCCTGCAGCACTCGCCAAGGTTACTTCAACACAACTTCCAAACACATTCTACCCCTTAGACAGGCACAGGCACTCTGCCACCTGGTCTAAGGGGCCAGTGTGTTTCAGGACCAGGATAGTTGGTCTGGGAACAATCCATTTCATCACTGTCACTGAGGCAATACCCTCAGCACATTCCAGAAGCACCAGCGTCTCACTTCACACACCACAGCAGATCAACTTCGTGTCAAGTGTCAAGGGAAGGGCCAGGCCACACCCATCTCAATGATCACAAAGCCCAGTTGGCCTCCGACAAGGCCTATTTGAGCTGGTAACATTCACACCCAAACCCTGAAGGCTGTGTCAGAACAGATTTGGTTAGTTGGAAAGAGCTACCATAATGCCTTACTACTATACCAAGTCAGCATGTTGTTCAATAACATGCATCACTAAATAAACAGAAAGCAAGAAATTATAAATAGAAGCCAGTAACTAGCCAATGGTTATTCTAGTTCCTTCAGAAATTAGATGAACTTTTTGATAATCTTAGTGAGGGAGTGATAATTGCTGCCAGGCATAACCTTATCAGGGGAGTTTGAAATAAGTCAAATAAAACACTTCACCCTCCAGAGATCATTGAAGACTGACAGGGTCCACCATGACTGTACATCAGGATCATAGCCCACAGATATGACAACATCACATTTCTCCTGATGTGTTCAATAGGACAGAGATATGAAACACAATCTACAAGGGCATCAAGTTAGTTAGTAACAAGGGAAATAGCTCACTTCAGAATAATAGATTGAATTTTAACCTCACAAACACAACACTCACCAAAGACTGATAGAGATAGGAGGCAGTGAGCTCCACATTAATCTGCTTGTTGACAGCAGCTTCACAATCCTGGTGATAGTTTTGACTAATCTGGGAGGCCATTTTATGAGGAGAAAGGGGGCTTTCCTTTTTCCTCACAATCAAAGAACAAACTTAGAAAGAAAACCAACTGCACCAAAAACATCAGTCGCGTGGAGACACTATTTATACCTCACTTGAATGCCCTCATTTTATTGAGCAGGAAATGACATCATCAGTGATGGCCAATCACTCTTGTTCATCAATTGATCAGTTGCCACGTCCAATCAGTGCAGGATGGGAATTGGATCCAGAAACCGATCAGAATTGACACCTGGTCGATGATGGAATTGCTGAATGACCTTTGTCCTCCTGCACAAGTGCAAATTCTGGAAGGACATCTCCCTGAAAATGACAAAAAACATACTCTGAAACTTCTGTATCTGAGGTTATGTGTTAAGACTCGCTCATCACAGATGTGCTGAATTCTGTCAGTTTGTTACTCTGAGGGGTTTGTCTTTGTACCTTTTGAACGACGGTGTTGGAGCCCATTGAAAAGTGGCAAGATTTTGTTGACAGCAAACATTTTCCTGTTGGTGTGCAGCAACAGAATTCATGTGCTTTTGGGCCATTTAATACAGGTACCTACAGGCTATGGATCCATTCAGAATCTGCCAGGATCTCGTTGACTTTGGATCGTGGTTAAGTCCAGTTTGAAAATCAAATTCGAAAATGTGCTGTGTGGGAGTAGGCCTCAGAGTCTATACCCAAAAAGCCCAGGTGACAGCCGCTAGAAATATATTCCATGTTCAGCATTTTATCTCGGTGTTCAGTTTTTAGTCAGTTCAAGAATGACGAGCACTTAACTCCCTCAGAGGTAGTAAGAACTGTTAATGCTGGAGTCAGAGATAAGACAGTGTGGAGTTGGAGGACAACAGCAGGCTGGGCAGCTTCAGAGGAGCAGGAGGGCTGACTTTTCGGGTTGGGACCCTTCTTCAGAAATGGGCTGATTTTCCCAGCTAAACTGCTGAGGTATCAGCTGCTGGAAATATATCGCACATTCGATATTTCTATTTCTGTGTTCAGCTTTTAACTGCTCGGAGGACAACAAGCGCTTAACTGCAGCGTGTTTCTAAACGGGAGGTTCTGGTCCTGTTTATATTGCACTCTGTAGAACAAACAGCTCAGAATGTGGGAAGAGGCTGGGAATTCTTTTGTGAATCACTCAACTCCTGACTTTCCAAAGCCCGTCCACCATCAACAAGACTGAAGTTAGAAAGTGTGATGGATGACTTTACAATGTTCTGGCTCAAGACAGCCTCAACGACACTCAAGCAGCTCCATGAAAATCTGTCATCATCCTGACTTGGAACACTATCCCTGTTTGTGAATGAACATCCCAGATGCCCCTCCTCAGCAGCAGCAGCAGCATCATTCCGGGCTCTGCTACACCAGGTGGACTGTAATAAGCAGCTCATCACCAGCTCCTGAAGTGTAACAGTTGCTGAGCACTAAATGTAGCCTTGCCATTGGCACACTCAAGATTGACTGTAAACAAAAAGCATGCTGGGACAGGGTAGGGGAGTCCAAAACTAGAGGGCATCGGTTTGAGGGGAGAGGGGAAGGATTCGAAAAGGAGAACTTGTTGAGGGACAACTTTTTCGCTGATAGGTTGATGTGTATATGGAATGAGCTGCCAGAGGTAGTGGTTGAAGTGGGTACAATTACAACATTGAAGAGACATTTAGAGATTTACATTTATAGGAATAGTTTCGAGGGATATGGGCCAAACGTGGGCAAGTGGGACTCATTCAGTTATGGAAACGTGGTCGGCATAGACAGGTTGGGCTGAAGCGTCTGTTTTCAGGCTGTATGACTCAATGACTCTCATAGAATGCATCAGCATAATCCTTTGTTTGGTACATTAGGGTGTGATGGTAGCTCAGTGGTTCGCACGGTTACCTCCCAGCGACAGAGACCTGTGTTCCATTACAGCCTTCGGGAACTGTCTGTCTGGAGTTTGCATATTCTTCCCGTGTCTCCCATGTTCTTGTTTTCTCCCACAGTGCAACGATTTGCAGGTTAAGTGGATAGGCAGTGCTAAATTGCTGACAGTGACAAGTGGCGAGCTGGATTAGCCATGGGAAACACAGCGTTAAGGGAATGGGGTGGGTCTGAACAGGATGGGGTGAAGAGATTCAATGCTCCACGGGCCAAATGGCCTCATCCTGGACAACAGGCAAGGTCACGGTGATTATGGGGACTTCAATATGCAGGTGGACTGGGTGAATAATGTTGCCAGTGGATCCAAAGAAAGGGTCTTCATGGAGTGTCTGCAGGATGGCTTTTTGGAACAGCTTGTGATGGAGCCCACATGGGAGCAGTCTATTATGGACTTAGTGCTATGTAATGAGCCAGACTTTGTAAAAGACCTTAAAGTAAGGGAACACTTAGAAGGCAGCGATCATAATATGGTAGAGTTCAGTCTGCAGTTTGAAAGAGAGAAGGCAAAATCGGATGTAATGGTGTTACAGTTAAATAAAGGTAATTACAGGGGCATGAGAGAGGAATTGACGAAAATCGACTGGAAGCAGAGCCGAGCGGGGAAGACAGCAGAGCAACAATGGCAGGAGTTTCTGGGTATAATTGAGGACACAGTACAGAGGTTCATCCCAAAGAAAAGAAAGATTATCCGGGGTGGGATTAGACAGCCATGGCTGACAAAGGAAGTCAGGAAATATATCAAAGAAAAAGAGACAGCCTATAAAGTGGCCAAGAGCACTGGGAAATCAGGAGATTGGGAAGGCTCCAAAAACAGACAGAGGATAACAAAGAGAGCAAGAAGGAAGGAGAGGATGAAATATGAAGGTAGGCTAGCTAGTAATATTAGAAATGATAGTAAAAGCTTCTTTCAATACATAAGAAACAAACGAGAGGCAAAAGTAGACATTGGGCCGCTCCTAAATGATGCTGGAAGCTAGTGATGGAAGATAAGGAAATAGCTGAGGGACTTAATAAGTACTTTGTGTCAGTCTTCACAGTGGAAGACATGAGTAGTATGCCAACAATTAGGGAGAGTCAGGGGGCAGAGTTGAGTATGGTAGGCATTACAAAAGAGAAAGTGCTAGAAAAGCTAAAAGGTCTAAACATTGATAAATCTCCTGGCCCCGATGGGCTACATCCTAGAGTTCTGAAGGAGGTGGCTGAGGAAATAGTGGAGGCTTTGGTTGTGATCTTTCAAAAGGCACTGGAGTCAGGGCTAGTCCAAGGTGATTGGAAAATTGCTGTTGTAACTCCCATGTTTAAGGAAGGATCAAGGCAAAAGATGGAAAATTTTAGGCCGATTAGCCTAACCTCGGTAGTTGGTAAAATTCTAGAATCCATTGTCAACGATGAGATTTCTAAATTCCTGGAAGTGCAAGGTCAGATTAGAACAAGTCAGCATGGATTTAGTAAGAGGAGGTCGTGCCTGACAAACCTGTTAGAATTCTTTGAAGAGGTAACAAGTATGTTAGACCAGGGAAACCCAGTAGATGTTATCTGTGTAGACTTTGAAAAGGCCTTTGATATGGTGCCTCACGGGAGGCTGCTGAGCAAGGTGAGGGCCCATGGTGTTCGAGGTGAGCTACTGGCTTGGATTGACGATTGGCTGTCTGACAGAAGGCAGAGACTTGGGATAAAAGGCTCTTTTTCGGAATGGAAACCGGTGACGAGTGGTGTCCTGCAGGGTTGAGTGTTGGGGCCGCAACTGTTCACCTTATATATTAATGATCTGGATGAAGGGACTGGGGGCATCCTGGCGAAGTTTGCCGATGATACGAAGATAGGTGGAATAGCAGGTAGTCTGAGGAGGTGGGGAAGCTGCAGAAAGATTTAGATCGTTTAGGAGAGCGGTCCAGGAAATGGCTGATGAAACTCAATGTGAGTAAAGGTGAGGTTTTGCACTTTGGGAAAAAGAATACAGGCATGGACTATTTTCTAAATGGTGAGAAAATTCGCAAAGCAGAAGTACAAAGGGATCGGGGAGTGTTGGTGCAGGATTCTCTGAAGGTTAACTTGCAGGTAGAGTCCGTAATTAACAAAGTGAATGTAATGTTGTCATTTCTCTCGAGGGTTGGAATATAAAAGCAGTGAAGGGCTTCTGAGGCTTTATACAGCTCTAGTTAGGCCCCATTTGGAGTACTGTGTCCAATTTTGGGCCCCACACCTCAGGAAGGACATACTAGCCCTGGAGCGTGTCCAGTGGAGATTCAGACGGATGATCCCTAGGAATATTAAGTTTAATGTATGATGGACGGCTAAGGATCCTGTACTCATTTGAGTTTAGAAGTTTGAGGGGGAAATCTAATAGAAACTTATAAGATAATGTATGGTTTAGAAGTGGTCGCTCGGAAGTTGTTTCCGTGAGGCAGGGAGACTAGGACCCGTGGGCACAGCCTTAAAATTAGAGGGGATCAATTTAAAACCAAAATGAGATGACATTTCTTCAGCCAGAGAGTGGTTCGCTTGTGGAATTCATTGCCACAGAGTGCAGCAGAGGCTGGGACGTTGGATGCCTTCAAGGCAGAGATTGACAAATTCTTGAGCTCAGAAGGAATCATGGGCTACGGGGAGAGTGCAGGGAAGTGGAGTTGAAATGCCCATCAGCCATGATTTAAATGGGGAAGTGGTCTTGATGGGCTGTACGGCCTTACTTCCACTCCTATGTCTTATGGTCTACGAGGGACACCATCGCCAAGAATGAAGATTGGTCAAAATAAAAAGGATTTCTGTCATGTAACAGATATGTTGAGTCACGTAAGAACCATGCCCCCTACAAAGGCTGTATTGCACATGAGCTGCAAAACTCAGAGGTAATCCCCAGAACGTCTCTGACAGCTCAAATGCTGAAGTAAACAGCCGTACAGGATGGTATGCAGCTCCCGGTTTCCTCCCTCAGTCACACCATTCCCAAGTTGAACAGAAAAAAAAAATCGCTGCTCGTTCTCCATCACTGGGTCAAGGTAACCTGCAGCACAGGGGAAGCTCAGAGGAACGTAGGGAGCAGCTGAGCATGCTCAATGCTGGCTTTAGCAGCAAGAGCCAAACAAATGGCAGCATGTAACCGTGAGCATTGCTGTGTTACTCCCAGGCCACTCCTCGCCTGCTGTAGGTGGCAATGTGGCAATGTGCTGATTCTGAAGGGGCTGTTTGTTGGAGAGAATCCTATAAACAGGCAAAGAAAAGAGGAATGAATAAGCCATATCAGGACAACTTTGGGTTGCTTCTGGGAAACGTGCCCCCACGGGGGGATTGACTCCCTGATTGCAGTGGGTAGTGAATCAAAGCGACCAGTAGGACCAGCATATTTATCTCAGACGAAGGAGGCATGAGCTGGCCAACATGCCCAATTACTAACGGCAGGATTAGGGGAGGCTCTGGTGGGTGAGTGGGGAAGGAAAGAGGGAGCAACCCACAACCAATAGTACATGTCCCAGGGCTGGTTTGACCCTTAGCTCTGCCTGAAGCTACATCTATAGGTGAATACTAACAGTGCCAGGACAATTTACTGTCATTGTATTCTCCCCTGCCCAAGAAAGATGGCATTGTTGCCCAATGAGCTCATCCCACCACATCCATGGTTAGGCCTACAGTAACAGCAACTATTGCAGTACCAGCTCACGAGGCTTTGTCTTCAAATTGACATTTTCCTTTCGCATCAGCAATAAATCTTTGCTGGTCGGGAGGGGAAAGCAAAAGCTCTTGGACAGACGAGGTGAACGTGGAAACAGGGTTGTCAGATATTCATGAGACTGGGTGTTTCCTCTACCCTTGTGAGGAGCAGGAGAACTCCCTTTCCCTAAAAGGGAAGACTATTTTTCCCCCCCTCCCATCATATACATCACATCCAGAAATCTAATTTTATTAAAACAAAGCTGCTAAGAGCAAGTTCCAACCGACAATAACCCAATATCCTCAAGTTCTGCTTGGAAGACTATTATTGATTCATCGGCCAGAGCAACCTCCCCTTGTAATCCCTGTCTGACAGAGGACGGCGTGGGATGGAGGATAGAACCAATGAGATGTTTAGCCCAATTAGTAATTTGATCAGCAAAATCAAACTGCAGAAAAATTAAGTGCTTCAATCTCTCAGGATAACTACCAAAATTATACAGGGCTCTGAATGATGGGCAATAAGCAAGATCAACACATGATTTTATTCATTTTCATTCAGCTGGTACAGCCATTACATTCTTTGCTCCAAGTCCCTTCTCCCTGGAAGGAGACAGATTGCCCAGGGTGAAGTGGGGAATGCATTCAGACCAAGCAGACAGTACTCCAGGCCACACTAACTGCTGTCCTCCAGGGAGAGCCTGTCAAACAGGTACTCTCCCATCCCATTCTCAGGGGCTCCCAGGCGCTTCAGGTTGGTGATGTAGTCCCCGAGTTGCTTGATGATCTCCACCTCCTCATCCAAATAGTGAGTCTCTAGGAAGTCACACAGCTGCAACAGAACATGTGAGAAATTGCAATCACTATTAAAGAAAACTTCAGAATTCCCACTGCAAAACATTTCACCATACCCACTCAACAGTCCTAAAAAAACCAAGCCAGCACGTGGAGAATTTGTGCCAATGAGGACAATAGGATTTCAGCTGCTCCCTCTTGCTGTTGGTGAAATGGAGTAGAGGTGGATTGTGATGGACGATGATACTAAACGAGAATTCAGTGGCCAGTATCAGTTCAACACCCCTTCCAGATACTGATTCAAATTCCTATTTTTAACAACTGCTGAACACAGATCCTCAACATGATCACTACAGGCCCAATGTCAGACAGACAGTGTTACAGCAATGAATTTCCAAACCACAAAGACCAACCAATGAAGTGTTGCCCTGAGGGCGTAGCAGTGATGAGAAGGAGAGGTGGTGAAGCTTACATGAGGGTCAGTCTGGGCAGTGGCGAGTTGGTGTAGATCCAGCAAACTCTGGTTCACATTCTTCTCCAGATCCAGGGCAACCTGCATTGCCTGCAGGCTGTTACCCCACTCATCCCTCTCTGGCTTCTGGAGAAGGGAAAGAAGGACAGTTAAGCTTCAGCAACAGCATTCCTGCAGCATGGCCACAGGACATTCAGCCCATTGAGACCAATGACTAGCTCAGTAGTATCCCACCCAATTCCACTCACCTTTTTCATGTGGGTCTGCATTTCCCATATCCAGGTTCGAGTTGGCGATCATTGGACTGTGGGAGGTAACCCATGGAGGGTGTATGTGTAAGTTCCAAACAGCCACCAGAGACCAGATCCAACCTGTGTCCCTGGCTCTGAGGCAGCAGTGCGAACCACTGAGCAACTATTCTGTCGCTGAAGCCCAGATGAGGAACAGTTATTTGAATTGCTTTCACTTTGCTGTTTATCCAGGATCTGAAGCATGAAGCTCAGGAACAGGTCATTGTGGGGAGAAGGATTAAATTGGCACAAAGTGGTTTGTACTGGTGTCCCTCTGATGGAATTCCAAGCGGGACAGTCACACCCTAATTCCCAAGGCCTTTTGTGGTACCGTGGTAATATCCCTGCATCTGGAGCACAAGGCCCAGGGTGAAGTCCCACCTGTGCTGATGGCAGCATTCCATGTCCCCTTTATTGGTGGGATTTGGAGAGGGCTTGCTGACCAGGCAACATGTATTGCCCATCCCTAATTCTGCAGAGGGCAATAAAGAGTCAACCACATTGCTGTGGGTGTGGACTCACATGTAGTTCAGACGAGATAAAATTTACTTCCCTAAACAAGGATATTGAGCCTCATGAGTTTGACAATCAATGGATTCATGGTCATCATTCGGTTCTTATTTCCAGATTATTTAAGTGGAGTCAAAATTCCACCTGCTGTGGCAGGATTCAAACATGCGACTGGATAACATGGCCTGGGTCCGACTGGCAGTTCATCAATAATACCGCGAGGCCATGTCCTCCTCCTCACGAGCAGGAGGAGAAACATCACTGCAACTTAGTTCATTGAAGGGCCAGCAAAGCTTTTAGAATAAAAGGAACTAAGATAACAACGTCCAGACCATAGATAGCTCAAGGCTCAGTGAAGGTAGACAGGCTGGTGAAGATGGCTGACATGATGCTTGTCCCCTTCAGTTGGGGCACAGTATAGAGCTCAGTCTTGTTACAAGCTTTGCAACATGAGCCAGGCCAAGGATGAAATGCAGGGTGGTGACCAGAACCCCAAATCTGAGGGACAGGATGGCACTGGAAGGGCTGCAGGTGATGAATACTCGATGTTGCCTCAAGACTGAAAATCCATTGAAGACAGGTTCCAGAAGCTGGGATTTTCCTTGGAGCAGGTGAGGCTGAGGCAGTTGGAAGATGGAAGGACAGAGGTCTTTGCCATGGCAGGCACCAAGACCAGAGGGCACAAGGTTTGAGGAAGTGTCCTCCCTCACCCCTGCCCCAAACCCGACCAGACGATGGTAAAAATATGGACGAGACACCACTCCAGCAACATCTAGCCAAGTATTTCATGCCAGGGCAGACTAGTCTGTGGACCAAGTGCAGCAAAGTGTCCAAGATAATAAAATTTAGAGCTGGATGAACACATCAGGCCCAGCAGCATCTCAGGAGCACAAAAGCTGCTGGGCCTGCTGTGTTCATCCAGCCTCACATTTTATTACCTTGGATTCTCCAGCATCTGCAGCTTCCATTATCACTGCAGCAAAGTGTCATTTGGTGGGTCAGCATAGACATGTTGGGCAAAGGGCTTGTTTGTGTGATTTGTTGCATTTAGAGCCAGGACACAGGGGACCCAAACAGAAGAACATATTTGTCACTTCCCATTAGGGAGTGAAGTCCTCATCACTGACTTGAAACCTCACCATGAGAGCTGCCTTTTTCACCTGTCACCACCCACCCTCACCCAAACCAAACTCCAACCTTCACATCCTGGAGGAGGACTCGGCCTCCACGCTGATTCTGGAATTTCAGCAGCTTCCCTGCATGTTCCCGCTTCTCCTGGGACTGATCTTTGAAGAAGTGAGAGAAATGGGGGAGGGCAACATCATCCCGGTCAAAATAGGACATCTGGAAGAGACAACATTTCAAATCCCATTAAAGGCACCACTGGGCCCAACTGAAGATCTCAGAAATTGATGACTGGTTGAGAATTGTCAGTTTGCTCTAGAATGCCACGAGCTGTTATGTTCTGGTACATGACTGTGGTCATGAACCTCGTGTTGTCCAATTAGCCAGATGATCCTTGAACTGGCTCAATCTGAACAAACCCAGCTTCCTCCAGGGAGGATGTGCATACCATGTGTTTTGGTTTATGATACAGTGCAACGCTCAGGGGGTCTGGCACAGCATCGAGAGGAAAAATTGAATTCGTATTTCCACTGTCAAACACACACCAGGACTGAATGAAATTAGTGATGGACTAAGGTTTTAACAAAGTGCCAGGAGCTGGTAGGCAGAATGGGCTCAGGGTGGGGCAGCTGCAAGGCACTGCATTTCTCCTTTGGGGAGAAGGTGGCAAACAAATGTTAGCCCATAGTGTCAGATTTCCTGTTTGGCCTGCTGTGTTCATCCATCTCCCGACCTTGCTTTCTCTTAATAAAGATGGTGAGCACTACTCTAACAGTACAACCAGGAGGAAGCAGGTTCTGCAACCTCAAGATTAATGGCATTAGATGTACCATATATTTTAGCACTACAGGACATGCTGTCTGCATGCCGCAGAAGGCTATTACACACCTGTTTATTGAGTGCACTCACATCCAGAAGCTTGCAAACAAGCATCACACTGATAAAACAAATTGTAAAAACAAACTGAAGAAAAGTCAAATGTTGGAGACAGACAATTGATCTCTACATCAACTGTTGTTCTATGGATAATGTCACCAGTAAACATGCTGCTGGAAACCTTCATTTAGCCTCGTTGAACATGCAAAAAGCTGTTATTTTCCCCACCCATGATCACTCATCAAAAACCAACATTCACAGTTCAACATTGGCAGGCTGCATCTTCAGTTGAAGTAGAAGTGAGTCGTCTATTGGCTGTTTCTTCAGAAGCTGATGCACAAGTGCTGCTATTAGCAAGGAATCCTGATGGGAAAAGCTACTTCAACCCTCTAATACAAAGTGAGGCAAAAAAAAAAGTGTTGTTTAATTGGGTAGTTCCAAGTTGTGGAAGATAGAATAGTGGGGATTTATTGATTGGTACATAATTCCCTGTTGTGCTGGGACACTGGCCAGTGATTAAACCCCAACTGGTTCACCAGTAAAAGCTGTTCCCACCTCCCAAATGGAGGTTATACTGACTCCATCCTTACATCGAGGCAGCTTCCTTCCAATACGCACAAGCCCAGAGAGAAATGAATATTCCCCATGTGTCTGTAGAAGGGGAGCTACAACATGCAAGAAGCAGACACCATCCAGGACAGAGCAGCCCACTTCATGGGGACTGCATTCACCACCTCCTTTCAGGGTCCATTATCTACCAGGTCTCCTGCTACACTCACCAAGGTTACTTCAACACACACCTTCCAAACACAGTCTATCCCTTAGAAGGGCACAGGCACACTGCCACCTGGCCTAAGGGGCCAGTGTGTTTCAGGGCCAGGATAGATGGTCTGGGAATAATCCATTGCATCACTGAGGCAATACCCTCAGCACATTCCAAAAGCACCAGCGTCTCACTTCACACACCACAGCAGATCAACTTCGTGTCAGTGTTAAGGGAAGAGCCACACCCATCTCAATAATGACCACAAAGCCCAGTAGGCCTCCAACAAGGCCTATTTGAGCAGCTACCAGTCACAGCCAAACCCTGAAGGCTGTGTCAGAACAGATTTGGTTAACTGCAAAGAGCTACCATAATGCCTTACTGCTATCCCAAGTCAGCATGTTGTTCAATGACATGCATCACTAAATAAACAGAAAGCAAGAAATTAAAAACAGAAGCCAGTAACTAGCCAATGGTTATTCCAGTTCCTTCAGGAATTAGATGAACTTTTTGATAATCCTAGTGAGGGAGTGACAATTACTGCCAGGCATAACCTTATCAGGGAATTTTGAACTAAGTCAAAAAAAAACACTTCACCCTCCAGAGATCATTGAAGACCAACAGGGTCCACCATGACTGTACATCAGGATCATAGCCCACAGATATGATAACATCACATTTCTCCTGATGTGTTCAATAGGACAGAGATATGAAACACAATCTACAAGGGAAATAGCTCACTTCAGAATAATAGATTGAATTTTAACCTCACAAACACAACACTCACCAAAGACTGATAGAGATAGGAGGCAGTGAGCTCCACATTAATCTGCTTGTTGACAGCAGCTTCACAATCCTGGTGATAGTTCTGACTGATCTGGGAATCCATTTGGTCAAGCTGGCCTTGTCCTGATTTCTACTAGGAAGAACCTCACACACACAATCCACTTTTAGTGCCACTCAGCATTGAATTAATCCTCACCTTTTAAAGCAGGAAATGACACAATCAACAATAAGCAAATATTTTGCTCAATCAGTTGAAGAGAAGCTATTTCCAATTGGGTTCCAATCAGTGCAGGGTGGGATTTGGACCCAGGAGCCAATCAGGATGATGAAGGAGAGGCTCCCTTCATTGACAACTCACACTTTGTTATCTTGGATTCTCCAGCATCTGCAGTTCTTATTATCTCTGGTACAATTTTAACCTCACTGCGAAGCCTCTTCCAGGGATGCCTAACCTGAAGGAGTTACCCTCCGGACCAACCTCAATTTCTCTTCCACTGCAACCTCTCCACCAATCTTCTCCTCTATCCATCTTCGATCTGCCTCCCCCTCTCTCCCTATTTATTTCAGAACCCTCTCCCTCTCCCCCTTTTCTGATGAAGGGTCTAGGCCTGAAACGTCAGCTTTTGTGCTCCTGAGATGCTGCTTGGCCTGCTGTGTTCATCCAGCTCCACACTTTGTTATCAACCATGCTGGAATTCCCGACTGAACTTTGACTTTCACAAATACAAACTCACGTTTACTTGGAAATAGCAACAAAAGTAAAGTATTGCTAAAATCTCATTTTTACATTTGAGTGAAGATAGTAAGACAATCCTGTTGCAGGCCAGAGGAGCTACATTAGTGTGTTACACTGAGGGATTCTTTTTCCCAACTTGTCAATGACATTGTTGAAAGCCCATTGGAAAACAGAGGCATTGTTCTGAGAAAATACTTTCTTCCTGGTATCCTCGCCAACTTTTACCCAACATCAGATACAAACTATACCACTGTGACCGTAACCACACATTGGGCATGGATTCAGGTCCTGAATCCACCCCAGACAGAATGGGGACCAAACTCTATTCTGTTTGTGATGAAGGGGCTAGGCCCGAAACGTCGGCTTTTGTGCTCCTAAATGTTGCTTGGCCTGCTGTGTTCATCCAGCTCCACACTTTGTTATCTCTATTCTATTTGTGTCAACCCTGACCTGTATCAGGCATTCCAGCCAGCTGAGGCAACTGGCCCATGAAGAGTTCTGAGTTGCTGTGGTAACACACCTTTAACTGTTCAATATCGCCTGGAGCTATGGATCATAAAAGTAGAAGCTCATTTTTTTTAATCACACTGCTTTTCAGGAATCTCTCCTACTCTTATCACCTGCCAGTGGCCTGTATTGAAAAGATTTACAAGTCCATATTTGGATTT